>NC_064620.1:345780123-346434962 GCF_023898315.1 Schistocerca nitens
ACATAGATATACAGCGGTGTTCGGCCAGTGTGCATCATGTCTACCCACACCATAACGCCTACGCCATACCGATGACGTTCTTGAGCATTGTGTGATGTGTGACGTATTCCACTCTCTATCCACAATAATTGGTGCCCAGAATCACTTGCGACGGGGAAGCAGGATTCGTCAGTGAACATTACTCTGGCCCACTGTTGCTGACCCCAACCGTATGCTCCCTACACCAACGAATTCTTTCTCGGCGATGTCGAGTTTGAAGTGAGATGCGCTTAACAGACTTCCGAGCATACAAATCAGCCTGATTTAATAGCTGCGACTTCCGAGCATACAAATCAGCCTGATTTAATAGCTGCGAAATAGTTCCGGCAGAGACACGTGTACCGGTTAAGGTTGAAAGGTCTGCTGCGATCTGCCTAGGAGTGAGATGTCTGTACCTTTACGTCACCACGGCTACGTATCGGTACCCTTGCGGCATGGTGGCCCGTCTATGGCCACCGGGCTGCAGTCTGGAACCGCGAGACCGCTACGGTCGCGCGTTCGAATCCTGCCTCGGGCATGGATGTGTGTGATGTCCTTAGGTTAGTTAGGTTTAACTAGTTCTAAGTTCTAGGGGACTAATGACCTCCGCAGTTGAGTCCCATAGTGCTCAGAGCCATTTTTTTATGGCCACCGGTATGCTTTCACATAGCGTTTCCAACTTCAGAAGCTTTTTTAAATCGCGAAATAACATCTTTGGACACACCCATTACTTTGGCCACAGTAGTGACACTTCGACCGGCTTCCATCCGTCCAACTGTTCGTCTGTGGTCATAAACATCGGTCTTCCAGATATGTTGCCTTACCGCATGGAATTTCGCGCTGATCGGTTCGACAACCACCTTGGCCAAACACCGTACTGCGTGAACTGTCGAATGAGTACACAGCTTTCCTACGCAGGCTTCGCTGCAGTTAACACGTCCCGCCTTCTACATTTCCTTTTATTATTATTGGTCGGTTGTTCTGTAGAAATTATCGGTTATTCCCTAGTAGTTGGCAGCTGTTCCTTAGCAGGTGTCAGTTGTTCATTAGCAATTGTCAAGCAGTGTATCAAACAAGATGCATTACCTAGATATTACAGAGATGTAAAGCTGTTATGTGGCAGGCACGCACGTTAATCTGTGCCCGTCTGGTACGTAAATTTCTTGAACTTGCAATAATATCTTTATATGCAATTTGCAGCGTTAAAACGACGGACTCACATTCAGGAGGACGGCGGTTCAAATTCTCGTCCGGTCTTTCGGATTTAGATTTTCCATGTTTTCCCTGAATCACCTAATGGAATTGTCGGGATGGTTCCTTTCAAAAGGGCTGGGTTGATTTCGTTGTCTACCCTTAACCAATCCAAACTTGTGCTCCGCCTCTAACGACTTAAATCTCGTCGGGATATTAAATCCTAATCTTCTTTCTTCATACGAATATTACATTGATACTGACGTCAGTAAATAAATAATTTCTTTCAAAATTTTTGCTAATTTTGAAGGGTATGATTTGTTGGAAGGGTTGTTGGAAAATAGAGTGCATATGTAAAGGACATACAAGACGTTAGTGCAACCAGTTACAGAGTACTGTTCCAACGTTTGGAGTCCTTATCAAATAGGCATGACAGCAGACATTGAACGAATGCAGAGACGCACGGCTAGAATCGTAATAGATCATAAGAGGGTTTAACAGAAATGTTCGTAGAACTTAAATGAGAATCCTTGTAAGAAGGGTTCTCGCTAAATCCTGTTGGGTAACTTTAGAGAACTTGTATTCGAAGAGAACTATGCGACCATAATGCTGACTGAACTACAGATTTGTACATTGCTTGAGATACCTATTTACTACGCTTTTTCAGCATAACAGAAACAGGCAACTACGCAACAATGGTATAGTTTGATTTAATAACTCTACGTAAGAGAGATCATCTGAAATCGATCGCGTTTGTGTAATTCCATGAGTCGGGAACGAATAAGCTCCGAGGTTTAATGAAGTAGAAAACATGAAAACGAGATGAGGTTTCTAAAAGATTTCTTAATTTAACCGTGAAGTAGGAAATATTTTGTCACTAAATACCGACACAAACTCCAGGCGAATTTGAGGAGATGGAGAATACTTCCATATGGGATATTTCTTTCAACGACTGTTTTTAGCTTTCATCGAAACTTAGAGAGTCTGTATAAAAGAATATTCAGACCAAGCTAACGTGAAAGTTTCTTTCATATTATGCACTACATAACTAGTAGCCTGGATTCTGCGTTATAAATAATAGTGATCATCATTAAGAAATCTTGTTACTAAAGGAACCAGGCATCGCGAATGTGAATTATAAGCGGCAAAATATGATACAGTAGAGCTTTTACTATCGAATCAAGACCTTTTAAGCAAATCGCGGAAACGGTGAGAAACAGGAGTCAGGAAGGAGGGGGAAATCGGATAAGTGCTTAAGAGATTCTTGCAAAATTTAAAGCATCATCCACGCATAGCAAGTAAGTGAACAAATCATGACAATAAATGGAAAATGCAGAACACTGAACACAATGAATTCACGCTGCATGCAATGGGTGGATGGACACGAATGGCGAACTTGTTTCCGTTTCGTCTGTTGCCAATTATTCCTGGGTCAACAGAAACGTCCGATCTTACTCGTCGGCTTTGACCCGTGACGTAAGCGTGTTGTGGTGTGTGACGTCATTACGGCGCGGAGTTTGGTTTGCGATTGTGGCGTGTTTGTAGATGTCTTGTTTTTATTTGTGGTGCTCTTTGGTGGTGTGTTCATGGTTGGGTTGACGTTTGGGTGGGTTGGGTTTTTATTTTAGTTCAGTATTTTTTCGTTGGTGTGTGTGTGTGTGTTTTTGTATGTGTGTGTGTGTGTGTGTGTGTGTGTGTGTGTGTGTGTGCGTGCGTGCGTGTGTGCATTTGTGTGTGATTGTGGTGGCCAATCTAGTTTGTGGAGCTGGAACTTTTTTGAGGTAAGTTCCGTTTTTTTTTTTTTTGGTTATTTATGTATGTTTTGTGTATTGGGTATAGGTTGGAAACATCCGATCTCACGCGTCGGCTTTGACCCGTGACGTAAGGGACCTACACATTGATCTGTAGCGTAGCCCTGAATACGAGGTTAGGTTGGGAGTTTTTTTTTGGAATGCGGCCGCGGCAGCGGCCGCCTATGATTCGAAAATATTGATTTGACACTAATGAACATGTATACGTAATATGAAGCAATTTGATGAACATATTGATCTGTAGCGTAGCCCACTTGAGGTTAGGTTGGGAGTTTTTTTTTTGGAATGCGGCCGCGGCAGCGGCCGCCTATGATTCGAAAATATTGATTTGACACTAATGAACATGTATACGTAATATGAAGCAATTTCATGAACATATTGATCTGTAGCGTAGCCCACTTGAGGTTAGGTTGGGAGTTTTTCTTTGGAATGCGGCCGCGGCAGCGGCCGCCTATGATTCGAAAATATTGATTTGACACTAATGAAGCCTGTGGGGGGATGGGGGGGCACTGCAGACTCCCCCCCCCGCATAACGACACATGATGATCAAATTTTGAAAAAAAATGAAAAATTTTTTCCGTACCTGCTAAACTGCATAACTGCCGATGTATGTAGGTGTAAGGGAAGCTTTCGTTTCTTAGTTTTCTATTGGGGGATGTGATCGGTAGGTTCTGTTGAGCTATATAGGTTAAGGGAAGTGTCCGATTATGGATAGCAATGTGTTTTTTGGTATTTGGTCAGTTTTGTGATGTTGATTTATTTCGTTGTTTTGCGTGGTTTTGAATGGCGGTCGGTGGCTACATTTCTGTATATTTAGTTTCTCCCCACCCAAAAACCCCTAATTTCCCACGCTTGTCCCGTTACAGTCATTAGGCTTTTTGTGAAACTTGTGTATTTCAGTGTTTACAATACGTATGCGATGTTTTTATATCCGCCATATTGGAATTGTTTATAGTCGTTTCCGCGGTATTTGTGACGTCATGGGTCAAAGCCGACGGGTAAGATCGGACGCTTCTGTATTTCCTTATTCCTAAGCCTTCCTTGAGACATTACCCCTGAATGAGATCAGGTATCAGCCAATACTTGAAGACAGAAAAAAAAAAGACACTTCTGCTTCTAAGGGACGTAAGGTCCAGTCATTGAGTACAAACAAATACACCTAACTTTTTTACCGTTCTTTTTGTTGTAATTTTTAAACCAAGAAATAAAAGAGTTACTTGTTAATGAGACAATTGGCACTACATATTTCTAACATTTCTTTTTATATTCATACCCCAAATTCATTCTGCTCTTTGCTGACGTTTCCATTGCAACCATAATAAAAATGTGTAATCTATTCACAAAGATATGAACCAGGGCACCCTAGTACTGTATCGGCAGTCGGTCCGCTCATATTTTGTGCCAGCTTCAGCGATCTACAGAGAATATTGCGTTTGTAGCCATTACGAAATGATTGTTGCGCCGTGCTGTGTTGTGTTGCGTCACAAATGAATACTGCTTCTGACGAGTCACGAAGCTTCCACGCCTTGAAACTGTGGCAAAAGGAAAAATGTTTTTAACGCTTTCGGGCACTAATGGACACTCGACACCAATCTATCGGTAAAACGTTACTAGCACTGTTTTATCAAAATCTATTTTCAGTTTGTTGTCTGTGTGAAGCGTAAGAAATTTGTTTCGAATTTCATTATCTGAAAATATACTTCGTCAGTAAAAAGTCTTAGAAGCCAGACTTTTATTCGACGAGTTTCCAAATCAGGAAAATAATTGCTTACATCCACTGCAAGTAGACACACAACAAAAGAGATAAACAAAAGAGAAAAAATCACCTAGATTGATTTTGATAAATTGAACATATTTTTAAAACGTAACTTCCTATGTATATGAGATGAATTTTTACAGTCAGTGTGACTTACAGCTGTGAGACATGCAGAAATCATTGAGAAGTTGAGTGTTGCTCAATGTGCAGTGGTGATATGCACAATTGGCATGACTACGAGATTAAAGTGAATCAGGAACAGGCTAGAGTGAAGATATAATTATTACTGCAAACAAATTGAAATGGATGTGGGCAGGACAAGTAGGCAGGGGAATGTATGACAAATGAACCAACGTTTGCATGAAATGATGTAAAGACCACAACGTGTGGAAAATTATTGGCTAGAGAAAGTCTTTGTCCTGCAGTGAATATCAATTTGCGGAAAATGGTCTAATAGATAACTAAGTCAACAAAATTACTGATGTACCGTATTCTAAATATTCTTTCAAGACGTGAGCGAACCCTTCTCGTTTTTATCCCACATAAAGTTTAATTTCCCCTTCCCCATGTTGGAAACCAATGGTGTATGCAGTTTCTATAGTTGCACCTGCAATCTACCTCCCCACCCTCCCCCCTCCCCATTACAGCCACGCACCACCAATTTATCCGCACAGCAGAGGGCAGTTACAGGCTGCCCTGTGGAAAGTGAGCAGTGTATTCGTGACAAATAATTCACCACATGGCTGGCGCGATTGCACGACAGCAGCTGCTGGAAATTCAGCATCTGCTGCTACTTATCACGCGATGAGAAATCGTTTATGAGTGACAGGACACGAAAGGATTTGAATTTTTATTGGGTAACTGTGTCCAGCTTTGTTAAGAAAACTTGCTATACGGGCCATATTTAATATAAGCCTATTTACTAAACACAGAAGTTGCTCACGATTGTGGTTCCTTGTTGTTGTAGCAAACGTGGAAATAACCGACAAGAAAGAAAATGAGACTTCATATGCAAATTCACCGTCTGAAAAAAATTAGAAAAAAAATGAACTACCGTAGCGCAAGTTTTGGACTTCCAAGTATCGTATCACAGGTTGCAAGCAACAATTTTTTATACGGACCAATAATCCTAGTGCCCTCACAAAAGAAAATACGCAGACTGCATTAAAAAACGTGAATTAATTTTCGTAACCCACGGCCATGTCAGTTTTGTAGTTTATGAACATAAAGACAGTGAAATTAGTTATTTTTAATTGTAAAGTATTTGCACTTACCTTGTTAATCATTTCTTCCGGTAAAGTAAACACCTTAACAACAATTAATTATCGACAATCACGAATTTTCATTAAATCCTCACACAGACTGTTGGCGGTTAACGAAAGCAAAGACAGTTCTATCAGTGATACCTAGTAGTAACTGTGCTTGTCCACAGATCATTCTCCTCGCGTTTAGTCTTTGGCATAATTAAAATTGTAAACAGTTTCAATACCTACTGCAGTTAACTGTGTTTATAAATAATATTTCACTCGATATAAATGTATTAGGTCGTCACGCGTTTTTTTTTCTGTTTCGGTAATCAACGTAATCGCATTGATGTGTCGAAGAGAAACGACTGTCGTCACGAAGCAATAGATCCGTCAGCACCTAACCTCACAAGGTAAGTTCTAACGATTTTAAATGCAACTAGATACTTCCTTTATACATTGTCTTACTGACACAATTAGTACCATGTCGCAAATATTTGTATCAATAATGTTATTAATTTGGTGTTACCTTATTTATCAAACTGTATAAGTTTTTTTCCGGTTTTGTTTAATAATCACGACTGTTTTCTATAGCTTTTGGTGTGTGATAAAAAATTGACGTTCCAATATATCTGCATTTACAAAAATGTAGGCATTATACTGTGGATCAAGAATTTAGGTTTGATCGTGTTACTTAACGCGCAAAATAATAATAATAATAATAATAAACAGGTTTCCGAATTCAAAAAATATTCGTTTTGTAATCTTAAACTTATCTACAAGTGTAATCTGAGATTAATTCAAGCAACTGACAAAGATTCACCAGCATTCAGACACAGGTAATTTACCAGTAGCAAACTATCGGACGCAGTACGCAGAATAGAGCAGATCAGTGAAGGGAGATAATGTACCTCTCTCGGTTGCAGGTCCGTTTTTAACGTAACGTTACTACTGCTGCCAGATTTCCCGTTTAAGGTGTTCTCAACGTCCACTTCTTCTTCCCATCCACCTTTCACTCCTCTGTTCTTTTGTTTCTTTTGGCCCAGCCGTGGCCGCAGTGCACCTTCCTGTCTGTGTGCCACGTTTGGCGCGCCCTCCCAGCTCGTTTGGTATTCAAGCCGTCACAAAAAACAGCGGACTGGAGCCCGAGAGAGAGAGAAAGAGAGAGCGAGCGACCGTGGAGTGCTGATTGAGGGAAGGGGGAGGGGGCAGCGCTACCTGCTGCCACTGGCGGGGAATTGTGATCCTTTTGGAGTGGGGAAGGGGAAGTAGTCAAGGGCGGCTGCAACGGTGACTGGCCCGACCCGTCTCGTGACCTAGTATCCTTGACGAGCCTCACGGGCTGTCATTAGTCGGCTGGCTGCTACTTATAGGCAGCAACGCAACTGTCCCAACTCCACAACAATATCGGCTATGAAATGCAGGCTCTCACCTTGGTTTCCTGCCACTCATTGTGCAGCGAGTGCGACGAACGTTTCAAAAGGCGGAACTACTCGCGCTAGCAATATTTTATTTTGTGATTTATATATTTTCCTTCAAATTGTTTGTAATTCGTCTATTTCTGTGCGCCCTGCAGATTTTATTCTACACTTAGTATTTGCCATTTTGATTGCGAAATTTAAAATCTTAAAAATAAAATGAAAGTGTTTGTAATCCTTTTATTTTCTTTTAATGAAGGACAACATAACGTTTAACGATTATGAATTGAGTGACACTAAAGTGACAAGACATTACCGGTAATACCAATTCACTCAGTATAACGCTCCAGGCGTGGCACATTTCGTCCATAAAAGCACGGAATATTTACTTACAGTTCTAAAAAATACCAACAGCCCACTTGGTACCCACCCACATGGCTACCTTTGATGTCAGCAATATGTTCATTTATAAACTCAAAATAAGTTGACACTTCGCGTGGTGGCGGATGGGAGCGATCTTACAATGGGTTTTAATTATTTTAAATTTGGTGAGCAGGTGTACAGGCAGCGACCGGGGCAGCAACCATGGGCTCCCCCCCCCCCCCCCCCCACACACACACACACACAACAGAGGCATATGAATGAGAAACTGAATAAGAAAATACTTGCGAAGCGGGGGTGGGGGAGCAAGGAAGGGGATCACTCTGAAGGCAGTAGCGAAAAAGAAAAAGAACAAGTTTTATAAGATCCCATTTGATGGACACGTATCACAGAGAATTAGAAAAAAACTAATGTCACCCAACACAGCTCCGGAATTGTTCATTTCAAAAAACTTGGAAAGTAGGTTAAGGAAAGGTCTTCAAAAGATATGCTTTCTCCTATACTGGAGTGTATCGTATCGAGGGCAACACAAGCCAGTTGTGTAAGAACAGATACATTGGCCACACGGAGAAATTTTTTTACGAGTTTTAAGGAACGTAACTATCTATTCCAGATCAGCTCTGACAATGCATTTGTTTGACAGCCAGCGTCAGCTGCAGCAGGTTAGCGATAATTTAACTGTCTTACACACTGCAGAGAAAAGTCGGATACCCAATGTGCTGGAATAAATTGAAAACTCAAGAAGTTCTCATTCCCATCCTCTGGTTACCATTAATGAACATACTGTTCTGTATCATAAAAACATTTTAGGTAATTATGACATTATATAAGCAGGTGTGCATAATAACGTAATATTTTCCTTGTTTTTAAGTGTGCAGGTTCTCATCCCTCTTAATGTTGTGGTGATCCCGCCTTTCTGCCGCTACTTCCCGATTTTCCAGTTTAAACAGTTCACCAATTACATATCTGTTTCATACTGATCCTGCTCTGTGGTTCGTGTGCAGCTTCAGTACTCGCCGCTAGTATTTACTACTGAACTTACTTTGGGTATGTTGCAATATTTTACGCAACGTTGCCAGTCATCAGATGAACTATAAATAGGTAAACCGAATACCTTCTTTTTAGGGATTTTGAGCACTGTTTTTGGACCATACATAAGTGGTTCAGTTATCCAAATAGTGTGTCTGTCATTTCCAGTGTGTCACCGTCCTCATTCAACAATGCATTGTATTCCTTTGCCGATTGCTCATAGGTCCTGTTTCCTTCTTTGTTAGTTCGCTCTATCGTCTCTGTTTCACTAAAATCGGATTCATTTCCTTCTACTGACAGTCGATTTAATACCTTCCCAATGTCTTCAGGATACACATTTTCATTGGTCTGGAGCAGGGGTAGTCAAATTATTATTATTATTATTATTTTACCTACCGTTCACTTTTGTATTTCTGTTAGCAGCAAATTTTCTAACTGCCCGCCTCTTCCACAGTAATGGCTATTTATAAGGAAGGAAAGTAATTTTACTTTGTAAAATAGTTTCAGCAAGTTAAATTATAATTACATAGCAAATACTTTATTTAAATTATAATTACATACCAAATACTTTATCAAAATCTTAGGAAAATTTTATGAAAAAGTTTTCAAACCACCTACCGTCTATCGTCCACAGCCCACCATTAAAGCTGGAACGCCCACTTGTGGGTGTAAGGGATGAGGTTTCTACCACTGGTCTACAACAATTACCTTTCTTCCATGTGTAAACGTTTTGAGCACTTATGTCAGAAATGCATGTAAAAGTACAATAATTTTCGAAAATAATATTTTGGAATAGTTTTTAAATCATAATTAAAATAATAAATGTAATAATTTGATTCATTAATATGTTCATTACTTACGAAAAAAGAAAAACCCGACTATAAAATAGAACTCACGCTAGTCGACACGTGATGGCAACGTGACCTATGTGGTTTTGATACCAACAGTTGACATCCTAGATACGACCCTAGGTTTACGATCCACAATAGCGATGACACTATTGTTACCACGAATATGCAATGTAGTGCCACAGAAACTGGTATAGGCATGCGTATTCAAATACAGAGATGTGTAAACAGGCAGAATACGGCACTGCGGTCGGCAACGCCTTTATAAGACAACAAGTGTCTGGCGCAGTTGTTAGATCGCTTATTGCTGCTACAATGGCAGGTTATCAAGATTTAAGTGAATTTGGACGTTGTGTTGTAGACGGCGCACGAGCGATGGGACGCAGCATCTCCGAGGTAACGATGAAGTTGGGATTTTCCCGTACGACCATTTCACGAGTGTACAGTGAATATCAGGAATCCGGCATAACATTATATCTCCTACATTTCTGCGACCGTAAAAAGATTATGCAAGAACGGGACCAACGACGACTGAAGAGCATCGTTCAACGTGACAGAAGTGCAACCCGTCCGCGAATTGCTGCAGATTTCAGTGCTGGGCCATCAAGTGTCAGCGTACGAACCATTCAACGAAACATCATCAATATGGGCTTTCGGAGCCAAAGGCCCCCTCGTGTACCCTTGATAACTGCAAGACACAAAGTTGTACGCCTCTCTCCTGGGCCCGTCAAAACCGCAGGACTGTTGCTGACTGGAAACATGTTTTCTGGTCGGACGAGTCTCGTTTCAAATTGTATCGAGCGGATGGATGTGTACGGGTATGGAGACAACCTCATGAATCCAAGGATTGTTCTAGGTGGTGGAGACTCTATAATGGTGTGGGGTGTGTGCGGTTGGAGTGATATGGGACCCCTGATACGTCTACATACGACTCTGACAGGTGGCGCGTACGTAAGCATACTGTCTGATCACCTGCATCCGTTCATGTCCATTGTGTATTCTGACGGACTTGGCAATTCCAGCAGGACAATGCGGCACCCTACACGTCCGGTATTGCTACAGAGTGACTCCAGGAACACTCTTCTGAATTTTAACACTTCCGCTGGCCACCAAACTCCTCAGATTATTGAGCATATCTGGAATGCTTCCAACGTGCTGTTCGGAAGAGATCGCCAGCTGCTCGTACAGCCCGGCAGGATTCATGGTGTCTGTTCCCTCCAGCACTAATTCAGATATTAGTCGAGTCCATGCCATGTTGTGTTGCGGCACTTCCGCGTCCTCGTGTGCCAGTTTCTTTGGCTCTTCAGTGTAGATGCGATCATCTTCTACAAATAACCGATATTTTAATGAGTACCCGGCACTGACCTGAGGGCAAAAACGGGGGAAATGCTACATTGCTACTAAATCGTCGTAAATTTTACTACTCCACATTTTATGCAAAGGAAGTCATGTTTTACCGATTAAGCGCTAGTTAATTACAATTATTAGATCTTCAATGGTATGTTACAAACAAAATAAATACAAAAGTCCTGTTTTATATTCAATAACGACAGTATTACTGCTCAAAATATTATTGAAAAAGATTATAATTTATGTTATGCAATAGTTGCAAATTTATTGTAGTGATTATTGTAACTCTAAGAGTATTTTATTCGCAAAACGAGTAGAACGTCTTTTGCTGGAGACACTATTATTACAATCTAACAACCTCGGTGTTCCACACAAATTGCTCTTGAGCAGTGGTTACCAAATGTCGTCGTCATTCTTCGTTTGCTCGAAGGACAAATGAGCATACTTTTCTCCCTTGAGGTTGTTGCAGGGTCTGCTGCTGCTGCTCAGATGAAGTTCTTCTAGCAAATCATGTAGTATGTCAGCTGAAAATCAAAGTCAACACCCTCCATTAATTTCAGTAGCAGAAGATGAGATTAGACTGAAGAGGGCGAATGTGACACTCTTCTAACGGTGACTGCTTGATGCTTCACCAAAGGTGCCACACTAAGATAAATTGTAAAGGATAAAACAACATTCTTAATGTTTACGACAAGAGTACAAGTGTCAGCGGACCGCTGGAGTCAGTCAATAAATAATTCAGCCATTATTAACAATAATGTTTTCCATTAAAGTACTCATGAGTACAAGTCGCTCACGTCTGCAGATTAGTGGGAAACATTTGATAAGTACAGTCGTAAATTTAACGAAGGTCTAGTAATTTTAGGGTTGATACTGTGTTATATCACGGAAAACAAATTTTGTGTCCATCTAAGTATTAATATCGAGATACATGACTCGGCACTACATATATGACTTCATTTAAAAAATCTTAGCTCGAATATTTGATCAAATATAATTTATAATATTCTCTGCATGTCTCCAACAGAAGCCATTATTGTGGCGAGTGGCAAGTTCTCCAACACTGCCTTACATCCAGGTAGAATTTTCTTTTAGTGAATTTCTCGTTTACATCAAGTTCAGTTATACAGTTTTTATGGTTCTCTTTACGTATACCAAGAAAACGAAAGTTTGGAAGTACAATACGAAAGTTCTCATTCCCAGAAACCACTGAGAGAATGAAATCAAGAGGTTTACGCCAAGGATATTTACTTTCAACCATGCTTTTCAGCAGTTTTTCGAGCTAAGATTATTAACACACCATACATGTAGAGCACTCGATGCCTTGCACCAATTGAAAGGAGGCGAAATCCTGACTCATGGGACCACACTCCCCGCCTCCACCTGCCATCATGGCCTAGGCGGTGGCACTGACCTGGGGGTAAGCCGATTCGAATCCTGGTGGTGGAAAAAGTTTTCACTGCCAATATCTGGTCGACAAGGGGGCAGAAATGATGACGTTAAGTTCCTGATACCAGACTTTGCGCCATTGGCATGGTTTGAATAACAAAACATCTCCGCAGCGTCTCATGAAATGAGGACATGTGATACTTTTGACGGTGATCCGTCCGACGGAGCATGTTGTAAATAGACAAACAAAAATAACTATACGCTCCAGTCAGCTCCTGTCCAGTTTCTGTTGTTTTGCTGACTACAAAATGTGCAACTTCAGTGGCCCTATGCGAGGTGCCCGACTCCAAGTGGCCATTGCACTATAGTTCACTTTGCAATGTTCTCTCGAAAACTAGTTGAGATGCTCGTATGTTCACTGATATATTAACATAAAAAATGCAAACATACTTTTCTTACTTTCATTCCTTAATGTCGTACTGCATCGTATTTTGGGGCAACTCATCAAGCCAAGCTAAAGTTCAGCGAATACGAAAGGTGGCGCACGAAAAATCAGCCTGCTAATTGTTGCCCGCGTACTGTCATCTATTATTTGGAGGTTGTTACGACTACGTTTCTACTGTAAGGTCTACTACGACACCCGTTGCTACTTGGTTAAGACGAGTGAAGTATTTATCTCAAAGGGATGTATCCTCTCCGAGAAAGAATCGCAATAGTTGAGTTGTACATGTCTACCGGTTTATTTAAGCCTTACCGTCCAAAGTGCGGTCTCACTGACCGCTGGTGTTTATTGCTACTCTGTTGCTAATGCGTAATGTTGGGGTAGGAGATTACAGCGTTGTCTACTTGTTCTTTTCCGAAACTGCCGTGGTCTCCTTTGTCAGTAGCCACTTGAATGTGACGTGGACCGATACTTCTTTCGTGCTAATGGTCTCTGAGACCACATCTGGGACTTTGTGTTATGGATTTAGTACCCAGGTCTTCGTCAATTGTTCATGTTTAACAGACCCTGACTTTGAGGATGCTGTTTTAAAATGGTCTGAGGGCAGTTTAGGAAGCGGTTGTGGATCAGCTAGTGACAACGAAATTGAAAGTGAACATAATGCAGTACAGGAACTGTGCAAGAGTGAAGACTACCTTATTTTGCCACTTGTGAACTCAAATGAAACTAGTGATGAAATTGATGAGGACAGAAGTGTGGAGACTGAATCTTTAGCTAGAGGTTCAGCTAGAAATACGAGGGTAATCCCAAAAGTGAGGTCTCCTATTTTTTTATAAGTACAGAACTCTGTTTGTGTGGCAGTTGGTCACACTGTTATGAAGAGTGCTTCACGCGCTGTGTGTAAACATGCGCACGCCACGCTGAGGCGCTCAGTCTTGGCTTGGCAGCCGTTGAGAATGGAGCTCCCGTTGGATGTTACTGCCAAGTGTGAATTGCGCGCAGTTATTCGGTTTTTGAACGCAAAGGGCAATGCGCCGATTGAAATCCATCGCCAATTGACGGAAGTGTATTGTGAGTCGTGCATGGATGTCAAAAATGTTCGTAAGTGGTGTAGAGAGTTTGCAGCTGATCGGACCGAAATTCACGACGAACAAAGAAGCGAGAGACCGTCAATTTCTGAGAAGACAGTATTGAAGGTTGAGCAAAGCATGCGTGAAGATCGGTGAATCACCCTGGATGACCCCTGCACGTTGGTTCCTGAGGTTACCCGAAGCACCGCTCACAGAATTTTAACGGAAACATTGAACTACCGGAAGGTGTGCGCAAGATGGGTGCCACGCATGCTGACTGAGGACCATATGCGGCAACGAGTTGATGCTTTTCTTTTTTTTTTCATAGCCTTTCTCGCCACATGCGATACGCCTCTCGCGACACACGCGAACAACAAGATGGCGTAATATTATGGATCAGAAACAAAGTGCAAAAGTTTTGTTTTTCTGTGTATAAAAGGAGCCACATACCATGCACTTCTTCACCGCCTTGCAGCCGAACAGGACAACTTTCTGGATTCAATTGTCACGGGTGACGAACCTGTGCATACCACTTTACACCTGAGACCAAGCAACAAGCACGCCAGTGGCGTCATCCTTCTTCGCCAAAGTCGCGGAAATTCAGACAAACACAATCTGCCGGGAAAGTTGTGACAACCGTTTTTTGGTATCCTCGTTCGGAAATTTCTGCCTGTTTGTCCTATGTAGTGGGCCTGACAGGTACACAGAGCACATGAGAGCTCTAAAAGGTGACAGCACACATTCAACTTTTGCAGAACATCTAATGAACAAAAACCATAACCTCACTAATATCGAAAACGATCTACGCATTATGAGAAACAGCAACAGTCTATACCGACAACTAACAATAGAAGAAAATTACTACATACAAAAGGCTATAGTCGAAGGGAAAAATGTAATAAATGAAAACACAACACCCTGCAACAAACTCTTTACCGCTCTGAGAGAAATGACCGAGGACAGAACAGAAAGCACACACACGCAAACGAACCACTTCCCCGTCACACACAGAGACATAAATAATGAACAGAAGTCGTCGTAATTAGCGCTACAGTTTTTCATAGCCTTTCTCACCACATGCGATACGCCTCTCGCGACACGCGCGAACAGCAAGATGGCTTAATATTCTGGATCAGAAACAAAGTGCAAAAGTTTTGTTTTTCTGTGTATAAAAGCAGCCACATACCATCCAACGAACGTGAGTACACGAATAGCTGAGCAACAGCTCAGTACACATCAAATAACTGGTTTCCACAACACTACCACAACCCCAAGTATATATATTGCTGACATACGAAGTTCACCTTTTATTGTTTGTTTACTAACATGGTTGCAGATGACATGATGTTCGCTAAGTAAAAAGACGGCAACAGAAAAAAAGAGCACAGAAAATATGTCGCAAACAGCGCCAATAATTGCTTAAAAACATGCTGTAACATACAATAAATAAAGTAGTATGAAAGTATCAATAGAAAACTATATTTCAAAAGACAAATTGTAAAAATTTAATAATGTTTTACTGTGTTTGTACAACCATGCCATTTTCTGCATGTTTTAGATTTAAAAAAACCACTGATGATGGTGATATTTGTAGCCGAAACTAGTTTGGGATAATAAAGAAATAAACGAATAACAAGGTGTTTTGCATCAAGGCGGACTCAGTTTCTGATATTACCGTTTTTCTATGCAAACACGGACCAAATGGAAGAGTTCCAAGATAATATTATCGTACGTGTATGACCTGCTGGTCGAATGAATCATTGCAGTAAACTGTGTTAATTCTGCGGGATACGTGGAAATGCATTTTTGGGAAATACCATTGTAAGAGACTTCTCTGTTCGCAGTAAGCATGATTAATAGAAAAAAATGTCGTGTGACTAGGGCCTCCCGTCGGGTAGACCGTTCGCCGGATGCAAGTCTTTCGATTTGACGCCACTTCGGCGACTTGCGCGTCGATGGGGATGAAATGATGATGATTAGGAAAACACAACACCCAGTCCCTGAGCGGAGCCGGGAATCGAACTCGGGCCCTTAGGATTGACATTCTGTCGCGCTGACCACTAAACTACCGGGGACGAACAGCACGATTAATGAACCATTGAAATGAAATGGAGCCATTGCGTTGTCGACATGCCTTCGTACTAAATTCAATAAACTCTTCTTTTGTCAATGTGTGTACATTTAGTCTCAGGTAAGCCAAATACCGGGTAATTCAATTTTTACACCACCAGTCCAAAAACTTCTGAGTCTAATTTTATTCCTAGCGTATAAGAGACGTCAGCGCAGTAATTATGGTGATATCTTGAACCAACCCCCAGAAATAACAGTTGTGAGTAGGCAATGTTAACAAGTGGACATGTGACTCAAGTGTGTCAATATTGTTGTGTCACAAATCGCAATTGAGCAACTTCTCTAAATAAAGTGTTCAAGAAATTCGCCAGATTCTTTTTTAAAAAAGAAAATTGTATGCAATGCTTGTCCCGCACGCCTTGACTCCCGAAGGTGTGTAACAGCTCTCGGACGCCTGTCACGACGTTATTGAAATGCAAAACGCGGACAATTCTTTTCTGGAAATAATAATCGCGGGTGCCGAGACTTAGCGCTGTCAATACGAACCTACCACAAAATGCAGAAAATCACGTAAAGGTTCAAGGACATAACCGATATTCAAGCTAATGTGACGTGCAAGTTACATAACATTAAAAACAACGACTTTTCTGACAGTCTCACTTGGTTGTATCAACGTTCTGTCCGTTGTACTCAAGTGGGGAAAGACTGTGCAGAGCACCTGAAGCATTAACACCACCATCTAAGCTATTGTCTATTTTTTTATATTCCCGTCTCGAAATTTTTTAGTTTCCACGGATTCCTACTCACAAAATTCGAATTACCGTATTACCATTCTGAGCCTCACTGCGGAAGGTTGACAACTGCTCCTTTGGGTGAATAATTACAATACCGATAACAATAATTTCGCGTAGTTTATTGGCTGGGTGTAGTCTTTCAATTGGACACCACTTCGGCGACTTGCGATTCCCTAATCTACCGTAGATATCCAACGCGAGAAAGGGGATGTAGAGTTTAACATGGAATCCGAACCACGGGTCGTTCCTGGTGACTCCTCACAACGTTGAGAGTTGACGGCTTGCTTAAAGACAGCCTGGAAATTTCCGTGGTCCAATAGCGATTCGATGCCGCGATATCTCATTTTCCAGGCACACACTTTATCACTAAGCTACCAGGCCTGATCGTTGGGTTAATTTATGGGATCTAACGACCTTGCAGTAGGCGCTGACATCACTTTGGGTAAATACTTCTTTTGCGATGACTGTTGCTTTAGCTATAAGCTGTTTCAAAAAAACGAACGACTGTATCACCGACATCTTACGGAGTCACAAATTTTGCATTGTGCACGCGTTTCTCAGAACAGTCGGATAGTATGAGGTGAGTCAAAAAGGACTTCACAGCTTTGGAATGATGTAGAAATGTGTTGAGATAACTTACAGAATCGGTAGATGTTATTTTGTGGCAAACAATCTCAAGTTTGATTCACATAGTGCATCAGTATCCAATTCCCCCACCACGAGCGCCATCTTAGTGCACAGTTAAAATGGGTATTTTGACTGGTACGGAGTGTGTTCGCTGTGTGTTTTGATTTCATGAAACGAACTCTGCAAGAACTGTTCGGTGTAAATTTCACACCGAGTACACTAAAGAACCTCCAGGCAGGCCTGCAATTTACCTTTGGCACAAGAACTTTGTTGAGACCGATTGTCCCGTGCGACAAGATGAATCACCAGGTCGTCTTCGTGTTCAAATGGCTCTGAGCACTATGGGACTTAATATCTGAGGTCATCAGTCACCTAGAACTTAGAACTACTTAAACCTAACTAACCTAAGGACATCACACACATCCATGCTCGAGGCAGGATTCGAACCTGCTACCGTAACAGCAGCGCGGTTCCGGACTGAAGCGCCTAGAACCGCTCGGCCACACCGGCAGGCCATCTTCGTGTTGATGTTTATGTCGAACAGATTAGGGAGAACTTTGTCCGCAGTCCACAAAAATAAACGCAATGTGCATCTCGCGTGAGTTGAATTCCACAAAAGACTGTTCGGCGAGCACAGCATAGACGATTACACTTGAAACCACACAGATTCACAATGACACAGATCGTTAGTCATCCAGAAAAGGTTGCTCATGGGGAATTCTGTGGGGAAATTTTGCATCGGATAGAGGACTACGAGACATTCTTGAACACAATACTCTTCAGCAGTGAGCCATCATTTCATGTCAGTGGCATAGTGAGCACCCAAACTGCAAAATATGGAGCAGCGAAAAATCTACATGCAACCTTGGAATACATTCATGAGAACCCCGAAGTTAAACTGTTTTGTGACCTTAACAAATTGAAAGTGTACGGTCCTTTCTTCTTCATCAAGAAAACAGTCAGTGGTATTATATATCTGGAAATTCTTGAAAATTTTAAATGGTACAGGTCGATGAAGATGACCTTCCACCACCTCATTTCTTAACGGAAGTTCGAGGTTTCCTCGATAACCGCTTCCCAGGTAGATGGATTGGCCGTGAAGTGCCAATTCAGATGGTTCAAATGGCTCTGAGCACTATGGGACTTAACATCTGAGGTCATCAGTCCCCTAGAACTTAGGACTACTTAAACCTAACTAACCTAAGGACATCACACATATCCATGCCCGAGGCAGGACTCGAACCTGCGACCGTAGCAGTCGCGCGGTTCTGGACCGAAGTGCCTAGAACCGCTCGGCCACAACGGCCGAAGGGTTAGTTGCATGGCCGCCTGGCTCCCCACACATGACGCCACTGGATACCTCTCTTTGCCGTTTCATTAAAGACCGTGTGTATGTGCCCACTCTACCAAACAATTTAGCCGACCTGAAAAATCGAATGTATACTGCCGCTGCACAAATAACGCCCGATTTGCTGCATCGAGTGTGGGAAGAAACAAATTACCAATGGGATTGTTGCTGAATGACAAATGGTATTCATATCGACTCAAAATGATACTTATGTCTAACTTGAAGTTGTTTGCCACAAAATGACACCTGTAAGTTATCTCAATAAATTTATATACCATTCCAAAGTCCTTTTTGAATCGCCCTGTGTTAACTAAAGTATTTAAAATGTGATCGCTACTGATATGATAACGTGCAACACGTCGCGCTTAGGTGGGAGTACGTGGATTCCGGCCGCGGTCGCGCTTGACAGTTTCGCGTACCGCCGCGTCACCGGGAACGACCGAAGGAACGTTTCACTGTTTGTTCGGTCGGTCCGTCGCTCATCCACTGCACTTTAGAGCATTGCGTGGTGGTAAGGAGTGAACAGTGTCAGTACCGGAAATGTTCGTCCGTGCCCGGCGTTCGTGACTGTTGAACGAGAACAAAAGGACGCGAAAAAAGCTAAACCGTGACCGAACAGAGGGGCGCAGCACTCGAGCAGAACGACGCGGCCAAGGCCCGGCCGGCCGCGGCAATTTGCTGCAAATAGACGGCCGTCTGATCGCGCCTGCAGTCGGCGGAAATATACGATCCCACAACGGCGCCCTTCTCGCGCTGTACCGCTGTCGTTGCCCTGCTTGTTTGGCCTGCCAAGCGGGAGTTACGTGCTTACATTCGTTTTCTCTCACCTTCTCTTCTGTCCCCCAGCCAATCTCCCTCCCTGGCTGGGAATAAATTGCCGACAAACCATTAACCGTTCCACCTACAACTAAGCTAAAACGAAGACAGCGGTTTAATCTCTTGACCGCCCGCAAACACCTAAATTTCCGGGAGCAGTGGAACATTGCTTTCCCACTTCGCATTACACGAAAGATGCGGCGTCTCGTATACAGGAAGCATCACATTTATGTCGACACGGATATTAAAAGTCGACGGTACTGTGTATTTATTTGTCCTGACAAGAGTAAGGGCAATAGGCCTTATGTAGTACGAGGGCTGTTCAATAAAGAATGATCATAATTTTTTTTTGACAACGTACCTTTACTCATTCTCCTAATTTTGATGGTACTTCTCAAAGTAGTCTCCCATGAATGCGATGCACTGGTCGCAGCGTTTCTGCCAGTCTTCAAATACATGCTGGAGACCATCCATTTTTTGAGGAGTCCTTCAAAATCGCCTCCGCAGCCTTCACCACTGCTTCTGATGATTGATAATGCCTACCACGAAGGCGTTTCTTCATGTTACGGAATAGAAAAAAGTCACATGCAGCTAAATCAAGACTATACATATTCAGCAACAACATTGGCAATATGCGGCCGCGCATTATCGTGGTGCAGCGTCCAGCCTGCTTCACGGAAATATGGTCTTTTGGGCCTGATATGGACCTGCAATGTTTTCAAGGCATCCCTGTAGTATTGTCCAGTTACTGATGTGTGTGCATGTACAACATGCTGATAAACCATTTCATGAATATCAAAGAATGAGATGACCATAATTTTCCCAGCAGAAGCAACCACTTTTGCTTTTTTGAGGGTTGGTGATGAAGGAGATTTCGACACTGAGCTTTGCTGTTTGCTCTCAGGATCAAAATGATATAGCCAAGTTTCATCAACAGTGATTACATTTGAAAGAAACTCCGAATCTTCCTCTAACATCGACTTTAACTGCATGCAGACCTGCACGCGAATGTCCTTTTGTTCGGGAATCAACAGTCTTGAAACCCATCGCGCACAAACGCGAGTCATGTGTAATTTTTCTGTCACAAACGTGTGGGTGGCACTCAGTGCAATGGCTCTGAGCACTATGGGACTTAACTTCTGAGGTCATCAGTCCCCTAGAACTTAGAACTACTTAAACCTAACTAATCTAAGGACATCACACACATCCATGCCCGAGGCAGGATTCGAACCTGCGACCGTAGCGGTCACCCGGTTCCAGACTGTAGCGCCTAGAACCGCGCGGCCACACCGACCGGCCTCAGTGCAATGTTCAGTATTTCAGAAAGTGATCTTAAGGTAATTCGACGATCCTCTCTCACAATGACAGCAGCGGTGTTGATGTTTTCTTCTGTACGAGCAGTAACTAGAGCGCCGGGTCCACCTTTCTTTGAAATTGATTCTCTGCCCTCTTTAAGCATTTTAAACCACCTTCGAGTTGTGCTGTACGAAAGAACAGACTCTCCATAGGCCTTCTGTAACATTGTACGAGGTGCATTCAAGTTCTAAGGCCTCCGATTTCTTTTCTAATTAACTACTCACCCGAAATCGATGAAACTGGCGTTACTTCTCGACGTAATCTCCCTGCAGACGTACACATTTTTCACAACGCTGACGCCATGATTCCATGGCAGCGGCGAAGGCTTCTTTAGGAGTCTGTTTTGACCACTGGAAAATCGCTGAGGCAATAGCAGCACGGCTGGTGAATGTGCGGCCACGGAGAGTGCCTTTCATTGTTGTAAAAAGCCAAAAGTCACTAGGAGCCAGGTCAGGTGAGTAGGGAGCATGAGGAATCACTTCAAAGTTGTTATCACGAAGAAACTGTTGCGTAACGTTAGCTCGATGTGCGGGTGCATTGTCTTGATGAAACAGCACACGCGCAGCCCTTCCCGGACGTTTTTGTTGCAGTGCAGGAAGGAATATGTTCTTCAAAACATTTTCGTAGGATGCACCTGTTACCGTAGTTCCCTTTGGAACGCAATGGGTAAGGATTACGCCCTCGCTGTCCCAGAACATGGACACCATCATTTTTTCAGCACTGGCGGTTACCCGAAATTTTTTTGGTGGCGGTGAATCTGTGTGCTTTCATTGAGCTGACTGGCGCTTTGTTTCTGGATTGAAAAATGGCATCCACGTCTCATCCATTGTCACAACTGACGAAAAGAAAGTCCCATTCATGCTGTCGTTGCTCGTCAACATTGCTTGGCAACATGCCACACGGGCAGCCATGTGGTTGTCCGTCAGCATTCGTGGCACCCACCTGGATGACACTTTTCGCATTTTCAGGTCGTCATGCAGGTTTGTGTGCACAGAACCCACAGAAATGCCAACTCTGGAGGCGATCTGTTCAACAGTCATTCGGCGATCCCCCAAAACAATTCTCTCCACTTTCTCGATCATGTCGTCAGACCGGCTTGTGCGAGCCCGAGGTTGTTTCGGTTTGTTGTCACACAATGTTCTGCCTTCATTAAACTGTCGCACCCACGAACGCACTTTCGACACATCCATAATTCCATCACCAAATGTCTCCTTCAACTGTCGATGAATTTCACTTGGTTTCACACCACACAAATTCAGAAAACGAATGATTGCACGCTGTTCAAATAAGGAAGACGTCGCCATTTTAAGTATTTAAAACAGTTCTCATTCTCGCCGCTGGCGGTAAAATTCCATCTGCCATACGGTGCTGCCATCTCTGGGACGTATTGACAATGAATGCGGCCTCATTTTAAAACAATGCGCATGTTTCTATCTCTTTCCCGTCCGGAGAAAAAAATCTGAGGCCTTAGAACTTGAATGCACCTCGTATAAGCCTCAACGGAGGATTTGTTGAGACGAAAGCAGAATTTCAAAGCCGCAAATTGTTCCTCGGCTGGTCTCCATTGCAGTGGTGAAAATGTCTGACCATGCCTGCCTCTCAAAGGCAGGAACCAGGAGTCCCAACAATGAAACTACTACGGCGTGTTTGTTGCACATTAAGCTAACAGAATATCATAAGATTAAATTTTAGCGCGAGGAATTATGACCATAAAAAATTATGATCATTCTTTATTGAACAGGCCTCGTAGCTAACCAGACATTTTATATATTTTGCATTGTGCTCTTAAGGTGACACAGGCTATAAAATCGCTTACATTTGAGAATGGCGCTAATCAGCCGAAATCATTCTTAGTGAGTAAAGCTGTCATTAAGGCGAAGGTTAGTTTGAACACACGACAATATGGCTCCGTTGGAGACGGTACGTCCTTGTCTTCCTCGTATCCTTCATATGACGGGCCCATACAATCGTAGGGGGACCTACAGTTTAACGCGAACCACGGCGCAGCTCGCGCATTTTTCACACTGGCAAAGCCGAAAGAAGTGGTTAAGTTATGATAAAAATGCTAGGACTGACCGGGGATCAAACTCCAGACCTTTGGAATCGTAATTTGGCACTTACTCGCCGAGACACACTTTAAACTACTTCAACTCACGAATGGCAGCAGCAGATGTCTTAATGCTAAAAACGAAACCATTGTTTGTTAAATGAATGCGTGTGGAGAGTTACGGGCGACGACGGTGTTCATAATCAAAAATTTCCACGATAGTGGTCTAACAATAAACTCACGAAATATCTGGAAAAGTAAAGGTGAAATTATTAAGTGACGAAATTCATATTTGCACTATTTTGTGTATTCCTGGGCCTAGATAGGAAATGGCAGAACAGAGAAAGGCATTTAGACAGGCGCTGCCTGTTTCTGTCTAACTGGTCGTCTAGAATTCGTGGAATAGATGAAGGAAAAATTACTGAAGAGGTGTTGAGTCCTTGGAACAGCAGTCTGCAAGAATTTCAAACGAATGCTACCGAGATCAAAACAGCGAAAACGGGTATAAGTCCGTTAAATGTAGGTTACTAAGGTAAATCACACAAATTTAAAGGCTCAGCTAAACACGTATGGTTTACAATTACGAACAACTTAATTTGGAAAGATCGTATAGACGATGTTGTAGCAGAACACTTAGAAGATGCAACAGCCTACACTAAATTTGTCCGTTGTCTACAGCGGTATTGCTGTGCGGTATGAGATCCTTACCAGATAGCATTGACGGAGGGCATCGAAAAAGATCAAAGAAGCGCAGCTCCTTTTGCATTATCACGAAATAGTGGAAAGAATGTTACGGATACGATACGGTAGATGGGGTGGCAGTCATGAAAACAAAGGCGGCTTTCGTTGCAGCAGGTTCTTTTCACTAAATTTCCATCACCAACTTTCTCTTCTGAACGTGAGAATATTTCATTGCCACCAACTTACATAAGGAGAAATGATAACCGTAATAAAATGACAGAAATCACAGGTCGTGCAGAAGTATTTAAGCGTTCAGATTTTTCTACGTGCTGTTAAAGAGTGTCGTAAGGCAGAAAGATAACGTAGGTAACTCGAAGAATGGTCTGCCAAGCACTTAACGCGTGAATTGCCGAGTAATCATGAGGACGTAGAACACTACGAGATGAATCCAGTTCTTTGGGGAGGGAACAACGTGATAATGAGATAGAGTGTTACAAATTGTAGAACCATCGTTTCAGTGACAAGAAAAGATAAGAATTAATATACGTAACTAAAAGATATCGTGTGGCAACACATTGACCAACAAAAATAATAATAAACCTAAAACGTAATTTATGCAGGAATTGTGAGGTTTATCAAAGACGTAAACGTGGTAGCGCGAAAGTTAAAACTTTCTTCTTTTTCTATAATATCGTCTTCAGGTTCATTTCTACTGTACAGCCGCTCTATATATTCCTTCGGCCTTTCATCTTTCCCTTCTTTGCTTAGTACTGCCTTGCCATCTGAGTTGTTGATATTCATACCATTGCTTCATTTTCCTCCAAAGGTATCTTTAATCTTTCTACAGGCGCAATCTACATTTCCCCTAGTTATACGTGCTTCTACATCCTTGCATTTCTCCTTTACCCATTCCTGCTTGGCCATTTTGCACTTTCTGTCAGTCTCACTTTTCAGATTTCTATATTCCCACCCGCCTGCTTAATTTGCTAAGTTCCTAAATTTTTTCCTTTCGTCAGTTAAATGTAATACGTCACCTATAGTATTTCTACTACATCTTGTGTTTTTATCTCTTTGATCCTCTGTTACCTGCACTATTTCGTTTCCCAATGCTACCCATTCTTGAAGTCCTACCTTTTTGCAATTTCTTCAGTTTTAACATTCATATCCCATAAATTATGTTCCGAGACCACATCTGTCTCTGGAAACGTCTTACAATTTAAAATCTGATTTCGAAATCTCTGCCTCACTATTATAATTATAATAGAACTGAAACATTCCAGTGTTTCAAGGTCTGTTTCATGTATATAGCCTTCGTTCATGATTCTTAAACCAAAAGGTTGCAATGATTAAATTATGCTCTGTGCAAAATTCTACCTCATGGCTTTCTTTTTGATTTCTTTCCCCCAGTCCATATTCTCCTACTATTTCTCCTTCTCTCCCTTTTCCTGCTGTAGAATTTCAGTCCCCCATCACAATTAAATTTTCCTCCCCCTTAACTATACGAACAATTTCTTTCATCTGATCATACATTGATTCAGTCCATTCATGATCTGCGGAGGTACTTGGAATGTAACTTGTACTACTGACAGGGAAACATTCACAGGTGTAAATAAATGATTTTGAAGAAACTTGGTGGGAGTGCAGAGCAGTCAAAACAATGCAATAGGTACGTATTTTCTCGTTTTTGCACAGTTCCACTTGTAAGGGGTATAACACACCCCGAAACGTAATTTAGCATATTAATTTTAGACGGACTATCTTTGAAACTATGATACATATAAAACGTCTCTCATACAAAAGCTGAAATGTTATTGTACTACGATTAAAATTACTTTGTGATTGAAGTACCGAGCACACGTCCTTGGGGCCCTCCCAAAGTTACTTTCTCACCTGCAGATTTCATCAGTCTTTCAGAATTAACAGGCAGATGAGGTACGCGAGCTTCCTCCCTTAGAGTAACTGACTATTGTGATGACAGGAGGGGCATGCAGCCACACCCTACATAAAAATAACTGCCACATTGTGGGTGAACGATTGCCCATCACCGCACTCAATGGTACACCCTGTTAAAACGTCGAAGAAGAATATTAAAAAAACGTAGCGTTTCTAATCCTACAGAATTTGGAGAAAATGGTGGAAGAAATAAAACAAACGAAGCAACGTGCCAGTTTATCTACTTATCACGTGAAATGATAAGTTACAGCAAATTCCTCACAAGTGTCAGCGATTACATTAAGCTCAATACTCTTTGAATATATTTGGACCTTGAGAGGTTATTTTCATTGTCTTATCAGTAGAACTGTTCCATAAGTCTTCGTAATATTCTTATTATTTTTTTTTTCAATGAATAAATAAATTTGTTCGTTGTATATACCATAAACTACCTGCAATACGAAGGTTTAATTATGATATTTGACTAGAATGGTTTGCCTATGTGGTAACACTCCAGTCAAATGATTTATGAGGTCTACAAATATCTTTGCAAATACTGTCAATAATTCTTTGATATCGATTACAGATAATGTCGCACTTATACTTATGAAGCTCTTCTGAAATTCAGAATGATTTTAAGTAAACTAACACTTAAAGATGCTCCAAGCAGAAACAAATGGAATGGACAGTACGTAAATAATCAAAACTAGGCCGTTTCACTAGTAATAAATGGGTGTACTTGTTAATATTAGACATATACCTAGCTAATGTAAAGCTGTCAGCAACCCGAAGATTGGTTTGAACACTACAGTGCTTTACAAGTCGTGGCCCTATTGAGGGAGATGGTGTGCCACAGCCTCCCTCCGACCTCTGAACTGTCGTAGGGAGACCTATAATATAATATTGACTCCAAAACATGGTGCAACTTGGTATTTTTCACATTAACAAACACCGCCAGAGGTGAAAGAAGTGATGACAGAAAAAGTCGTTGGAGTAACCTTTCCAATCGATATGAAATGAAACGACGATGTAGCTTTTACAGTAGAAGGGACATGAAGCGGATTGCTTATCTTTGGGGCTATTAAGGGGGAACGACAGGCTGAAGGTCGAAAAAACTCGAAACTTTTTTTTATTAGGGAATCCGAATATGTATACATTGAAGAATTATTCTCCAAAATATTACACACGAACTCCGAAAAGTAAGATTCTGTGAGCATTTGAGGCTGTGCGTGCACGGTACGCCTTGGCGTTAGAGAACCGATTCCGCGCTCATGCTCCCTCCGTTGCGTCTGCGAGATGTTTAGCGCTGATTCTAATGGAGTAAAACTGATTTGCTGGAGCGTTGTTTGGGCGGTTTTACTCAAAATGTGGACGAAAGTTTCAATAGTCCCATTTGGAAATACGCTCCAAAAATAACATAGAGCCGAAGCGAAATTGTCAACATTACTTCAAATTTAGCCGTACTGTATTAATGCACGTGGCAAATGCCCTTCAAATCAAAATCGGTGATGAAATGCGTCCAGTCTGCGAAGATAGAGACGCTAGAGGCGATGCACTCGGCGACGAAAAGGGTTTTGAGGACGAACATGGGAGCTTATCAAGTCAAAGTAGCAGAAAGCGACCATCCACTAGGCAGGACGATAATTATTGTGGACCAGGCAACGATGGAAGAAATGGAAATGTCGTGTGACTAGGGCCTCCCGTCGATGATATCACGTAAGTTTCAAGCTTTGTCCTTTTTTTTATATGATAGGTAGCCTACTTTTCAAACTTTAAACGAGTTTTCTCAAAAGCTTGTTTCTCGGCATGGTAGTCGTCGCCCATGCTACAATTTTCATCCGATTTTAATGATTTTTGGTCTCCCTTGTAGCAAACTAAATTCTCTTCATCGTAGCCGCCTTTTTTGTGTTGATATCTAGTATTTTTTTCGGCCATAAAAAGGGGGTTCAAAAATGGCGATTCTTTCAAATACCTACAGTTTCGCAATTTTTTTTTTTTTTTTTTTTTTTTTTGCAAATCCCTACAATGAACTAAAATTACATATTTAAGGATCAGGGTGATATGTTCATTTCATGTTTCAGATAACCTGAACCGGAGTTACAGGGACAACCGTCGATCTACTTCCTTTCAGAGCTGCCTCGGGAAAATCCCAATTACACAGTGAAAATATTAATATTTTTCAATAGAAAAAGACAATAAAAACTTCAATGTATGCTTTATTCATTACAACGAACCCCATTTGTCTACTACATACCAGAACGGAGAGAAAAAATCCTGAATTTGAGCAATATTTTTGTCCTTCACTCTGTCGTTCCCCATAAGAAAAAAGTACAGTAGCTTTGTGTACGAACCCACGCCTTGTAGAATTCACGTACGACTCATCATTGTGTCTTAATCATATGCTGAGGATTCTGAGCTTGCTGAAACGAGATAATTAAAAGAAAAAGAAAGACTATGACGGGGTTTGCTTGGTCATTGGGGAGTGCTGCAAACTTCAATAAAAGATTTTACGAGGCAGCTCAGCTCCAGATCACGTAAAGAGCGATGGTTGGTTGGCGAGTGCAGATGCACATGTAGTCCGTGGTGATACAAACTCTCGAGCTTCTGCGGACACTACAGTCTCTAACAGCGGTACTTTGAGAAAGATAGTGGGTGGAATATAGATGAATGCAAAAAGAGTAGTAATGAGAAAATTTATGGAAGGTGTGTGGACGAAACGATAGTTGAACTGTAAGGGGCGTTCAAAAAGAAACGAGCCGAAGTCTGGAATGCGCAAACCGGTGACAAGAGGGTGATATCGTGGCGTGTGTAACGAGGTGTGGTTCCGACCAGAGCGTGGAGGTTCACAGCCCATCGCTAGAGGGCACGCGCGCACGTCGTGACTATGCAGACCTAGCAGCAGCATGCATCAATCGTCCAACGCTGCCAGTCGCATTGCAAACAGTGACATGGAGGCGTCAAAAGAAGAGCAAAGAAGCGTTTTTAGTTTTCTGATAGCGGAAGGAGTAGGAGGAACGGACATTTATCGACGAATGTCACAAGTTTACAGCGAACACTGCATGTCTCGCAAGGGTCAAGGCGTGGCACCAGCGCTTCAGGGAAGGACGGGTGTCGTTAGCCGATGATGCGCGGTCTGGAGCACCACACTGCATAACCGATGACATCGTCTAGCTGGTGGATGCACTCATTACCCAGGATCGCCGAGTGACAGTGAAAGCCATAGCCGCCGTGGTCGGATTGAGCGTCGGGAGTGTTCACACCATCATGAAGGAACGACTGCACATGCGCAAGGTGTGTGCCCAGTGGGTGCACCACAGTCTTCAACCACACCAGGAAGCATGTCGAATCAACAAAAGATCCATTAATCATGTAATATCAATTACGACAGGTTCTCTTCAGCGGTTGCCAAATGTTGGCGAAGTTTTCAGTGAAGTGATAGTAACGATCTACTTTTCTACTCAGAAATTTTGCAGGTGACTCATCTGACTCACAAAAACTGTAGGACAAACTATCTGCTTTTCCTACAACTAATTTTATATGGTCCTTTCACTTTAGCTCGCTTTGACGATTACCGCTACGTATTTTGCTGTTGTTACTGCTTCCAGTAACTTCAATCTGTTGTAGAATTATGGAACATATTTTATGCTCAAGAGCTGTGACGTTTTTGGAGAACGAGAATCTCCTCTATAAAAATCAACATGTATTTAGCAAACAGAGATCTTGCAAAACTCAGCTCGTTCAGTTCCTCCGAGTGATCAATAGCGCTAAAGCAACGGCCCTCGGGTAGATGCCCTGTTCCTTGACTTCAGGAGGCACCGTTCAGCGCTGCCGGTTAGTGAAAAAATACGAGCTTACCTACTATCTGACCAGATTTGCGACTGAGTCAAGACTTCCTTGCGGATAGAACTCTAAAAGTCGCTCTTAACGGAATAAAATCTACAGATGCAAAGGTAATTCCCGAAGAACTCTAAGGAAGTGTGATACGAGCGTTACACTTCACGTACGAGAATATATACTCGTAAGGCATCTAGCAGAAAGCGTCGGAAGCTCTTTGAGACTGTTCGCAAATGATGCGGGTGTCTACAAGAAAGTAGCAGTGCCGGAAGACAGTATCAACATGCAGAATTACCTGCAGAGGTTTGATAAACAGTGCAGTTGGTCATGAACGTAAATAAATGTAACATATTGCACATACATACAAAAAGAAATCCACTACACCACGACTACACTATTGACGACAAATTTCCGGAAACAGTATACACCGTAAAATATCTAGAAATAACTATCCAGAGCGACCTTAAGTGGAATGCTCACATTAAACAAATAGTAGGCAGCGCAGACATCAGGTTGAGATTCATAGGAAAGATCCTGATTAAATGTAACTCATCCACGAAGGAAGTGGCTTACAAGGCGCTTCATTGGCCGACTCTTGAGTATTGTTCATCAGCCTGGGATCCTTACCATAGAAGAGACAGAGAAGATCCAACGAAGAGCGACACGTTTCATCACGGGATCGTTTAGTCGGCGCGAGGACGTTACAGAGATACTCAGCAAACTCCAGTGGCGGAAGTTACAAGAGAGGCTTTGTACAGCAGGACGAGACTTACTACCGAAATTTCGAGAGAGCACTTTCCAGGAAGAGTCGGACAACATGTTACATCCTCCCACATACATCTCGCGAAAAGACCACGCGAGATGATTCAGTAGCTTCTTCCTATTCTGTTGCTGCTGCAGCTGGGCGGTGCTGGAAGATCGCGGTTGGCTCTTCATGGTGACTGCAATTGACGCTGCGGAGCTGCTGGGCCCCCTTTATATCCCTGATGTGATTGGATGCTGCATTCCTGTTGGCTACTGCCAATTTCAAGCGACTCTGGTGGTATAACTGTGTTGGGGAGTGCACTTGGGATTTCCTTCCAGAAGGACTGTGGTTTGAGTCCCGGAAAGAGCACCGCCATTTTGTATTTCCCTCTAATTTCTGTGGGAGGGGGTGGGGTTGGAACGTCAGGACAGCCCTGGGACGCAGAAATTCTCACGTGTTTTGAAACGTCCGTGAAAATTCGTAATACCTGCCAAAATTCGAAATTTTCCCAAAATCGAAATTGGCCCAACATTCGAAATTCCCCCCAAAATTCGAAATTATGTCAATGGGGTAGGTGGGGGAGAGGGAGGGGAGGGGAACGGTCAGGGACCCACGTGCCGGCTGAGGAAAACACGTCATGTGGGGGTAGGATAATTAATTGATCATTAATTAATTTGTTGGCAAAATAATATATAAAAATTTTGGTCGGAGCCACCTTGCCCCACTACCAACATGTTCTGTGTGATTATTGATTGGAATTTAATATGTTCATAATTGCAGTCCTTACGTATTTAGTTGAACTGATAGCATTTAGATATGGATGATATATTCTGTAACTGAAATTTAATGAATTCCTTTTAGTAGTCGTGTGAATGGCACGACACTTTTCATTAGTTAGTCAATTGCCACTTTTTGCACCGCAAACATTTTGTCTAAATCATTTTGCAATTGGTTTTGATCTTTTGATGACTTTACTAGTTGCTAATGTTTGACATCATTGCTCAAGTTTTCCCATTATATCAGTAACGCCACAGTGCTAGCGGTACTATAACTGTGTCATAATGTCTACTGTCACAAGCCGCAGACGGTGAGCGTGCTGAAATGTGTTCTTACACCAATGCACGTAATTACTGGGGTGTCTTGCGACACCCTCCTTGTGAAGTCGTTTTGCCGAGCCTACAACAAGAGCCATCCACTTTCCCAGATGGAACTGTGGTGCAGCAATTCTTTAGGTTGGAGGTCAAATGGAAGACTTTCTTGTAGTATCAAATTCAAGATGTTGGGCAGACACTTAATGCTACTATCTTCACCATATGAATAATAAACGCGAAGGCTTATTTTCTTGCCTTACTTTCGCTCTATCGTTTTCTTCCCTTACTTTTGCTCTATCACTCGTATTCTGTAATACTGTAGGGCAACTCTGTGCACTCACCAAGAACAATCGTAGTCCAGAAAAGGGCGGTGTGACTGATCTTTGGTGTCAGTTCAGGAATTTTTTGCAGGAAGTTGTTCAGGTGTCCATCCCTGAACATATACGCCACCATGGGATTTGTTATTGACAGTATTGACTCATTCGGCAGAAACTGCAATATTCATTTAGATAACGCTAGCTGAAACACCATATGCCCTTGGATAACACCTCATTAAGGATTGTACAAAAAAAATTTGCACTGTTCAGCAGATTTCCTTTCCAGTAGGTTTCCAGCAGAACTGAAAAAAATTGAGTAATGAACCCAAATTATTCAAGTCCAACTTGAAGTATTTCCTTATGGTACAATCCTTCTAATTTGTACAGGGGTTCTTTGTAGCAATTGAAACTTTTTCTCTGTAATGTGTTAATGATTTCTTTTCTAAGGTGATAAAAGTCATGGCTTACAGCCTAATATCATGTCAGACCTCTTTTTGCCTAGTGTAGTGCAGCAGCTCGATGTGACACGGACTCAACAAGTCGTTGGAAGAACCTTGCAGAAATATTGAGTCATATCGTCTCTAAAGTTATCCATAATAACAAAAGTGTTACCAGTGCAGGATTTTGTGCACGTACTGACCTCTCGATTATGTCCCACGAATGTTCGATAAGATTCATGACGGGCGATCTGGATGGTCTAGCCATATGCTCGAATGGTCCAGAATGTTCTTCAAATAAATGTATAATTGTGTCCCAATGAAATGGCGCATTATCGTTCATAAAAATTCAATCATTGTTTGGGAAAATGGAGTCCATGAATGGCTGCAAATGGTCTCCAAGTAGCCAAACATCCAAGAGGACGCAGTCCATTCCACGTAAACACGGCCGACGCCATTATGGAGCCATCACCAGCTTGCACAGTGTCTTGTTGACAAGTTGGGTCCATGGCTCGTTGGGTCTGCGCCACACTCGAACCCTACCATGAGCTCTTACCAACTGAAATCTGGATTCATCTGACCAGACCACTGTTTTCCGATCATGTAGGCTCCAACCAACATGGTCACGAGCCAAGGAGAGGCGCTGCAGGCGATGTCGTGCTGTTAGCAAAGACATTCGCATCAGACGTCTGCTGCATAGCCCATGAACGCCAAATTTCGCCTAGCAGTCCTAATGGATACGTTCGTCGTATGTCCCACATTGATTACTGTAACTATTTCTTGCAGTGTCGCTTGCCTGTTTGCACTGTCAACTCTACACAAACGCTGCTCCCCTCGGTAGTCTGCCACTCATTGTCCGTGGTGAGGTAATGCCTAAAATTTGGTATTCTCGGCACACTCTTGACACTGTGAGTCATGGAATACTGAATTCCATAACGATTTCAGAAATGGAATGTCACATGCGACTAGCTCTAACTACTACTCCATATTCAAAGTCCGTTAATTCCCGTCGTGCAGCTATAATGACATCGGAAACCTTTTCACATGAATCGCCTGATTACAAATGGCTGCTCCGTCAATGCAAGCCCTTTTATACCTTGTGTACGCGATACTACCGCCATCTGTATATGTGCATATCGCTGTCACATGACTTTTGTCACCTCAGTATATAGTCATCACTATATTCATCATTTTGTTTTGCAGCTCCTTATATTGGCCGTGGATGCAGTTAAAATTGATGGATGTGAGATCCGCCAGTAATGCAAAACTCAGTTTTTTCTCGGTACCCAAACATGTTTCGGCACCACTGTACCATCATCAATTGGTTTTCATTTTTATTTATTCTGCAATGTGAACATTTTTGTTAAGTGATTATAAAACTGTGCGCATCTTTAGTTGAAACAACAGATCGTTTCTTTTTGTAAATACCTTAACATTTGGTGTGCATCAATTTTCTGGATCACTTGTGTGTTAATTACTACAGGTAGCTTGTCATCTGCAACCAAACGATGTTGACGAGAAAGTTTTTTGCTGGGAGTTTGAAAGGTCTCTGTTGGATTCCTTTCATGTTAATTTCTTAAATCTGTTGTCATTTACGGCATACATTCCACTTCTAAATTTACTGCGGTATTTCTGGCTCTATCTGGGAGGAGACTGAGCAGTGGAACGTGTTACTTTTACACATAATCAAAAACGATCTGTCACACTACTACACTTTAAAACACAGTTTATATGTAATTCATGTCACACAGTCTCATACGGAACCTACATCCGCTTTCTTTTATATACTGTATATGATAAGATACTGTCATCCCCCTTCCCTTCTGTGTCAGAGGATGAATGAGCAAATGTATTTCTAGTTACATGCTAGAGAACAGTAGGACCAACGTTGGAACAGGTAGCTACGCTTTCTAAAAGCAAAGAGGTTTCTATTCTTAGTATGGTCCTGTCTGTCCCTTGTCATGTTGGTATAGGAAGCTGCCTCTCTGGTCACTTCCGTTTGTATCTGTTAAGCACCCTCAGTAGGGACCCAGGCAGTCTGTCCGCAGCGAGCGTCTGAAGTGGTAAGATCTCCGGCTATGCGCGTCTCTGCTAAGTCCGTAGGACAATGGATTTCTTAAGTTCAGCCTAACTGAAAATTTAATCACCTTTATTTCAGGTTTAGCTCTAAAATATCTAATGTTATCTTAAATTGCAACGCAGTGTAATTCGCGTGTTAAGTTCAGAATATCTTCCGGTAGTTGCTTTGTCACTACTTTGTGAGTAAAGTGGAACCACGTGTTGATCAGTAACTCTAACTAAGATCATCAATCTTAAATGCGAATGTGCGTGAGATTATAACATCTCTTCTTAACAATATTTTTCAATATAGCAACTTTTCTTTATGTTCAACCCACGTGAGGTGTACATTGTGAGACCAGTACCACGTGCTTAAGCAATTGTTTGACCCATCAGGTTAATAGTAAGACGATAGTAACCAGTTCGAGGTTTTTCTTTTATAAATTGCGTTTCGATGTAATTTATTTTAATTATCAAAATTATTGTGGAGTTACAGTCTTTGTGTAAACCAAGTTGACCACGTGAAGCATGTGGTGTAATCATCATAGTAGCCCTCAGCTATTCTTTTTGGAAAGATTTCACAGCGAGTTAGTATGAATTTAGTATACCAGTGTGTGGTAATTTCATGACGGACAGGATTGCGCTACGACCGTAACTTCTTTGGGTGAAAATTGAATCGGTTGGTTGTGGTTAATTTTCTCTTGCATATGTTACAACGTTCTTCGTGTGTTATTTTATGAATGCAGTGTTGTATGCAGTCTCCCAATCTTGGCTCCATATTTGATGTGTTCCGTAAGATTACAGACTCGCATTTTCACAATCCTAAATAAAGCACCAGTTTATTTATGTCCAAATATAAACTGAATTATTTCCTTTTATTTAAATTCTCATATATATATATATATATCACCCGTTGTCGTAAGATGACTATTAAAAGATTATAATTAATGTTAGTCTGGTTGGGAATTTGGTAAGCTGGACTGGATACCTGGTGAAACAGTTGCTCAGTAATGCAAGGTAAACTTCCCCAGATAGCTCACAGCTTTTAACCCGCTTTTATTGTCTTGAGTATCAGCACCGCTTTCAGAACAAATTAATGCATCAACATTACAAGTTATCCTATCTTCTAGAATGTGTTTAGTTTTTTCGCGATGTTCTCGCGCTTATTTTCGTTTTTACTTACGTTTTCATGTGGCAAGCACCTCCATTCTCCGCATCATGCTGAGGTGTTGTGATGCACACTAACTATAACAAGTATTTTCCACAAATAACGTAGTAAAACACTTTTCACTTCACCAGAACACAGTGTGATTGTGGTTTGTTATGTGTCCCAGCCCAGTCAGTGTTCATTTGTTCACCAGAGAGTTCGGAGCCAAATTTGAATTTTGTTTGCATTTTATCTTTGTGTGTGTGTGTGTGTGTGTGTGTGTGTGTGAGTGAGTGTGTGTGTGAGTGAGTGTGTATGTAGATTTTATCTGTTTGTGGTGTTTTTATTTGTAAAGTTCCTTTAATGTTTTAAATAGTGTGCCCTTGCAGAGTGTGGTGTATTCGCTTAAGACCTGTTTTCCTTCTGCTATTGCCTTCTGTATATGGAAGTTTTCCTCAATGGTCAGTTTGATATCTAGGCTGTGGCTGGGTTTTAGTATTCTTAAGTCTGTATCTACGTATTGTATTTGGGTGGTGATTGTTGGCTACAAGGTGGTCAGCAAATGTGCTATGGGAGCTGTTGCTTTTTAAAGCTCTGAGATGTTCTGAATATCTTGTTTTGAAGTTTCTGCATGTTTGTCCTATGTCCTATGTACAATGACCAGTGTGCGATTTGCAGGGGGGGGGATGGGGGGGATTCCCCCCCCCCCCCCCCTTTGCATCAGACTATCCCCTCCTCTGGTTTTAGTTTATGCATCCCAACCTGGGATGTTTATTTCCCACGCACTGGAGTAAAACTTTACATATAATTTAAATTTGTGGAACCGAACACTGAAAGTTTTTAATACGGTCTTACTATTAATACTATTAATATGTTTGCTTATTAATTTTGAAAAAGTGTTACGCGGTAGTTAAGCATTTCAAAACATTTAGAACTAAATGACAAGGCGACGCACGCCACATTTCCGTAGAATGCCACAGTGTTGCAAGACGTCGCCCCAGCGTAAACGAGGCTTTATAGCCAGGTCTGTATTGTATGGTGGATGTGATGTGTTGCGTACGAAACTAAAACCTGCAATCAGATCCAAACGTCGTAGAAAACTGTGAAGAGGTGTTATCCTGCAGCAAGATAATGCTCGCCCACATTCTGCCAAACGGACAGCCGACGCAATAAAGGAGTTAAGATTCGAGGTGCTGGAATATCCACTATACCGTCCAGACCTGGCTCCAAGCGATTTTCACATTTTTGGTCTCTTAACGGAAGCACTACAGGGAAGAATGTTTGAAAGTGACGAAGACGTCATTTCTGTGGTGCAAAATTGGTTACAGATGCAACCGAAAAACGTATTTTCTGATGAAATAAAAAAACTCGTAAAACGTCGGGAAAACTGTATTGAAGTCCAGGGAGGTTACGTAGAAAAATAACGCATGTTTCAGTTTTCTATCATCAGCATAAGTACAGCTTTTCACAAATGTGTCTTTACTTTTTGAATTTCCCTCGTATACATGTATGTAGATGATTTTGTAAATAAACTTTACCTATAATGTACTTTTAAAGATATAACAAGGGATGGCTTTTCTGATAGTGCATACGCGTGAATAGTGAGTTTCGGCATTAACATCTATTTATAAATAACTGTTTAACCATGGCTAACGCCACGGTCCAAGCAAGTAACATATGTAATTATACTAACCCCCTAAGACATCCCCCCCCCCACTGGTAAAACCACAAATCGCACACTGACACTGACTGACATAACCGCCATGCACACTGAGGCAATCATCTCGCCAACGCACCAAGCTGAAGATGCCCGTCTGACAAAACACTGTGTCCTGCTGCCCGTAACTGCCTGCTGCACTGCCGATTTCTCTCAGATCGACCGCCGTCCTGCGTCGAATCGCAACCAGCACGAAACTTGGCGCACCATTCCGCAATGATGATTTTCGACAGACATGCTGCCCCCTACATGTTCCTCATTCTTTGATGGATCTCTACCAATATTTGCCCTCGGCAGGCAAGAAAAGAATAAACAGCACGTTGGTCCTGTTTGAACGCATTTGATAATAACATCGTCATAGTTCACGTTTTACATAAAAATTATTCAGCCTGCTGTTCTGCTCCATGTCACCCACTCATACACACCACCCCCTTAACTATTGTACCGCTAACACCATGTTGATATAAAAAATTTATGCAAATTAATTAAATCGATATTCTTCACATGTATGGGGTAGTTTTTTTAATTCGATGCATCCTATTTGTATTAGAGTATTGTCGTATGTGAGGTCCGCCAGTTATGCAAAACACCGTTTTCCTCAATACCCAAACATGTTTCGGCACCACTGTGCCATCCTCAGTGGGTTTTCGTTTTTATTTATTCTGCAATGGGAGCATTGTTGTTAAATGATTATAATTTTTTTCCATTTTTAGTTCAAACAACAGATCGTTTCTTTTTGTAAATACCTTTACATTTGGTGTGCATGAATTTTCTGGATCACTTGTGTGTTAATTACTACAGGTAGCTTGTCATCTGCAACTAAACGATGTTATGAGAAAGTTTTTTGCTGGGAGTTAACCTATCTCCTAGAATGTAATTTAGTTTGTCGTGATGTTTACGCGCCTACATTCATTTTTTACTTACGTTTTCGTGTGGCAAGCACCTCCATTCTCCGCACCCTCTGCCAGGCACTTAAATGTGATTTGCAAAGTATCCATGTAGATAAGATGCTGAGATATTGTGACGCACACGTAACTATAACAAGTATTTTCCACAAATAACGTAGTAAAAACACTTTTCACCTCACCAAACCACAGGGTGATTGTGGTTTGTTGTGTGTCCCAGCGCAGGCAGAATTCATTTGTTCATCAGAGAGTTCGGCGCCAAATTAGAATTTTGTTTGCATTTTATCTTTGTGTGTGTGTTTTTTTTGTGCGCTTCTTAGCTGTGTGTGTTGTCTTTCATATGGTATTCCTTTTGTGTGTAAATGGTTCGTCTTTGCAGATTTTAGTGTATCTCTTTTTCATCTGTGTGCATGTGTGTGTATGTATATCTGTGTGTGTGTGTGTGTGTGTGTGTGTGTGTCTGTGTGTGTAGACATTATCTGTTTGTGCCGTTTTTATTTGTAAAGTTCCTTTAATGTCTTAAATAGTGTGCCCTTGCAGAGTGTAGTGTATTCATGTAAGACCCGTTTTCCTTCTGCTGTTGCCTTCGGTATATGGACGTTTTCCTCAATGGTCAGTTTGCTGTATGGGCTGTGGCTGGGTTTTAGTATTCTTAAGTCTGTATCTACGTATTGTGGTTGGGTGGTGATTGTTGGCTACAAGGTGGTCAGCAAATGTGCTATGGGAGCTGTTGCTTTTTAAAGTTCTGAGATGTTCTAAATATCTTGCACACCAAATGTAAAGATATTTACAAAAAGAAACGATCTGTTGTTTGAGCTAAAGGTGCACATAATTTTATAATCACTTAACAAAAATGTTCACATTGCAGAATAAATAAAAACGAAAACCCACTGATGAAGGCACAATAGTGCCAAAACATGTTTGGGTGCTGAGAGAAAACGGTGTTTTGCATAAATGGCGGACTTCACATCCAACAAGTCATCACTATGTTTTTTGTGTTTCTTGCATGAAGTTTATAAATTTCCTGATCATCATTCCGTAATCTATGTACTATTCTTCACTTAAAACTTCCGAGTTGACATACCATGGTCGACATGTAAAAGTTTCTCCTAACATTTTGTTGCCTTCTGTGGGCAAAATCCTTGGAAGAGAAGCGGCGAACTGCAATCGGAATTCGAGGGAGCATGGAATATTTAGCCAGTGTAGAAGAGCCACAGTCCATCACGTCACGCCAGCTACGGGACTATCTGGTAATGCCACCGTTCTGGATTGAAAGTAATCGATCGTCATTCTGTCGGGTCAAATTCGGCACCTATATTCTATCTAATTTGACACCTTCCTCATTCCTGTTAAATTTATTATGGTGTTGGTAAATCTCAACAGCCTCTCCGTGCATGCAAGCGTTATAATACGTTGTTTTCGATATGATACTCGTCTCACTGTATTTTACTTCATGATTACCCTCTTGGTATACACATGTTCTGCTACGGCCTATTTGACCCAGACGGTTGTTGTTATTGTGGTCTTCAGTCCAGAGACTGGTTTGATGCAGCTCTCCATGCTACTCTATCCTGTGCAAGCTTCATCTCCCAGTACCTACTGCAACCTACATCCTTCTGAATGTATTTAATGTATTCATCTCTTGGTCTCGCTCTACGATTTTTACCCTCCACGCTGCCCTCCAATACTAAATTGGTGATCCCTTCATGCCTCAGAATATGCCCTACCAACCGATCCCTTCTTCTAGTCAAGTTGTGTCACAAATTTCTCTTCTCTCCAATTCGATTCAGTACCTCCTCATTAGTTACGTGATCTACCCATCTAATCTTCAGCATTCTTCTGTAGCACCACATTTCGAAAGCTTCTATTCTCTTCTTATCCAAACTACTTATCGTCCACGTTTCACTTCCACACATGGCTACACTCCATACAAATACTTTCAGAAACGACTTCCTGACACTTAAATCTATACTCGATGTTAACAAATTTCTCTTCTCCAGAAACGCTTTCCTTGCCATTGCCAGTCTACATTTTATATCTTCTCTACTTCGACCATCATCAGTTATTTTGCTCCCCAAACAGCAAAACTCCTTTACTATTTTAAGTGTCTCATTTCCTAATCTAATTCCCTCAGCATCACCCGACTTAATTCGACTACATTCCATTATCCTCGTTTTGCTTTTGTTGATGTTCATCTTATATCTTCCTTTCAAGACACTGTCCATTCCGTTCGACTGCTCTTCCAAGTCCTTTGCTGTCTCTGACAGAATTACGATGTCATCAGGGAACCTCAAAGTTTTTCTTTCTTCTCCATGGATTTTAATACCTACTCCGAATTTTTCTTTTGTTTCCTTTACTGCTTGCTCAATATACAGACTGAATAACATCGGGGAGAGGCTACAACCCTGTCTCACTCCCTTCCCAACCACTGCTTCCCTTTCATGTCCCTCGACTGTTATAACTGCCATCTGGTATCTGTACAAATTGTAAATAGCCTTTCGCTCTCTGTATTTTACCCTCTTAAAGACATGTGTTAACACTTCTTTTTGTGGTACCAGTATGTAATAATCCTAAATTACAAGGAATTTAATATGCTGTTGTATAATTCGTGTATCATTCATTCCATGACAATGCGCAAGGGTAATTCAAATGAAAACCTTAAAAGTGCTATAATATTTTTAATTGTAACAGTGAACAAAAAACGTACATGTCATGTTTCGTCGAAGTCTCCCTGACATTGAGTGGACGTATTCCACAACTTCGGAAGTGCATACAAACCAAGATAAAAGAATTATTTTGGTCGTGTGTGTAGACGGTTGTACACTGGGGTTTTCACTTCTTCGTCACTTCCGAAATGCCCGCCTCCCGTTACTTCTTTGAGTGCACTGAGGAGATGAAAGGCGTTAGGAGTGAGATCTGGTGAATAAGGAGGACATATCAGACAGTCAGATTCAAGTTGCTGAATGGTCTCAACTGTCACGGGCTGCATGCAGTCGGGCATTGTCTTGCTGTAGTACTCCTGAACTCTGAAGTCCTCATTGTTTACCCCTGATTGCAGGACGAAGTCGATTTTTTAGCATGTTTGAATATGAAATACCACTTACCATCACTCCCCCGTCCATGTAGTGTTCCGAAATTATACCATTTGAATCCGAGAAGGGAATGAGTATGGCACTTCCAGCAGAAGTTTGAGTACGTAAGTTTTTTGATTTTTGTGATGAGCTTTGGTGCCATGGCTTGCTTGATCTTTTTGTTTCTGGTTGATGATAGTGGACCCAAATCTCATTGCCGGTAACTATTTTTCCCAGAAATGTGTCACGTGTAACATGGAAATGATGCAAAAGTTCTTCTCAGGCATCGATGTGCTGGTCTTTCAATTCGGCAGTCAATTGTCATGGCACCCATCTTGCAGACACCTTATAGAAGTTCATTAGATAGCTAACAGTATTCTGCAGTGCACTGATACTAATCTTCAAACTTGTTGCTATTTTGTTTAGAGTTACGCGTTTGTTCTCCTTTACCAGCTTCTCCTCTAATGCAATGTTGGCGTCTACCACTCCGTGAGGAGCCTGCCCTGGTCTTGCCCCCCCCCCCCCCTCCCCCCACAGGAGTTAACCGGTTTTGAACTCCCTGCACCACTCGTACACTTACTGCAACGACAAATACGAATCACCGTACTGTGTTGTCATTCTGCGATGAATTTCGATTGGTTTGGCACAGTTACACAATTACACAAGAAAAGGCATCACATGTCGCTGCTCAATCGCGGTGCATGTTGACAGTGGGGCGGTCATCTTGATATGGAGGCTGCTGCCTTCTCCTTCGTTGCAGCATCTCATTGTCACCTGTTGGTCACTTTCTGGACCTCAATGAACATTACTGCCATCTACTAACTCCACCACACAACTTTTATGGAACTCTTAAGGTTTTAATCTGAATCACTCGTAACGAAGGCTCACTTGGCCGCACGGAACCCAATAAATAAATAACAAATAGATGAGGCACACGACTTTCCTGCCGTATGGTACATTGCGATTGTGGTGACGAAAGTTGGGAGATTGGCTACAGTAAAGACGTGGACAGAAAGGGAAGCAGAGAGACTGCAGAGGTGTGCACCGCGCTGACGGACGTTGCTCGCGGCCGCTGACAGGCAGGCATTATCGGCGCTCACGCACGAGCGCGGGCCCGGCTCGGCGCGCCAAGCGGTGAATTATTCGCGGCCGGTGCCAGCGCGACCTAGCCGCCCGGCGCGTTCGTATTCCGGCAGGGCGGCGCATTCTGATGCCGGTCGTCGCCGCCGCTCGCCCATTGTCCATGCGTGGCAGACGCACGCCGGGCCCTCGCCGCTCTGCTCCATGCGAAAGCGGCGTCCGATTACCGGCCACAGCCACTGATCCCGGCGCGGATCAAGGTCACCGCCGCTGCTACCACCTGGCCGTCAGAGAGGCGTAGAAAATTGTTAGCTCGTGACCTTCTCATTACATATGTTGAGGTAATTGACTGAGAAATAAGAAATGGACTAAAATCGCTCAACAGCGGAAAGTCACTCGGATCGGCTGAGATACCTTCATAGTTTATGCGAAAGAACTTTGAGAGGTTCCATGCCCTCTTTTGCATGTCTCCTATCATTTTCATCAATTTTATTAATGTTCTATGTCATCGCACGGTAGTAACAGACCGAATAAGGTTACTGTAATGAGAGCATTTGTACTGAGAGCTCAAAAAATACTTTTCACTTGATTCCTATACATGTTGGGCTACTTCCCTGTGTGGTCTGTGCGAGGCGAGTATCGGTGGGTGCTGCATACTGCATTTCCGGTTTGGGGGCTGCACTTTCCCGAATTCTGAGGGGTTCGTGCAATGGGCTTAAGCACCTGGCGGAACGACTGACGTCGGTCGAGTTTCGCCTATTGTATGCAGGGCGAAACGACCTGTGAGACGTCTGAGTGTCGCCGCAGTTTATATGTTTACCGTTCTGGCGCGTACGGAACGAAGACTCGCACAGACTGAGTGTATTGTCCTCTTGATTCTGAGAATACATGTGGACCGTGCCCTGCTGGGTGCGACTGTCTGGCGCCCGATGGCCGGTGGTCTAGGCAGGTCGTTTTCGTAGCAGGTCAAACGGCAGGTTCAGTGCCCTCTGCTGAATAGCAGAGGCATGATTAGTCAACTTAAACTGAGGCTAGTTGACGTAATAAAGCCCTGCTCGAAACTGGAGGGAACGGTCGCTATTGGCGCGAATAATGTTCTGAGACAGTGTGGGGGAATTTTGGAATCAGCACTGAATGCTGATTCGCGGTTTTTCGAGGAGAGTAGGGAGTTGAGCAATGTTGGCTTCGCTCTTGCGTTGCGCGGGCAGTGGATTCTGGATCTGATCTTCCTCGGAGTCGGATAGTCTTGCGACTTGGTCGCTCGTTTTCCGAAGAAATTAGAATTCTCGAACAGCCTTCGCGGTCAGGGGTTGACACAGAGTTGCTGCACGGCAGAAGTCGGCGCCTACATCATCAGGACGCTGCCTACCGACGACGTGCTGCAGTTTTCAGTACTGGTACAGTATTTTGCGGCTCCGGCATTGTAGGACCTTATCAATTTTATACTGAATCCCTCAGCAGCACGCGCGCTCGCTTTGCTACAAGTCCACCTTGCTTGTTTCTCCATGTGATCCCATTTGAGCTCTCACTACTAATTGCGATACTGCTATATAGTCGGGAGATTATTATTTGATTCATTAGGACCTCCAGTCATTATCGTCAATCTATCGCATCACAGAGAGTAGGAGCCCCTTGTTCTACAGCCAACGCTTATTCTCATAATATTTCAGTATACCCTATCCTTTAATCTACTGTTTGTGTCGATAATCATGTGCATTTCTGTTTTGATGTATAATAAATCTCGTTGTAACATTTAATCCGCATATCATTTCGCAGATATATGCAGAATCCCATTTCCTGTTGTTTATTATGATAAAGTTCTCTTTTTTTCTGAGTAGATTACGATTTTTATTAAATTATTGTGAGTGTGCACTCCCTATTTTACCAACTAGCAGGGGCCACCATCAGTTTCTTCCGTCACCGTTGTGCGCATAATTAATTAGCTGGTAGATAAGGAGAGGGTCGATGCATGTTTCGTTCTCATGCAAAATTCGTCTCAATTAAAGAGGTACAAACTCTTCTCCACCCCGGCACCTCGCAACTTACTCTCCTTCTAGCAGCAGTTTTGCGTAGATCGCAGGAGTGACTGGTAAAAGCGCAGCTTATTCCGTTTTCAATAAGAGCCATTGGACACATGGACGTAACTACACGCTCCATCGCTGTCGTCTGAAGATTTATTGGGAATGATTTCTGCTCACGCTGTATGACGTTTTTCGGGAACGAAAATGTAAAATCAGCACTGATTCCTTAACCGATGACATCATATTTAAATACCCTATGGTTGCTGTGACATCAGATTTAATACACATCTGCTAATACTGAAGAGCGGCAAGTCATATGGCTTGCCCCTTTTCATTTAATATGAGAATTACACTCTAATAAGAGTGTAGTGGAGGCAGAAAGTTACTACAATGGCTTAATAAAAGAGAACTGGACTGTAGTGACTGCTTTCTGACAGTGCTTGGGAACGCGATGCACACTGGATCAGGGACAGGCAAAGCAATGTCCCACATAAAGAAAAAAACGGCCCCGAACAGTCAGCAAACTATTGACATTTCCACAGGGTAGGTAGGCCTAGTTGTCTCCATGTAAGTTGCATCGCCAGGCGAGCCCCGGGGGACCACTGGTATTATTTGTTTGTGACTTGTCTCCAGACTAGCGACTGAGTAGTGCCGAGGAGAGGAACTTTTATCAGCGAGACACGGGCACTTTGCTGTGTTCTGAAGAGTGCCTTCAGCACGTAACAGACTAGTGCTTTCCTAATGAAACACGACATGTCGCAAAATAAAGACTAGCCTCGTGTGCAGTTTTTTGCTGTCTGAGGACCTCTGATTTGAGGCCACCTTGGGGAATGAAAACGCATGATTGGTAAAAGAGCATGTGTCGTCAGGAAGATGAATTACAGAGCTAAAATTTTTGGGAAAGCTGGATGGGTGGAAAAATATAGAAATTTTAATACAATGCGTTTTTCTTGTAGGAACTTTTTCAGAAGAAGCAGTCCTGCCATTGGCGGATGAGTGTTCTTATATAGCGATCGGTGGTCGTTGGAAGGAAAGCAGGTTGTACGGTTCGTTCGGGGATAGCAGGGAGTGCACGTGGAAGAGTTCCTCCAGAGTCGGAGACAACGGCGAATCTGGGAATTTGTCTCACGTCCAGAGTTCGTATCGGCAGAACCACGCCCCCCATCCCATGCCTCAGGGAGCCGGCCGAAGTGGCCGTGCGGTTAAAGGCGCTGCAGTCTGGAACCGCAAGACCGCTACGGTCGCAGGTTCGAATCCTGCCTCGGGCATGGATGTTTGTGATGTCCTTAGGTTAGTTAGGTTTAACTAGTTCTAAGTTCTAGGGGACTAATGACCTCAGAAGTTGAGTCCCATAGTGCTCAGAGCCATTTGAACCATACCTCAGGGAGACAGTTCCAACGGCAACACTCTGCGCACCTCCTGCTGATAATTTATGGTGAGCATTATTAGCAGCACCAAACCTTAGGACAGCCCTCTGTCAGAATTTAGTCAGATCATTGCAGTTATCTGCCTTAAGTCCAGTAGTGCTTTGGTAGATGCATTTGTCCCTCAGACCAACAGCCAGGCCAACAGTCACTGTGTTCGTTTAGTCAGAAGTCCACAGGTCATTTTTAGAAAGTCAGTTGCGTCTAAAGGGTAACTCCTCAAGCCTTTCAAGTAACTATTGAGAATCAGTAGCTTCACTTGGTGTAATCCACTCAGTGCAGCTTCGTAATACTAACAGAGGTTGTTAGACAGTGAGATGTGTTTCATGTATGTGACGTAACTGAATAAATTAATATGTTCATTTAAAATTGGTTTGTGTTACCACGTTCAGTTAATCTAATTTTTAACATTATGCAATTCTCCTTTAGGATCCACAGCGGGGGCCATAATTTCTTCATGTTAGTTAATCCAATTGTGCATAGTAATTCAGCTTCGTTCTTAAAGGCGTGTCCACCTCTTAATTAATTTTTTGGTTCCGGGTAACCATTTGAAACACATGCGTGGTTTTTCAGTGCGACCGTTTTATATATCAGTTGGGTATGGTAGACCTCAAAACAGTCTTCTAAATGTGCAGCATCACCACCTTTTCACACTGGCATGCACTTTCAAGTCGTTTTCTTCTTCAGTAGAACATATCACAATTTTTTTATTACGTTATTTTTCTTCTGATCTGGGGGGTATATAAATTGAGATATTAGCCCATGGTTTTGCGTGAAATCTCATAATGACGATACTCGTTGATGGTCGCCCGTGAAAGGAGTTCTCAGGTAGCTGTGCGCTCTCCAGCTGTTGCTGTACCCTGCTCATCATCACCACGAGCTTCTCTCTCTTCGCCAACATGGTTGTTTACTAAATAATTTGGATTTGATGGGAAATTAAAAATAGCGGTGCCATTTCCAGGACTCGAACCCTGATTCTGCTGGATGGAAAATCCAAGTGCAACCCCAACACATGGCCTGTGCTTCGATTTACAATACATTTGAGAGGCATCTATTAACTAGTAATTGAATTCTATGCATTCATATACTGAAGCGCGCATCTTCGACCTGAGCTTGTCATACGATTTAAAGGCCATAACAGCTTCATGCGCTACAGCTCCTCACTTTGTGAGACTGACTTATACAGGGATCTTGCGAAACGCAGCTCGCTCTGTTCGTCCATGAGGTGGAACTCCTTGATTTCCTCAAGGTACTCGATACGGTTCCACACTGTCGGTTAGTAACGAAAACACGAGCTTTTCCAATATCGGACAATATTTGTGTCTGAATTCAGAATTAGAACTCAACACGTTGTTTTCAAGGGGGCGAAATCGACAGATACAGAGGTAATTTCGGGAGGATCCGAAGGGTGTTACGGGCTCATTGTTGTTTGCAATATACATAGGTGATCGATTGGATAATATCGAAAGCTCCAAGCAGCTTCGGTAGACGTTGCTGTCTATAGGCAGATTGTAATACAGAAGTCTGCAGTGAAATGCAGGATGACCGGCGGATCATTGACGATTCGTGCAGGGACTGGCTGTTGACTCTAAATGTAAATAAATGTAAGGTATCGCGCGTAAGTAGCAGAATAGATGAATCACTGTTCGATTTTGCTAGTGCTGATAAATCACTGGACACAAAAATAACTGTAAATTACCTAAGAGTAACTGCCTGGAACGAACTAAAACAGAATGACATTACAAAATTAGTTGTATGGAAAGCAGATGCCAGACTGAAATTCATTGGAAGATTCCTTAGGAAATGTATCTTATCAACGGAAGAAGGGGGTTACTGAACGCTTTGACACTGATTCCTGAGTATCGCCCATCGGTTTAGGATCCTTTACCAATTTGAATTAATAGAAAAGATACAGAAGATCCAAAGCAGAGCGGTACGTTTAGTCACGGGATCGTTTAGTATGGGCGAGAGCGTTATGGAGGTCCTCAATAAAAAATATGTGGCCTATGCTACAACACAGATGTTGTGGATCAAGGAGATGTAGGCTTCGCTGTCGCAATTTCGAGAGCGTGCGTTCTAAAAAGTGTTGAGCAACATATTGCATCCTCCCACATATGTCTCAGGGAAATTAGGTCCTCATTAATCGACAGTCGCTCTTTTCAAGCACTATTCCCGAATGGAACAGTGAAAAGGAGAAATCTATGTGTCGCCTGAAGTATCTTCCACCACGCTCCGTACGGTTGCTTGCAGAGGATAAGTGTAGGCAGATGGCGTTACAGGTGCAATTTTCATATCAAATTGATGTGCAAATTAATGAAATTGATCAATTAAGCAACCCTACCTGCGACCACACCCTTCCCCGACCACGCCCACCCCCAGATGACTTAACGTGTTTTTCTCAACCTGAATGTGGGCCGCAGCCCCATCCCTCCCTCCTCCCCCTCCGCAAACTACCTATTGGCGGGTATTTCGAATTTTGGAGGAAATTTTTTTGTCCCAGGGCTGTGCTGACATCCTACCCCATCCCCCAGCCACGAATTGGCGGTACTCTTTCTGGGACTCGAACCCTTGTCCTCCTGGACGGAAAGCCAAAGTGCACCCCCATAACACAATTATACCACCAGAGGCGCTTCGAATTGATGGGAAATTGAAAATAGCGGTGCCATTTCCAGGACTCGAACCCTGATTCTACTGGATGGAAAGCCCTAGTGCACCCTCCAACTCATGGAAACTGTCCAGTTGCAGGAGAGGAAGGTAAGGTTACTGTACTTTATTCCTTTTGTTTGGGAAAGTGACGCTAAGATCGAACCTAATTACATAAATCATCATAAAGATCGGACCTAATTACACATCTACATGCATAGCGCTACACAAGGATGGCCTAAAATCGCAATACAGCTAAAGAGTTGACGATACCATATAACAGGGTTATCCTGCTGGGAAAAAATTTCGCAATACCACTCGAAACTAGTGATAGACACACTCAAACTTTACCCTTCACCTGCAACCTGGCGGGAAAAAGGTAGGGGTGTAAGGTACTATCCTTGTTCTTTTTGGTGAGAAATACGTTCAACTGACGAGATGCTGATGGTGGACAGAGAGGAGTTTAAAAAGCACCTGTAAGCATACAGTATCTATCACTGTTTTACGTCAGAGTTCCTACAGATACCAACTGAAAAAACCAGCCTATAACTCAGGTAATCGAAGCCAATAAACGCTATCACAACTGATGGCAAAAAGTGTCACAGTTCTAATTACACTTCGAAAATACCGTGAAAAATAAACCAGCACTCGTAATGAACAGGTCATAATGCAATACATGTACTGGCGAAAATCGTCCTCCTAAGAGACTGCACAGGGGACAGCATTTGAACATGCGTCCTCCTCGATGTACAATCACAAACTGCCGAAAACCGAATCCCTCTCACCTCCCCTCACATCTCCCCCTCCCCTTTCCCTCCCACCATCCATCTACAGGAAGGACACACGCTTCTTCAAAAGGCCAGATGCTCTGCCGACCGTGTCATAGTTTTTCTGCACCACCGCTACCACCCCTCTGCAGCTGCTGGTCACAACAGGCGTTCCACTACCGCTAACCTTCGAGGTCACTCGCTGCGGTGGTCTAGACAACACGAAAGGGAAATTTACCAGCACAACCCCCCTCCCCCCCCTCCGGAGAAGGCTCCAAATGGATTTTCAAAAGTCGGCTCCTTGTGAAACAGGAAGCCCCTTCCGCCTAAAGCGAGCACAGCCTCACACCGCAGTGCCTTCAGTTCACAGCGGGACGCCAGCATCGCTCAGAACAAAACTGTGATAAATGAGTGCTATAGCAACTGAGGGTTGTTTGTCTAAAGAGCCAACCGTGACCTCTTAGGGAACTCAGCCACCACGCTGTTCCGAGCACTGGACTTGTTAACATCAATGCAACTCCTATAATAAAGCAACTATTTTAAAAAAATGGTTCAAATGGCTCTGACCACTATGGGACTTAACTTCTGAGGTCATCAGTCCACTAGAACTTACAACTACTTAAACCTTGAGAGGCACCCACATGCCTTGCTCATACTGTGGCATCAAGCAGTCAGGCCTGCAAGATGAGTGGTCTGCCAAGCGAGTGGATTCATTCTTATTTATCGAGTAACATGAACTCTAGTTCTCACACTTAAGTTACAAGTTATCCTCCTATATGATTAATACGCAACGGAAACACGCATCTGACTATCAGTAATTTACAGAACTCTGACTGTACACTACGCACCGGCAATACCACATTTTCTTTTTGTCTTTTATTTAACGGCTTTTGTCAACACGTGGCCACCGCACTGAATATGAATGGCGCACACATTATAAATTCGGGACCTTATGACAACATACAATTCGAAGGAAAAGTCCACCAATCTTTTTCTTTTCACTATCTTATTTATTCCGATAAATTCTCTAACCTAAACACACAAATTCTATAACCTACAGCAATAACACATGAGAAATTCCGCCCAGTGGGCATGGCTTTACATTGGTGAATCTCTATATTATGGTCTCGTAATTATTTAACGCTACAGTGCACTTTCTGGATAGGATGGTGGATCTTTTATTATATCTCACACTTCGACCCTCACAATCATCATCACGAAAGTTTCCTCCAGATCGAGCAGTACAGAAGGAACAAGCATAACCCACTAATCTTTTGAAACTACCTTGCTACTCTCCCATGCAAACCACACATACCCAAATTACATGACATACATCACACCACATTATGAAATACAAAACACTAAATAATCACAACACTATCACTTTCAGCTTTCCCACTTCAATTAATATTTATCCCAGTTTCACACGACACTGCCCCACTTCGTAATTCTACTTTCCTACTATGAACTCTGGAGATATATGCACGTCTTCCTGTGCAATGCAAGCCAAGTGGCGTTGCTGGATAGACGGCCGACTCACCTTGCTTCTCTCTCAGAGTTTGAATCTAGCGTCACACGGAATCATATCACGCAAAGTAATATTAAGAACGTATTCATCACACACGCGAGTCCTCAAATGATACCATGGACGAGTACTTCTCTTTATTTTTTGTCTCATACACAGTTTGAGACTCACACAGTACTCACCACGTGAAAGTACTCGTCTCTAATTTCAAGTCCTGCACACGCCATTTCTTAAATACACTCCTGGAAATTGAAATAAGAACACCGTGAATTCATTGTCCCAGGAAGGGGAAACTTTATTGACACATTTCTGGGGTCAGATACATCACATGATCACACTGACAGAACCACAGGCACATAGACACAGGCAACAGAGCATGCACAATGTCGGCACTAGTACAGTGTATATCCACCTTTCGCAGCAATGCAGGCTGCTATTCTCCCATGGAGACGATCGTAGAGATACTGGATGTAGTCCTGTGGAACGGCTTGCCATGCCGTTTCCACCTGGCGCCTCAGTTGGACCAGCGTTCGTGCTGGACGTGCAGACCGCGTGAGACGACGCTTCATCCAGTCCCAAACATGCTCAATGGGGGACAGATCCGGAGATCTTGCTGGCCAGGGTAGTTGACTTACACCTTCTAGAGCACGTTGGGTGGCACGGGATACATGCGAACGTGCATTGTCCTGTTGGAACAGCAAGTTCCCTTGCCGGTCTAGGAATGGTAGAACGAAGGGTTCGATGACGGTTTGGATGTACCGTGCACTATTCAGTGTCCCCTCGACGATCACCAGTGGTGTACGGCCAGTGTAGGAGATCGCTCCCCACACCATGATGCCGGGTGTTGGCACTGTGTGCCTCGGTCGTATGCAGTCCTGATTGTGGCGCTCACCTGCACGGCGCCAAACACGCATACGACCATCATTGGCACCAAGGCAGAAGCGACTCTCATCGCTGAAGACGACACGTCTCCATTCGTCCCTCCATTCACGCCTGTCGCGACACCACTGGAGGCGGGCTGCACGATGTTGGGGCGTGAGCGGAAGACGGCCTAACGGTGTGCGGGACCGTAGCCCAGCTTCATGGAGACGGTTGCGAATGGTCCTCGCCGATACCCCAGGAGCAACAGTGTCCCTAATTTGCTGGGAAGTGGCGGTGCGGTCCCCTACGGCACTGCGTAGGATCCTACGGTCTTGGCGTGCATCCGTGCGTCGCTGCGGTCCGGTCCCAGGTCGACGGGCACGTGCACCTTCCGCCGACCACTGGCGACAACATCGATGTACTGTGGAGACCTCACGCCCCACGTGTTGAGCAATTCGGCGGTACGTCCACCCGGCCTCCCGCATGCCCACTATACGCCCTCGCTCAAAGTCCGTCAACTGCACATACGGTTCACGTCCACGCCGTCGCGGCATGCTACCAGTGTTAAAGACTGCGATGGAGCTCCGTATGCCACGGCAAACTTGCTGACACTGACGGCGGCGGTGCACAAATGCTGCGCAGCTAGCGCCATTCGACGGCCAACACCGCGGTTCCTGGTGTGTCCGCTGTGCCGTGCGTGTGATCATTGCTTGTACAGCCCTCTCGCAGTGTCCGGAGCAAGTATGGTGGGTCTGACACACCGGTGTCAATGTGTTCTGTTTTCCATTTCCAGGAGTGTATTTCAACTTATGATACACACGCTCTTTCTTAAATATTTCAACTTATTGTACACACACTAGTAATTCAGCTTAACTTAAGCACACGGAAGTATTTCAGCTTATTGCTACACGTGGTTTCATTGTGACCGTTGGTCACTTCCGAAGATTACTACAATCCCATTAATATTACCTACAGAAGTATTTCAACTTATTGCTACACGTGGTTTCATTGTGACCGTTGGTCACTTCCGAAGATTACTACAATCCCATTAATATTACCTGCCTGACACTTAATTCTCCCCACAAAAGTTCCTGAAATAGAGAAATTATTATTTCAAACTACTCTTAAATATTCCACATACATACCATGTCTCCACTCTTTTGTCATTACGGAGCGCAACTAAAAAAGGTCTTAACAGCACAAGATCCAGCGGCAGAGTGCTGAAACATGGCCGTTCTCGAGGTCCTCTCGCACCTCTGCTGAAGTGGGGGAGCACCTTGCTACCGTATTGGTCAGCCACATTTCAGGTGCTCAAAGCTCAGGTAAATTTCATCTCTTTGGTCCCACCAAAGGTGGCCAAAGGATCGACTCAAAGATGATCATATATTCACATTCACTATCTGCGGTTAGCAGACGACCATACATTCATTCATTTCACAGATCTCACCAAACTGGATGTAGGGATTTGCTTTGTGGGAGTGCACATGTGATCAATTAAATAAATAAATTGTCATTCTTTCCCACACTGGTATCCGGCTTCGCTGTATTAATTGAAATTGAGTTATTTTACAAAAAAAAATGTGTTGTTCTGACAAAAATAATGAAGTATGTTGTACCTATTTTCAATGTCGGACGGTACTGTACCTGTTCACCACTGGCTACCCATGCAGAAAAAAATGGCATGGTACTATCCTTGCAATGCGAGGGTTGTTCCGAACATTTTTTTAAGAAAACTGTATTAGAACAAACGTAGCAAGTCATCAAAAAAACGAGGAGGAGACCTTAGCCCCTGGTGACCTCAAATAGACGACCAAATGCTGTTACTTTACCCAATTATTGACACAGTTGTTGCATTATTGTACTCTCCACAATCCGGAGTAACGTACACATAGACATTACAACAATCCAAATGACAGATAAAACATCACATCATACAAATAAAAAATAATGGTGAGATAAAAATTGGCTTAGTTACCGGGATCTCCGTTATTTTTAGGAGTAATCCAAACTTCAATAATTCTAAAACAAATAAAACATACTAATTATACTCATGAAATTTTAAATAGCTCACCGTCCAAACACAGAGCAAGTAATCTGACATTAATAAATTACGGGGTAAAACCCTTTACACAGCAAAGTCTAAATACAAAACAAAATCAACAAAAGAAAAACATTGCGTACACTAGTTACATGTAGAATGTCTGGCTCCATACCATTACTCTAAAATATACATCAAATGTACAGAGAAATAAAACTGAGAAGAAAAACAATGAAATATACCACAAGTTACATACTGGTTACGTAATATAGTCAACCTAAGACATCATGTCATACCTCGTTAACTATCATCACTTAAGCAATTGCCACCACTACTCGACCGTGAGTTTAACCTTATCGTTGTCCACCAGTACAAATACCTGCTGCTGAGCTAGTCAGTCCATCAACTTTGATCAGTATACGCAATAAATAGTTAGCAATAAGTGCTTGAATCCACCAGTAGCTCTCGTATCTTACTCTACTGCTCATTTCTCTATTGTTACACATTTAGACGACAAGAACTTGCATTTCGACTAGCCTTCGTTACACTTTAATGTGAAATATCTCCACTGTGAAAATGAAAATAAGTGGCTTCAGTCAACACACCAACAAGATCATTACTGTCCACGACATCAAAATGCATCAATTAATTCCGATATTTGTTGTGCAGTGCAAACTCTTGTCTCCTGTGTCAACCTTACTGACCAATGCAACAAGAGCCGCTACGTTAGATTTACGCCACTGGCTAATAATTAAAGCATCATTGTACCAAATATTCTAATAAACATGCTACGTGGACTGGTAACCCAGAACAAACAAAAAAAAAAAAAAACACCAACTATTCTAAACACAAATGTTAATGAAATACAATTACACTTGCTGTCCCTTCAGGAATGAAACATACAAAAAAATTTACACAATTACAAGTACATTATTCCCTATCTTGCAAGTCACACGGAAACATTTCATTCTGTGATTTTCTTGGGGTCAAAAAATTGCTGATAGGTTCCCCAGAAACACTGTCTCGGTGTCAAAGCTCTCCCATGGTTACCCGGACGAAAGTCTTTAAGTCACTCAAATCGGCATTTTGAACACGCACTGAACAGTAAACTGCATCTCACATTAAACACAAATGTCATAGTCACTCTCAGAGTACCATCCACACGAATCTAGTCGTCCAGAAATGGCCCTACAACTACTATTACCCACGGTTCTGTCCTTTCAGTTCATGGTGTAATTAAAAGTCGTAAGTTCCAACAAACAGCACTTATTCCCACACCAATTAAAGAAATGTCTCCTACTAAAAATGCAAATGTCAATGTCCCACTCTAGTTTCTTGCGTTCATACAATAATTAGTCACCAAACGACAACTGTCCTCTTTAAGTATACCAAGTGTCCCACATGCAATTCACAAAGCACACTTAACAAGTCACTGCCAAAAGTTTATGGATCCCACCGTTCAGTGGTCAAGACAAAACAAAACGATCGTCCTGTCTGCTAAAGACAAAATCTTTTCCACCACTCACAACATGGAAACACCAGTCTTTCACTTTCCACCTTATGGAGACATACGAGCAGTCATCTTGTTTCACGGCTCCACAGTCCAGTACTAGTTAATAGTTGCTGGTAAAAAATGCCCGCCGGACTCTGCCACGCGTCGTTCAGTGTGCCGTCGCTTCGCCGTTGAGCAGAAGAAACCGCTGTTGCTTCCGCGGGATACTTTCCCCAGTCGTAAGGGTGGCGGAACTTATGAATGGCCAGTGGTACGTGCGTGTCGCCCCAGGCCGTTGACCTGCTGTAGCGGGCGCGTGGAGTGTACCCCGACCGGCAGTGGAATGGGGTAGTGCCGCGGCTTTGTCACCTCTCCCATGGCGACGTGAGCTTCGCCCCGCTAGCGGTATGGGCGTTACGACACCCAATCAGTCAGACCCTTCCGTGCATCTCGCAACATTACAGACAAAAGGATATTCTTACAGTATTTAAATACTCATTGATTACATGTATGATCTATTAGATACATTGGTAATAAAAGAATCTTTGTTCTAAAAAAACATAAAATTATACACCCTAGTTTTCTACACATACAACATCAACATTTATCTCTTTTCTATATACAGCCCACACTTGTGCTACTGATTGTACCTGTCGTCCCTCATACAAAACATGAAAGTGTAAAAAAAAAATAAGAAACAATCTGTACAGCTCATAATTACAATATCAAATAGTAGATTACTCTAACATCCTATCACAGTGAAAATATTAGAAACTGTTGATTCTAAAACTACAATCTTGAAAGTGTTCTAACAAAAAAAATAAGAAATAATCTACACAGCTCACAATTACCTACCACATGTTGTTAAATAGTAAACTACTTTAGCATCCTAACACAATAAACATTTTAGAAACTGATGACTCTAAATCTACAACGTACAATGCACCTTTGTGCTTGTGACAGACTGAAATTAGTATCTCTTTATATATTTTACCTTTTTATTATATATAACAACATGTCTAGGACATGTATGTACCATCCACATGATGTCAGATCCTGACCTGCCATCGAGGTTCATCCAAATCAAACAATAACACAATAATGTTTTAGTTATGGATCGGTAGCATCCCCTTTACAGTAGTGTGCGCATTGATCACACTACTCTACGACTCTCACTCACCAGACATCACATTTTCCTTCTCATTCAATCCATTAATACACTAACAGAATAGGTATAGCACTCAGCTAACCTTAACACCACCACACTCACGACAACATACCATACCTTTGCTCCCTTATACTCATAACACCACCACACTCACGACAACATACCATAACTTTCCTCCCTTATACTCAACCACATAACGCATGAAGCTGTTTCGGAGATAGCATTCCAGTCTCCGAACTCGTCCTTTCACTCTGGCACCTCTCTCCATCGGCTTACCTCTGCATTCACTTTACCGATTATTCCTCCCGCTAAATATCACTTTAGAATTGCGACATTTCATCTAAGAACAAAAAATACACAAATTATTCATCCTGCAAAATAACTGAACACATTCTTGGTACCGTTTTGATTAGTTATACTGGTACCAGGCTTCAACAACAACAACAACAACAAAAATTATTTTTTTCATATAGCAACTGTTATGGTAAGAATTAGATTTACACTTATATTACATCTTACGTCAGTATTCCACAACGTTCACCATCTGGATCTCATACTCCCTTTATGTCCTTTCACGTAGTGCAGTTGTCGTCATCTCTTCATTCGTATTTCGGCTCTCCGTCCGTCGATTACTCCATCATTTCCTCGTCTTCCTTCGCCATTCGCATCAATCTCGATTGCAGCATACACAGGCCTCTCTGTAACATACCTCTAAGACATCTCCATATTATTAGTTCTACTCACCTTTATTTACCACTGTTTCATCACGTCGAATCTCTCTTTATTAATCACACTGCTTCACGTCGCTTCTCTCCTTAAATATCACCTTTATCCACTACTATTTATCACGTCGCTCCTCTATCTACCATCTTTATCCACTCATTAATCATCACGTCGTTTCTGCTTGATCCTTATTCATATGACAAAAAATACGTACATACACCACTCTGTCGACTCCTGTTCGTGACTCATTCGACCAGTCTATTCCGTCATACTTCCTGACATTCCGCCTGAAAATTCTTGCGTTCGATTTGACCCTGCACAGCGTTACACACCACAAATAAATACACTGACTATCTACCATAACTTGCCTACTTTCGATCTATCCTTAACTTTTCCATAATTTGATGTTAGAAATGTGATGAAGCCCACGAGATTGTTTTCCCTTGATCGTCTCAATCAGTACAGCATTTTCATGGACAATCCGCCTCACTCTGAATGGTCCACTATACACAGTAAAGAATTTGCTAGTTAGGAATCTAAGCTTACATGAAAATTAAATGTGTGCAGAGAATATACAAGCTGGGAGAGATGGGACAGCCGAAGTGTTAGAAACTTTTGTGCTAGTGGCCTCTTTCACTAACACCAGATTCCGGACGACCATACACAGCACCTCATTATAACTGTCACTACGACTATGACATCGTATAGATCAGATGGCATCTAATTTAAAAACTTTGGTCACAATGTTGACCTTTTACATTACGTGTTAAGCACCTGCCATAGTTAAATCGCACTAATTAAACTGGACTCATTGGCATCATTACATAACATTTTTTTTAGCAACTGGTCTTTGAGGAAACAGTCCTTGTACTTTAGTGTTCCAAATAAAAATTTGCAAATTTTGCTGAGATACCAGCCTAACAGATTCCATTATTCTATGATCAGAAGTATGGTATTTGCATTCCTACATATCAGTAGAGTATGTCTGCTACATAGACAATTTTCAGTGCCAGCTGCATGTGTTTTAAAGCAAGATATTAAGGGCTGGTATGTTGGATTAGTTTCTCCTATCCTTCAATCCATTATGACAAGAATGAAATGCCAGGATTCCATGCTCTCCTGTCATTCTGATAGTTTCTGCCGTTCCTATCCTCGACTCTGTCTGACCTATGAGTCGTGTCGCCGTTCACAATGTTACTCTCATTACCCAGTTCCTGTAACAAGTGCTGAAATGACGCGGAATTGTCTAAGCCTCTGCCTGCTATCACTATATCTCTGTGCAATCTCACTGGCAACTTCGTTATACAGATTCTAATGAGCTCCCCAGTTTCGTATGGCACATCCAAATATCTATTTCGTCTCAGCATTTCCTGATAGCACGACACTGGATCTCTTACACCACCTTCGTTACAATTTGGCATCATCAATATGCTTTGCTTAACCTGGTCCTGCTTACTTTTCGACCAGAATTCATTTAAAAACTTGTCACAAAATATCTTGTAGCTACTACAGTCTTTAATAACTTCCTGCATTTTCGCTCTAGCCTCGTCCCTCAAATGGTTACACACAAACTTCATTTTGAGGGGCAGTCCCCACGATGAAGGTAATGAATCTTGAAATTGAGACAGCCTTGGACTACACCCAGTTGGGTTTGCCACCTGTTTTATCCGACACAACCGTTCTTCTAATTCTCTGAGTTCGTCTTCCGCTTTCTGCCTATTTTCGTTTTTTGAATTTACCTCACTCTCCCTCTGCAATCTACCTGGTGGTGTGTCACCTTCGCTACTGCACGCTAATTGCAACTGTGCTAGTTCTTCCCTATGTTTCCTACTTATTTCTAATTGCGCCTCTTTAAGTTGTAATAGTGATTGTATCTCCCCCTGGTTGGCATAAACCTCTCGCTGCGTACTGTCAGAGCCTGTCTCGCTGCTTATACTGAGCTTTTCTACATCTGCACTAATCGTATTCATTCTGACCACTACCTCTTTGATTCGCTCATCCGGCAACACGTCCCTACGTTCAGTAGTATCACTCTCTATTGCAAATACTCGTACCTCCAAATTATTGGCTTTTTCTTTCACGGCGTCACATACTTGCTTCAATGCACCCAGATTCTTCTCCCCCTCATCTAACCGATTATTCACTGCGGACAGACGCTCATCGATAACTGTGTGTAGCTTCCTCATTGCCTCTTTATTTCCCTTATCCATTGCCTCCAGTCTTTCCTTATTTGCTTCCAATCTTTCCTTAGTTGCTTTAAATCTTTCCTTATTCTCCCTATCTCTCTCCTTATTATCTCTACTCATCGCTTCTAATCTTTCCTTATTATCTCTATCCATCCTCTGTAAAAACTGCAGTAGCACATTGTCATTTGCTACTTTCGGTGCGCTCACCTCGTTCACCTGAGAAACTGTAGCTTCGCTAAGGGTAGCTGCACTTTCACTGCATACCTGACCTAGTCCTCTGGTGGGAATGGACAGTGTCTTGAAAGGAGGATATAAGATGAACATCAACAAAAGCAAAATGAGGATAATGGAATGTAGTCAAATTAAATCGGGTGATGCTGAGGGAATTAGATTAGGAAATGAGACACTTAAAGTAGTAAAGGACTTTTGCTATTTGGGGAGCAAAATAACTGATGATGGTCGAAGTAGAGAGGATATCAAATGTAGACTGGCAATGGCAAGGAAAGCGTTTCTGAAGAAGAGAAATTTGTTAACATCGAGTATAGATTTAAGTGTCAGGAAGTTGTTTCTGAAAGTATTTGTATGGAGTGTAGCCATGTATGGAAGTGAAACATGGACGATAAATAGTTTGGACAAGAAGAGAATAGAAGCTTTCGAAATGTGGTGCTACAGAAGAATGCTGAAGATTAGATGGGTAGATCACATAACTAATGAGGAGGTATTGAATAGAATTGGGGAGAAGAGGAGCTTGTGGCACAACTTGACAAAAAGAAGGGACCGGTTGGTAGGACATGTTTTGAGGCATCAAGGGATCACAAATTTGGCATTGGAGGGCAGCGTGGAGGGTAAAAATCGTAGAGGGAGACCAAGAGATGAATACACTAAGCAGATTCAGAAGGATGTAGGTTGCGGTGGGTACTGGGAGATGAAGAAGCTTGCACAGGATAGAGTAGCATGGAGAGCTGCATCAAACCAGTCTCAGGACTGAAGACCACAACAGCAACAAGATTGTTTTTCATGGGGGTCCTCTCAAGCATCGAAAGTTTAATTATAACCACATTGTACATAAGTAAATTTAATTTCACCCACCACAAGCATTTTCGCTGAAAGACTGCAACTGTGTCAACAATTATTTACATACTAAAAGGAAGGAAGAGAGACTTAAGTATAACGTCCCGTCGACAGTAAAATACTGTGTCACTTACATTTTTGTCGTGCGTACGACGACACATTTCAGGTATTCATTCCCATATTTAACTGCTGTGAGAGTTCAGGTTCAATACTAATGTTGCTCGCAAAGTACTTAAAAATGTGAGTTAATTCCCGAAACGCGTCGTGCTACGCGGAAGCATTACTTTATTGTGTAAAACATAAGTAAATGATATCCTCATTTAGACTTAAAATCCTTGTGCCCCTTCCAGTGGTTGAACACACGAGCCTCCCCTTTTTTTCTACTTTAGCGAAATAAGTAAACAGAACGAGATGGCGAAGTGGTTAGCATCCTGAAGGATCGTCGTTCATATCTCCGTCTGGCCATCCAGACGTAATTTTCGTGGCTTCACCAAGTTAATTAAGGCGAATACCAGGGTGGCTTCTTCGACAGACAGATGACTTTCTTCCATATCCTCGTCTAATCAGAGCCTGTCTCCAGTGACCTCGCCGTTGACGATACAGTGAACCCATCGCATCCTTCTTTCTGACTGGGAAGAAAGACTCTTTACTAATCTACCTTGCGGTAACAAATGGTTCAAATGGCTCTGAGGACTATGGAACGTGAGGTCATCAGTCCCCTAGAACTTAGAACTTCTTAAACCTATCTAACCTAGGGACATCACACACATCCATGCCCGAGTCAGGATTCGAACCTGCGACCGTAGCAGTCGCGCGGTTCCGGACTGAAGCGCCTAGAACCGCTCGGCCACCGAGGCCAATCCTTGCGGTATCTATTGAGAAATATCCATCAGCACTATCCTTAACATTTACGTACTGGCTGCATTTCAAGGTACCAGATATATACGATTAAGTTGTTTTTGATTAACTACAGTGCCCCTCCCTCCACCCACGACTCTTTAAAGACTCGAATTCCCATGTATAAAAAGCTGCAAAGCTCAGATTACTTTACGGATGAGTTAATTTGTTAAATACACTGCCAGAAAAAAGATTTGTGCACCTTGAAACACGACCTCGATTTTGATTCGATGACAGTATATGCCACCTGAGGTACAGCAGATGTATTGACAATGGGTTCACCGTCGTCCGCCAACAGATAGCGTCGTGAAATAGGTAGCAGAACGACATCTGCGCCTACCCTTTCATAGGGAATGCTCATAGAAGAATGCTCAGTGAGGTGCAAACGTGTGAAGCAAGCAGGCAACCACGCCACGCAGACGCACTCGTGATACCTACAGCCAAATGAACGAGCTAGAAGGGGGTCAAATTGTGGCTTTTGAGTCGCAGGATGGTCCTCTAGGAGAACTGCCACACAAGTTGGACGTGCTACGTCAGTTGTGCAGTGATGCTATTATCGGTGGTCACGTGAATATTCCCGCACCCGTACACAAGACACACTGCCCACCACCTCAGGCCTTATGGCTTTGAATGCCATAAGCTACAACCCCCTTTGACCTTTGGTGTTTCTGGAGGGTACGCTAACCAGTGCTCGGTACGTGCAGAAAGTTGTTAGACCACTTCTTTTGCTGGCCTTTCTTGCAACAGGAAAGTGATGTGTTATTTCAAGAGGATAATGCTCACCCTAACACTGCCCGTGAAACGCGATGTGCTCTGCAAGACGTGCGACAACTTCCCTGGCCAGGATGATCTCCGAACTTATCTCCTTCGAGCACGTGTGTGATGTGATGTAACGAGAAGTGACTCGTGCGACTCGTCAACCAACAACTCATACAGAACTAGGTGAAGAGGCCGAGCAGGCACTGAATAACGTTGATGGTGTTAGGACAGCAATCAGCCACAAATTTACTTTCAGTTCCTTTATTCAAAGGGTACCGTTACCGGCTTCGAATCGTTGTGATTCATCCTCAGACGGTTTACACGCTTTCTTTATGACATGTGGTGTGTTTTTTACAGATTAATTGTCCTAAAATATAAATAATACATAATTATAAACACGCCACACACAGATAGTTGCGTTACAGATTTCGTTGCATGTGACTTACGTGAAACGTCGGTTTGGAGTGTTTGTTTTCATAACATTAGTCCAACAGATGTAAATGCATTCCCACTGCATTCTTATTGTTGCACACGTAAATTGTTCACACTGAACACTTTAGATTTGTCACTGAGAAGTTTCCTACATAATCTTTGTATGTATCAAAACATGTGGTGCGTGGTATTGACCTGTAAATGCATCATTTCATTTAATCCATATGCGCTGTTGTATCACTAAATCTTGACTGAGTTGGAAACCTTTAAAAGGGTATACTGATTTTTCTTCTGGCAGTGTATTTCATTTAAGGACATGAAACCTTTATGGCTGGGATAATAAAAATTATTAAGTCATGTATGATACTGAAGTTTTACAGCATGAACAGCCAAAATATAGTAAGAGAGAAACTTTTTTTCCATTCATTATTTTGTGTGGGGCGTCAGGGATAAAAACGTTTGTAATGGTTTGAGGTTACGTGCAAAATTTGTTCCATGCCGCTAGCTAAGTGCTGTCATTCTCAAATCCTGGGTGAATGAAGTCTGGGTAATTTGCACGCCGTGAGTTAACGCTGCCTCAAGATATACACGGAGTTTCTGAATGTAATACTTGTCTTACCGTTTTAAAACTTTAAAATAAGATTGTACCTCTTAAAGAGCACATTATACAGCTTTTGAAAAATCCGGCCAACAATTGTATGAAATATTGAAAATCAAATTTTTGTGGGCCTTAGAAGCCATTAGATGGGGAACTTCCAAGTGGGATCGGGTGACCATTTTAGCGATTTAGTAATAGATGTTTACATTAGTTTGCAATAAGTACGTCCCCAAATATCTAGGTGTCACCCTCGATCGAAGCCTTTCTTTTAAACAGCACTGCACGAACCCGTCAAAGAAGCTGGGCTATGCTTCACAAAATAGCCGGAAACAACAGCGGAGCAAATACAGGTAGGCTACATAATGCTGCACCTTCACTTGTGTACTCAGCTGCTGAATAGTTCCCCATACAGGCAAAAGAGTGCACGTACTGCCAAGGTAGAGACTGAATGAGGACGAGAGAACCAATACTGGCACTATCGGATCTATTCCCATTGTGTGGTTGGCCGTTGTATCCAGTACTGCTCCTCCAGTTCTCAGAAGAAAAGCTACCAGTGTACAAATTCTGAAGAAAACAGAGTCCTATAAGAACTCGTTTCTAACCAGCGCTCTGCAGAAGCTACCAGCTATGCACCTGAGGTCAGGCAAGCCTCCTTGGGTCGATATTCGTGTCACACACGATCCCCATGTCACCAAGAACTGGAACGAACGCAAGACTGAACGTCCACTCCAAAATGCCCAAATAATTTCGAACCTGAAAAGAAAGGTGCGATTGGTCGGGGCTCCCCGTCACCCAGACTTTCAAGGGACACATGGCCACATCTTGAAGAAGACAGGGGCTACTGAGTCAAGGCTCACATATATTGTTTATTGGGTAAATCGGCTTCGACACTTAAAGTCATTCTCTGTAGCACACACTACTTTTTAGCCGACTATTGTGTCAGTATATAGTAGTCGAAGGTGTATCTAGTAGGAGACGTTTTTGAGGACATGCACTCTCTTACTACATACTGATGCAAGCATCGGCTAATAAGCAATATGGGCTATACAGAGTGACTCTGATAAATGGGGACAAGCCGCAGGAAACAATCCCTGGGACGATAAGGACCAAAAAGTTCGTATGGGCAATTGGCCAAGAAAGGTACCCCAACTAGAAAGCAGAGATAAAAGATTTTTGACAGGACAGCACACACGGGGACACACCAGGCAAGTGGGGATGTTCTGTTTATGCTAGTGTTCTAGTTCCACAATCAAGAGGTTAGTGAGCTGGAGCACCACCATGTAGTAGCCACAGTACCCTTCTTACCAACAAAGGCACTGTTTCTAGCAGGTGAGTCAGGGTCGCTCGCAGAAAGTGCAGATATGCGTCGAAAAAGATTTCTCGTCAGATGAGTACAATGTAGTATCAACAGCAGCGGAAAATGGAACAACAGGAGTAGGATGAATAAGAGGGTAGGACAACGAGCGAGTTACTGTGAACAGTTCAGTGATAGGGTTGATCTCATCAGGATCGATAAGAAACCAACACCAACAAAAACTGTTGAGGTATACATGTCGAAGTCGCTAGCAGAAGATGAAGAGACAGAGAAACTACACACATCAACAAAAGTTTGCGTCGCCTCGGTACCGAGAGTTTCGGAACCTGTACAGAAAATTGGAATAGAAATCAACATAAACATCAAAAATGGCTCAAATAGCTCTGAGCGCTATGGGACTTAACATCTGAGGTCATCAGTCCCCTAGAACTTATAACTACTTAAAACTAACCTAAGGACATCACACACATCCATGCCCAAGGCAGGATTCGAACCTGCCCCCATAGCGGTCGTGCCATCCAGACTGGAGCGCCTAGAACCGCTCGGCCACACCGGCCGGCAACATAAACATCATTTTCGCCCTTTTTGTTGCCCATGGAAACCACACATTGCATGTTGTACCACCTTACAGTGTGACCTACAGAGGTGGTGGTCCAGATTGCTGTACACACCGGTACTTCTGATACCCAGTAGCACGTCCTCTTGCATTAATGCATGCCTGTATTCGTCGTGGCATGCTATCCACAAGTTCATCAAGGCACTGTTGGTCCAGATTGTCCCACTCTTCAACGGCGATTGGGCGTAGATCCCTCAGAGTGGTTGGTGGGTCTCGTCGCCCATAAACAGGCCTTTTCAATCTACCCAGGCATGTTCGATAGGATTCATGTCTGGAGAACATGATGGACACACTAGTCGAGCAATGTCGTTATCCTGAAGGAAGTCATTCACAAAATGTGCACGATGGGGGCGCGAATAGTCGTCCATGAAGACGAATGCCTCGCCAGTATGCTGCCGATGTGGTTGCACTATCGGTCGGAGGATGGCATTCACGTATCGTACAGCCGTCACAGCGCCTTCTATGACAACCAGCGGCGTACGTCGGCCCCACATAACGCAACCCCAAAACAGCAGGGAACCTCCACCTTGCTGCACTCGCTGGACAGTGCGTCTAAGGCGTTCAGCCTGACCGGGTTGCCTCCAAACACGTCTCCGACGATTGTCTGGTTGAAGGCATATGCGACACTCATCGGTGAAGAGAACGTGATGCCAATCCTGAGCGGTCCATTCGGCATTTTGTTGGGCTCATCTGTACCGTGCTGCATTGTGTCGTGGTTACAATGATGGCCTTCGCTATGGACATCGGGGTGAAGTTGTGCTTCATACAGCGTACTGCACGCAGTTTGAGTCGTAACACAGCGTCCTGTGGCTGCACGAAAAGCATTATTCAACGTGGTGGCCTTGCTGTCAGGGTTTCCCCGAGCCATAATCTGTAGGTAGCGGTCATGCACTGCAGTAGTAGCTCTTGGGCGCCAGAGCGAGGCATGTCATCGACAGTTCCTGTCTCTCTGTACCTCCTCCATGTCCGAACAACACCGCTTTGGTTCACTCCGATACGCCTGGACACTTCCCTTGTTGAGAGCCATTCCTGGCACAAAGTAATAATGCGAACGCGATCGAACCGCGGTTTTGACCGTCTAGGCATGGTTGAACTACAACAACACGAGCCGTGTACCTCTTTCCTCATGGAATGACTGGAGCTGATCGGCTGTCGGACCCCCTCCGTCTAATAGGCGCTGCTCATGCATGGTTGTTTACATCTTTGGGCGGGTTCAGTGACGTCTCTGAACAGTCAAAGGGACTGTGTCTGTGATACATTATCCACTGTCAACGTCTGTCTTCAGGAGTTGTGGGAACTGGGGTGATGCAAAACACTTTTTGATATGTGTATTTAATGATACTGAGCTGATAATTCAGTATGTAAAGTGAAACGAAAATCTAACAGTCATGAGGGATTGGAATGGAGTTGTAGGGAAAGGAGTGGAAGAAAGGGCTGTGGGAGAATGTAGTCTTGGTACCACAGATGAGAGAGGAGAAAGACTAATTGAGTTCTGCAATAAATTTCAGATGCTAACAGCGAATACTCTGTTCCAAAATCACAAGAGGAGGAGGTACACCTGGAAAAGGTCGGGAGACACGGGAAGATTTCAGTTAGGTTACATCGAGATCAGACAGAGATCCCGAAATCAGATACTGATTTGTAAGGCATATCCAGGAGCCGATATAGACTCAGATAACAACGAAGAGTGGGTTGAAGTTCAAGAAACTAGTTAGGAAGAATCAGTGCTCAAAGAAATGGGATACGGAAGTTCTAAGGAATGAAAAGAGACGTTTGAAGTTCTCAGAAGCTATAGAAACTGCGATAATGAATACGTCTCTAGGCAGTTCAGCTGAAGAGGAATGGACATAAATAAATAGGGTAATCACAGAAGTTGGAAAGAAAACCGTAGGTACAAGGAAGGTAACGGCGATGAAACCATGGGTGAGAGAAGAAATACTTCAGTTGACCGATGAAAGAAAGAAGTACAAAAACGTTCAGGGAAATTCAGGAATGCAGAACTACAAGTCGCTGAGGCATGAAAAAAAAAACAACAACAACAACACATGGAGGGAAGCTAACGCGAAATGGGTACATGAAAAATGTGGAGAAATCGAAAAAGAAATGATTGTCGGAAGGACTAATTCAGCATACAGAAAAGTCAAAACAGCCTTCGGTGAAATTAAAAGCAAGGGCGGTAACATGAAGAGTGCATGGTAAGTCCACTGTTACGTACAGAGGAGAGAGCGGATAGGTGGAAAGAGTACACTGAGAGCCTCTATGAGGGAGAGGTTTTACCTGACGACATGATAGCAGAAGAAACTAGTGTCCAGTATTAGAATCAGAATTTAGAAGAGCGTTGGAAGACTTAAAATCAAATAAGGCAACAGGGATAGATAACATTCCATCCCACTTTCTACAGTCATTGGGGGGAATGACAACAAAACGATTATTCACGTTGATGTGCAGAAACTGGCGATATACATCATACTCTCGGAAAAATATCATCCATACAATTGCAAAGACTGCAAGAGCCGACAAGTGCGAGAATTATCGCACAATCAGCTTAACAGCTCATGCACCCAAGTTGCTGACAAGAATAATATGCATAAAAATGGAAAAGAAAATTAAGGATTTGTTGGATGATGAGCAATTTGGCTTTAGGAAACGTATAGGGACAGTAGAGGCTGTTCTGATGTTGGGTTTGATAATGGAAGCAAGACTGAAGAAAAATGAAGAAATATTCATAGGATTTGTGGACCTGGAAAAAGCGTTAGACAATTCAAAATGGTGCAAGATGTTCGAAATCCTGAGAAAAACAGGGGTAAGCTATAGGGAAAGACGTGTAATATAGAATATGCACAAGAAACAAGATGGACCAATAAGACTGGAAGACCAAAAACGAAGTACTCGGATTAAAAAGGATGAAAGACAGCCATGTAGTCTTTCGCCCCAAGTGTTCCATCTATACGTCGAAGAAGCAATGACAGAAGTAAAGGGAAGGTGCAAGAGTGGGATTAAAATTCAAGGTGAAAGGATACCAAAGTTAAGATTCGCTGATGACATGGCTATCCTCAGTGAAGGTGAAGAAGAAGTATGGGGTGTTTTGAATGGAATGAACAGTCTAATGAGTATATGATATTGATTGAGAGTAAATCGAAGGAACGCGAAAGTAATGAGAAATGAGAACAGTGAGAAATTTCACATCATAATTGATGATCACCAAGTAGATGTAGTTAATGAATTCTGCTACCTAGGCAGCAAAATAACTCATGACGGACAGAACAAGGAGGACGTAAAAAGCAGGCTAGCTCTAGCAAAATGGGCATTCTTTGCAAAGATATGCGCGCCAGTATAAAACACAGGTCTTAATTTGAGGAAGAAATTTCTGAAAATGTACATTTGGAGCAAGCATTACATGGCAATGAGAGGTGTAATGTGGGAAACCGGAACAGGAGACAATAGAAGCATTTGAGATGTGTTCTACAGAAGAACGTTGAAATTTAGGCGTATTAATAAGTCGAGGAATGATGAGGTTGCCCAGAGAATCAGCGAGGAAAGAAATATATGGGAAACACTGACTAGAAGAAGGGGTAGGATGGTAGAACAACTATCAAGACAGAAAGGAATAATTTCAATGGTACTAGAGGGAGCAATAGAGGGTAAAAACTACAGAGGAATACAGAGATTGGGTTACATCCAGCAAATAACTGAGGACGTGGGTTGCTACTCTGACATGAAAAGGTTGGCACAGGAGAGAAATTCGTGGCGGGCCGCATCAAACCAGTCAGAAGACTGATGACAGAAAAAAAGAGGCGTTGTGGGAGAAATAGTGGACCCACAAGGCGGTCGCAAATAATCCCCGCCCGCACACTGAGGTTGCCGCCATATCGTCGGTATTCTCCGTAGCCGATAGCGGGTGTTGTGATATTTGACGATACCGCAACTCGTAAAAGTAGTGTCATCTGCGAATAGGATTGATGACACAAATCCGAGCATCCTGGTGGCCTCTGCGACGAGCCAGCGGTAAATTCGTCGCCGTGCAGGCAAGTCAGTAAGTAATAAGGCCTGCATGCGTTGTAAGTGATACGGATAGTTACAATTGTGGACAATGTTCCACGTAATCGTCTGGCTTATCCATGCTGGCGGGCCACAACCGAGGTGCTGATACCGGGATCACATTCTACAGCGTTCAGCATCTTTTATCTCCATCTTTAAGAGGATGTACCTCCCTTGGAACGCATTTCCGACCATATGTACATACATATGACATTTTTTGCTTCTTAATCTCTCAGTGCTCGTTTCCGACATTCTGTCCCCATTTACCAAAATCAGCCTTTATAGAATGACATATGTGTCGAAGCCGGTTTAGCAGCTAAACGTTATACACTGAAAGGCCAAAGAAACTGATATAGGCACGCGTATTCAAATACAGAGATATGTAAACAGAATACGGTGCTGCGCTCAGCAACGCCTATATAAGACGATAAGTGGCTGGCACAGTTGTTAGATCGGTTACTGCTGCTACAATGGCAGGTTATCAAGATTTAAGTGAGTTTGAACGTGGTGTTACAGTCGTTGCACGAGCTATGGGACACAGCATGTCCGAGGTAGCGATGAAGTAAGGATTTTCCCGTACGACCATTTCACGAGTGTACCGTGAATCAAAGGAGTCTGGTAAAACATCAAACCACCGACATCGCCTGCGGCCGGAAAAAGATCCTACAAGAACGGGACCAACGACGACTGAAGAGAATCGTTCAACGTGACAGAAATGAAACCCTTCCAAAAATTGCTACAGATTTCAATGCTGGGCCATCAGCAAGTGTCAGCGTGCGAACCATTCAGCGAAACGTCATTGATATGTGCTTTCGGAGCCGAAGTCCCACTCGTGAACCCTTGATGACTGCACGATACAAAGCTTTACGCCTCGCCTGCGCCCGTCCCCCAACACCGACATTGGACTGTTGCTGACTGGAAACATGTTGCCTGGTCGGACGAGTCTCGTTTCAAATTGTGTCGAGCGAATGGACGTGTACGGGTATGGAGACAACCTCATGAATCCATGGACCCTGCATGTCAGCAGGGGACTGTTCAAGTTGGTGGAGGCTCTGTAATGGTGTGGGGCATGTGGAGTTGGAGTAATATGGGACCCCTGATACATTTAGATACGACTCTGACAGGTGACACGTACGTAAGCATCCGGTCTGACCACCTGCATCCTTTCATGTTCATTTTGCATTCCGGCTGACTTGGGCAGTTCCAGCAGGACAATGCGACACCCCATAAGTCCAGAATTTCTACAGAGTGGCTCCAGGAACACACTTCTGAGTTTAAACACTTCCGCTGGCCATCAAACTCCCCAGACATGAACATTACTGAACATATCTGGGATGCCTTGCAACGTGCTTTCAGAAGAGATATCCAACCCCTCGTACTCTTACGGATTTATGGACAATCCTTCAGGATTCATGGTGTCAATCCCCTTCAGCACTGCTTCAGACATTAGTCGAGTCCATGCAACGTGGTCGTTTTGCGGCAGTTCTGTGTGTTCGTGGGGGCTCTACACGATATTAGGCAGGCGTACCAGTTTCTTTGGCTCTTCAGTGTATGTGACCATTGGCTGATAGCCTCTGTAGTCAAATTTAGTGTACAGAGATGAACTATGCCATCAACACGTGAAATTGTAACAAATTGTTGCGGAGGTGCTGCAGCTCACTGTGGTGCAGAGACACAGAGAATAGGACATATTGCATAGAACTGCCCATTCCATGCTTTTAAAGAAGGTCTGAAAGACTTGCATGAAGTGACACCTAGAACTATGATCTGGTTGTCATATTTAAACGTTAATCTGTAAATTCATTGCGGCTGTACACTCGGAGACGACGCATCACATGGGAATTATGCGAATGGGTCGGACGGAAATCGCTAGATGTGATGTACATGTGTAGACGAACAAATGATTACAGTTTCAGAAAAATTGGATGATTTATTCAAGCGAAAGAGCTTCACACATTGAGCAAGCCAATAACGTGTTGGTTCACCTGTTGCCCTTATGTAAGCAGTTATTTGGCTTGGCATTGAATGATGGAGCTATTGGATGTCCTCCTGAGGAATATCGTGCCCAATTCTGTCCATTTGGCGCGTTAGATCATCAAAATCCCGAGCTGGTTACAGGGCCCTGCTCGTAATGCTTCAAACGTTCTCAATTGAGGAGAGATCCGGCGACCTTGCTGGCCAAGGCAGGCACGAAGAAAGGCAGTAGAAACTCTCGCCACGTGCGGAAGGGCATTATCATGCTGAAATGTAAGCCAAGGATGGTTTGCCATATAGGGCAACAAAACGGAACAGAGTGTAGAATATCGTCGACGTACCACTGTGCTGCAAGAGTGCTGCGGATGACGGCCAAAGGAGTCCTGCCATGAAATGAAATGGCATCCCAGACCATCACTGCTGGTTGTCGGGCCGGATGACGAGCGACAGTCAAGTTGGCATCCCACCACTGTCCAGGGCGTCTCCTGACACGTCTTTGGCCTGGAATCTCATTGAAGTAGAATTGTCTTTCCTGAAAGTCCCTCTTCCAACTGAGCTCCGTTGACTAGCGAAGCATGTCTGGAGACGGCCCAGACCGTGGTGGGATACCGACCTGATTGTCGCCCACCATTCGGCCCGAGAAGTAGGAGCGTTGGTTTGGGGTACTATTTGTTTTCATAGCAGGACGCCTTTGGATGTCATCTGCGATACGCTTACAGCTCAGCGGTACGTCGGCGTTATTCTACGCCCCGTTTTATTGCCCTTCATGACAAACCATCCTGGGCTTACATTTCAGTAACATAATGATCTTCCACACACGGCGAGAGTTTCTGTTGCTTGTCATTGTACTTGCCAAACCCTACCTTGGCCAACAAGGTCACCGGATCTCTCCTCAACTGTAAACGTTTCGAGTAATATAGGTAGGGACTTCCAAACAACTCGGGATTTTGACGGTGTAAGGCGCCCGTGGGAGAGAATTTGGGACATGTATCAATTATGTCAATCAATACCAATCCGAATAACTGCTCGGATCAGGGCGAGAGATGGACCAAAACGTTAATGACCTGCTCAGTTTATAAAGTTATTTCTCTTGAATAAATCATGCATTTTTCTGTACTTGAAATAATTTGTTTGTCTGTACACGTACATCACAGCTACCCAGTTTTCTTCTCATTCCAATAATTCTGTCGTGGTGCGTCTTTTTTTGTCCTAGAACGTATCTGTATATGTTCTATAGTACTACATCATAATTAACAATAATGTTGCTGATCTCTTAAAGATTGTTCCGTTGACGCTGGCGAGCGCAGGTGAGAGGAGCTGTAGGCGTGCCGAGTGGTAGTGTGACCGAGCGGAGCGGGCTGCCTGCCTCTTCGGATGATGTGTCTAGACTAGAGGGATCCTCCCTCGGCCTTTACTTTGTTTCCGCGGCCGGACGCGGTGTGTGTTACCATAACAAAAAGCGGAGTCTGCGCTGGGACAATGGCGCGTGGGAGTTTGTTGTGGCCGCAGAGACTTGGCAGCCGCGGACAGCCGGCAGCTGCCTGGCCTTGGCTCTCCTCTCCTCTCCTCTCCTCTCCCGCCTCCGCCGCTGTTCCTCTGGTGGCTGTTTCCTCACCAGAAGTCAAGGTCGCGATTCCAAAGAAACCACACTGCCCAAAGTAACTGGACACCTGCTGCTGCTTTCCATGAACGCCACCTCTGTGACTGCAGGCGAGTCATCATCATCTCTTCGTGACCAGGGCCTTATTGCTTTTTTCTTCAGGCTGTTCTACAGTATTTATGTCCAGTAATCGGATCATTCAGGATGTGAGTGCTCAGTCTTCGCTTGCCCTGCACATATCCAGGCTTGGATCCAGGCTTCGGTTCTGCGGGAAAATGAGGTGGCTGGGTACAGTATCTTGCTATCCCCCCCCCCCTTTCCCCTCCCCAAAAGTGCCCTCGCCGCCCCCGCCCCCTCCACCCAAATGCTTCCAGCCATCCGGAAACTAAGATCTCAGTAATAAAAACAACAAAATACAATGACAGAAAGAATTACAACACCAGGAAATATTTAATGTAGAGTATTGAAATTTCTGGAATACATTTGTCTAGGCAACGTATTCAAGTGATTAATATTGCAACTTCACAGCTGAATGTAAGCGCGAGATACGCCACCGCAAATGTGAACGCTGGTACACTAATAACCGGTGTAACCGCCAGAATGTGGGTGCACAGTGTTGTACAGATGCTGGATGTTAGTTTGTGGGATAGAATTCCATACCTGTAGAACTTGGTCAATCAATACAGGGACGGTTAATGCTGGTTGTGGATGCGGCTGGAGTTGACATCTGATTATGTCCCATATGTGCTCGACTGGAGACAAATCTGGTAATCGAGCAGGCGAATGCACCATGTCGACACTTTGTAGAGCATGATGGGTTACAACAGCTGTATTTGTATGAACGTTATGCAGTTGCAAAACACTCTCTGGAAAGCTGTTCATGTATGGCAGCACAACAGGTGAATCACCAGATTGACATGCAGTTTTGTATGGGATAACCACGAGAGTGATATTGTCATACGAAATTGCACCTCAGACCATAACTCCAGGTGTAGTTCCAGTGTATGTAACATGCAGACAGTTTGGTTGCAGGCCATCAACTGGTCTCCTTCTAACCAACAAACGGCCATCGCTAGCACCAAGGCAGAACCAGCTTTCATCATAAGACACAACACTTCCACTCTGCCTTCCAATGAGCTTTCGCTTGAGACCACTCAGGACGCAGATGGCGTTGGTTTGGGTTCAGTGGAATGCATGATACAGGGCGTCTGGCTCGGAGTTGTCCTAAAAGTAACATATTTGTAATAGATCGTTGTGTCACAGTGGTGCCAACTGGTGCTCAGATTGCTGCTGCAGATGCAGTACGACACGCCATAGTCATTAGCCAAACACGATGGCCTTCTCTCTTGGTAATGCTACGTGGCCATCCGGAGACCAGTCTTCAAAAAATGGTTCAAATGGCTCTGAGCACTATGGGACTCAACATCTTAGGTCATAAGTCCCCTAGAACTTAGAACTACTTAAACCTAACTAACCTAAGGACATCACACACACCCATGCCCGAGGCAGGATTCGAACCTGCGACCGTAGCAGTCCCGCGGTTCCGGACTGCAGCGCCAGAACCGCTAGACCACCGCGGCCGGCAGACCAGTCTTCTTGTGACTGTACAACCTCATGAGCACCATTGCCGGTAATCATGTACAGTGGCTATATTCTTGCCACGTCTTTCTGCAGTATTGCAGAATAACATCCAGCTACTTGTAGCACTGTTGCACGACCTAGTTCAAACTCAGTCAAATGCTAATAATGACGTCTTTGTCGCTTTAAAGACATTATTAACCAACATCAACTCACCATGTCCAATCTCAAAGGTATATAGCGCTCACGAACGTTACAGCGTATATTTAAAGCAAACCAGATTTGCATCTTCATAGTGGCGCTACTAGCGGCACTATTATGCGATTGGCGCGAAATTTGAATAGACATCATCTTTCATACGTAGAAACACGCTTAGTAACATCCGTTATGTCGCACAGTTGCTTCTTGATGTTACGATTTTCTTCCGTCTGTGCATGTAAAATGTTTTAATGAAATAATAATTTGGTTGCATCAGCACTTAGCACATCCCCTCACCACATTGTCTAAGAAGTTGCATTCGTATGAAAATTTGAGAATAAGATGTATGATACAATTAATTTTAAGAGAAATAACGGTAACAGATACTCACGACTTTAACAGCATCGTAATTTACACGACATAAAATCGAATTGTGCACTCACCAGTTAGTATTACTATTCTGAACACAGCTCTGAAGGCTGTCGTTATAAGAGCGTGCAAATGGGTGGAATTGTGTTTCTTTCAATCGTTTCCACCTACGTTCGAGAAGTCAGTCTTTCTGTTATTTCTGTTTTCTTAGAGGATGGTGATTTTTCTTTTTCTGTCTTCCTCAGCTTGCTGCAGTGTGTCCGTTTTCAATGAAATTTACATGTGCCATTTGACTGCAAAACAGATGGCTTGGATTAAAATGTTGGCTCTAATATTGTTAATCTTTATCTTTAGTCTTGTAAGCGATCACTGTATCAGAACTGTTATTGTAATTACTCAGCAAATGAACATAAAAATTAATGCATCTGACTTTCTGATAGAACTGCCTGAAAATTCACAACCTAGCACTTTACTGAATCTTCTAGTGGTATAAAGCCTCTGAACTGATACGATATAATTTTCACAAATACACTCTGACAATCACTGTGTCAGGCAACGGACATTAACTCTGATGGTAATTAAATTTGTTGGCCTACTTGTTGTTTGAAAGTTGGCTTTTGTCATTTTTCCCATTAATATTACCTCATTTACTCAATATCTTTCCACAAAACATATTATTACAAAATCCCTTAAATATAGTGCTGCCTCCACTACAAGGAAGGTCAGCTTCCATCCTTTTTCAAACCAAGTGCATTGCCAGATTGTCCTACACATACTGCTGCTGCTCTGTGTTTTACTCTGACCACCATCTCTGGTCTCAGACACAGTCTTACAAAGAATATGATTCTATCGATATTACAGAGGTTCAGTACATTTATCAAATTCGCAATTTCATCCACATTAATGGCCAAAGACCTCCACTAGCTTCACGTCATCTCTCTTTATTCCTCGAGTTCGGCAGTGAGCACTGGCCTCCTTAAGCGAAACCACACCATCAACAATTTCCGTAACTCCATTTCACTACGGCTAGGATATTCCTCAGATAATGCCAATTTTACTGTTATTGTTACTTTCTATTCAACCTTGAATTTTGCACAGATTCCGATATGTCTCTGTTTACCATTACTTTTATCCTTTCGTAGCAAAGGCACGCATCTCTAGCAGGGGAGCCAGCAACTATTGTAATTAATGTACAGATAAACTGCCACAGGTCGCGTAGTTATTTGATTATTTTCCTAGTTCGCTCATCAGAGACGAGCAAATTACAGTATATAACAACAGCGTCACCTTTGCTCACGCCTTGGCTGGTGGCAGGAATGATTGCTTGAAAATGAGGCTACGACTCTGAAATTAGTGGGAAGAAGAAGGAACGATCAATAAATGAAATAAAAGCATTGTAGCTGTGGAACACCTATTTGTAAAAGAAATAGATAACATGAAGCTATGATTTAGTGATTAAATTATCCGGTGCTTTTGTTATATATTGTAATTTCCACGGGTCTGAGGCTCTTCACGTCTACCGGCCGAAGTGGCCGAGCGGTTCTAGGTGCTGCAGTCCGGAATCGCGCGACTACTACGGTCTCAGGTTCAAATGGTTCAAATGGCTCTGAGCACTATGGGACTCAACTTCTGAGGTCATTAGTCCCACAGAACTTAGAACTAGTTAAACCTAACTAACCTAAGGACAACAGACACATCCATGCCCGAGGCAGGATTCGAACCTGCGACCGAAGCGGTCTCGCGGTTCCAGACTGCAGCGCCTAGAACCGCACGGCCACTTCGGCCGGCGGTCTCAGGTTCGAATCCTGCCTCGGGCATGGATGTGTGTGATGTCCTTAGGTTAGTTAGGTTTAAGTAGTTCTAAGTTCTAGGGGACTGATGACCTCCGCTGTTAAGCCCCATAGTGCTCAGAACCATTTGAACCAACTCTTCACGTCTGGTGTGCCAATAAATCACACGGCCACCGGTGGCGGTTTGTCAGCACATTCATTTCGCCCTTCTATCTCCTCCTACTTGCATTACTATCGCTTTCTTTCATTTCACTTTCATTCTGTAATATTTTCAGTAATTTCTAATTCTCTTCCATTTCTTGGAACATTTCCCATCTCTGGCTACAAGAGCCATACCATTCGAAAATCACAAACATCATCATCTTTACCCTGTTCCATTGATAAATAATGCTCAGTTTTATCTTTTAAATATATATTGAAGAATGTAGATGACCGACAGCAACCTTGTCTTACACATTTCTTTAATTCTATCCAACTGCAGCTTTATGGCTCAGATATAATGTGTTTATAAGCCGTCTAAAATGGTTCAAATGGCTCTGAGCACTATGGGACTCAACTGCTGAGGTCATTAGTCCCCTAGAACTTAGAACTAGTTAAACCTAACTAACCTAAGGACATCACAAACATCCATGCCCGAGGCAGGATTCGAACCTGCGACCGTAGCGGTCTCGCGGTTCTAGACTGCAGCGCCTTTAACCGCACGGCCACTTCGGCCGGCTATAAGCCGTCTGTCTTTTCAGTTATCCCATTCTTTTTTCCTGTTCACGCTATCTCCAGACGTATGAAACATATATATAGTATAAGCTCTTCAACTCCTCACTAAATCTGTCTCCTACAATGCGTAATATAAGGCTGCAACCCCTCTTCCTTCCTTTTCTTCTAAATCCAAATTGCTCGTCAACCGAGTTTAACTGCATATTTTTTCCATTCTTATGTTTAAGATTATTAACATTATCTTTGCAGCATGAGGAATGAGGCCGATGGTTCTGTGCTCACCACATTTTCTACCTCCCTAATAGTTTGGTTCAAATGGTTCAAATGGCTCTGAGCACTATGCGACTTAACTTCTGAGGTCATCAGTCGCCTAGAACTTAGAACTAATTAAACGTAACTAACGTAAGGACAGCACACACATCCATGCCCGAGGCAGGATTCTAACCTGCGACCGTAGCGGTCACTCGGTTTCAGGCTGTAGCGCCTAGAACCGCACGGCCACTCCGGCCGGCCCTAATTTTTTGGTAGTGAGATCACTGCTGTTCGTCAGAACATCTGCCATTCTCCAGTTTTATTTTATTACATAATCCGCCAATTTTCTTTATTTTTTTCATTCAAGTAATTCAGTACTTCCTCTTAAATAATGTATCTTCCCACCGCTTTTTCATTTTCTATTGCAACTAATTCCTCCTACTGAGATTGATAGCCTTATGTCATCCAAATCAGCGAAATATTCTAGAATTCAGAGTTTACGCTTTTCATCGTACAGCTCTTGGGAAGTATTCTTCCGTCTTTGTGCTAAGAATTTCTGTAGTAACGTTTCCACAGCTTTGTACATACCATATAGTTCTTCCTGACCTTTCGTGTAATGTATCGTACCTTCCGTTCCTCATATACCTTAGATTCTTCTTCAAGCCATGATCACTTTTCGCAGTTCATTATCTGGTCTTCTGTGTGTTCTTTCTTCTTCTTTACGCATATCTTTGAATTTCTTTCTCTCTCCTATTCTAGTGCCTCTTTTTGCTATTGTCTGCTCTCTAATGCCCGGCTACGGCCTTCCTCTGTAACCTTGTTTACTGAATTTGAATCGTAAATTGTTACTGAATCTTTGGGCCATTAGAGATGCCATAGAACTAACTTTGTAGAACATCCCAATAATGATCGATTGCGTTCGGATGGAAACTTTGAACAAACTAGATCCGCAAATTCTTTTGTAAAAGGTTTCACATACCTGACAATAAAAGGTGACCTTATCAATATGGCCTCGTGCTTTGGACGGTTTACCTATTTCTATTAATATTTTTATTTCTGAGTTCCGAAAGGGTAACTAAAAGCAGATTGACTCCACAATCATGTGATCCTTCTTTCATTTTTAAAGCTTCTCTGCCTCCTTTACAGACGCTGCATATGATGCTTCTGACATCTTCAAGTAGATAGCAAGTGTAGTTGAATGATAGTTAAGATATTGGACTGGTATCTAGGATAAGCGGGGTTCAAACTTCCCCATCCGACCATGTAGATTTAGACTGTTAGTTGTTTCGCTGAATCACTATCGGCTGCATTTGCTTATTTTCACATGGTTGTTCGGTGGAGCCAGATAGCGTTGAAATAAAATATCTTCATATGTTACAAAAACACTTGATCAAATGTGAAGGACGCACACCAACGGTACACTAGTGCTATGTAGGCGGCCATCGTTTTCCAAACGCCGTCAACCGCCGTGTCGTCCTCCCAGCAAGCGAAATAATGCACTGGATGAAGAACTCAACTCACGATACGTGCGATATACGCAGATTTTTACAGGTACCGTTCCTAGGACCAACCAGTTTGGCCTATTTTGCAGACACAGATAATGAAAGCAGGGCAGCTCAGCTCAGCTTCGAACGAGAGAAATGGTGCACTCGCCGTACTAACGACAATGCACAGGTCTGCGTGATGGCGTGAAATTCTAAAACACGTAATAATTCAGTAATGATGTCCCAATTGTCTGTGATACGTTCTCATAAACCGGCATGTGCACATTATTGTTTCTGCCACGGCCAACGTGCTTGTGGACAAGCAGACAAGCTTCGTGATCTCTCGATACAATCACTGTCTCGTCCCTGTCTCCCACTGTTCCTGCCTCAGCCGTTGATGTGATTTTAGATGTACCGTTACTGCACACACCCTGAGTATATATGAAAATATTGTTTCTAATCTACATTCGCATCTAATTTCAGATGAAACATAAAATAAATAAAGTATAATTAATTTGTGATAAATTAATACAATGTATATTGATTTAATCTAAAAGAGGGCATAGATTTCAATCATACAATACGCAGCATAATAAATGCGTAGTCTGTTCTTGCAGTCAAGTTTGTGCACTTAACCGGTCCGTCGACTGTATGTGTACGTCTGTTGTTCATCTAGCCATCTACTGGGCAATATTTCAAAAACTTACTTTGTTCGGAAAGCCTCAAAAGAAGTGCATGATATATTCCAGTTTAACTACAGAGATAGTGTTAACATTTCAAAACATCAGTCGATCAACAAGACATCGACAAAAGTAGAATTATAATTTGCATATGAAGGTTATATGCAGTTACCGGTATCATCTTTCTTCGAAAAAAATATACAGAAATTTTGGCATCAAGTGTAAGCGAAATACTCGATGATTTGTTTCATCTTATCCTTAACGAAGAGGGTTTTTTTATTTTCTTAACTAAGTGGCAATACCAACTGTTTATGTTCAACCGTGAGATACGCATATGATTGTTTAACTCGTGCAACTGTAGTTACGGGAGTAGAATTTTATATCGGCATGGGCAAGTAGTGTACCAATATCTAACAGGTCTGTCTCAGCCGCCTCCATAGTCCAGGTAAAAACTTTCTAAAGCCAAAATCGCGTAAATAGTTCTTTATTTACAAACAACTGGTTTCATCATCTTCAAATCTGCAAAAAATTGTGTTATAAAATGTGTTCATATGGTGCTGGACCTCACGCCATGTTGTCTTGACATAAAATCTATCACATTACATTAAGGTTTGTCATAAATAAAACATTTAAAATCAAACAGCACCTTGTGTACGTAGCCATGGTCATATATGTAGCGCTCACAGATGATTGTTACAACATAAATACGCAATAGACAATGAAATGCACAGTAGCACATCTGTTAATGTTAACTGGACGTATTCTAATCACTGAAGATCCACCTTAGACTGCGTATAAGATACATCTGGAAGGCAGTATATTTATGCGATCTTGGATTTAGAAAGTTTATATCAAGCAAAACAGGTCACGCCTTCTAATTTCTCACCATGAGTACATTCAATCTACAGTCCGGATCGTTCACGAGCGCTTTTGCAGTGGCGCTCGACTCGGTGGTGGCCAGTTCTACTCCTGACACTAGAAGACGTTTTCACAGTCGGAATTTTTGCTGACTCTGGATCACGGGGTCCCGGGTTCGATTCCCGGCCGGGTTGGGGATTTACTCTGCCGGGGGATTGGGTGTTTGTGTTTTCCTCATCATTTCATCATCATCATCATCATCATCATCCTCATCATTTGTGAGAGTGACTAGATTGGTTTGTGAAAAGAAAATAGACTGTGTAAAAATTGGGACTTGTTCGGGCGCTGATGACCGCGCAGTTGAGCGCCCCGGTTGTGACGTAAGGTTCCTGATCACCGGGCTTCGCGCCAGTATCTCATGTGTCCGAGTAGGCCACGTGGAGACAGCAGATTTCATCCTCCGCCTTATCATAAAACACCAACTGATACCACACTGTAGCCACATACATGTTTGTTTTAATTGTATTCTGACCCTAGACCATGCAGTCGTCTCGGTCATTATAAAGGAAGGAAGATTATGGTTTAACGACTTGGCAGGAGGGAGCACAAACTCGGACTGTCAGGATGGCCGTCATCGTTCCAGAAGAACCGCCCCCGGCAGTTGTCTTAAGTTATTTAAGGGGACCGTGGGAAACCTAAACTGGATTTTGCGTGTTTTAGAATACTATCCCGTCTTAAATGACAGGTTATCGCCTGTGTAATTCTCTGGTCAGTATGGATGCAATGTCCATCGAAATCTCTCTCGACGAAAGGGATATTTCTTCATCCAACACATGAAAAGTTTCCAACGGGAAGAAAAATTCCTCTCTGAATGTAACTGTCGTCGATGTCATCGGAAGGGATGACCTTAATAAGACTGCTTCATAGTCTGGCTACCAACGCCGGAGTTACAACATACTAGAGTCGCCTGCTGAATTCAGAGAGGGTACCATCTCGTGCACCGTGAGCTGTGTACAACCCGTGTAATTGATTGCAGAACGTGCAGTATTGGTCTAAAGATTGCTTCTACTTATTAATACCTGACTTTATTTCCGAACCGTCAAAAGCTGCCATAATGTGTGTGTATTCAGGTACAATCAATTTCGGACGCTGACTGTCTCCAAGTCAAGGATTACCATAATATCAGGTTAAGAAAGGGTCCCTTGGAGTCAAATTCTTGGGAATTCAATCGTCCGTTTATCGTACTACTTTGGCCAGACGATATGCTGGACACTGCAGAGGACTGTAGATTTATGCACGTACTGACTGACCAGTAATATCTGTAACTGTGACTATAACTTCACGTTTTCTGGCCCATCATCTACTCATAAGAAATTATAACCGGGGCCGCATCAGGCCAGTGAGTAGGTTGGTAAGAGTCATTGGTAGACGGCAGTAACCGATCAAACCCACACGTTCATTAAGATAAAATGTTACGCACTGCAAGGGAGATGATCGGACGAAATATCTCAGGAGGGTTCTAGGTTCCGATTAAAAAGCAATTAACGGAAGAACACAGATAGTGTTAGGTGGTTCGACCCCAAGCAATTGGCCTCCGGCCTCTCCTATTTTGCCGCTGAAACACGTTAAAATACAGTACAAAGATGCATATGATAAGGAATAGGATTGTAGTCTTGCTGAATAATGAACTCGATTATTTATAATTAAATAGATAACTATTAAAACAGCAAATTACAGTACCAGATTCCATTACACACGGGCAAAATAGTAGATGGAAGACAAGTGTAGTCCCTATCTTTTTTACTCAGCGAGATTACATTTGCATCCTACACAGATCTAGAGGTTACTCTAATCAGAAATGTTCACTGGGTTCACGAAACTGTTGACTGGCTTGTTGACAAGTACATATTTTATGAAATGTATTTAGGAGCACATTGTCTTTTTTCCTCTATTGGATCATTTCAAACTAAAAATAAAAGGAAACGCTTCACTACTATCCGTTATCTTCGCGCCTGTTGCGGCTTAGTGAGCGTACAGGGTCTGACATGAAGAAGTTTCATAAAAGATAGTGGAGCCCTGGGCTAGCCGGTGGTGCTGTTGTATAAACGTGATGGAGTTAGCAGTCTTTAATTGAAGCCAAAAAATTTCCATTTGTTTATGTGGAAACCTGAAATGTGATGTTTTTGTGTGACCACGTGCTGACTGTGAACCGTTGTCCTGTACTCGTTCTTGTGGCGATTAATGACAGAAGCTGCAAGGAGACAGTCGGAGGTGAGTACGAACTTTTATCGGTGTTCGTATTCCAGCGCAGTGACCAGGTATCGGAATCTGTCTGAAAATAGTTAGACGTACACAGAGCTATCTAGTCTTGTGTAGTGAGAAGTTTAACGCTGTGTCTAACGTCAAAGCGAGGCTGGCGACCTTTACACTTATTACAACGCAGAGAATTGAACTCGGTCCGTCGATAAACGATTCCGAGTAAATCTGCAGAGCGGTGCGTCACGTTATTTGTCTCGCGTTCCGCACACAGGAACGAATGGAAAGAACGCTAATCCTTTGACCGTTCTTTGAACTGATTTACTCAGCCAGTTACGAAGGAACTACAGTTGAATATGAAAGAACTTGTGTGCTGATATTTATACAGACGATCATTACGCCCTATCAAGCGCAGTGATATACTCGTATGTTAAGTGAACTGTATAGAATAAGATACACAAAAATACTGTGTGGTTTCTTTCCGTTTATTTTATGGTCGCGAGGAAGCAGACACAAAGGATGGGAGTTCCTGACTCGGGTGCTTCAAGCTTAGAAGCTGGATTGTATCTGACTATAGGAAATTAACCACGACGCGTAACATCTTTAAAAGATACTACTTACGAAAATTGAAAATTTGTGTCACACAGCGTGATCTTTGTGAAGTGGGGATATTATGACTGAAAGTTATAGTGAAAGATTATGTCAAAGTAGTCTAAAATATTATCAGGATCAAGAGAAAATGTTCTTTGACTAATTTGACATTACGTTAAAGCAGAGACAATACTGGGATAGTTGCACTCTTTACTGATCTGGTACAGAGTATGCGATCTGTGGTAACCATAACAACAGAAGCAACATTGAATCTAGATTACGATAGATCACGAGATTTTCTCATTAATAGTATTAGAAGAGTTTGTGCCCCTCATCCATAGAAGTTACGACCTGCAATACTAGAAAATCTCTCCGGACAGACGGCAGATATTGCGTGCTTGAGTAATATACCTACCAAGAATTAACGTTTTGCTGTTATCCCTCGAAGACACAACTGATAAAGAACGATCGTAAGAGATTACGTGAGCTGATTGGTTGCAAATATTGTTGAATAATCGGATCAGCGTAATAGCAGAGTTATCGCATGTGTATCATTAACGTGAGCAAACCTAGTGCGGACGCTTATCGTACGTTCTGTAACTGAGACATAGTCTACTATACCGTCGTTAATTCGTTGCCAGAGGTGAAAAAAAAAAACAGTAACCGACAGAAAAAAGCCAACGACTGACCAAGAATTTAATCCTGACCTTTTGGCTTTGTAATCTGTCACCCACATTGTGGCGTGCCACTTTAAGTTTTTTGGGTAGGTTTATTACCATATTAGTTGCTGAAATTATTCGCCTTCTTTTGCAGCAAAACATCGAAAATTTCCAAATTATAAGCATTGCGAAAATAGGATTATCAGTAAATTAGCGTTACATAGTTGTGTTCCAACAACGATCATCGGATATCAATGTTGGCTACTTTAGTTTATGAAAGGCAATTTTGTTTGTACTCGATTTCCACCCACATCGATCGTATGTACATCTTTGGAGGGACGTTCTGAAGTCTTTGACGTAATAACAGAAGTTGAGTTCAAGTGGCATGTCCTCCGGAGAACGTGGCGGCTGCAGTAGAAGTCCATGCTGCAGGCCTACCATCCACTTTAGGAAGCGTCACGTAATGAACAAATCAGAGCTTGCTGGATATCGGCCCAGATTTAATACTGGATGCAGGATTTCTAGCAGAATGCAGCTGGTACACGGCCATTTTTCCAGGCTGTTCCGTAACTGACACAAAACCTGAAACAAAAAATCAAATCGCAATCAATTAATCCCCACTGATAAATGAAATATGAAGCAGTACCAGCGATTGCCAGTACTTAACAGTAGTATATCAGGGTTCTTTCCTGCCCTGATAACGATCATAGCGGAATCACAGGGATTTTGTCAGGGTCCCCAAGGGAGCCCATCACACATCTTAGGCAATGTGTGATAGTAGTCGCATGACGTAAAATGACAGGAATACCCTCCCTCTCCCCCTGTAAGTGGGAGCACAACAAAATGGCGGCAGACCCAGTGGACCAATAAGTATCTAGCTCTCCCATGCCCTCTCTTTATTATATTCTGAATCCATTAACCCGTGTGCACCTCATTCGAAATCTTATCTTCGTGTAGGTAAGGAACAGGGGTCGCTGCTCCTTCAATTACCTAGTCTGAACAACTTTTCAATTTCATCCAACTTGCTCCATCCAAAAGACATACATGTGGATCATCATGTGTAGTACACTTTTTAGGATTTTCGCCACAGTAACGAACAACAAATATTTTCATACAGAAACTTTTATTGGTTTTTCATCTACATTTATACACAGAAAACAATTGTTTCTTTATTTTTGTTTGGTGTAGTTTAATTTGGGAGGTTGTCCTCATCTGTGGCATCTAGTAGTCAGGCCTACTAGATGAGTGGCCTGCCAAGTGAGTGCTTTTATTTTTTGTACATCAGAAATTATTCCATAATTTATCATACGCACTGCAACTATGCTTGAAATTAGAGCCCTAGTACCGAACAGTTAAGCTATAATTTACCCTCGTCTTTACTTCTCAACGCAACGGAATAGATACCGCATCTGACTAATAGCTTGTGCACATTTATGATGAACTCGCTCCACCCTGACAAGATCACATTTCCTTTCTGTGGCATATATTTTAATCAAAGCTTGGGCATACTAGCAAAAATGGAGCCTATGGTATAATGTCTACCCACAATTCAATAATCAAGACCGGCATTTGTTTCATATATCTCCTCTTTTATTATAATAAATTCTTTCACGCTAATGTTGCATAATTTCTTGCATTACACTTAAACACAATGGTTAAACAAGGGATTCTCCACTTAATGCGCATGACGCTACATAAGCATTTCACTATTCTATGGTCTCGTAATGTTTCTGTTTATTGCTACTGTGCACTTTCTGGACTGGTAAGGAATCTTTCGCTACTTCATACTCTCCCATGCTCTCATAAGCTCATTCATTAGCAAATTACTGACTATCGGGCTGTACAATAGAAAATCATGCTTGACCCGCCGTATTTGAAACTAATTCGCTACTGTCTCATGCAAATCACACAGATTAAATGTACAAAATAAATCACATCGCAAAAACAAAATGTTTGGTTATCTACTTGTTCTGCTTTCCCACATCAGTCAATAGTCATCCCAGATTCCCATGTCGCTGACCCATGTAACAAATTTCCCTACCACAAACTCTTGAGGATTTATGCACATCGTCGGCCGGAGCGGCCGTGCGGTTCTAGGCGCTACAGTCTGGAGACGAGCGACCACTACGGTTCGAATCCTGCATCGGGCATGGATGTGTGTGATGTACTTAGGTTAGTTAGGTTTAATTAGTTCTGAGTTCTAGGCGACTGATGACTTCAGAAGTTAATTCGCATAGTGCTCAGAGCCATTTGAACCATTTATGCACATCTCCCTGTGCAATGCAACCCACATGGTGTTGTCAGGTATATGACCGACTCACCTTAATTCTCTCTGAGTATCGGAACATCAAGCTAGTGTCACACGAGTGTATCACATAATGGAAATTATGGTATCTTAATTATCTCACACACAGATCCTCAACTGAAAGCTTGGACAAGCACTTCTATTTTTTTATTGTCTCATAGTCAGGTTGAGACTCACACTGTACTCACCACATGGAAGTGCTTGTCTTTAATTCAAGTTCTGCACACGCAGATCTTAGATATTTTCAACTTAGATTTACATACGCAAGTATTTCATCTTAATATTACCACACGCAAGTATTTCATCTTATAATTACAACACGTGGTTTCATTGTGACCGTTGGTCACTTCCGAAGAATCCTATGTTCCCCGTGTATTTTACCTGCCTAACTTTTTCCGAACAATTCACATGAGCCTTCCACCAAAAGCTTCTGAAAAGAGAAATCATTATTTTTATCTACTCTTAAATATTCCACATGAATACCATTTTCATTTTAATTTGTTTTTATGGAGCACACATAAAACAGGTTTTCACACCTCAGGAACCAGCGACAGAGTGCTGAAACCCATCCTAGGCCCTCTAGTGCTCTGGTATACTTCCTCTCTTTGGTGCGGCCGAAGGTGACCAGAGGACTGTCTCAAAGATGATTATAGAATCTACCTTCACTATCTGTGGTCAGCAGACGACCAGCCATTCATTCAATTCACAAAAAACCTCACGAAACTAGATATAGGGATCTATTTTAAGGAAGTGCACATCTGAATAGTTAAATAAATAACTTGTCCTTCTTTCCTACATTGGTATCTGGGTTCGGTGTATTAAGTAAAATTTGGGTTTTATGCAAAAAATGCTGTTCTGACAAGAACAACGAAGTATGTTTTTGTACATATTTTCTGTGTCGGGCGGTACTGTACCCTTTAAAAATAACACCCGCCTTAAATTTTTACTTATAACTTAAATTCACATCTGAATCAGATATTTCCTTTTCCAGCCAGTAATTTGACAAATACAAAGAATACATATTCTCTAATTCTGATACATATCTGTTTTATGGCTTTAACAATCACCTCTGTTTCTTCTTGCGATTCTTGTAGACGAGAGCCCTCGGGGATTTTAATTCATTTCCTACAAGACGCTGTTTTCCAAGTGTTCCACATCTTCCAGTGCGTACGCTAACAGCTCTTCCCCTACACATTCTTGCAGAATTTGTGTGTAGAACTTACAGGTTACAGGTTTTGCAAACGAGTTTCCATTAAATGTAGGTATTCCATCAGTTCTAATCTCCGCAAATGGCTGTTCTGTTTCCACGTACTCAACGTCTAGTTTTGCATATTTAGATAGAATATAACAATTCTTTTTAATGCCAGTCCAAATCAGAATGGAAGTGCACGAAAAAAATTCGTTTATCCTTCAGTGTAGTAAATGTTCACGATTCCATTGATTTCGGCGAACACTTCATATGTGACCAATTTGCACTGTTTACTGTAAATGCAGAAATTTTATGTTCCCCAGCCGTGGCCAGATTTCTCCATACACTGTGTTTAAAGCAACATTTAAATCTTGCTTACACATCTGCAATAGCTTCTTGTTTTCCCAGTTTCTTTATGGCAGTTGTCTTCGTCATATACTCCACCTTTCGTTTATTCATCTCGATTTCCACCATTTCCAGTTTTCTTTTTCCTACGCGTAAAACAATAACTGCACTTAGGGGAGTAGTTTCTTCGATAGGGAGAAGTTTAAGTCTGTTTGATAAAGTGGTTCTTTTTCTTAACTCTTGTGGAATAAAAGTGTTTAAGGGAACTAGTCCTATTTCAGCAATATGTACATTTTATGGTACTGTGGAAAACACTGTCTTAGATTGAGACAGCCGCAACTGATCAGTCTTCTGTGGTAGTGGAAAATTTCAACATGACTTCCTCTAATGTGCTAAACATTCCTCAGCTGTTAGGGAGGGAAACGAGACCAACCAATGAATGCTTTGGTTCGTGGTTATTACTGGAGAACCTGGATAATCTTGGTACTGACATTGGCAGCATAAATTACACCGAAAATAGTATGCTCCTCAGCAAGAAGAATTTAAATGTGCTCTCGCCCATTATAGAACCATTTTGAGATAATATTATGGTAGTTAAAATCTGCAGTGAAGTGGAGTGTCAAGAACAATTAGATAAGGGACAGTCTCTGATGTTGAAGACTATCACCTATGTCCTAAATTCTGCAGGTTCGTCACTGTGAGACATGGTGTGAAGGCAAAGCTACCATTTCTCCTACACGGGAACGACAAAGCAACAGCAAGAGGAATAGTGGGAAAAATCTCTAAGGAAGCGCTGGAAACAATTTCGAAGAACTATAAAACTTCTGTGGCTATAACATATAATGTGAAATCAGCTGACGTTAAAACGGATGTTCTAATGGAAGAGCTGCCTAGAATATTGTAACAGGTTTGGGTAGACAACTATTACCTTTTGGATTTGGACATAACGAAAAATTTCCCGGGATTTTTTACAAAGTGGAGATGTGCGAGTACATAATATCAAACCACGACGTATGCATGGAAGGAAACTACCAGAGAAACTGCAACGTCATTATTGATAACGATAAGACAGTTGGGATTGACTGTTTAATGCGGACTGTAGAGTAAAGATGTATATCAAATTTGTATGCCAAATCACAAGCCAAGGAGTAATTAAAGTTATCAATAAGCACCTTTAAGATTTTATAAGGTGTCCAAACACACTACTACCAGAAACTTTTATGTCTTCCTTGGCTAAGAAACGTGATATTACCAGGCCGGAGACTACTATGTACAACTACAGAATGGATCGTATGTTTGACCTTGCGCAAGATTGTTTTAAGTGCTTTGAACTCTTAACAAACTATATTTACAATTTGCTCCACTGAACTCCGTGCCGATCACATCCATGTGATGTCAGCCAACAAATAACTTACTGAACAACTGCTGTGATGTATTTAACAATGTTCTGCAGTTTGTCTACTGAGGTAATAATAATACCCGAAAACTTGTCTGGCGTCTGCCGGACTGTAGGTTCTGAGAGAACTTTAGTAAAAAAAAAAGTTTTGTAAGTTGTGTTCTATTTGCGTACAGTTTTAATTATCTACCTGTAAACTAAGTGGAAATTCTTAACACTGGTCCCTACAAAGACTATGTAAATGTTATTCAGAAGTGTTTTTATTAAAGCAGGAGAAATATATTTTTCTCAATATAGAACATTATTCTCCACAATACCATCAAATTAAGATATTGTCGAATTAGGCATGGTTCCTACAAACAATGCTATTCAACTAATATTTAAGAAACGGATGCAGTGTGTCGAGTAGTCTTAAACCATTTCCTATTAAGGAAATTATTTCCCAATGTGCAATTAATGTGTTACGTGTACGAAGAAGAAAACTGGGAATGGAGGGCATAGAAATCAACAAACAAAAACTGGAATATATGACGAAGACAACAGCCCTAAAGGAAGAGTATAATCTGCTATTGGGAAAAGAAGAAGCTGTTGCACTGTGTATAGAGATATCTGGCTACGACTGGTGTATATAAAAGACCTGCATTCACAGTAAACAACAGTGGAAATTGGTCACATATGAAGTACTGGTCGAAATCACTGGAATCGAGAACATTTACTACATTAAAGGATAAACGATTTTTTTTATAAACCTCCATTCTGGTTTCGAATGGATTTAAAAAATTGTTATATTCTATGTAAATATGCCAAACTAGACGTTGAGCACCTGTCAGCAGAACAGCCATTTGAGGAGTTTAGAAATGATGGAATATCTACATTTAATAGAAATTCATTCGCAAAAGGTGTAAAGTTAAAGCTCTACACAGAAATTCTGCAAGAATGTCTAGGGGAAGGGCTGGTAGCGTACACACAGAACGATGCGGAGTGCTTTTAACCATAGCATCATAGAGGAAATAAGAGGCAGAATTAAAATCCCTGAATGCTCTAGTCTAGAAGAACTGCAAGAAGGGACAGACCTACCGTTAAAGCCATAAAACAGGTATTTCACTGAAAAAAAATTGTATTAGAATTCGAACATATTTCTTCTTTGTTCTTGTCAAATTACTGGCTGGAGAAGCAAACATCTGATTCAGATGTGCATTTAAGTTATAAGTTAAAAATTAATCTGGGTGTTATTAAAATGACATCAAACAAAAATAAAGAGCTGTTTGTCGCGTGTAAATGCATATGCAAAACCAGTAAAATTTTTTGTATGAAGTATTTGTTATTATTCGCCACTGTATCTAAAATCCTAAAAAGTCTCTTATATATGATGATCTACATGTATGTCTTTTGGATGGACCGAGTTCAATGACTTTTAAAAGTAGATTAAACTAGGTCGCTCTGGAAGTGTAGCGCGTCCCCGCTCTCCTCATTTCTTACCTATCTGAAAGATACAGGGTCCGATAACTCGGGTAGCCCATCTGCGGACTGCTGCTGCTGCTCCGACAGTGCGGCCAGTAGTGTACGATATTCGAATATATGTTTATTAATAACAATAGTAATAATTATTATTATTATATTATTATTAAATACCTACTGTCAATCTAACACTCTTATTCACCTTGTGTCTGGGGGCGCTGACTGGACCCTGTTGATACTGGTGGCACTTGATAATCCTCCCACTATGAAGATCAGATCTGGAATGAGGAAGGCTCGGACTACTAGATTCATAATATAATAAAGAAAGAGGAGGGAAGAGTTCGATCTTATCGGTCCATTGGGCCTCCCACCATTTTATTGTGCCCCCATTGGCAAGATGGAGAACGTTCCCATAATTTTATGTCCCGTGACTACAACCACACAATTGTGTAAGATATGTATGGGGGTTACCCTCGGTGACCTTGATCAATTCATGTTGGTTTCCTCAAGGGGGGGGGGGGGGGCAGGGGGTCCTTCAATCCTTCTATATAAGTCGGCCAATTATGTAACCTAATCGTTATCTGAATAGGAAAGTACGCTATTGTACTACTTTTGTTTGTGCTTTACGGTGGAGTAAAATGAAATCACCCGATGATAATGATGTATCAGACTCGAAAACTGTGTGGTTAATGAGAGAAAATTGTGTTTTGCTCAAGGAACCCTCAAAATATACTTTTACGATGTGTTCACTGAAGGATTGGAATCGGCAGAAATTGTGCCTCGACCTTGTACGGGGTGCTGGCTTTTGGCGCGAAGGACGCGGGAGTGGTGTCGGCGCGGCCCTCGCGCGACCTTGGACGCGTTCCTGCGCTTCTCCCACGCCACACGCACGCATTCCTGACGACGCCCCCGGGAACTCTGTGACGCAACAGCCCTGCCTAGTCCGGCGGGATGGGAAGGGGAAGAGGAGTAGCGTGGAAGGAGGGGACTGGATATCGCGAGAGGCGGGGTGGTACAGGGGTGAACGCGCGCTCCCGCTCACCAACAGGTCCCGCTCTGGATGCAGCCGCTGGCGTATTTCAAACCAGGAGCGGTGTAAGACCTCGAGGAGCCCGTAGAAGCGATGAACGACGGAACACTATTAACGACATGTACCGGGTGATCAAAAAGTCAGTATAAATTTGAAAACTGAATAAATCACGGAATAATGTAGAAAGAGAGGTACAAATTGACACACATGCTTGGAATGACATGGGGTTTTATTAGAACCAAAAAATACAAAAGTTCAAAAATTCCGACAGATGGCGCTTCATCTGATCAGAATAGCATAACAAAGCAAAGATGATGTTCTTTACAGGAAATGCTCAATATGTCCACCATCATTCCTCAACAATAGCTATAGTCGAGGAATAATGTTGTGAACAGCACTGTAAAGCATGTCCGGAGTTATGGTGAGGCATTGGCGTCGGATGTTGTCTTTCAGCATCCCTAGAGATGTCGGTCGATCACGATACACTTGCGACTTCAGGTAACCCCAAAGCCAACAATCGCACCGACTGAGGTCTTGGGACTGGGAGGCCAAGCATGACGAAAGTGGCGGCTGAGCACACGATCATCACCAAACGACGTGCATCTGTCGGACATTTTGTGAATTTTTTTTTGTTTTAATAAAACCCCATGTCATTCCAAGCATGTGTCTAAATTTTTACCTCTCTATCTTCATTATTCCGTGGTTTATTAAGCTTTCAAATATATTGACTTTTTGATCGCCCGGTACTCATATTTATTAGGTGCGGCTACACCCTATTGGATCACACAAAGCCTTATGCTTCAATTTTACGAGCTTCCAAGAAACACTCAATTTTTCCTCCGTAAATTCTCATTCTTTCTTCAGCCCATTTTGTTCCTGATTTCTTCGCGGTTTCGTTCCCCGACTGAATTTTGTCTGTGCTTTTTTTCTCCCTGTTAGTTTATGTCTAAAACTTCCGAGGAATTCATCTGGTCTCATTCTATGTACGTTTTTACTTGTTCATTCCAGGGTAGAGATTTCGGTCGTTCCGTGTACCTTTTGTCTTGTTGCGGAGCGTCTGTGAATGTGTCCTTAAATATTTTATTTTCTTTCCCAAACGTCAGCTGAGACCTCGGATACTTCTTCTGTTCTTTTCCAGGATTTTAGTTTGTAAGCATGTGTCGCTTTGTTTGGATCGAGAATCTTTCTCATAAATTTGCGATCCTCTTTCACGATGGTTCTCTTACTATCTTTTATGTAGAGTGTGTCTTCCGTTGACTTACTGGGTATCTGGTCTGATAACAGTGTTGCACTGCCTGATTTGTGTGTGTGTGTGTGTGTGTGTGTGTGTGTGTGTGTGTGTGTGTGTGTGTGTGGAGACACATTTTTTGTTGTAGATCTCATAAGTACTTCCGTAATCCTTTTTGAATTTCTGTGCTGAATCCTCTGTGATTGCTTTTCTCCCCCAAAAGGTTAAACGTTTTCACCTAGGTACTTGAAGTAACCGAAGATTTCCATTTTACCATACTTCGTCGACAGTTTTTGAATGCCGACTTTTGAACACAAGAATTGAGTTTTGTGGAAAAAATTTGTAATAATATAAGGTTTATAACTGGAGAAGCAACCAGCCACAAGTTTGGTTTAACAAGGTTTATTTGGATCAAGATTTATTTGGATCGAAAAAAAACATGTTTAATCATGTTTGTGGCTGGTTGCTGTTTCAATTGCAAACCTTACAGCCACGTTTCTCAACATGTCAATTTTCGACAAAGTAGCGTTAAGGACTCATATATCGGTATTTTAAAAAGTTTATTATTTTACTTCCGTGTAAGATGTGAAGGTAACGTGTAATAAAATTCTACACTCCTGGAAATGGAAAAAAGAACACATTGACACCGGTGTGTCAGACCCACCATACTTGCTCCGGACACTGCGAGAGGGCTGTACAAGCAATGATCACACGCACGGCACAGCGGACACACCAGGTACCGCGGTGTTGGCCGTCGAATGGCGCTAGCTGCGCAGCATTTGTGCACCGCCGCCGTCAGTGTCAGCCAGTTTGCCGTGGCATACGGAGCTCCATCGCAGTCTTTAACACTGGTAGCATGCCGCGACAGCGTGGACGTGAACCGTATGTGCAGTTGACGGACTTTGAGCGAGGGCGTATAGTGGGCATGCGGGAGGCCGGGTGGACGTACCGCCGAATTGCTCAACACTTGGGGCGTGAGGTCTCCACAGTACATCGATGTTGTCGCCAGTGGTCGGCGGAAGGTGCACGTGCCCGTCGACCTGGGACCGGACCGCAGCGACGCACGGATGCACGCCAAGACCGTAGGATCCTACGCAGTGCCGTAGGGGACAGCACCGCCACTTCCCAGCAAATTAGGGACACTGTTGCTCCTGGGGTATCGGCGAGGACCATTCGCAACCGTCTCCATGAAGCTGGGCTACGATCCCGCACACCGTTAGGCCGTCTTCCGCTCACGCCCCAACATCGTGCAGCCCGCCTCCAGTGGTGTCGCGACAGGCGTGAATGGAGGGACGAATGGAGACGTGTCGTCTTCAGCGATGACAGTCGCTACTGCCTTGGTGCCAATGATGGTCGTATGCGTGTTTGGCGCCGTGCAGGTGAGCGCCACAATCAGGACTGCATACGACCGAGGCACACAGGGCCAACACCCGGCATCATGGTGTGGGGAGCGATCTCCTACACTGGCCGTACACCACTGGTGATCGTCGAGGGGACACTGAATAGTGCACGGTACATCCAAACCGTCATCGAACCCATCGTTCTACCATTCCTAGACCGGCAAGGGAACTTGCTGTTCCAACAGGACAATGCACGTCCGCATGTATCCCGTGCCACCCAACGTGCTCTAGAAGGTGTAAGTCAATTACCCTGGCCAGCAAGATCTCCGGATCTGTCCCCCATTGAGCATGTTTGGGACTGGATGAAGCGTCGTCTCACGCGGTCTGCACGTCCAGCACGAACGCTGGTCCAACTGAGGCGCCAGGTGGAAATGGCATGGCAAGCCGTTCCACAGGACTACATCCAGCATCTCTACGATCGTCTCCATGGGAGAATAGCAGCCTGCATTGCTGCGAAAGGTGGATATACACTGTACTAGTGCCGACATTGTGCATGCTCTGTTGCCTGTGTCTATGTGCCTGTGGTTCTGTCAGTGTGATCATGTGATGTATCTGACCCCAGGAATGTGTCAATAAAGTTTCCCCTTCCTGGGACAATGAATTCACGGTGTTCTTATTTCAATTTCCAGGAGTGTATTTCGCTAATTTAAGCACTGCGCCTTGATCTTTGAACCATCTTCTGACCAATGTAATGAACATTGCTTAAGATACTAAAACTATCAGTCACAGATAGCTATTATTAGGTCCATTTACATAGTAAAGAAAATCGGTAACATTGAAATAAACGTTTTGGACCACAACTCACTTAGGCCACTTTGACTCAGGCCACGTGACAAGGATGCTCCTAATCATGTTTTCACTATGTGGCAAGAATAATGTAACGCTCCATATTTTTACCATCGCCCGAATTACCAGCAAGAACAAGTGCAGTTGCCTGCTGTTGCAGGCGCTGAAACTGGTTATAAATTATTATAGCTCACATTAAAAAGTAAAATGCTTTGTACACTCCTGGAAATTGAAATAAGAACACCGTGAATTCATTGTCCCAGGAAGGGGAAACTTTATTGACACATTCCTGTGGTCAGATACATCACATGATCACACTGACAGAACCACAGGCACATAGACACAGGCAACAGAGCATGCACAATGTCGGCACTAGTACAGTGTATATCCACCTTTCGCAGCAATGCAGGCTGCTATTCTCCCATGGAGACGATCGTAGAGATGCTGGATGTAGTCCTGTGGAACGGCTTGCCATGCCATTTCCACCTGGCGCCTCAGTTGGACCAGCGTTCGTGCTGGACGTGCAGACCGCGTGAGACGACGCTTCATCCAGTCCCAAACATGCTCAATGGGGGACAGATCCGGAGATCTTGCTGGCCAGGGTAATTGACTTACACCTTCTAGAGCACGTTGGGTGGCACGGGATACATGCGGACGTGCATTGTCCTGTTGGAACAGCAAGTTCCCTTGCCGGTCTAGGAATGGTAGAACGATGGGTTCGATGACGGTTTGGATGTACCGTGCACTATTCAGTGTCCCCTCGACGATCACCAGTGGTGTACGGCCAGTGTAGGAGATCGCTCCCCACACCATGATGCCGGGTGTTGGCCCTGTGTGCCTCGGTCGTATGCAGTCCTGATTGTGGCGCTCACCTGCACGGCGCCAAACACGCATACGACCATCATTGGCACCAAGGCAGAAGCGACTCTCATCGCTGAAGACGACACGTCTCCATTCGTCCCTCCATTCACGCCTGTCGCGACACCACTGGAGGCGGGCTGCACGATGTTGGGGCGTGAGCGGAAGACGGCCTAACGGTGTGCGGGACCGTAGCCCAGCTTCATGGAGACGGTTGCGAATGGTCCTCGCCGATACCCCAGGAGCAACAGTGTCCCTAATTTGCTGGGAAGTGGCGGTGCGGTCCCCTACGGCACTGCGTAGGATCCTACGGTCTTGGCGTGCATCCGTGCGTCGCTGCGGTCCGGTCCCAGGTCGACGGGCACGTGCACCTTCCGCCGACCACTGGCGACAACATCGATGTACTGTGGAGACCTCACGCCCCAAGTGTTGAGCAATTCGGCGGTACGTCCACCCGGCCTCCCGCATGCCCACTATACGCCCTCGCTCAAAGTTCGTCAACTGCACATACGGTTCACGTCCACGCTGTCGCGGCATGCTACCAGTGTTAAAGACTGCGATGGAGCTCCGTATGCCACGGCAAACTGGCTGACACTGACGGCGGCGGTGCACAAATGCTGCGCAGCTAGCGCCATTCGACGGCCAACACCGCGGTTCCTGGTGTGTCCGCTGTGCCGTGCGTGTGATCATTGCTTGTACAGCCCTCTCGAAGTGTCCGGAGCAAGTATGGTGGGTCTGACACACCGGTGTCAATGTGTTTTTTTTTCCATTTCCAGGAGTGTATTACAAACCTATGGCGTTTAGACGTCTCGACGGAAAAACACTCTACATATCCTATTTCCTATTCTGACAACCGTTCATTTGAATTAAGACAGGTGATACTCCAGCTCACTTACTGTTGGTTTTGCGATCCAGTTTCGTGTTTCTTTCCCTAATTTTTGATTACAGACACCGTGTATCTTTACAACATGGGTCTCTACCATGTCTCAAAAGCACTTAGGTAAAGTTCCATTATGAAACTTCCTGTGCACTGGACCAAGACTCGAAGTTAGAACGTTTGTATTTCACGAATAAATGCTGTACTGACTGAGTTAGCCAGTCACAATACACGACTCGGCTTCGTAGATTTTCTTCGCCCGATATATCTCTTCCACTTTCGAAACTTCGCGTAAGTTCTCCTGCATACACTGCGGGACGCACTAGCATTTTTCCGTGCTTTACTCTTTAATCCATTAAGATCTGGAGGTGTTCTCATTCTTTCCGATAAATGTTGCAGTGTTACATTTCCAACTTTCACCACTAGGCTTACATAAATTATGCGTTCCCAACTGATGTGCCACACAGTAAAACTTCCTCGGCGTTTTATAGTATGTATTGCACTAATTAGTATGTAATCCTTTCATACAACCCCTTCGTTAACTACCATTAACATCATAGAATTAAAAAAAACAGTGATGTTTATCACATTTGAATATAATGAAAATACATCAAAGTGTAAAAAAAAAAGTATAACTTGCGAGTACCGCAAAACACGTGTATTGTTTCTGTTTGTGTGTACCTTTCTACAACAGATGAGAATGCAGATGAGAACGGTTATTTCGAAACTAGTTATAACAAGTTAGCAGTACGCAGTAATGTAAGGAGGGTCGTACACAATCCAACAATGTAGAAAATAGAATTAAGAACTGGGTAATTGTGGACCTGAACGCCAATAACTTTCCCGTGTGGTAAATGATAAACCGGCGATGGAGCTGCACTTTAGTAAATGTAAGTGAAAAGGTAATTTAGGTATGAAATACATTGCATCACTATGAAAGGAAGTATTTGAGCAGTCTGTAGTACGTGGTCATGAACGATAATGGCTGAAATAAAAGAGTAAAAGAGGAAGGGGAGACTGCGCAGGAAATATAACCAGCGTTCAAAATGCGGATGGGAAACATGCGGACAAGTGAAGCAGGATTGTTTTGGCCGCCCGCTTTTGTTTACGTTTCCCGAGACCCGCGCGTGATATACGGCGGCAGGTTGGTGGGTGGAGAGGGAGAGAGAGCGAGAGAGACAGAGAGAGAGAGAGAGAGAGAGAACCGTCCGGGCGGCGCGCGCCACGCCCAACGGCAGCTGTGGAGCACGGGCTGCAGGGCAGACTGCGTTACCACGGCAACCGCCGCCGGCCCGGGCCAGCCGCAGAACCCAGCCGCGCCGCGCATGCGCTGTGGGCCCGCCCGGTCACCTTCACCCGCGCAGCCGGCAGGCGGCGCGACCTGTCACTGCTCGCCCGTGCGTCTGCCCGGCGCGCCGCAAAAAATTCCGCACCGCTGCGCGTCAAGGTCGCGGGCGGTCGCACCGCGCGGCTGGCCTCGGGGTCACCCCTCGCGGCTCCGTGCTCCGCCTCGTGAACCCCACTCCCAAATCGATTAACGCCCGTACCTTTTGTCAGGTCGCTTGATCGCTGAATATTTCATTGCCATGACTAACACGATAACTCATTTCGCTGCCGTATCTTGTATCATTTCCCCCCTACAACCACGTGTGTATCGCCGTAAGGGGCGTATATTGGGCGATACACTGCGTACCAATATATTTCTTTGACCTCACGTCCACATCCTCTTATCACGGACGGTCGAAGTCAGGGTACAGCGCTTCAGAGTTGCAGTTCGTTGATAGCAATTACTGCCATACCATTACACCCTCAAAGCCATAATAGATCATTTACAGAAGACCCTTGTGACATACATTTGCTGTAAGATTTTTGTTTCATCTGTGACATTATTCCCATAGTAAAGATATAATTCGTTGCTACTATAAAGCTTTAACATTTCCTCGGGGTCGTTTACGGGGAAACGACAGGTGCGGAGTGCTTATTCTGAAGAGCAGCAGGCAGATATAGAGTATTTGATTTCATCCAGGTTTCATGGGCGATTTCGGTGATCATCTCTGTAAAACATTGATAATATTATTTGATTAACAATCTGCCAGCTGCTTGTACAGCGTAACGTGCAGCGCAGTAGCTTGCTAGACAGGGAGGTGACTCTGACCTGGATCGAAGCCGAGTGGTGGGCTAACGACTGTGGGTTGGTACAACGTCCAGGCTGAGTGTGGCTTTTAGGCAGTTTGCCGCGTTTGGCTGGCCTCCAAATTTGGCCCCAAATGATACGATGCACAAACAGCTAAAATACGACAACATAGAACTAAAATACGACAACATAGAACTAAAATACAACATAGAACTAAGTTTGTACTATTTCCCTCACTTCGGTTATCTTGACGACTGCGGCGCCAGGAGGGACATTCGGAAACACAGTTCAAAATAAAAATAAAATTGGCGATATCCAGAAAAAGCAGAAGAGGAAGATTTGACTTACAGTCTACTGCCTTCTGAGTTGACATCTTGAAGAATTAATGAGACTTGTAGTCCGACTATATATTTAGGAGTGTATGGGTGTGTGTGTGTGTGTGTGTGTGTGTGTGTGTGTGTGTGTGTGTAGAAGGCCATTAATTGCACGGACTGTTACCCCATTGCTTTGTAGGGCATAGGATATATGAATAAAACTACATCAGTCAATTTCTGCCTTTTGTTTCGGATTAAGTCAATTATGCTCTTTTTCTGGTGGAACTAACAGAACATTAATTACATTTCACCGAGAGTGGTAGCAAAGTGGTTAGCACACTGGACTCGCATTCGGGAGTACGACGGTTCATATCCGCGGCCGGGCATCCTGATTTAGGTTTCCGTGATTTCCCTAAAGCGCTTAAGGCCAATGCCGAGATGGTTCCTTTGAAAGGGCACGACTGCTTTCTTTCTCATTTCCCCGTCTGAGGTTCGAGTCCTCTGTCGGGCGTGGGTGTGTGTGCTGTCCTTAGCGTAAGTTAGTCTAAGTTACATGAAGTAGTGCGTAAGCCTAGTAACCGATGACCTCAGCAGTTTGGTCCCATAGGAACTTAGCACAAATTTCCAAATTTCTTTCTCCATCCTTCCCTAATCCGGGCTTGTGCTCCGTCTGTAATGACCTCGTTGTCTACGGGACGTTGAACAGTAATCTCCTCATCCTCCAATAAATGCATTTTAGTTTTCTGCACGTCACTTGGGCGTGTTGTATGGAGAAGAAAACGAAGATGAGAAGCGTTTGCGAATCGCTAAATGAAAGCGAAATTCACGAATGTGTTACGCATGTATAAGCACATACTTCACACTGAAAATACACGTACGGTGGTCTCACGATCATGCTGTTCTTTTCTTTCTACGAGGAGAACAGTAATGCAGGCTTGTCAGTCATCGGCTACCCGGTGTACGAGAACAGCCACTCCCCTTTTCGTCCGTAGCCCAACGAGACAGGCGTTGTTCTTATCGTCTTATCGCCAGTCAACACACCACGGCAGTGGCTCCCAGATGATGGTACGCGTACCACAGGAGGTACGTAAGGGTATTTCATGTGGTAAAGTAAACAAACCACGTAGTAATATAAGTAAAATGGTTAATTTACGTTACTTTATTTTTAAAGCAAAATATAGTGTGAAGGAGATTAGCATTCAACGTCCCGCCTGACAACACGGTCATTAGAGACGGAGTACAAGCTCGGATTAGGGAAGGAACCATTCCGGCATTTGCTTTAAGCGATTTAGGGCAATCACAGAATACCTAAATCAGGATGGCCGGACGCGGGTTTGAACCGTCGTCGTCTCGAACGCGAGTTCATTGTGATAGTGAGAAAACTGACTGTATAATGTAAAGAAAATGGAATTATCGCAAAAAGTTTGTTTCGGAGTGTACGCAGGACACAAGGTCAGATTGTACCTCCCCACCCTTTCGTTCATTAGCAGTCGCTACCTTCACCTGGAATAATTATCCTAGTTTTGCCGTTGGTAGCATTTTGATGTCGGTGGTTATTCGAAAGTCTTGGTGACGCTTTCCGTCTCCTGCCTACTTACGATATGTGGCGCTGCAGTAGTCATTACGCTGTGAACAGTTTGTTATTGTGACTTTGTTGGGCGTTACGTTAAATGGCCTCGTGATACAAAGAAAGCTTGCGTCGACTCTCAACCCTACTGCACGCGTTCCCTCCCACCACTGTCTGTGTTCGTTAAAAACCGAATTTCTAAAAATGTCAAGTGTTACACAGTGAAAAAACTCTGGGAACATCTGCTACAGGCTACGTTGGATCCTCGCTGCTGGCACATCACACCTTGCCGCTCGCCCGTTGTCTAGTAGCATTTAAGGCGAATGGACACTAGACCAACGAAGGTCAACGAACGACAACCAACTGATTGGTTGGCCGAAATTTGCTTAGTGTGTGCAGGTGGCAAGTCGGAGCCTTGGTTGCGATTTAGGCTGCCGGCAGTAACTAAAGCGTTGGTGGTGAGATGAGCTTTGTTTGGATCCAGTTTGTTTGGAAGTCAGTTCGAATGTTCGTTGGTTCAGCAGCGATTTGCTGTGTCTGTTCAACAGATATGTATGTATCGTGTCTAATAACATTGGAGTATTAACTAGAATACAGACAGTATAAGCTGATAGTTTTATCGTGAACGGGAATGTTAAGTGACCCTACAAACAGCGATTGTAAATACGAAGTGAAAAGATAAGGCGCTTGCAGGGGAATAAGCGACATGTTACAAAATAACGTAAGCGATGTGAAAACGAAAATGGAATCTTTATCGATACCTTTTTACTGAAGATACAGCACTCGCAAAAGAGGAGTCATCTTTGGAAATTTCAGGACCCAGTCAATGCCCAACAGTTCGAAATCTGTAGCTCTCATTCGCAAAAATTTTAATAGCCCATTTTCCAAATGAGCTTTAAGGTAAGACATTAATTTTGTCCCATTATATTGCTCCCTACTTTCTAAAAGAGAGGTCATCACCAGCGCCGTTTCTTCTTCTATTTCCTTTTCTGGTTGTCAGATTTTTGTGATAGAATAAATACTGCACATACGACGACCGTTAAATCCTCTTCTTCCTTCATAATATTAGCCAATGAAGCGGTCGTTAAAACGCTACTCTATAACTAACAAAATGGCAGCAACGTCGACAAGTTATCAGAGGCAACTGCGATTTCATGTAGCCGAATCCCTTGGTCCCAACCGCTTAGTTTGGTGAGTATGGATGGTCGAACGTCGGTGAGTTGTCGACCAACGTTCAGCCAATTCCACTGGCTGTCGTTCGTTTGCCTTCGTTGGGTTTGTGTGTACGTGCCTTTACACTGCACGCTGCCAACAGGGAGTAATTACCCTGCAGCTATTCACATATCGAGCAGAGTGCTAGCAGCGTCAAATACTGCCCTGCTAGAGTGACCTTGAAGCAGCCGACGAGCAGCGGGGCTGGTTAAGTGTTGAGTTTGATTCATCGCGGCCGTGCCGTGACTCCGAACAGCGAGTTAGCAGCTTACTGGCACCCTAAACTTGTTTCAGTGTCTCGCTATCGTCGGAAGAGGTATAAGTCAAGGAATCGGAAAGAAAGCACATTCGGCCTCCTCGTGGAGGAGGCAACGCGCCATCAGTCAACAGGAGTATGTGCTGTGTAGCGTGGCGCTGTGTGGAGGCGTGAGGCCATCAGCAGAACAATGAGCGTCACGAAATGACGGGCTGTTACAGCGGTCTGGGCGTGAGCCTCGGCAGACAAAGCGACGGCAGCGGCAGCGGCCGGCCGCGTGACCTTCAAACGCCCTCTGCCCGGCCGCCGCGCCGCTTCCTGCTCCACAGCCACAGCGCAGCGCCGCGCCGCGTAGCACATAGCGCGGGTCCTGTCGATACAGCGAGATCGTCTGGGCGCACTGTCGTACATAAGAGCTCAGTAAGCCGACTACAGGGCAGTACTCTCTGTACACGTTCTCTCAGAAGGCAGCCTAAATACCTGTGCCTCAGTGTTCACAATTATCGTAAAGGATCTAGTGGGTGACGTCGGAAGCTCCTTTATGATGTCGTCTGTGCGTGGTGTTGTCGAAAAATCACTAGAAATAATAACTTTTTTAGAATATCAAGAAGTAGCTGTTTAGAGCAAGCTAAAGCGCCATTGACCATGTAAAATACATACCAGGAAAAGCATATGTCGCCGGCTGGGGTGGCCAAGCGGTTAAAGGCGCTACAGTCTGGAACCGTGCGACCGCTACGGTCCCACGTTCGAATCCTGCCTCGGGTATGGATGTGTGTGATGTCCTTAGGTTAGTTAGGTTTAAGTAGTTCTAAGTTCTAGGGGACTGATGACCTTAGAAGTTAAGTCCCATGGTGCTCAGAGTCATTTGAACCATTTGAATCCCGCATCTCGTGGTCGTGCGGTAGCGTTCTCGCTTCCCACGCCCGGGTTCCCGGGTTTGATTCCCGGCGGGGTCAGGGATTTTCTCTGCCTCGTGATGGCTGGGTGTTGTGTGCTGTCCTTAGGTTAGTTAGGTTTAAGTAGTTCTACGTTCTAGGGGACTGATGACCATAGATGTTAAGTCCCATAGTGCTCAGAGCCATTTGAACCATTTTGAACCATTTGAAAAGCGTATGTCAGGAGGAAATTCACTGGAAAATCAGAAAGACCTCGACACTTAATGGGATTGTAAACCACTGGGGTCCCTCGTTCGGTTGTATGTTTGAACCACGCATTGTTTCATATATTTGTCACTTGTAGGCACCCAAATACGAACTTTCTCGACCTCATACCTCTGTGCTCTTAGTTAAAAACAGAAGTGCAAACCAAATATGGAAATGAAGGTATGATTGTCTCTTTACGTCTTTGATGTTTGTACGGACATTGAAAAATGTAGAGACGCTCCTATTAGGAACACGTCATCTCTTTACAAGAGCTGCAAAGTGCTTTGAGACTGACCATGGTACCTCTAAATAACAGTTGAAAATTGCTAATAAAACAAACAGAATGGCGATCTATGAATTGCATGGGAAAAAACACACATTTTGTCACTTGTTACACTGATTTTTGAGTCTAGGTTTCGAGTTATTAGTCCATTAGACGAGACCCAGCACACAAAAATAAGTAATGAGCGAAACAAGTCGTGAAACGCGTGCTTTTTCCCCGCAGTAGTACCCACAGTGCAGTGAACAGAAACGATCTGTTTATCTGCTCGCGCATGCGCCGTTCACTTTTCTGGCATTTTCAGGAAACAACGTTTCAGAGCAAAGGATGTGTTTACAGGGTGTTTCAGAATGGGCCTTAGTGTCACCTCTCGTCGTATGCCCTACTTGGATTTTATTGTTTACGGGGTCGTCAGTTACTTTTCAGTGGCAGGTATGTAGACTACCCCGGAGTTCTCCCGATTACGTAGCACCGATCGTTAAGCCGGCTCATTGACCCAATGCCTGCCTGGCTGTCTTGCCTTGAAAGCCACCACATTGCGCATTACGTCACAGGAGCAGGTCGGTGCCCCACCTTTGTGAAGAAACGAATTAATTTCTCCCTAGATTGCCGCAAATGGTCAAAGCTGTTGTAAAGCAATGGTAAAACGGCCTTCAATCCAATGATGATGTTGATAATTATGATGATATGCAATGTCTTGCGTACGGTTACGGAACTCTTTAGAAGTATTAGTGTAGTTAAAAGAAACCCGTTAGGGTATCAGAATCAATTAGAAAATACACGGTATACAAAAAAGTAGGATGGCCAACAGTCTCAGTGTTGGTTTGCGTGTGTATGAAATGCTACTTAGCAAAGTGGGGCACAGTGCCTAAGGACTATAAAAAGACGGGTGCACGGCAATAGAAGCAGGACAACACACATGAGGTCGTCACATGCAATATTTATATTCACCCCTACAGCATTTGCAAATGGGAATTAATTCTTGAAACTCGGCGTCCTACGCGCTATAAAACGTAGCTCGTGCTGTATTCAGATCATTAAAGGTAAAGGCGTTTTCAGTCCGAAGATTAGTTGGAACATCACAGCACGTGGTCTTCTTAGAAATGAGATGCCGATGCGTTCCTGCTTTCTTTGAACAGAGTTACAATGCTGTGGTACATTGCAACAGGTCTGTTGGTGTAAGAGATGTTCGCTGCCATTGCTGGACGTTACAAGGCAGCGAGTTGTGTTATCAGTTGGAAACAGCTGAGGAGCGTCGCCTTCATCTACACCGACAGCAAAGAAGAGCAAAAAAGAAAAGCAACAGAGCTGAAGTAGCTTCGCCTTAGGGAGAGGGGAAGGTGAAGGTGGCGGGCGGGGAGGAAACGGGAGACGCGCTACACAGTAGTCGGGCGACGCGGAGCGCCGGTCAGCGAGTGACAGGAAATGGCGGCAGAGCGTCCGCCACGCCACGCGCTCACAAAGCGCTCGCCAGGGGACGGGGAAGAGGTTACTGTCTGCGTGGCCGAGGGCTCGTTGAGGGGATGGGTAGGGGGCGGGGGGGGGGAGGGGCGGTGGTTGGGAAGGGGCTATGGGAGGGGGAGGGAGGGCGCGCGGCTCTGCAGGAGAAACAAGAGAGCTGCGCCTGGGAGCGGCGCGGCGCGGCGGTGTGGGATGATGTACCTGCTCCGAACAATGAAACCGGTAGAACGGGTCTGAGCGGAGCGGAGGCAGGCCTCTGCCTGGGCAGGTGACCCCCTGGCTGTCTGGTCGTGCGGCCGTCACTCACCCGCTCCCCCACCCACTGGCTCGGCAGTCCGCCCCATTCTCATTTCGCGTGTACTGCCCAGCCCCATACATCGTCAAAATGCCTCGCTTCTGCACGGGGCTGCTGCAAAAGATTCGCTGTGACCACACACTGGGCTATTCAGACTTAACAGTTTTTGCTGAGAAGACTTATCTGAGCTTCGTAATCAAATCAAAGTACACTTTTGTTCGAAATAATTAGCACAGTAGACATACTTTCTCCGTCCAAACAGGCCTCGGAAGGCCCAACGGTGCCGACCGACCGCCTTGTCATCCTTAGCCGATAGGCGTCGCTGGATGCGGATATGGAGGGGGATGGGGCCAGCACACAGCTCTCCCGAAAGTTGTCAGTTTTCGTGACCGATGTCGGTACTTCTCAGTCAATTAGATCCTCCATTGGTCTCACAAAGGGTGGGTGCACTCCGCTTGGCAACAGTGCTCGGCAGATACGGACGATCACCCATCCTAGTGCTGTCCGAGCCCGACAGCGCTTAACAACGGCGTTCTGACGGGAACCGGTGTTACCACGGAGGCAAGGCCGTTGGCATAAGATACATGCAACACCCTCAAGGACTGTGTTTAACTGTGTAATATGTGCATACGGAAGGGTTGCAGTATTAGTGAGCCATTTGCCACGGTCATCGGCGACCAGATGGCGCTCGGGAGACCTGTGTCTGCTCCCTATGTTTTTACTCTGGAGTCAGTAACTGTGGCCAGGTTAGAGGTGGACAGTATTTGCAGCATTCATTATGGGGTACAACCATGCCCTACAGAGGAATACGAACTCCTGTTGAACAGCTTCAACCATTAGAATGGGCGCGCGTTGTGGGCCTGCGGAAAGCTGGATGGACGCTTTGACGGACTGCTGCACATGTTGTACAAAGTGTATCGGTGGTGTGTCACTGCGTAACATACCCATATCTGTAGACCAGCTTCTGGACATGCAGATAGTACAGATGCACGTTAAGATTGACGCATTGAGCGAGCAGCGGTTGCTGGCCGAACATCATCGAGGGGCGAATCCGGGCATATATTCAAGTACGGCTACTCTGGTGTCGTGAAAGGGGACTGAAAAGTGGAGTAGCGCCTTGATGAGAATAGGTTCTTTATGTACGCGAGCGATGGACGTGTATGGAGTAGACCTGATGAGCTGCCTATTCCAGAGTGTATTCACCCACAAGACAGGTCCTAGCCCATCAGTTACAACTCGCTCTCATATTTGGTTTTTCTGCAGGTACATTTCAAAGGCTCTTATCCAAATGCTAGTGCCATTTCTTGAAGGTGATTTGCTGTTTCAGCAGGACAATGCTCGTCCACAACCGGCAGCTGTGACGCAGTGTTCTCTTCGTATGTACAACAACTGGCCTGCCGAGCGAGACCACCAGATTCGTCCCAGTCAAACTCGTATGGGACATGATGAAGCCGTAACTTAACTCTTTCTCCAGGGCTGAAAAACCATTGTCGAATTGTAACAAAAGGTGCAAGATGCTTGGGACAATATATCGCTGGATGCCGTTCGGCACCTTTTCGATCGTTTGCTTGCGAAGGTACACAGCTGCAAGGAGTAGACTGTGCATTGATGCGACTGTTTGGATACCCTTTAGTGTGGTACGTGTGTTTCATTTGGTCTGAATTTCTATCATATACTCTTACAGTGGTGAACTACCTCTTACGTCACTTGCCAATAGAATGACCTTGTCGACCGAGCGAGGTGGCGCAGTGGTTAGACACTGGACTTGCATTCGGGAGGACGACGGGTCAATCCCGCGTCCGACCATCCTGATTTAGGTTTTCCGTGATTTCCCTAAATCACTCCAGGCAAATGCCGGGATGGTTCCTCTGAAAGGACACGGCCGACTTCCTTCCCCATCCTTCCCTAATCCGATGAGATCGATGACCACGCTGTCTGGTCTCCTTCCCCAAAAACCAACCAACCAACCAACCAATGACCTTGTCCATGAGTGTGTTGCATTTTTTTCCGGCATTGTGTGTACGCTTCCGTAGTCAGTGACAGCCTCATTCGAATACTTCTTGGTGTATTTCCGTGTCATCTTATAAAATACTTAAAATGCTAAAATACTAAAATATCCGACGTTTCGGCGGTGTTCCAACGGCGTTCCACAGAATGTAGAAAAATTTAACTATTTTGTGAAAATGACGCGGCAGTACACGTAGAAGGTCTGTAATGATATTAGCATAAAGTCAACCAATCGTTCTAATGCAAACACAGTTTCTCAGGCGCAAATCAATATCTTCAGTAGTTTTTATGATTTTTCCTGTCTGAACATAACCATTTTCTGGAAGTTGAGGCAACGGTATGGACACACGATTTTGTTTTACACTCATTCCAACATGTTTCTTCTTCAGCGCCAGTTGTTGTTTTTAGTTAGAAGACTGGTTTGATGCACCTCGCCACGTTAATCTTACCTGCTCAAGCCTCATCGTCTTTGTATAGCTGTTACAACTTACTCCCACTTGAATCTGCTGACGAGCCGTGGTCTGCAATTCTTACCCCGTACACTTTCCTCCAACACCAAACTGACTACTCCTTGACGCCCCAGGATTTGTTCAATAAATCGATCTCCTTCTTTTTTCTCAAATTATGCCATATATTTCTCTTTTGCCATTTCGATTGAGTACTTAGTTACGCGACCTACCTGTCTAATCTTCAACAGCGTTCTGTACCGCCACATTTCAAAAGCTTCTGTTCTATTCTTCCCTGAACTGTTTGTCGTCCATGTGTCACTTCTGCAGAAGGCCACACTCCTCACAAATATCTTCCGAAAAGATTTAAATCCACATTACATGTTAACAAATTTTTCTTTTTCAGAATCGCTTCCTTTTACTATTGCCTATCTGCACCTTCTTTCGTTTCTAGTTCGGCTATGATCAGTTATTTTGCTGCTCTAATAGCAGATCTCACTAACTACTTTTAGCGTCTCATTTTCGAATCTAATTCCTTTAAAGTAAGTTTTTTGTTGAGGGCAACCACAGCTGAAGCAATCCATGTTTAGAAATAAACCTCTTTCAGCTATATATAAACTTTTTATTTACAGAAGCACGACAAGTTTCGTGATATGAAATGACATCTGCAGGTGTACATTTACGTGATAGGAAACATACAAACGACGTTATTATAAGAAGACTGATACCTGTCCTAATAATCTACGCTCATGAAATACTCTCTGGCCAGTCAGGATGGTGAGTCAACCTTCTCAAAAAAAAAAAAAAAAAAAAAAATACTGTTGTTACCTGCAACAAGCAGAGCGTCAGATATCAAACTGACCAGCTGAAAAACTGACATCATAAAAGCGCGTTTACCTACAATGAAAAGAGCAAAACAAGGAAACAAAAAAAAAATTGATAATTCCTTTAGTATCGTCTGTTTTAATTCGACTACTTTCCTTTAACCATGGTTTACTTTTCTTACTGTTTACATTATAAGCTCCTTTCAACTCACTATAAATTACCTTCAAGCGCTTATGAAAGTCCTTTGCTGTCTCTGACAGAATTACAATGTTACCAGCAACCTTCTCTCACTGCTCTTTTAATTTTCTTTCCAAATTTCTCCTTGTTTACCATCACAGCTGGCTATTTGTACATATTATATAACACTGGGATAAGCTACATCCCTGCATCAACACGTACACAGTACGAATTTCTAAAAAGCACGTGATATATGGTTCTTTTACTCTTCCATATATTGGAAGGTTTTACTGTTCCCTTCAGGGCAAAATGATAGTTCGTGTGCCTCTGAGTGTACCGCTATTAGTGAAATTTTATGTTCGCGCCCTCTGAGGAAGTTGTAGTGATTCCACTCCCGCCGTAACTGATTAACTAATTAGGAAGATGTATAAAATGTTCCCGTTGTGACACATTACTGCGTCGGATATGCTGTCAGCGCCCGTTGTTCTTTGGGAATTGTTGCATGGAGTTTTGAGCATTTCTCAACACTCTAGCATTTTCTCCAGATCGTCTCCTAGCGTGTAATTATAAAACGAGGGGCTGGAATGGGGCTTAAATGCCATGAAATGATACATACAGGGAGAAGAATATTCGAAGATTCCGCCCTAGAAACCGGTACCTGGAACTTCCTAAGAGGTTTATCAGAAGGCATCTATCTTTCCACAATACTCTGTTCATCATTAAATTTAACACGGAAGTTAACTTTGTGCTGTTCGTTCGCGTTTATTGTTACGTCACTGGATCTTCCTTCTCGCGAAACTTTTTAAAGGACTTCCTGTCTTGTACAGGCGTGTAAAGTCGTAAGGATAGTTTATGCTGCAGAATCACAGTTCGCGCATTGCCTCATTGGCATATTAAACTGCATATGCGCTGCACTGCCCGCGGGTCACTGGGATCTGCCACAACTGCAGTACCAACGTATAGTAAACAGTAAAAGAACAACAAAAATCCGTATACATATGTCGATAGCAAAAACAATGAACAGTGGGCAAATAATAAAAGTTCAGTTGCCATTCAGTACAGCTTTTGTAAAAGGATAAATTAATATTCTCTATTCTCTTCACTAGTGGTCCAGCGGGAGGCAGCTAAGAAGCCTGTCACATACATAATGTATTTTATCTGGTTTAGGTAAGCGTATCATTCGCTCTAGATTAACAAGAAAATAGTTGAAAAGTAACTAGTGTTTAACGCTGCGGTCAACAGTAAATAGCACATCAAGCATTTGTTACCAGCACGCTAGTACTTTACGGGGAACAAAGCATAGCGTATGTCATTTGAGTCCCCCCCCCCCCCCCCCCCACCCCGCCTCCCTACTTCCAACCAAAATGCAAATTTCCACTATCCTCTTTTGTGTGTACTCGATTTCTGTGATCGCCCGAAAAGATATAGATCCCACATATTGAGAAATTGTAGTCTATGCGCTATAACGGTCTCCTGAAAACAGTTGCCCTGACGACTTCTCTGTTAAACGCCCTGTACCCATAAACCCACGACATTGCTTTCGTCTTATGCGTGGGAAAACTATTATCTCTTTGTCACACAAATAAATTGACACTAGCCAATCGCTTTTCCAAAAGTTGAAACTATGCGATTATTCCACTTCACGCACAAATATAGGGCCATAAGTCTCCTGCATCCACACCAACGGCATTCCATACCAACTAGAAGACCACTTATCCCTCTTAGCAGGATACAGTAATTTACAGGATTAGTTCCAGTACAAAATATATCGCACAGAAGCTATGGGAGCATTTGGGTGAAATAGATCACTGAATTCCCTGGAAAATCACCATAAATGCAATATTTTTCACCTTCAAACATATACCCCGAGATACCAAACTAACCGCAAACAGAATTGATGTTCCATGAAAGACGGACGTAAAATATGGGGGTATAGTTCTTGACTCACGACTAACATTCAGAAAACACCTCTCTGCCAAATGTGACCGCTCATTAAAGACAATGGGCTTCCTATTAAAATAAAAATCAGACTGTCCAACAATGTCCTGTTCCCGACCATCACATACAAATCAGAAACCTGGGCATTATCGGCATACAACAACATGAAAAAGATCCAAACGCTCCAAAATCGACTTTTTCGTGTACCAACAGAGACAACTTGCTTCCTTCCAAACTCTTACATATACAATGAACTTCAACTCCAAAAAACAGCCGATATCATTCAACAGAAAGCCACAAATATCCATGAATGTAGTGAAACTTTTCGCGCAGTTATTGAAGGTTTAGGTACCGTCTCACCTAACCCAGGACCATATTTCGCTGCATGGTCATTAATCGACTGCCATGCAGCTTTTAAGACCCCTAGTAATTTATTGCGAGACGTGTTAAACAGTGTCCTCGTGCAGTCATAACCCTCACTCAGAACTCTCCTTTTATACACAGCCAAACGAACTAAGTTAGTCACGGGCATTGAACTTGTAGTGGACTACTGCTTATCAGAATCCGGCACGGTACGGTATTCCCAGGTACCAATTCGTGTTACCTAATTGATTCAAGCGGCGACTCGTTAACCCTGTCGTCAGATGCTGCTGCCGTTTTGTGCTTTCTCAGGAGCACAGCCGTACACTTCTGCAAATTGAGATCTGGCTGCCAGCAGTCAACAGGGCTTCGTAGATAACTGAGTAATCCTTAGGAGTCTAGAATAGCAACTTCCTAGTTGCTCTATCCTGCTGTGGTATCATCAGTGTTTTTTTACCATTTATTCTGAAATTAACGTTTTTTAGAGCTATTGTTTTTCCTTTTTATTGGCCTTTGAGTATTTCTCACATAGCCATCCGCGTAAGTAACTCATAATTACATACATCTGGTGTGTACTGATGAAACAAAACACAAACGAGCCTCATATAAAACAGTTTGCAAGTAACATTGTGAGTTACTTAGTCCACATCTCTCTTTTCGCTTCCGTTAGAAAGGAGTAAAGTTCTTTATACACCCTCTTAGGTTGTCAAGAATGTTGGCACGGGTGCTGGTAACTGTTGCACTATTTGTTTTTACACTTGTCTGTTCCCGTAATTGTTATCTGTTAGGCTGTTGCACGTCGTGCTGAGTATTTCCGCTATTTGTAACTTACCGATCTGCAGTTTAAGCTTGCAGTCTGGATGGAACACGTAAGCTTCTTACATAGAATATTCGAATTTGTTTTCCACTGGTACATCTGTTATCTAAAATTGCACATATCTGTAACAAAAATTCGAACGTGTCATAATTGTTAATAGAGAGATGTACTGTTTTGCGACGTAGTGGTACAAATCTTCTGAGGTACCTGTACAAAGGCGTCGTAGCTGCGGATATTACCAAGGTCACGTGTGCGCCGATTTGGTCAGAATATGCAGGGAAATAATTATTCATATTTAGAGCAAGGACCAATATTTTAATTTATCCTAGACTGAGTGACATGTGCACCGAATACGGCAAGGTCCTCCGACTATTAGCGTATTACCGTACACAGGCAAGGAGAGGAACTTGATGCTCCAACCTCCGCTGTGACAACAATCATTTGAACTGATTTTAAGGTGATTGTTGTGATATTCCCTAAATAGATCATGCTTAAACACATGGAATCATTTAATTGTAATTATGACTAAGTGCAGCAGATTATAACACATGCTTCATGTGCACCGTGAGGGATTACTTTTCTCTGTTATTGAGGTGACATCTTCAGGCTGCAGCACTGGTGTCCGCTCGCCTCAGCCTCCCTTCCACTATGCACTTTCCTCAACTATTACCAACCGAGAGAAAGCGACGTCTGTTTCTCCCTGCACAAACTGGTTTCCAGAGGGGCGCCTCTTTGAATCCCCTCTCCTTTGTACTACGTAACGTTCTGTCCGTGCGCTACACGGTGGAGTGTGTAGAGCTAGCGAGTCATGTGTGTGGTCTTACGTGAAAGCTGCGTGGAAACAGTTTAGCTTCAGCTCTATCTCTTTTGTTTGTCCTTATTTCAAAACTGATATCATATTACAGAATTTAAAGCAGTGTCGTTAGAGGTTTAATACACTGTCAACGCTTTATGTGGAACGTTTATTTCCTGAAATGGTTTTTATATTCGTCTTTTTCCAAAATATTACACTTCGCCTGGAAAGAAAAGATATGTGGGTGAACTGAAAAGCACACATGCCTGTAGAGAGCGACCTAAATTATCTTGAGAAACGAACGAGGTGGTATGTGGAAGGTAACTTCCAATGTATACGCATGCGCAGTTTGCAGTAGCGGAAATATGGACACGTGTTCTAGTCCAGTTCTATGTCAATGCGAGTTAACAGCGTGCTGTTACAGAATTTTCAACTGCTGAAAAAATTACCCCTAGCGAGATTCATCGTCGTTTAAAGCCTGTTTATGTTGACGTTACTGTTGATAGGCGTGCTGAAAATCGATGAGTAATAAAATTTCGTGGTTGCGAACGTGGAAAAGCCATAATTGTTGATGAAACACGTAGTGGACGTCCAATCACTGCCACAGACGATAAATATCGTAAACTCGTCGTCGTTGATTCAGATCAATCAAGTCACCCAAAACCGTACCGCAAACCATATTAGAACATCCGAGGAAAGTGTCGGCTTCATTATTGAACAATTACGATATCATAAAATCTGTGCACTATGGGTACCATGTATCTCACAGACTGGAATGCTGAGAGCTACTTTTGCAGCGCCACAGTGACGGAGGAGACGACTTTCTTGTGAATATTGTGACAAGGGACGTCCCAGAAGAAAAAAGGCAAAAGTGCTGAATATCGTCATATGTCTTCTCCTAATGCGGAAAAATTCAAAACACAAACATAAAAAAAAGAAAAAATTGGACTGTGTTTTGGTATGCTCACCGAGTTCATGTGGCCGGTTATCTAGTACGAGGGGCAACGGTAATTCTTCTCAGTACATAGAGACTATAAAACACCTCCGATGTTGAGATGGTCGTGTTAGAGGCACCTAGCGCCAATAAACTTGCAAACATGACGACGCTCCTTCACACACCTCGCGCACAACTGAAGAGCCTCCGCGAAAACTGAAGTTTGAAACGGTTCCACACCATCCTTGCTCCACCTATCTTGTGCTTTGCGATTTTTATACTTTTCCTCTACTGAACGGCAATCTTCACATTTCGGTCGATGAGGTGAAGGCGGTGTCGCAAGTTCTGGTTTCGAAAGAAGTCGGAAAAATTTGTCATTGACGTAATGAAGTTGTTACACACTGGATGAAAAGTGTTAGTCTTAACGATGACTATGTTGCAAAAATAAATATATGATTTTGAAGCTTAAGAAATGTACTTTAATGCACTTTTTGCTCGATCTTTTGTTCGTGTTCTATAAACATGTTTGCGTTACTTTTCAGCCTCCCCTCCTAGCGTTTTTCTGCATAACTAGTAAACAAACTATCAGTGATCTGCACTATTTGGTTTCTTAGGTGCTACATGTATTCTGAGTTGAAAGCTCAATCTCCAAGAATAAGTAAATTTATTTGAAGAGTTCCATCGTGGTATGGAGCAGGTAGCCCTAGCTGCGATGGGGGAGTTTGTGTTGATTAACAAATGAGAATGGGACTTGGAAGCTAATCTGAAGCCAAGTACTGTTTTAAGTACATGCTTCACTACCTGTCCACAGTAAATTTTCATTCCAATTCAAACTTCTATATGTTCTGTAAGGAAGTTTTCATGTAGACAAACAGTGAAACACACTTACCGGTATTGCGATATGTATTATGTAAAATTATTGTTGGGATCATACTGTTTGATTTCCAAGTGGAAAACATTAGGTGAAAAATGGGATTTGCTGCTTAAAGCAGATAATACTGTGAGGAGCGTCTCAGCATCTAATTGCCGGCCGCGGTCTTCTCGCGGTTCTAGGCGCTCAGTCCGGAGCCGCGCGACCGCTACGGTCGCAGGTTCGAATCCTGCCTCGGGCATGGATGTGTGTGATGTCCTTAGGTTAGTTAGGTTTAAGTAGTTCTAAGTTCTAGGGGACTGATGACCAAAGATGTTAAGTCCCATAGTGCTCAGAGCCATTTGAACCATTTTTGAACCATCTAATTTTGTAACACGTGGGCGCAGTGGTTATCAGAAAAAGCTTGCACGCTTTCAGTGGCACCAGGGCGCTAAAAAATCATGCAACAGTTGATTCGTAATTCGTATTAGTATGCACTGCCGAAACCTAACACTAAATCTTTTGTTGGAACTGGTACTATAAAGTAGCCCTTTCACGAGTCATGCTGCAATAGCTACTGAATAAAACTGCACTTGCTGCTACTCGTTTCTTCGGCACTGTTTCTTCTGTGATACCAATGGATTAGCACTCAACGATTGAGCTCTTGAAACAAAGTCACGTTGTACAGTAGAAGGTGTTTGCTTCGTAAAAGATATTCATCAATAAACTCTTATTACAGACAGTTCTCACTCCATGTTTACCAGGTGAGAACCTCTAGTTGAAATGATGTAACACAGCTTTGTTTTTCGTGCATAATAGTAGCAAAAATGCTCCTTTTTTGGGTGGGGGGGGGCTGGGGGTGCATACGCGTTTACTTCGGTGAACGTCGTGAACAAAGGAAACTCAGAGATGAGAGCAACATTCAGACCATTAATGCTGGAGCAAGAGCTCTCTTTCTGTCCTCGCACAGTCCTTTTCTCCGTTTTTTTGCTTTTTTTCTCTTTTTTTGCGTCGACAAGTGAACAACTCATCTTCAATACACGACCGCCGGTATGGAAGGCAAGTTTTCGTGAAGCGAGAGGGTTAGGTTGTGCGGCAGTGAGTGAGAGGCCGTGGAAGGGGCGAGCCGCGGCTCCCCTCCCACACAGCACGTGCGTCTGCGTGGGCCAAGGCTGCAGCGTGAGCTCGTGCGTGTGCGTGTGCGTGTGCATGTGCGTGGCCTGGTCTGGCACTGCGTGGGAGGCGAACAGGCGCCGCGGGGTCTTGTGCACAGAGTGCCCCGCCTGCGCCCGCGGTCGCTGGCGGCTGCGCACCGCTTCCAAAAATACTCCCTCCCCCCTGCGCCCCATCACAACCGCTCAGGCGGCGTGTTGTCGGCCGACGGGTCGTTTATTCGTCGCCAGTGAGACCGACCGTCGCCCCCGCAGCCAAGCGACGGCGCGCATGCACCGCTTTGCGCTACGACACGCCTGCCATCTGGCGGCGCGCCCGCACACTCGCTGGAGGGGCGGCGCTCGGCTGCGTCGTTCCGTTTTTACGATTCGCAATAAAAAGAAGAAAGCGGCCAGCCGCGACGAGGTCCGGGCGTGCCTGCTCGCCCTCTCCGCCAGTTCCTCACTCCACAAGGCGACTCCCCTTTTCCTCTCTCTCTCTCTCTCACTCTCTCTCCACGCGCGCATTTGCGCCTGTGTGTGTGTGTGTGTGTGTGTGTGTGTGTGTGTGTGTGAGCCTTCCTATGCACAGGCAGACTCTCCCCCCAACCAGCCGGTCTGGCCGCTGCTTCGTAGTCTTTGTGGAACACGCGGCACAAAGGCGAAGAGGAAATGTTGAAGGGGAATAGCCAGCCGCTGCGGACGGAAAGCGGGGGAAGCCATGCGCTTTACAGTTACAGCAGCAGGTCTCTCACGCACAATGGCTGCGGGCCCTCCGAACCTGCCTATTCTGTCTCACACTGCTTGTGATCATGCATGTATATACGTGGGAGCGCCTGTGCCAGCGACAGAGAGCGAGGTAGAAACACGCACGCACACACACACACACACATATATATATATATATATATATATATATATATATATATATATATATATATAGAGAGAGAGAGAGAGAGAGAGAGAGAGAGTTGCAGCTCTGCTACTTGCCGTCTGGTTTGGCTTGTTGGGCTGTTACAGCCGTCCAGGATGCAATGATTAACTGCATTTTGGATGCCTCGGGGAGTGGCCCGTGAGCTGGCAGACGTCTTCACAGTCGGTTCATGTTCAGATAGTTCAAGGACAAACAAGCACCTTCCTCTGGAGCGCGACAAACTGAATTTCTAGCGTTCTTTTTTTTTTTTTTTGTGACGACATGTAATTCAGTCTCAGGTCACACAAACGGTACCATTACCGGTTTCGATTTATTATCAAGTCAACATCTTATCATCTGGTTAAAAAGAAAGAAAAATTGTAGTAGTAAAATACTCGGAAATCAAAATACACACATCAAAAAAAGTTTTCCTTCACCCCGCTTCCCAGAACTCCTGAAGATAGACGTTGACAGTGGATATTGTATCACAGACACAGTACCTGTCACTGTTCAGTGATGTCACTAAACCCGCCCGAAGATGTAAACAACCATGCATGAGCAACGTCTATTAGACGGAGGGGGTCCGACAGTCGATCAGTCTCAGTCATTCCAACGGGAAAGAGGTACACGACTCGTGTTGTCTGGTAGTTCAACCATGCCTAAACGGTCAATACCGCTGTTCGATCGCGTCCGCATTGTTAATTTGTGCCAGGAAGAGCTTTCAACAGTAGAAGTGTCCAGGCCTCTCGGAGTGAACCAAAGCGATGTTGTTCAGACATTGCGGAGATACAGAGAGGCTGGAGCTATCGATGACATTCCTCGCTCAGGCCGCTCAAGGACTACTACTGGAGTGGATGTCCGCTACCTTCCGATTATGGCTCGGAGGAACCCTCACAGCAACACCACCATGTTGAAAAATGTTTTTCGTGGAGCCACAGGACGTCGTGTTACGACTCAAACTGTGCGCAGTAGGCTGCATGATGCGCAACTTCACTCCCGACGTCCATGGAGAGATCCATCCTTGCAACCACGACACCATGCAGCGCGACCCAACAACATGCCGAATGGACCGCTCAGAATTGGCATCACGTTCTCTTCACCGATGAGTGTCGCATATGCCTTCAACCAGACAATCGTCGGAGACGTGTTTGAAGGCAACCCAGCCAGGCTGAATGCCTTAGACACTGTCCAGCGAGTGCAGCAAGGTGGAGGTTCCCTGATGTTTCGGGGTGGCATTATGTGGGGCCGACGTACGCCGCTGGTGGTAATGGAAGGCGCCGAAGCGGCTGTACGATACATGAATGCCATCCTCCGACCGATAGTGCAACCATATCGGCAGCATATTGGGGAGGCATTCGTCTTCATGGACAACAATTCGCACCCCCCATCGTGCACATCCTTTGAATGACTTCCTTCAGGATAACGACATCACTCGACTAGAGTTTCCAGCATGTTCTCCATACATGAACTCTATCGAACATGTCTGGGATAGATTGAAAAGGGCTGTTTATGGACGACGTGACCCACTAACCACTGAGGGATCTACGCCAAATCGCCGTTGAGGAGTGGGACAATCTGGACCAACAGTACCTTGATGAACATGTGTTTAGTATGCCACGAAGAATCCAGGCATGCATCAGTGTAAGAGGACGTGCTACTGGGTATGAGAGGTGAAGGTGTGTACAGCAATCTGGACCAGCACCTCTGAAGGTCTCGTTGTATGGTGGTACAACATGCAATGCGTGGTTTTCATGAACAATAAAAATGCCGGAAATGATGTTTGTGTTTATCTCTACTCCAATTTTCTGTACAGGTTCCGGAACTCTCGGAACTGAGGTGATGCAAAACTTTTTTTGATGTGTGTACTTACAACTCAAAAGAACTTCCGAACACAACAAACACAGCTTACACGTGTTTACACTGCGGACCTCTCCCCTGGCCTGTTCAGTTGACGAGTCATTATTTGTTAATGAGTTATTTATTAAAAGTGGCACAGTGTGCAAATTCAAATACAAAACAAATATAAAACTGAGCTAACATTACTCTAGTCCTAGGTTTACTATTGACATTGCCCTTTTTGTACAGCTTTTTGCATAGTGTCTTTCACAGTGTTCATTGCACAGTTCACATACGTAGTCTTCATTCAGCTGGTGGAATCTCTTGTTTGTTTTGACCGTCACGATGGCGTCCGTTGAGTAGACGTCGCTGGAGATAGAGCTTTGCTTTTCTACACGTATTTGGCGTGTGCTTTCAAATGGTTCAAATGGCTCTGAGCACTATGGGACTTAACATCTGTGGTCATCAGTCCCCTAGAACTTAGAACTACTTAAACCTAACTAACCTAAGGACATCACACACATCCATGCCCGAGGCAGGATTCGAACCTGCGACCGTAGCAGTCGCGCGGTTCCGGACTGAACGCCTAGAACCGCGAGACCACCGCGGCCGGCGCGTGTGCTTTCGTAGGCTTGGTGTACAGCAGGAGCATCTGCAGTTTGAAGTCTTCTATGAAGAAGGTTTCTCTCGTTAAGATGTGAGTCAGCCTTGAAGGTGCTGTCTTCCCTACGCGCAGAATTCCCTTCATGCAGCTGAATTTGACTCTCTCTAGTGTTGCGAGAGCATTGACATTTAATTTGTTCCAGATTATACGGTTCCCGTAGGTTGCTATTGGTGCTATGGCCGTTTTAAATAGTGTCACTGCTGTTTTTATTGAGAGTTTTTGCAGCTGCTGGATATTCTAAAATGCTTTTATTGCTGCTGTTGCTCTTTCTTTCACACGACTGTTGATGGTGTTAGTTTCGTTTGCAAGGTAACTCCGACATATTTGTATTTTGGTTCCACTCGTAGTGGTCTATTTTGCAGGCGGCTTTTGGTGTGAGTTTACTACAAATTCTGAAAATCATGTTTGCTTTTGCTACGGTTTATTTGTAGGTCATTTCGAAGAGTTCATTATGTAACGCATTCAAGTGCATATAATTTTGTATAGAACTAGTGTGATTTAAAATTTAGTTTCCTAGTATTTTTCTGTGCAACAATATGTTGGCTACCAATAATCATAAAAAAATTTAGAAGACGGTTGCTTCCTTTTTCTAACGCCGTATGCCCACTCTTTGTGAATAACTACATGTTTAATTGTCCATCAAAGTTTCGTATATGTAAGGGAACACGGCCTCTGAACGCGCCAGTACAAGTGAACGAAGTAAATAATTTGTTTGTGGAATATTATATTTCTCTCCTCCTCTTCTTCTTCTTACGTTGGCAACCACACGATGCATCTTTATTATATGAACCGCAATATGTAAAAGACAGTCCGGTCACACTAACGTACCACCGCCTATGTTCGACTTCAACTCACAGATAGCAGGTGGCAGCAGCAGCAGTGGATAGTGTATAAAGCGGATAACGCGGCAGCCGTTGTAACGCGGAAACGGAGCGATTTGCCTGACATCCAAAACAGCATGATCATCGGCTTTCAGGCCAAGGCTGGAAGGATTTCTGAAACGCCTAAGTACGTAAACATTTCGCACGCCGCCGTGGTTAAGGCATACCGTGCATGGAAAAATGACGCTATCGAAAACTGGCGCCGAAACAACTACGATACAACACGGAACGTTAATCACAGGGATGAACGACGACGTGTACGCGCGAACAGATGTGCAGCAGTTGAGCACCTGACCACCCACAAGAACCAGGGAGTTATCAATGGTGTCTCCTCATCGACCGTTCAGTTCAGCGAACGTCGCTGGATATGGGTCTCCGCAGCAGGCGCCTAGTTCAAGCACCCATGCTGACTGCTCTTTGTCAGCGATGAAGGACGAATCCCGTTTTATGCCCTATCGGACAGACGGCTGTTGGAATGTGTGCTGCGAAACGTCTGAAAGTAAACATCCTGCAACAATCGTGGGACCAGTCCAGGCCGTAGGAGGGAGCGTTATAGGCTGCGAAATGTTTTCGTGGCATTTCCTGGGTGATTTCGTCTGAGGAACGCACACTGGATCAAAACAAGTATGCATCTGTCCTTGGAGACCACGTCCACCACTACATGCAGTTCGTTTCTCCTCGTCATACACCAGCATGACAATGCAACGTGTCACACAGCTCGCAGTGTACGTGCGTGGTTCAAAGAGCACCAGGGTAAGTTTGCCGTACTCCCCTGGCCACCGAACTCCTCGGATTTAAACCCAATCGAGAATATGTGGGCCACCTCGCTCCAGTTGTTCGCGCTACGGATCTTCAACTGAGAGACCTAGCGCAGCTGGCCACGGCACTTGCCGGGCATGGCTCCACATCTCTGTCGGTACCTTACATAACCTCATGATTTTCTTCCTGCGCGTCTTGCAGATGTCCGCACTGCAAAAAGTGGTTATTCAGGCTTTTGACAGGCATTGTTCTTCGTCCTTTTCTTTTTTTCCCTCATCTTCTCTTTTTATTATCATCTGTAGGAGCATATACGCGGTAGGAGCATATACGCGGTGTCCCGTAAGATATGTCTTAGGTATGTTGTTTATCTTCTTTTAAACGTTATTAACGTTTTTCGCTGTTTGTGTGTTCTTGACAATACTTTGGTGTTAGTTATTCTTCCACAGTAATTTCAGCGCTCTGCGGAAAATGCACATTTCAGAGGCCTCGATATTCCTTGCCGTTGTCGTGTTTAGTGTCCGTCCTTCAGAACTGTATAGAACTACGGATCAGCTGTAGCATTTTACAAATCGATCTCTAACAAGGGAACCTCCCCATCGCACCCCCCTCAGATTCAGTTATAAGTTGGAACAGTGGATAGGCCTTGAAAAACTGAACACAGACCAATCGAGAAAACAGGAAGAAGTTGTGTGGAACTATGGAAAAAATGAGCAAAATATGCAAACTGAGCAGTCCATGGGAGACATAGACAACATCAAGGAGAATGTGAGTGCAGGAGCGCCGTGGTCCCGTGGTTAGCGTGAGCAGCTGCGGAACGAGAGGTCCTTGGTTCAAGTATTCCCTGGGGTGAAAATTTTTTATTTTCAGACAATTATCAGAGTTCAGGCACTCACACATAATCAACTTCGCTCTCCAAAATTCCAGGCCATGTTCAGATTTGCTTGGACATATGCAGGATTTGACGGTCTACACACGGAAAAATTTGAAAACGTTAAAAACATATGTTTTGACAGAGCACAGAGAAAACCGTGCGACTGTGAAACTGTTGCATTCATTTGTTGCAGTTTATGTGACACACTCTTATGTTTTCATCACTTTTTTGGAAGTGATTATCACATCCACAAGAAAACCTAAATCGGGCAAGGTAGAAGAATCTTTTTACCCATTCGCCAAGTGTGCAAGTTAGGTGGGTCGACAACATATTCCTGTCATGTGACGCACATGCCGTCACCAGTGTCGTATAGAATATATCAGACGTGTTTTCCTGTGGAGGAATCGGTTGACCTATGACCTTGCGATCAAATGTTTTCGGTTGCCATTGGAGAGGCACGTCCTTTCGTCTACTAATCGCACGGTTTTGCGGTGCGGTCGCAACACACAGACACTGAACTTGACAGACAGTGAACAGAGACGTCAATGAACGAACGGACAGATCATAACTTTGCGAAAATAAAATAAGTAAACTTTTCGCTCGAGGGAAGACTTGAACCAAGGACCTCTCGCTCCGCAGTTGTTCACGCTAACCACAGGACCACGGCGCGCCTGTGGTGATATCATCCTTGATGTTGCCTATGTTGCGCATGGACTACTCAGTTAGTATATTTTGCTTATTTTTTCATAGTTCCACACCACTTCTTCCTGTTGTCTCGATTGATCTGTGTTCAGTTTTTCAAGGCCTATCCACTGTGCCAAATTATAACTAAATCTGAGGGGGGTGCGATGGGGAGGTTCCCTTGTAAGGTTCAGGTCTACGCCTGAAATTTTATGCGACATTTTACCTCCATGTCTGTCCTCCAGTCTTTACAGAGCCACATTCCAAAGTACTTAAACTTGTCTACTTTTTGTGTTAAGGAGCGTTTGAATCATAGATTTGCATTTGTAAGGAGTTGGGCTGTCCTCTGACAAAAATAAAATTTGCCTTTTTGTGTTTAGATTCAGATCTAAATTATTGCTGTAATCTTGTATTATGCTGACGAGTGGTTGAAGATCATCTACGTTATTAGCAATCGATACTGTATAACCACAACAGCGAATGTTCAATAGAACAAAAAACCAATCCAAGTCGCAAATATGTTATTTTTGACTCGATGATTAGTTTCGGGCCGATACCGATTTTCAAATCTCAATCGGTCTCGGTCTGGAACTAGCCATCGAATGAAAAATAACATATTTGCGACTTGGACCGGTTTATCGTTCTATTGATTAACAGACGTTGCTGACCCAAGCTACCTCAACATGCTGGAAGTTCATGTTAGCAAATGTTGTTGAAGAAGGCTCCGTTAAGCTTTATGCCTTTTCCTAGATCTCCAAATGCTTCCTGGAAAATAATCTCAAAGTATAAACTGAACAACATGACTGTCAGAATGCATCCTTGTCGGATCCCTCTACGGATTTTAACGAAGTCGGTGACCTTTCGTCTCATTGTAAAGAAGTAAGACAGAGGCTGACTTGACCTTCTCTTCGAATTACTCCTCAAGCGTTTAAGGTAATCGGCCAGTATAATTGTAATCGTCTAGACTTTACAATTGACTTATATTCCGCAATTCAGGTAAAGAAATGTATTTCAAAAGGAATTTTCGTTTTTGCCATGTCTCCATATGTTTAGTATGTTTAATATGAGAAAGTGAAAGCGCATTTCCAAGGGTGTGGTTTGGAAAGGAGTGCGCACTGCCATACATCCTGTCCTGGCCGTGTCTAGTGCGTCGCATTCCTCTCCTAGTACAGGCGTGACTCGACCACCTCTTCATAATCGCAGTGCATAGGTTAAAGACTGGATGACATAGTACAACTCTGCTTGAAGAAGAGTCATCCACAGACTCAATTAAATATGTATATTTTAACAAAGACCCAAAAGCATGTTCACAGCTAACCCCACCGACTGAACTGTGAAAAAGAGCCTGACGTTGGTGGCAGAAGTTCCTGGGTACCAGAAAGATGTAACTGGACTGGTAGACATGGCCGTGCGGTTGTAGGCGCTACAGTCTGGAACCGAGCGACCGCTACGGTCGCAGGTTCGAATCCTGCCTCGGGCATGGATGTGTGTGATGTCCTTAGTTTAGTTAGGTTTAATTAGTTCTAAGTTCTAGGCGACTGATGACCTCAGAAGTTAAGTCGCATAGTGCTCAGAGCCATTTTGGACTGGTAGACAACACTTGCTCAACCAGAAAATGAAGGAATAAAACATATAATTGAGAGATTGACAAAGAGATACTGTTTAATGATGACACATGGCAGTAGAGCGTGTCAGATTACCTTAGCGGCAGCTGTGCAAATGGCTCTGAACACTATGGGACTTAACATCTGAGGTCATCAGTCCCCTAGACTTAGAACTACTTAAACATAACTAACCTAAGGACATCACACACACCCGTGCCCGACGCAGGATTCGAACCTGCGACCGTAGCGGTCTCGCAGTTCCAGACTGAAGCGCCTAGAACCGCTCGGCCACACCGGCCGGCTAGCGGCAGCTGTCGGAGTGCTATCGGAGTGATGTGATTGTCGCAGCTATCGACCAACAAGATCTTAAACAATTTGTCTGAGTAATCGGCAGTCTTTATCGACCCTTATGGTATCTGTAGCACTCAGTGACACTGTGTGACATCATAGTAGCTAGACGGTAGGACCACGTGGTCTGGAGACTGACTATAGCAGCCACGGAAAAGCGTTTTGATGGCAGAAGAAACGGGTCCCAGTGAGGCAGAGCTCTTGGTATGGGGGTTATTTAACATCTCAGGTTTCAGAGAAAATGGCCGACTGTGCAGAGAGTTGTGTTTTTCACGGACAACCGACCTCACTGTTCGGAATTGCGGAGGTTGCTTAGTTGGGTCTAGGTTGGAAAGAGTCAGTTTCTCACAGTTCGTACTTCCGAGTTGTTGACGCCGTTATCCGTGTATCTGCGCGGCTCGCATCCTATACTAATCATCTCACACACTGACGTGACAAAAGTCATAGGATACCTCGTAATATCGTGTCGTACCTCCTTTTGTCTGGCATAGTGCGGCAGTTAGACGTGGCATGGACTCAACAAGTAGTTGAAAGTCCCCTGCAGGAATATTGAGCCATGCCGCCTCTATAGCACTCCATAATTGCGGAAGTGTTGCCGGTGCAGGATGTTGTGCACGGACTGACATTTCGATTATGTCCCATAAATGTTCGATGGGATTCATGTCGCGCGATCAGGATGACTGTATCATTCGCTCCAATTGTCCATAGAGATCAAACCAATAACGAACAACCGTGGCCCTGTCATACATAAAAATTGCATCGTTGTTTGGGAACATGAAGTCCAATGCAAATGGTCTCTAAGCAGCCGAACATGATCATTTGTAGACAATGATCGGCTCAGATGGACCACGGCACGCAGTCCATTCCATGTCAACACAGCCCTCACTATTTTTAGTGAGTCACCACCAGCTTGTACAATGCCTTGCTGACAACTTGGGTCCACGGCTTCGTGGGAATCTGCGCCACACTCGATCCGTGCCATCTGTTCTTAGCAACTGAAATCGGGACTCATCTGACTAGGCCACAGTTTTCCAGTCGTCTCGGGTCCAATCGATATGGTCACGACCCCAGGAGAGGCTCTGCAGGTGATATGTGCTGTTAGCATAAGTACTCGCGGCAGTCGTCAGCTGCCATAGCCCATTAACGCCACATTCCGCTGCATTATCTTAGCCGATGCGTTCGTATCCATTTCTGCGGTTATTTAAATCAGTGTTGCTTGTCTTTTGACACTGACAACTCCACGCAAACGCCGTGCTCTCGGTCGTTAAGTGAAGGGCGTCGGCCACTGCGTTGTCCGTGGTGAGAACTAATGCCTGAAATTAGGTATTCTCGGCACACTCGTGACGCTGTGGATCTCGGAATGTTGAATTCCCTATCGATTTCCGAAATGGAATGTTCCATGCATCTAGCTCCAGCTACCATTTCGCATTCAACGTCTGTTACTTCCCGTCGTGCAGTCATAAACATGTCGTAAACCTTTTTACATGAATCACCTAAGTATAAATGACAGCTCCGCCAATGCAGTGTCCTTGTATATCTTGTGTACGCGATACTACCGCCATCGGTATATGTGCATATCGCTATCACATGACTTTAGTCATCTGAGGGCATTTAGCACAGCCAGATGTAGGCGCAGTCATGGCAAGCCTAATAATTGAAACAGCTCGCTGCAGCAATCATTTATAAAGGCGCCGTGCCTGGCGTAACTTATAGACGACGCTTTCATCCCGGGCTCGCGCTGAATCACTGGCAGTGAGGAGTAGCTTGCCAGTAAGGCAGAAGAGCCGTGTTCGCAGCGTGACGGATGGAAACGATCCACCGACAGCGGTGAGCGCGTAATTGCAGGGGTCGGCCGTGGCCTTGAACGCATCGACCGCCTGCCCGCCGCTGCTTGTGACTCGGCAGCCGCTAGCAGCAATTACGTTAGCGCTTTGACCTTATGGTCCGAAGTAAGGAAGGCTTAGAACAATGTGCTCTGGAGAGAGAAGAACCTTGGAGAAAATATTAGTTGTAACTCACACTTTTCGGAGATGATGCGATTGTCTATAATTAAATGCCGTTGAAAAGAGCTACAAAAACTGTGCCGACAAAGCCCGGCAGGCTGAAACTCGCTGCTGCATGTCGTTGTCAGATAATTCATTCATGGACATCAGTCTATATCTTTACGTGTTCAAATCTTCTTTTAATCTGGTCGTGCATTGTTGAGCACGGTACTGGAAGTTCAGGTGTTCTTCTGCTAATGGATTACGGTGAAGAGTGCTCAGTTACAGAGCTTAATTTCAGCTGGAACGCGCAGGGAACGGCATTGCGGCATCTCCCAACGACTTTTTTAACTCGCTGGAACAAGTCGGCACCTGAGGATTAAAACAATACATCCGTATTAAATCGCAACGTAACTGTAATTTGCCGCTACGCCGGCACCACTGACCGTGACAGCGAGTGAGCAACGAGATGGTATGGGCAGGGGCGTTAACTGTCTTCTGTTTACGATTGCCAGAAGCCTCAGATGTATTCAGTATAACCAAACCGAGATAAGGATGGATGCTGAAGTACTGAATTAAAATTTGAGGCAAGGTCACAATTGAACCCAGGCCTCTGCCTATTAAGCAGAAGTGCTATCCACTCTATCAACCTGGCATTGTGGCTAACACATCTGTACGGATTACCCTAGTCCAATGTCCTCCTAACACAAACTCATGCCTTCAGCGCATCTTCGCCCGCATCTCGTGGTCGTGCGGTAGCGTTCTCGCTTCCCACGCCCGGGTTCCCGGGTTCGATTCCCGGCGGGGTCAGGGATTTTCTCTGCCTCGTGATGGCTGGGTGTTGTGTGCTGTCCTTAGGTTAGTTAGGTTTAAGTAGTTCTAAGTTCTAGGGGACTGATGACCATAGATGTTAAGTCCCATAGTGCTCAGAGCCATTTGTTACTCCAATACAGGAGAGCCTCGACATAACTGACAATTTAAGGAGGGGAAAATGGGCTGAGGTGTGAGAAGGAGTTCGTGTTAGGGAGGGCACTGGACTATAGTAATGCGTACAGCTTTATTTACAACGATGTCAGGTTGCTGTACTGGATAGCACATCTGCCTTGCCACAAATTTTAATCCATTACTTCATCTTCTGTCCCTATCGAAGATAATGTTGAGATTCAATATGTCTCCAGGAAAATGTAATTCCATCAAATCAATAAACCAAGATAAGCTGAGCTTCGTTCTGAAGTTGTGGTCATGATACTGCCTTTTCTTTAAGAATAACAGTAACCTCGCCGATTTAGTGTGATCGCGACGTCTCGTGTTATGTGTATCAGTGAGAAATAAATAACGTAAGGAGTGTTTTAACACGAGCGTCTGTATAATGTGCTTTCACGAAATCTTGTTTCGTCCGTATCGCAATTTATGCCACAGCTGCTGATCAACTGCGCGCACTGTGCACGCGTGGCTAAAAGTTGGTAGTCGTTTGTGTGACCCTGCTACGGTGACAGCACCTGTCGCTTATAGTATATCTTCTGGTCTTATTGTTTCGATTACAAGAAATTAAATTTTAAAAACCTGAATTTCAGAACACCATTTAATAAACAATGATTTTGTCACGACCTTTAAAAAATCAAAACTTGTGATGTTTATAGCTGGGAGGTGGTGGTGGGGGGGGGGGGGGGGGGAGGGAGAGCAGGGGAGTATGGTTGAAGATGTGCGTTCCGATACCTAAAGTTCTAAAAATCAAGCACAGCTCAGTTGACTGAGCGACGGCGGCACGAATCCTCTCGTGTTTTCTTACGTCCACTGCACGTCTTGTCTTTGCACCGTCTGAAACAAAAGCACGAATCTTCCAATCAATCAGGGTTCCATTACGAGGTGGGGCCTTGCTAGAGCGATCTCTAAACCTTACTCATTATCTCTGTCATCGTTTGCCCTATCTGTGACTGCCCGTGCACCCACATACCACGCCGCTGTCCGCCCCCGGTAGCTGAGTGGTCAGCGCGACAGACTGTCAATCCAAAGGGCCCGGGTTCGATTCCCGGCTGCGTCGGAGATTTTCTCCGCTCAGGGACTGGGTGTTGTGTTGTTCTAATCATCATCATTTCATCCCCATCGACGCGCAAGTCGCCGAAGTGGCGTCAAATCGAAAGACTTGCACCAGGCGAACGGTCTACCCGACGGGAGGCCCTCGTCACACGACATCTCCATCTCTCTACCACGCCGCTAGTCGCTCTTTGCAAGTATTGACTTGCCTCCGCTCGCATTAGCCGGTCACAACTGAAGAATGCGATACTGAAACAAAACAGCGGTGCTTTTCGGGAGAGTCAGAGTGAAGATACCTATAAAACAACTGTTGAAAGTTCCTTTCGTCCGTCCGTCCGAACTTCCGTAGCGTCGCGCGAAATCACGCTCGTGGCCGTGGTCAGAATCCGCGTGCTCTTGGTGATGTGCGACGTGCGAGACAAATTACCCCCGACGTCGCGGATTTAATTGAAAACGTTCATTGGCGGATTCAGATTAATTGCCTGCGCTGCTGCACTAGCAAATCAATATAAATAAGGGTCGCCAGCCTCGCTTTGACCCGCGACACAGGTTTAAACTACTCACAGCTCCAAAGTCAATAACTAAAAGCCCCATAAACAGCTGACTGCTTTCAATAAAGATTCCAAGATCCAACGTGTGGACTGGAATAGATTCACCGGTAACAGTCCATACACAGTCTCCAACTGATCCTTTCACCCTCAGATTAGCACGAAAAAATTAAGTTTATTGATATCAGTTAACACCAGCCAAGTTCGCCACTTTTATCCAATGCCACCTCTAGTTAACTAATGCCTCCACGATCTTCTCTGAGACGTTTTTCCACATAGCAACTCCGCCGTCACTAATTCGCGACGCTCGCAGAGAAGAAAAAGAACGTGCCTAAGCAGAATTCGACGTTCTCTCACGGGAACGCACTTTCTATTGCTTTGGAGCCTTCCCGTACCGGAAAAGTGACCTCTTCGATCACGAAGGACCACAGATTGCGCACTTCCGAAAGGCTAACCACTTTGAAACACAGACTCAGCCCCAGAGGGCACACTAGAGCTGCCAGCTGACCCCTCGATTTCTCGAGCGCCATGACCACGCCACGAAATAATTTATGGAGACATTGTATGTTCTATGCCGCCAATGTTAAATTATCGAATTTTCTGACCCATTATCTTGGAAACTTTTTAGGACACCAACGTACAATTTTCCTTAATTATTGATTGCAGCTTTCTAGATACACTGAACTAGAATTATTACCAAAATTGTACGTGGGGCATGTTATCTTTTTTTTCAATCACTCAATTTTTTGACAGAAATTTGTAAATAAATGAGCACAAAAACAAAACAAGTCAGGATATTTTAATTATTCTAGTTCCATATGTGTTGTCCGCAGCTCGTGCTCGTGCGGTAGCGTTCTCGCTTCCCACGCCCGGGCTCAATTCCCGGCGGGGTCAGGGATTTTTCCCTGCCTCGTGATGACTGGATGTTGCGTGATGTCCTTAGGTTAGTTAGGTTTAAGTAGTTCTAAGTTCTAGGGGACTGATGACCATAGATGTTAAGTCCCATAGTGCTCAGAGCCATTTGAACCATTTTTTTCCATATGTGTTGAACCTCACACTTGACATGCTGTGAAAATTTCATGTCTCTACCATCAGTACTTTTATTTGGAAACGGGTCATTTATTGCAAAAAATGTAGTTCAGAGATTTGAGGCTTAAAACTGTTTTTATTACAAAATTTTAATAGAAACTTATATTTCTGCGTCTTTTACGCTCTAGAATTGCCCTGCCCCATAGTCTGTGTCTTCTTCAGTCTCACAACAGCCCAGTGCTTGTCTCCTCGTTTTCTTTCTTGCTTCTTTTGTCATTTGCTGAGCAGCTAACTCTGCTTCACGTACACGAAGCTCATTCAGTTCCTGCAGTACTTTAGCTGTGTTCTGTCCAAATCCTACCCCCTAACCAGAACGTAACAGAACCTTAAGTCTGTCATAGTTCCCACCGTTAAAAGTTATTACAGCATCAGACACTGCTAACTTTACAGTCATAAGGCCAACAAATAAATTTTTAGGGCACACGGCACCACACAACATTATTGAAGGAGTCGTTCACATTCTGGGTATTCCCATGTAACCACTTCTTTAGTAGCTCAGGTTTTGCCAAATCTCTGTAAATAGATTTGATTGCCTCCATTGCTGCCAAATGAAGAGAATGTTTATGTGTAAATCCATGCATGGTGCCAGAAAATTCAGCTTGCCTGTATTTACACCAAGTGTTTGGTGGAGGTGGATAGAAAGCATGACATGACTTTTCATCGGCTGATATTCGATGAAAGAAAGAGCTCAACACAGCCCTTTTCACCTTCTCTAAATTGTCACAGTTTTCTCTAATGGACTTCCCATAATATTCCTGTAATTCATCAGTTACTTTGTCCGTTAGTCTTCCAGCACATTTTAATGCCTTGCCATCTGACAGTTTTGTGTTACCCAGCTTGGTTTTTAGGTTGCGCAGATGTCTTCCCATCCTTTTCTTGGCATGTCCTAAACACTCAAGTTTTTGTATAGGAACATCATATGGCTTACTTTTTTTGTACTGCAATGAAAGCCTTGCTGTCTGCATCACCTAAGTAATTCACATATCTGACACCTCTCTCTGCAAACGCTGGAAAATGTTAACTGCTCCTTTTACCTCCATTCCTCCACTTATGCCATCATAATTTGTTATGTACTGCTGCTTATGAAGTAATCTGTTCTTCTGGTTCACTGTGCAACCTTGGCAGTACTTGCTGAGAACTTCAAAATCCAAAACTCTTCCAGTGTCATTAATTATTGCAAATGTAAAACCATTTTTAGAACTAAACCCTTGCTTTTGCCTGGATCGATCCACAGCAATGCTGATGTTTGTGTCACCCTCATTTTGTTCAACAGCTTCTGATGCAGCAGCAACCATTAAATCTTCAGCCGCAGCACTTACAGAGCCCCCAAATGCTGTTACATATTTCTTATATCTAGAAGGTAGTTTTGGCAAATTCAATACAGTGCAGACAGAGAACATTAGCAGCCCTTGCACCTTTACCAATGCATCTAAGGCCATAGAACAGTCTCACATTAGTTTCATACAGTTCGTTACCTGAACACGTTGATGAAGTATGAAATGCTTTTTCGTTTTTGCACTTTTGACATTTAATAATGAATTTAGACACAACATCTATTCTAGCTCCAATATCCATTACAAAGGCAGCAAGAGACAGTTTCAGAAAGAACTTGTACAAGGATTTGAAGATCAATAGTGATGTTGTCCATAATATTATTACTTTTACCACCGTCACCCGTTTCTAAAGTTACTTTCCTTTTCCATGCACTAGGGGGCGTGGTCACTTCAGAAACATTATCGTGGTTCCTTCACTGCTACCACACGTGTTTTCAAGTACTTCAGAAAAAAATGCAAGTCTCACATATCTGTTAGCGAAAATTTGCGTTTCTTGAAGTTACTTTTATGCTTAGTCATTTTATTTACGTATAAAAAGCAATAGAAGTTAGCTTACTACAAAAATAACCGATAATCACACTACTTTCAACGAAAACTAGTATCAAAAACAAAGGACTGATTTGTTTATTCGTGATGCCATCTTCTGAGACGTAGCAGTAGGCACAAAACAAAGCAATTCACAGCCTTCTAGACTGCGTGGTTCCCAAGATACGACTGCTCAACTGTGGCAGTATATGCGTAGCAGTATATTTGTCAGTCACACGTCAGCATTCAAAATATTATTTTAAAGTCTCATAATTATCTGATTTTAATGTATTATATACCAAAATGTTCAGGAAAGTCCAAAGTACATATGCAAATTTCAACAAATTTCACTTACTATGTCCCCTTAAGATACACGCCTCTCTGCCAGTGAGAATCAGGAACAGTGTGTTCGTTCGATTGCAACCGTTTTCATTCTGTCTCTACTGCGCATGTGCATCTTTGCCATAGCTGTGATCCTCACAACGCATATTTCGTGTGTTTCGTTGTTTGCCAACCTGTACGTTGTGTTCCGTTGACATCCGCACATCGGCGGCACCACCTGGGATTCTGGATGTACCCTCATAATGCGAGATTTGGGAACACGCGAAACACCGAGGAACATTATCGAACATGATCGCTTGTTGGTCCAGGTGTTATGGTGCGGGGAAACATAGTGCTGCATGTTGCCTGTAAATCTTCGAACACGACGCACACATCGGTCAGTCTTATTGTGATACTGTACTCCGTACCCATGTGCCTCTTGTCAGGGGTGCATTGGCCCTCACTTTATTTTTAAGGATGACATTGCGCGACCGCTACGAATAGGGTAGGGGGTGGAGATCTTGGAACGAGAGGATATTCCTCTGCCAGTTCCCCCCTCCCCCCCCCCCCCCCGACTTAAATCCCATAGAGCATGTGTGGGCTGCTGCGACGATGCAGCAGTTGTCAACCGCGCGGGCGGAGGTATGGAATGCTCCACTACAAGAACTCCTTACCAACCTTGTGTCCTACATGACAGCACGTTGCGAAACATATATAGCTGTCCGTTTTGATCACACACCGTATTAGAGACCGTGTTCCACTTTGTGTTATGCTAAGGGGACCATCATGAATTGCGGTGACTTTAGTGTGAATCACTGTCATTGAATAAAAGTGTCATTTCCGTTCCTCTCACTTCCAGTCGCCTTATGCAGTATACTGTGGCAGTTCTTTCCATGCACGCTCCAAGTTTTATCGAGCTACGTTACTTGGTAGCGTCACCTCGTGTGAAAGTGCTTTCGTCTTTAAGTTTTGCACAGCAATGTAGCAAATATTTTACGAGTTGGTTGTGAAATTGTCCTGTCCGCTATTGTGAACGTGAAAATCGGTTACCGGTATTCAGGGGACAGAGGGTTTTTTATGGCTTGGAGGCGGTGAACCATGCCATTTCATAATCTTTCTTAATGGGTCGTTGTCAAAGCTTATGAGGCAGGCCTAAGGACTTATGATTTTCCAGGACTGTAGGCGTTTTCCAGCACCCTTTGGAAATAAATTGTGAAATTCCTGGGAGGGGGGGGGGAGCGGTAGTTTACAGAATAATGCTGTTGGTGGAAGCTGGTGTCCAAAAAGCAGAGGACTTAGCGAGTTGTAATTGAAGTCAATGAATTCCACTCTGAGTGTACTGCTTTCGTGTTTTTTTTTTCAGATGATTTTAAGCTGTATTTCTGTTTTGTTGTTGAGGTGGTTATAGGCGGACGTTGGTAAGACGCCAGTCGGATGCGGGATATGAACTGTTAGCGGTGTACATTTAGGAAGCTAGTGATCACATTTGAAGAACCAGGTAGGTCGGTATTTCAGGGGAAAGAAGCAGGCAAGTCAGTGCTGACTCATCGGGCCACGTGAGGACAGAGCAAACAGAATTATTTTGCAATCTCTCCCCACAGTATATTGGAAGCAAGGAGAAACGAAAAGGAGGTGGCATAGACTTCGCAAAAAATGTATCCCTGCCAAATGTAGAAAGTAATTATGTTTACTTTAACCAGCAATTTTCGATGTATTCGTGCAATATCTATTTTCTTGCAGCAGGCTTATCCTGAATGCACTGTGAGAAAGGGCGCAAATGAAGTGACGTCATTCCTTTTTCACTTCAGTCATAATTTGGATGAGGACACTGTAAGCGCTCTAAATATTTTGTGCTTCTACTGGCGGTCAAAATAAAAATTTCACCTTCATTCATTACGTAACTCTTCAAATTAGTGGCTTGAAGGAGATAAAAAATTACTTCCCTGTGCGTGGCCATTCGTACTTAGAGTGCGATAAAAATGATGGATTACAGAACGCAAAGACATTCGGAGAAACAACTTAAGATTTCAAGGAAATGATCGAAGTATCGACCTGCAAGCCATTTTCTTTGAATGTAGTCAGTATTAATCAATAAATGGAAAAGCCGGCCGGTGTGGCCGAGCGGTTCTAGGCGCTTCAGTCCGGAATCTCGCGACCGTTACGCTCGCAGCTTCGAATCCTGCCTCGGGCATGGATGTGTGTGATGTCCTTAGGTTAGTTAGGTTTAAGTAGTTCTACGTTCTAGGGGACTGATGACCTCAGATGTTAAGTCCCATAGTGCTCAGAGCCATTTTTGAATAAATGGAAAACACTGTTGGACTAAAGCATGCTGCAAAATGTCCTTTAAAAACTCTTTGTATTATCACCTGATTGCAGCCATTGCCGTATTCTGAAATATTTAAGGGCTTATCACGGAGAAATGCAAATTGTCGGCCGCGGTGGTCTCGCGGTTCTAGGCGCGCAGTCCGGAACCGCGCGACTGCTACGGTCGCAGGTTCGAATCCTGCCTCGGGCATGGATGTGTGTGATGTCCTTAGGTTAGTTAGGTTTAAGTAGTTCTAAGTTCTAGGGGACTGATGACCACAGCTTTTAAGTCCCATAGTGCTCAGAGCCATTTGAACCATTTTGCAAATTGTCATCATAAGGACGCTATGACAACGTCAGTCAATGGATGGGCTGTTTCAACTGCTCATATCTCTTATAATAGTGTCTTTAACATCAGAATTCCCTACTTGCCTAGTGCACAGTAGCTTTACAGTTATCTTCTGTTTGCTGTAATCTCCTCCCAATTTCCAGGCTAAACTATAAAGGACTGCAAAGCCTGGTTAAGTTTTCGGCTCCTAGTGCTGTGAAGTTCTTCAGTCAGCTGCCCCGTTGCTAGATACACGTGATTTGTGTACTATGGCTGTATTATCTCAGCCAGATATTCATTTATTTCTGATTACCAAGCGATTATTGCATCTGTTTCGCTTGACTTGCCTGATTCTTTCTCTTTGCAAAGTGACATTTCACTGTATTTTGGGAAATTACTTCATTCTGGGAACACTTCGGATGTTAATAACGCTTCTTTCACATTCGCTGCACCCAAGATGTTTAATCCACAGATCCATTCGAATCCAAAAATGGTTGTACGTATGTATGTATATTTGTACGTCCGTTTCACCTCTCCTCCTAAACCACTGGACCGATTTCAACCAAACTTGGTACACATGTCACTGACTGTCTGTAAAGAATCACTGTGGAGGTAAGAAACACTCTCGTATCAAAAGGCTGAGGATGAAAAGCAGTGTAGCCCACGACGCGAGAATGCCCATACTTTAGTCATTCAGTATTTCGGAATGAGAGCACTTAGAGACTTACAACAAACTTTACACATAATTTCAAACCTTTAAGAAACTTTTTTCCACTGACTAACCACACAAAATGATGAAAGGATAAAAGTTTGTCACTTACTACATTTTCGCTATTCGTGCAGTAAAACTGCCGCATGAGCCATGATGTTTTAATTTATTATTTCTTTTCTACTAACTGTATTCGTGACAAATTATCGAGACAGCATTCCTTACATGCCATTCAATGTACCAGAAAAATAACATCGTTGTCAACACTTAGCTCATGAGATACGAGGCCATGAACAAAGAGGGCGTGAAAAACTACTGCATCATCCGAGACCTTTCAGTCTATAATTTCATTGTTACTAAATCTATTCACAACAATTTTCGCGGACAGTATCCACATATGCAATTGAATGCAACTACAAATACATCATTATACGGCACGTAGTCCAGGAGCTCTGATGTCAAATATTGAGATGCGTGAGAAACCGCTGCATCATGCATGACATTTTAATTTACTACTCCTTTACTGCTAATTCTATTCACGACACATTTCGCATACAATAGGCACATATACCATTGGATTTACCTGCAAAATTATATCATTCTACAGCACATAGTTTAGGAAATACACGTTATAAACGTAAAGCTTGAAAATGAATCTACAGGGCGAAATTCACTGTGTGTGTATAAATACGCGTGGAATATGTGTGAAATATATTTGACATGTGCCTATGCGAGCGAAGCCATGGGTAAAAGGCTCATCCTCGAACGATTTCGATCAGATTTGGTACACATATTAGTTGCAACGTGGAAAGAAATACTGTAGAAGAACCATCGACCATCTTTGGCATGCTTGCGAAAATACGGAGAGAGAAGGCAGGACGAGGAGATGGACAGACAGTGAGGGGGAAGGAGAAGATAGGAACACATAGGAAGAGGAGGAGATAGCTAGAGACAGGGAAGGGGCAAACGGAAAGAGAGAGGGAAGAGGGGAGGGGATGGACAGAAAGGGGAAGAAGAGACAGACAGAGAGATGGGGGAAGTGGAACAGACAGAGGGGGAGGAGGAAATGGTGATAGGGAGGGAAGAGAAGAGTAGCAAGGTAATGTCAGTACGACTACACTTTTGATATCAAATTGGTATCAAATTAATTGTGCAAACTAATTAAATTGATTAATTAACCCCTCCCCCTTGGGGAAATATTGGGTTTTCCCCAATCGGCATATTTCCCCTTCACCCACCACCCGTCTGCGGAATCCCTGTCCTGCCCCTTCTGTCCCTTCTTCTACCCAGAAAAAATGGCGGGAAAAACCGCTCAGTCTATGTTGGACTGTTAGACTGCGAGAATCTAATGACCGTAGGCTAATATATAACACCACATTCCGCTAAACAGTGTATGGGATTAGAATATTGTTTCAACAATTTGTAGGTATATTGTTTTCTTATTCATTTAAGAAGTCTGCAGGAGCCAAGGCAGTGCGAAATATTGCTTATTTAAAACAAATAGCGGGGATGTATTTCACACAGATAATTTATTTCTTTTATGCTGCTAAGTGTTGCTGGAATGTCTTCATGTGCTCACAGTTTACAGGAGGAATTTCCGAATATTTAAAAAAAAAATAGAATCTCTTTCTATAATAGATCGAGCTAACGTAGATAAATTCCGATCGTGCACTAAACGTACATGAAAATACTGACCTACCAGAGGTAGCTGGAATCTTCCAAGCACAGCCTGACTACCTTTCTGCTGCTACACATCTTAGAGTGATGTCCTGCTCTGCTTACAGTTCTACAGACCAATGGGCTAATAACACATCACAAAAAATCATCGCTAATAAAAGACATAAACGTTCCACAAAGATCAGGAAAAACCACACGTGACACCTATACTGCAAATAGAGCCTATAAAAAATACATCTGCTAACACCTCCGAGGAGATGCATGGCACTCAAAAAATAACTCCCTTACCGCAATTTGCTGGGACTGTCGCGACAAAATGTCTGCTTCCCATGGTGATCAGAAGCCTTACTCCGAGGCGCGCAGACAACTAATGAAAGATCGCAGTGCCCCAAGCAACATCAGTGGGAACTACTAACAAGTAATCACATAACAAAGAGTTCTTCATAATAAAACATATTTTCAACGTTTGGGTATCACATGCAAACATAATGCCAATCATGTAATTAAATTTCCGCCGAAAATAGGTCGTAGCACTTAATATATCTGAGTTCTTGCATGCACCGACATTTGGGAATACAGGCTCCCTCTTCCACCACAGCATTTCCACTAGACATATCTGGCGAAGAAAACCGTCCAATCGCACACACTTGCGATCGCTACGTGCGCAACATCTGCCGACTGCCCGAGAGCTGCGGCTGCATCGTACAGGGCAAACATCATGCTCATCCAGTCGGGAGAACCCGGCACACGCATTAGCCAAGCCGGCACTTGCGTATACATATCCAGCCATACCAGACACATAAAAATCGAATACTCGCAACACACGATCGCGAAGGCTGCCCAACACATACTGAGTATTAGTTCGCTATTCACCCGCCCAGAGGGCAACATGGTTAAGTCAAAGTCAACTGCACTATCCTACCCCGCCTGTCCGCTTCGGGAGGTTTAGCGGTGGCCCGCGCCTTCAGCTAAAAATGTCCATTTGTTCTGGCCACCGCCTACCTCTGCCACACATCCGGACGACAAGCAGAGCCATCCTAGGAAACCAGCCACATATGTATCAGTGTAATTACAATGAAATATTACGATCGCAGTGCCAATCTGGTGACATTTGGCAATGAGTGATGTATCGGAAATAACCTCCTTATGACGAATGCACTCTGGAAATATCAATTTCCCAAATAAATCTATATCCTCCTTACGACTGGACATAATTTTCCATGTAAAATCTTTCATACCCCTTATGGCAATCGAAGTGTTGAAATCGCAGTTTTCCATGTCAAATCTACACCTCCCTTATGACCGGACATAGTTCCTCCCACATAATTTTCTTTGCACATGTCGGAACACTGGCCACAGAAACCTTACTGAGTTAGCGCTTCCGGAAAAATGAGTGTTTCCCTGCTTCCTGATGCTTCCTTGTCAACCTTTTCTCGTATTCATCTTGCTGTCACACTTGTTCCCATGTACAAGAATTTTCCTGCACTAAGCAGACATGTAAGTACTTCGCCATTTTGGTGTATACTCCCCTCACTTTACACCTATTTTCCGTCAATTTTTGTAATTTTACCGATTTTATGTCACTTCTGCTCATTTGACCATGACATCACTTCCTGCCACGTATTCTAAAATTGCTTGTGAATGTAGTACAGTTGTCAAAACCTAGCGCAACTGCGCTATTTTTCTGTGTGTTTGTCTGTGTGTGTGTGTGTGTGTGTGTGTGTGTGTGTGTGTGTTTGTGTTTGCACAGCATGGTGTGTGGTTTCTTATGTCAAACACCGCTGCTATGTGTTTTTCTGTTTCTTGCTCCTGTGTGTTTTTCTATTACTTGATAAGATGTCTTTGTTTCATGCATTTTCCGTTGTTGATTATCGTTTCGTAGTACTGATGCCATCATAGCTTTATTTCTGAACCATAATCGGATGTGACAGTGGGCGCTGTACACCACCGTACAACACGTATCACAAATAATTTATATTTATTTTTTTACTTTGGTGTAGAAGTTAGTAGTTTTATTATATTAGTTTGTCGCCATAATGAGTGGGAGAGAAAAGTTGCAGGATTTCAAACTCCTTCCATTTGGAGCTCCATCATGCATAAACCATACGTTTCTTCTTCTTCTTAATCATCTGTTATATAACCACAACACTCTCAAATGTATCAGGCCCATATCTCCTACACACCAATAAGGAGAGCTATACTCTCCAGCAAGCATATTTCTAGAGAGATTGTGTATGATGTAGCACTCATGGTAAAATCTGGAGACCGAAGGGGCAGCTCGTTTCGAAATACAGGGCAATGTGCTGATATGGATATATGATTGGCTTGTTGGGGGTGGTAATCATCAAAAGTGTTGGTGAGATCTTTCAATCTCTGACACTATCCTATGAATGTGAGAATAATGGCTCTAAGCACTATGGGACTTAACAGCTGAGGTCATCAGTCCCCTAGAACTTAGAACTACATGAACCTAACTAACCTACGGACATCACACACATCCATGCCCGAGGCAGGATTCGAACCTGCGACCGTAGCGGTCGCGCGGTTCCAGACTGAAGCGCCTAGAACCGTTCGGTCACTCCGGCCGGCCAATGTGAGAATACTTTGTGATTCCATCCACATAGCGGGACATGGCAAATCGTAATAAAATCTTATCGAGTTTGTAAAGTGTTTCGGCTAAGGAACGTTGATTTTGCACCTCCTCTCTACTGATAGCTATTTCCTACACTAAGAAACAGTTTTTGTGTCCTGTGATGTAGGCAGTGTAACAGGGTTCGTGATATGTCCACGTGTATATGAGTGTCACAAAGTAATTGAGGGGGTGGTTTAGCAATGATACAGAAATTGACAACCATGTTACAATGTCATCGGCTGATAGCATCACGAGATCGATGCAGTGAAACCTTTTGTTAACGTTTGAGCTTATGGAGAGTGGTGGTTTGACCGCAAGTAATTGGGTAAAATGCATCCAAATTACAGAAAACCTAGTAAAATTACGAAAACTGATGGAAATATGTAAAAATGATGAAAATATGACAAAAATGTTGAGGGGTAAGGATACTTACATGCTCGCCTGGATGAAAGAAAACCATTCCATTCCTCCATCGGTGGGACTGACAACTGATGATGCATACTGTCGGTGCTCTATGTGTTTAAGTCCTGCAGAATAGCCCTTGTTCCACATGTGGCTATGCATTGTAAGTTGTAACAGTGAAAGCCATGGTGTCCAAAGATGTGGTCAGTATGACCACCAACTAGGGCACCATAACACGATTATATGCCTGGATGCAATATGCAACACCAGTATGAGTAATCAATGCTCTTGATCTCATCGAAAATGGAACACCATAACACCTGCTACCCTGTCACTGTGGAAGATAAGATTTAATGTAGCGGTCATCACCTACAGACAGCTGTTTCAAAATGCTCCACGATGACCTAAACTCTTCCAGTTTCCATATGTTCCGATGTCTTACGATCTTTTCCAACAAGAAACACCATCTCTGTGTTTTATTTCGACCATCCTATGTGCTGTGGGAGTGGCTTAGTCTGAGCCTTGCAATGTCCAGCCTTCTGTGAGAGGAAATTGATCGGAAGCAGTTAATGTTGGTTTAGCACCAGACACAAACCTCAAAGACATGGTAAAAAAACAAAATGTGTGGCTGTGTACAAAGCTGCTTTGATGTGTTACAGCAGAAAACAATGTATCGAACTACTTGTGAAAGAACAACATAAGAAGCCTCTATTGTGACTGGTGGTCTGTGGGATATGGTCTTCCTCCAGTACAGGTGACAAAACTTTACACAGGTCCATGGAAGTGACTCAGATCACTGGCCGTCTGTTCTAGTGGACCAATGCATGTTTATTTAAGGTATTTAATGGGATCACCACATGTGGTCGATGTCAAAACACAGGCGGTATTTGTTTCCGATATATCAGAAGAGAGAGACGCGGTAAAATCTTATTGAGTTCTCTCCTAGGTAATATAAGCAAATTTTTTATAGTTCGTAGTTTTACAGAAGTATGAGGAGAGAGACAGAGAAAATGACTATGCTGTAAACGAAGGACCTGGCACCATTACACTTTTGTATTTCTAGTGTATTAATCATACGAACACGATAAAGGAGATTAGGACATGTACAGGGGGATATTTATAGGACCTGGCACCATTACACTTTTGTATTTCTAGTGTATTAATCATACGAACACGATAAAGGAGATTAGGACATGTACAGGGGGATATTTATATCGATGGATTCTAGGTATTATGCTTCTGAATTTCTTTGTGCAATCCATGTATACTCTGCAAGGTTTTGAATTTGCTCCTCTAAGTCAGAGTGTTATTTTTCTCATTGTGATAGCTATCAACCTAGTCAGTGATAGGTGGATGACTAGACAGCCTTCTAAATATGGATCAGTGCTGTCGGAATATGAAGGGATTTTGAGATAATTATCAGTGGTATGTAATTTGGCTGGGGGTATCAGTTCTTCCAGCTCTGGCAAATGCTGACTATCGTGGAAGAACACATGAAACATAAATAAAAGGCTTGAGAGCTTTTTAATTGTAATTATGCCCTTCCTTCATAGGCGAATTTCTGTTAACGACGATTTGGCGGGAGGGTTTTGCTACTGGGAAGCTATGGTAGGCCGTGGAAAACGAACCTAGTTGATGTGAGCTTGGATATACCATAATTTTTCGGATGCTATAATCTTGTTGGGAATTTTATGCTGTTGAATTGTAAAGTTACGTTGTTAGTGTTCCGAGATATCAACAGGCGTGTGTGGGATGTTATCAGACTACTATTCCTGTAAACAATTACGCTATTGGCCATTAAAATTGCTACACCACGAAGACGACGTGCTGCAGACGCGAAATTCAACCGACAGGAAGAAGATGCTGTGATATGCAAATGATTAGCTTTTCAGAGCATTCACACAAGGTTGACGCCGGTGGCAACACCTACAACGTGCTGACATGAGGAAAGTTTCCAACCGATTTCTCATACACAAACAGCAGTTGACCGGCGTTGCCTGGTGAAACGTTGTTGTGATGCCTCGTGTAAGGAGGAGAAATGCGTACCATCACGTTTCCGACTTTGATAAAGATCGGATTGTAGCCTATCGCGATTGCGGTTTATTGTATTTCGACATTGCTGTTTGCGTTGGTCGAGATTCAATGACTGTTAGCAGAATATGGAATCGGTGGTTTCAGGAGGGTAATACGGAACGCCATGCTGGATCCCAACGGCCTCGTATCTCTAGCAGTCGAGATGACAGGCATCTTATCCGCATGGCTGTAACGGATCGTGCTGCCACGTCTCGATCCCTGAGTCAACAGATGGGGACGTTTGCAAGACAACAACCATCTGCACGAACAGTTTGACGACGTTTGCACCAGCATGGACTATCAACTCGGAGACCATGGCTGCGGCTACCCTTGACGCTGCATCACAGACAGAAGCGCCTACGATGGTGTACTCAACGACGAACCTGGGTGCACGAATGGCGAAACGTCATTTTTTCGGATGAATCCTGGTTCTGTTTACAGCATCATGACGGTCGCATATGTGTTTGGCGACATCGCGGTGAACGCACGTTGGAAGCGCGAATGCGTCATCGCCATACTGGCGTATGACCCGGCGTGATGGTATGGGGTGCCACTGGTTACACGTCTCGGTCACCCCTTGTTCGCATTGACGGCACTTTGAACAGTGGACGTTACATTTCAGATGTGTTACGACCCGTAGCTCTACCCTTCATTGGATCCCTGCAAAACCGTACATTTCAGCAGGATAATGCACGACCGCATGTTGCAGGTCCTGTACGGGCCGACTGCTGCCCTGGCCAATACATTCTCCAGATCTCTCACCGATTGAAAACGTCTGGTCAATGGTGGCCGAGCAACTGGCTCGTCACAATACACCAGTCACCACTCTTGATGAACTGTGGTATCGTGTTGAAGCCGCATGGGCAGCTATACCTGTACATGCCATCCAAGATCTGTTTGACTAAATGCCCAGGCGTATCAAGGCCGTTATTATGGCTGGAGTTGGTTGTTCTGGGTACTGATTTCTCAGGATCTGTGCACCCAAATTGCGTGAAAATGTAATCACATGTCAGTTATAGTATAATATATTTATCCAATGAATACCCGTTTATCATCTGCATTTCTTCTTGGTGTAGCAATTTTAATGGCCAGTAGGGTACGTATATCTAGGTGTAAGGGGGTAGGGCAGATTTGGTGTGGGCAGTTGTGATATTCGAGAGATAAGCGGTGATAGATTTGTTTTGTAAATAGCTCCACCATATAGCAATGTGAGGGTTGAACTGGATGTGATATATTGTGCATACATTGCAGGCAATTCGGACGTAACTTCACGGATACGCAGAATATCCTCTCATTGCCTCCCTAAGTCGATTCTCACAGGCCTTTGTCGTACTATCAACTGTGATGTTCATTTCAGTACACCAACCAATATCGATGATGTCTTTCCAGACCTTTCATCCTTGGGGGCGCTGTTGATTATCACACAGTGCCGGACACGTGTGATTTACAACGCTTGTTTGAGAGCATGTTGGTAAGATGCAACACCTTATGAAAGCGCTGACTAAGTTGCTGTGGTCAGTGTCCCGACATGTGCAAAGAAAATGATGTGGGGGGGACAATGTATGGTCATAAGGAACATGTAGATTTGACATGAAAAACTACGATTTCAACAGTTCGATAGCCGTAAGGGGTATGAAAGATCTTACGTGGAAAATTATGTCGAGTCATAACGAGGCCGGAACGAATGGACATTTTCAGCTTAAGGCGCGAGCAACCGCTGAACCTCCAGAAGCAGACAGTTGAGGTACGATAGTGCAGTTGAATTAAGTATGTTGCACTCTGGGCGGGTGAATACCGAACTAATACTCTGTATATGTTGCGAAGACTTCGCTATCGCCTGTGTTGCGAATATTCTCCGATTTTTATGTGTCAATTCGAGAAAATTCAATATGGCGAGTGTTTGCGCTTGGCGATTATTCCTCCCCCCTCCCCTCTCCCCACCCCACTCCCGATGTAAACTGACTAGTTGACCGTTAGGCGGTCGTGGTTACAGGCTCTCCGACCTCTGAGCGTCTGGTGTGGTTGGAGCGTCTGGTGTGGCACGCAAGTGCCGGCTTGGCCGAAGCGTGTGCCGGACTCTCCCGACTGGATTAGCATGAAGATGTGCGCCCTGTACTGTGCGGCTGCAGCTTTCCGGCAGTCGGCAGATGCTGCGCACTTCGCGATCGCAAGTGTGTGCGTTTTGAGGGTTTTCTTCGCCAGATATATCTAGTGCAAATGCTGTGATGGAAGAGGTTACCTGTGTTCCCAGATGTCGGGTCATACAAGACCTCGGATATATTTAGTGCCACGATCTATTTTCGGCGGAAATTTAACTTTGTGATTGGCATAGTGTTTGCATGTGACACTCAAACATTGAAAATATATTTTATTATGAAGAAGGATCATCGTAAGGTGATGGTGAGTGTTTTAGCGATCTATTTGACTCTTGTAAATTGTTGAACAATCAGTTTGATAGGGTAGCGCAAATCGACTGTTTCCCGCCATTTTTATATCGCAATTGCTTGAGCTCTTCCTTTGCCCTTTGCATTAGCCAATAGTTTGAGGAGGGATGGACGCCTCCATCTGCGTGTTTGGAGATGTTGGTTCACGTATAGACACGATGTAGCCACTTCAGACAGAGCGTAGGTGGTTTCCCAGATATCAAACATGAAAGAACGCTGACTTCTGCCCTGCAGTCGCTGCACTGTCCAGGTGAAGACTCTCGAGGTGACCTCGGGGTGAATAAATAGTAAATTACTGCTCAGTATGCGATTGGCTGCGTTTGTGATTACGGGCAACGGGTGGAGGAGGGTGCTTGTGTTCTCAAACGTCGCTGCGTATAAGACCCCCGATATATGGAGAGTGTTTTTGAAATTTAATTACTCGATTTTATTTCATCTGTCTATACATGTGGGGATGGACCATGTCACTCTTCGTGATGCGATCACTAGATAGTAGTTCTCACCGATGTCCCTTGGGGCGCTGGGCATCTTTTACTAGTTGTCTGAGGGCGTGGGCACAAGGCTTCTGGAACCGTGGGAAGCAGACACGTTGTCGCTACAGTCCTAGCGAAGTGCAACAACGGAGTTATTTTTCTAGCGCCATGTATCTGCTCAGAGCTATTAGCACTTTCGTGTTTTATACAATTTGTTTGCTGTATACAGTTTTAGGTTTTTTTCTCTATCTTTGTGTAGTATTTAGGCCTTTATTAGCGATGTTTTTTTTTAATTATATGTTATTCCGCCACCTACCTGTAGCACTGTAAGCATAGCAGGGCATTGTGTCTGAGGTTTGCGGCAGCGGAAAGTTATTCCGGCAATGTTTGGGTGATTCCAGCTACCCCTCGTAGCTGAGTAATTTTTTTTTTTTTTGTATGTTTAGGGTGTGATCGGAATTTAACTATGTTTGCGCAGTCCGTTGCAGAAAGAGATACTAACTGATCATATATACGAAATTCCCTCTTGCAACTCGTGAGCACACAAAGGCATTCCAGCAATACTTACACTCCTGGAAATTGAAATAAGAACACCGTGAATTCATTGTCCCAGGAAGGGGAAACTTTATTGACACATTCCTGTGGTCAGATACATCACATGATCACACTGACAGAACCACAGGCACATAGACACAGGCAACAGAGCATGCACAATGTCGGCACTAGTACAGTGTATATCCACCTTTCGCAGCAATGCGGGCTGCTATTCTCCCATGGAGACGATTGTAGAGATGCTGGATGTAGTCCTGTGGAACGGCTTGCCATGCCATTTCCACCTGGCGCCTCAGTTGGACCAGCGTTCGTGCTGGACGTGCAGACCGCGTGAGACGACGCTTCATCCAGTCCCAAACATGCTCAATGGGGGACAGATCCGGAGATCTTGCTGGCCAGGGTAGTTGACTTACACCTTCTAGAGCACGTTGGGTGGCACGGGATACATGCGGACGTGCATTGTCCTGTTGGAACAGCAAGTTCCCTTGCCGATCTAGGAATGGTAGAACGATGGGTTCGATGACGGTTTGGATGTACCGTGCACTATTCAGTGTCCCCTCGACGATCACCAGTGGTGTACGGCCAGTGTAGGAGATCGCTCCCCACACCATGATGTTGGGTGTTGGCCCTGTGTGCCTCGGTCGTATGCAGTCCTGATTGTGGCGCTCACCTGCACGGCGCCAAACACGCATACGACCATCATTGGCACCAAGGCAGAAGCGACTCTCATCGCTGAAGACGACACGTCTCCATTCGTCCCTCCATTCACGCCTGTCGCGACACCACTGGAGGCGGGCTGCACGATGTTGGGGCGTGAGCGGAAGACGGCCTAACGGTGTGCGGGACCGTAGCCCAGCTTCATGGAGACGGTTGCGAATTGTCCTCGCCGATACCCCAGGAGCAACAGTGTCCCTAATTTGCTTGGAAGTGGCGGTGCGGTCCCCTACGGCACTGCGTAGGATCCTACGGTCTTGGCGTGCATCCGTGCGTCGCTGCGGTCCGGTCCCAGGTCGACGGGCACGTGCACCTTCCGCCGACCACTGGCGACAACATCGATGTACTGTGGAGACCTCACGCCCCACGTGTTGAGCAATTCGGCTGTACATCCACCCGGCCTCCCGCATGCCCACTATACGCCCTCGCTCAAAGTCCGTCAACTGCACATACGGTTCACGTCCACGCTGTCGCGGCATGCTACCAGTGTTAAAGACTGCGATGGAGCTCCGTATGCCACGGCAAACTGGCAGACACTGACGGCGGCGGTGCACAAATGCTGCGCAGCTAGCGCCATTCGACGGCCAACACCGCGGTTCCTGGTGTGTCCGCTGTGCCGTGCGTGTGAATATTGCTTGTACAGCCCTCTCGCAGTGTCCGGAGCAAGTATGGTGGGTCTGACACACCGGTGTCAATGTGTTCTTTTTTCCATTTCCAGGAGTGTAGTTGCATGAAATCCATCCCCATTAATTGTTTTCAATAAACAATCCTGCAGATTGCGTAAATTAATAAATAAACAATATCCTTCCAAACTGTTTAAACGATATTCTCATACCCTAAATTGTTTAATTCCATGTGATGGTATGTTAGCCTATTGTCGTGAGATCGTTGCAGTCCGACAGCCCAACAGAGACTGAGCGATTTTTCCTGCTATTTTTTTCTGTGTGGGAGGGGGGAGGGTAGGGGTGGGGCAGGGATATGACAGAGGGGTGGTGGGCGAAGGGGACATTTGCTGGAAGGGTAATACCCATGGCCTCACCAGGGGAGGGGGTAATTAATCAATTTAATTAATTTCCATGATTAATTTGATATCAAAGTGTCTCAAATCACCATTATGCTACTACTGAAGAGGAGACGGGCAGAAGAAAGGAGAGGAGGAGATGGACACAGAATGGGAAGGTGATGAGGTGCACAGGTAGAGGGAAGGGTGAGGTAGATAGAAAGAGGGATAAGGAGAATATGGACAGAGAGATAGGAGCGAGGAGGAAATAGCTAATAGAAGATTGGGACAGATAAATACCCGAGCAGTTTCTCTGTTGTGAAATAAATAATATTGTATGTAATCATAGTTCAAACATTGAAATCGCTTTTTCTCGAGTTTCATAAAAATAGAGTTACATGCTTTATTTGGCAATGTTTCTGAAATAAGGGCGGAATAAAAATATGGAAACACCAGAAACACCACACGTTACCATGCCTAGTATGGTGTAGGAACACCGTTGGCATTCAAAACAGTTTCCAGTCACATCATAATGATTAAACACGGGTCCTATACGGTTTTCTAGGGAATCTTATACTATTCTTCTTGCCGTGTAGGGGAAAGCACACGTAACGATGAAGGAGATTAATAGCGATCACGCAGCCTTGTCTAAAGTAAACCACAAAGGCTCAATAATATTGAGATCTGGGGACTGTGGTGGGCAGGGCAGATGTGGCAATTCATACTCGTGCTCACAAAACCAGTCCTGGCCGATGTGCGCTGTGTGAAGAGTACACCTATTGTTTTGGAATGTAGCGTCACCATTGAGGAACAACTATTGTACCACGTGCTAGACCTGATCCACCAAAACGGTCACATAATCCTTGATAGTTCGGCGATCTGGCAGTGTGACGATGGATCCCTTGGAACACGTTATGGCTGCCCAGATCGTCACCGGACTCCCGCCTTGTTTTGCTTTTGGGACGTGAACTTGACCCAAGGATGGGAACAGTGTGAAACAAGTTTCATCCGACCAAATGACTTTCTCCCATTTGCTCCATAGAGCAGGTTTTATGGCTTGGGCATGACGTTTTCCTGTTGCAGGCATTCGCATCACTGTATTGGAATTTCATCTCGCCCTGCAACTCCCTACTTATGGAGCTATCTTTGTGTTGTTTTGGTGCTGACAGACTTCGCGAGTCTGACATTCTGTTCTGTGGAGACTCTTGCAACCGTCCTCCTCTTATTTTTCGTTTACAATCCCCTTCAATGACCATCTATCGCAATCAGTCGACACACTCTTTGCTCCGCGTTGTGGCTTTATAAATTTTAGATACAGTGCCTCTTGAAACACCAAACACTTAGGCTACCTTGGTTACGGAAGTACCTACCATACGAGCACCAACAATCCGTCCACGTTCGAAATGACTTAGCTCCGACATAGTGCAGCTACAACTACACAGTACACTTCGGACCAGGACTGACACTCGCAGCATTATTGAGGACATTGCCATTCTCGGTCATATTGTGTACAATAGCGCCACCTGCAGGCTTTGCTAGCATCTGCATTTACGTTCAGGAATGCATTTCTCGCGATATTTCCATGTGTGATTAACTCTGGAGGAGTGAGAAGTTCAACCCTTATTTAGACTAATTTAATACGTAGCAGTGCAGAGCATCAGTCCCGATTTCTAAGTGTCTCTTCAGAGCAGTAAGATGCACCATTTGTCTCATGCGCCTCTGATGCTGTGTGCGGAATGTTGCGTCGACCGAGATTGGGACTTGGCGCTATGTCGTGAAAGCCACTAAGGCAAGGACCAAAGAGGCGCTCGAAGGTAGAGGAAACACGTATCACAGATTAATCAGAGCAAAGGGTTTAGTTATTCTACATAGAGGCGCTCGAAGGTAAAGGAGGAAACATGTATCACAGATTATTCAGAGCAAAGTGTTTAGTTATTCTACATATAGGTAAAGGTTTGGATGAAAAGAAACAATTTACAGAACATCAAGGATAAGATAGAACCACAATTAAAAGATGGGCAACAGTGATTTCGACCTTGGAGATTGACTATAGGTCCGTATTTACGACCAGAGAGGTAGTAGAAAAGAAATGTGAATTCGGGAAAGACACCGTAGTGGCATTTATAGATATAAAAAAAGGCTTATGTCATTGTTTGACACTCCACTCCTTTTCACATTCGTCAGACATAAGCAAAAACACTGAGTGCGTTAGCGCCACTAGAATAAATTACTGGGGTTAGGAGTTGATCCTTATTCTATAACAGAGCACATCGGTGTTTAGCTGTACAAAATTTGTTTAATTTCTGTATTGTTGTCAAAGAAGCACACGGGTTTACATAGATTGTGACATGACAATTTCAGGACAGTTGTCAAGGTAACGTATTACGTCCTGATTAGCAGAAATAACACTGAACACAACAATATCAAATTGATATAGAAGGTTCTCTACAATATTTCTCTTACTTCTAGACAGTGAAGTACTGTCTGAGTAGGTCAATATTCCGACAGATCATCCGATTCCGGTTCTATGTTCGGTACTATTTAGGATGACAATCAAGTCTATGGAGGATGGTTAGTTTTTGTGACAAGATGAGAAAAAGATTACTCAAGGTTGCTCATGTTCACAGTGGACACAAGCTGGTGATCCAACAATTTTACGCCTCTGCCAGCGCCATTTACCTTTAGCTGCGACGTGCTGTCGGCTGCGTGGCTGCTCTCGCCCTCTGAAAATCCTATAAAAAGCTAACCAAAATCTTTACTGATTTTATCAGCTGAAACTGTTCCATGTTTGTCATTAGGAGAGAAAATATGGCGATATACACGCGCATAGTTGGAGCAACCTCTATACTTCAACACCCTCTCAGTTCTCACAAGAACAATTAATTACGTGGCTGTTTCGTTTCTCCTCTATCGGAGCTCAAAGACTCTTGAGCTAATTTCTAGCTGAATGTCAGCCAAAGTGAACGCAGTGTTCACACAAAAATTCCTCTTTTTGCCGTCGTACAGAGCGTGATGTGCCCTGTTCTACACCTGACGGTGGTTCAGAGGAGAGTCCCCAAAGTTTTCAGTATTGTGTCCTTCGTAACAGACTGTCTCCCATCTATGTCCTTTCGTGCTTCGCGTCACGGCTATTTCAGACCAATGGGAGCGTTCCTTTCATCTTGTGGAAACTACCCCGCAAATCGTAAAGGTCCTACCTTTAAACTGCGTCGAAATATCGCCACTTTTCTCCTCCCGAGTTTATTTCAGCCAACCGGACATTTTGTGTCTGCTCCTGTAACCTATAAGTTACACGTGTACATCTAGAGAGCGCCACGGGCCTTTCACGTGATCAACTGCGTCTTTGGCCTGTTTGTATCCATCTGGAAATTCCCCATGGCAGTTTCTTAAAGAATTTCTCCGTCGCAAGCAGCGCTGGGCCGCTACCTGCTCCCCTCGATGTATCGCCCAGCGCGTTCGTTGTCTCTCTCACTCCGGGTGACCGACCCCTGTTAGAAGCCTTTCGTTGTATGCGGGACGTGTCTCCGCAGCTCGCGTCTGTCCCCAAACTAAAACGTTTCTTCCAGCAGCTTTTTTCACCTTTTGCTCATTGACATGCAGGATTTAGGTTCGATGCGTAAATACTGTCGAATCGAGTGTCGCCCCTTTTGGCATTACCTACTGTAGATTTTGATCGGCAAATTTGCTCACTATCACCGAAGTATGTTAGATGACATATCCACCTACTTGTTTAGACGTATAAAATCTCCTGTAAGGTGCGAAATTCACACTCATTCAAGCTGCCACCTTACAATTGTTACAAGGGAAGCGATATGGCAATGTCTAATTGGACAGAATCGTCAAAAGGAATGCATCTCAGAATCAGAAACGTGTACAAAAAATGCCTGAATTGTGTTATAATAGACAGAAAAAAAATCAGAATGGTTTATAATGGGCAAACGGGTTGGACAAGTCAGTGTGCTCTCACCAGTACTTTTAATTTAGTCATGGATAACATCTTGAGGGAAGTTCACCAAAGGGTCAACAGCAGATGATATGAAATAGGATATGCAGGTGATGTGATGATCTGGCAAGAAAATGAGCAGAAATTGGAAGAACAACTAAATACCTGGAAGCGAGTAATCGAAGAAGCAGGCATGGAAATAAGCTTAACATAATGTGAAGTAATGAAAGTCAGGAAAAATGAAAAAATGATGGATGTAAGCTGTAATGGAAAAATTATTAAAAAAGTTCATTCTTTCAAGTATCTAGGAAGAAAATTAACCAAGAAAGGAAGCATCAAGGGCGAAATTTCAGCGAGAACAAAAAACTGTTCGAAATGTTATTGTAGTGTTCAGACATAAGTAGAAATTGGAAAATATCTGCCAGTGCGAATATCATAACGTACAAGTCACATTGTCTGCCAGTTTTGATCTATGAGTCAGAACATTGGAAATTGGAGGTGGACAAAGAAAGATCTGAGCAGAATGCAAGCATCAGAGATGCGCTTTCTTCAAGGGACCCGGGATAGGTCGAGGAGGGACAGGATAAAGGTTGAAACAAGCATGGAGAGAAAGAGTCTTAAATGATCTGGGTACATTAAAAGTATCACGAACTAGATGGAAAGACCAGATGAAGGATGACGTAAATTGAAGAGGACTGCTATGGGAGGAGATGCTGAATCATTAACTGTGGGAGAAAAGGGAGGTTTAGAGTAGGCTCTGTGATGGGCCTTCATAAGCAGAAACGCTTCAGGAAGAAGAAGAAGAAAAAGAAGAAAAAACAGGAGAAGAATTTGGGGCTGCCTCGGTGCTCCCTAATGACTGTAGACTACAACTGAAGACATACTTGTAATATGGATTCCATATTAGATGGGCTAAACGTCGCATCCGCGAGAAACCTGCGTGTTGCTGGCACACGAGATTTTGTTTGGGACAGTGGACTACCGCTATTGTTAGCTATTTTAGAGAATCCCGCCTTTTCATTAATTTGGTCCAGTATAAAACTTTGTTGCCGGTAATATGTTTAGCTTCTGCCCCCGTGTGTCGTGCAGCGGACACCAGACACGCGCCGCTGTCGGGTGCAGCGCATCGCCAGCGCTGGCTGGCCACGTGCGCGCCCGTCCCGTGCAGCCCGCGTATTGACACATCGACCGCTGTTTCAACAGGTTATGTTTGCGGTCGCATTTCCGCGACCCGCTCTTGGCTACGCTGGACCCAGTTAAGCCCGCTTCGCCAGTACACTTCACGCGACTGCTTCTCTGCAGCGTGTTCCGGTATAGAAAAGGATTCTTTGCTTTACTTTGGTTATTGGAGGGTGGGAAGGCTTAAGTCCTGGCCATTACATCAGTATGAAATTGTTATAGCTCGTCTCCTCTGTAATCAATAAAAGCTATCCGATATTTTTTACACTAGGACAAAATGACAAACGTGACGTTAAAATCACAAATTCAGGTTGACCAGTAAATAGGATAGTAGAGGCCATCCTTATATTCAGCCTATGGCAGAATTATGAAAAAATGTGACACATACGGAGCGTTCCGAAATTTGCTTTATAAACTGCTAGGACTTCTAGAGCGGTGTTAGTACATATAAAGGGTGTATCAAAAAGAATCATCCGATTTGCACGTCTTTATCTCTGAAGCTAATAAACATATATCATGAATTTTGTTTTTTGTTGGAAGGGAAACTCAAAAAGATTTTTTCATCCTTTTCGTCGATGTTCAATATCCCCCCTTGAGATGCACGGCATATGTCAATGTGGTATTCAAATTGTTCCCACACTGCAGCGAACATGTCTTTAGTTACAGCTCCCACAACTGCTGTTATGCGATGTCTCCGTTCATTCACTGTTGTTGATAACGGTGGCACACAAACAGTCTTTTATAAACCGTTACAAGAAATATTCGCATACAGTCAGGTCCGATGACCTTGGAGGCCAGTAATGTAAGACTAACAAGGCGGGTGCCAGGGTTGGGAAATTAAGTTTGGAGTGGGACGGCGCGTGTTTGCAGCACTACCCCATAGAGCTACAATGCCCCAGCCATACGGCTAGATGGCCAGCCATTCACGAGAAAAACGCCCCAAAACTTTCAGTCCTACAGTATACAGGGTGTTACGAAAAGGTACGGCCAAACTTTCAGGAAACATTCCTCACACACAAAGAAAGAAAATATGTTATGTGGACATGTGTCCGGAAACGCTTACTTTCCATGTTAGAGCTCATTTTATTACTTCTCTTCAAATCACATTAATCATGGAATGGAAACACACAGCAACAGAACGTACCAGCATGACTTCAAACACTTTGTTACAGGAAATGTTCAAATGTCCTCCGTTAGCGAGGATACATGCGTCCACCCTGCATCGCATGGAATCCCTGATGCGCTGATGCAGCCCTGGAGAATGACGTATTGTATCACAGCCGTCCACAATACGAGCACGAAGAGTCTCTACATTTGGTACCGGGGTTGCGTAGACAAGAGCTTTCAAATGCCCCTATAAATGAAAGTCAAGAGGGTTGAGGTCAGGAGAGCGTGGAGGCCATGGAATTGGTCTGCCTCTACAATCCATCGGTCACCGAATCTGTTGTTGAGAAGCGTACGAACACTTCGACTGAAATGTGCAGGAGCTCCATCGTGCATGAACCACATGTTGTGTCGTACTTGTAAAGGCACATGTTCTAGCAGCACAGGTAGAGTATCCCGTATGAAATCATGATAACGTGCTCCATTGAGCGTAGGTGGAAGAACATGGGGCCCAATCAAGACATCACCAACAATGTCTGCCCAAACGTTCACAGAAAATCTGTGTTGATGACGTGATTGCACAATTGCGTGCGGCTTCTCGTCAGCCCACACATGTTGATTGTGAAAAGTTACAATTTGATCACATTGGAATGAAGTCTCATCCGTAAAGAGAACATTTGCACTGAAATGAGGATTGACACATTGTTGGATGAACCATTCGCAGAAGTGTACCCGTGGAGGCCAATCATCTGCTGATAGTGCCTGCACACGCTGTACATGGTACGGAAACAACTGGTTCTCCCGTAGCACTCTCCATACAGTGACGTGGTCAACTTTACCTTGTACAGCAGCAACTTCTCTGACGCTGACATTAGGGTTATCGTCAACTGCACGAAGAATTGCCTCGTCCATTGCAGGTGTCCTCGTCGTTCTAGGTCTTCCCCAGTCGCGATTCATAGGCTGGAATGTTCCGTGCTTCCTAAGACGCCGATCAATTGCTTTGAACGTCTTCCTGTCGGGACACCTTCGTTCTGGAAATCTGTCTCGATACAAACGTACCGCGCCACGGCTATTGCCCCGTGCTAATCCATACATCAAATGGGCATCTGCCAACTCCGCATTTGTAAACATTGCACTAACTTGTTGATGCTACATACTGATGTGCTTGATGCTAGTACTGTAGAGCAATGAGTCGCATGTCAACATAAGCACCGAAGTCAACATTACCTTCCTTCAATTGGGCCAACTGGCGGTGAATCGAGGAAGTACAGTACATACTGATGAAACTAAAATGAGCTCTAACATGGAAATTAAGCGTTTCCGGACACATGTCCACATAACATCTTTTCTTTATTTGTGTGTGAGGAATGTTTCCTGAAAGTCTGGCCGTACCTTTTTGTAACACCCTGTATAATACCCATGCGTCCGCTCACCGAACCGAATGGCGCGGTGGCCGATGCAATTTTGGTAAAAATTCGTGCTTTATATTTTCAAAGTATCTATTTGCTTTTCCTTATTAAAAAAAATTCAATGACGTTCAAATTGAAAACGTTTGTTCTTTCAACATTTTCAACTTTTCCAACCAAATTATTTCCTTCAAATATTCGTTCGTATTGTATACTGACAATATTACATGTCTATCATGTACATTATAATGGCTCTGAGCACTATGGGACTCAACTGCTGAGGTCATTAGTCCCCTAGAACTTAGAACTAGTTAAACGTAACTAACCTAAGGACATCACAAACATCCATGCCCGAGGCAGGATTCGAACCTGCGACGTAGCGGTCCTGCGGTTCCAGACTGCAGCGCCTTGAACCGCACTGCCACTTCGGCCGGCTGTACATTATACATAACATCCGTCGAACAGGAGCGTACTAGTTCAGATACTCGATCGACTTCAGTGTCATGAGACCGCTATAAACGAGGGTCCCCACAAAGCGGCACTTGACAAACTTGGAGAGCGAAAGGATAGCTGCGCATCCGCGCTCCCAGCACTGCAAACAGGGAAAAAGAACCTAGCAGTTGCTTTCGCGTGCTTGGAACGAGTACACGTGTGTAAAGGTTTTCCCTGTTGCTAATATTTTGTGGTTACAATGCCTCGAAGTGAACACATCGCGAGTTCTGAGGGACTTGTAGAAGATATTACAGACGATTTTCTACACAGCGAGAAATCGAAGTTGATGATTAAAGATGCAGTTACCCATTTCAATGCACTGCTGGTTGAAAACGATTTACTAGCGTCAGAAGGTTCGCCGTCAATTCCACACGAAGCTATGCTGATGGCACAGAAGTTGTACAACACTGTGATAGATTTCTTGAGTAAAAACACTATTGTGGCTGATGAAGAGTTACTTCACAAGAATGAAAGTGGTGAAGATGTAGAATTCGAAGAGGTTACAATAGACGATTCTTCGGACGAGTATGAACCCCCAGGGAAAAATCCAAAGAGTCTATGTATATTCCGCTAGAATACAAAATACAATGCGTCAACATTGCGAAAGTACATCCTTGGTGGAGTATGCAGGCGCTGAAAAGTAAAGGATGTCATCGTTAAAAAAAAAAGGAATATTTATCACGATGGGAAGACGAAATTAAAAAGGATGTATCTGTATTTGACAAATACACAGCGATAGATTCGTGGACTTTTGTCGAAGCTAGGCAATATTACCAGCAAGTAAGTTACCACTCGAAATCTGCAACAATGGGCTCTAGCAGCGGCCGCACAATACGAAAACTTTGAATTTAAAGCTTCTAGTCGATATGTGGCGAGATTTAAACAACGGCACAGAATTCGTCAACGGAAAGTAACAAAATTCGTATCACGAAAGGAAACAGTGACATTGGAAGAAACCTTGGCTGTTGCAGAAACTTTCCGGCTACAAACTCGAGATTTAATACCCACTTTTGAGAAGGACTATATTATCAACACGGATCAAACAGGTATGTGACACAAAATGAAATCACATTCTATAAATGGTATTTCAAACAACGAATACCCATTTGAATAATTCTCTTATATAATCACGTAATTTTACTATCGTTTCGATCATTAAATATCGTGCTATTTCATTTGCTTCCAGGATGTCAGTACCAGTCTACTTCCAACCGGACTCTCACCCATAACGGAAGCAAGACCGTACTTGTGAAGAGAGTGGACATGAAGAAAGTTACGCATTCATATACAGCACAATATGCTATTACTTCTTCTGAACGTGTCCTGCCGAATGTTTTCGTATGCCTGCAGGAGACAACAGGTGCATTTGGACCCCGAGTCCAGAAGACGAACGATGAATACGCCAAAACATACAAGAACGTCATTCTGACGTCATCAAAATCTGGAAAGCTGACTACAAACATGTACAACAAGTTTCTTAAAACATCTTTGAAGCGCTATGTTGGGAACAAAAGGTTTCTCCTCATCGTCGACTCCTGGGAAGGGCAAACACAACCAGACGAGGTTTTCCAGGACGACGCACAACGTCCCACCTGTACCCTCAAAGTCATTCCACCGGAGTGTACACCACTAGTGCAGCCCTGTGATGTTTATTTTTATAGACAGGTGAAAAATGTCATTAAATGCCTGCAAAATTGCGTCACGTTAATTGAACAGGACCGAGAGACTAATTCACGAGAAGATTGTATTAAAATTCACTCAATCGTTAACCATCAGTTATCATCTTCTGATTTTCACAATATGATCCAATAAGCATGGTTCGCGTCGGAACTAACCGCAGAAAGACACATCTTAGAGATGTTAACGCGGTCTGCTTTTCGACAGATGTCCTCCAAACTCGCTGCTCGTGTAAAAAATCTTCATTTATTGGATGCGCAAATCGTTCAAACATCTTTTGTTTCGAGAGTTTTTATGACAAATATCATTCTGCCTCTTGTGTTATTTCGGAATCCAGCGAATAAACATATCATTATTCATAGTCTTCACAATATGAATATTATTCTCCCATGCACACAGTTTTCAATATACAATACGAACGAATATTTGAAGGAAATAATTTGGTTGGAAAAGTTGAAAATGTTGAAAGAACAAAGTTTTCAATTTGTACGTCATTGAATTTTTTTTAATAAGGAAAAGCAAATAGATACTTTGAAAATACGAAGCACGAATTTTTACCAATATTGCATCGGCCACCGCGCCATTCGGTTCACTGAGCGGACACATGGGTATTATATACTGTAGGACTGAAAGTTTTGGAGCGTTTTTCTGGTGAATGGCTGGCCATCTGGCCGTATGGCTGGGGCATTGTAGCTCTATGGGGTAGAGCTGCAAACACGCTCCGTCCCACTCCGAACTTCATTTCCCAACCCTGGCACTCCCCTTGTAAATCATTTGCCCCGGTGTGACCGATCCATCCATCGTTCAGTGATTCTTTGATTTAAAAAAAAAGAAATTCCCGCGCTTCCAGATGCTAGAGTGGGGGTGCCCCATCCTGTTGGTGAATGAAGTCGTTCGAATCAGTCTCCAACTGTGGGAAGTTCTCAAACGTATCGAGATATGTGCTTCCTGTAACAGTGTCCTCGGCAAAGACAAATGGACCATACACATTATCTCAAATAATATAACAGTTACGATTTTTAAAATCGGATGATTCTTTTTGATATACGATGTAAAACTGGAGAGCTTGTTGTTTCCAATGGTACGTACTTCACGCTCATATCTGAAATAACATAATAGTTATGATTTTTTTACGTCGGATGATTATTTTTGATGCACCATGAATTTTGAGTAGGAACCCATGTCCGGAAACCTCATCCAACGACGCTACAGAGTGTCAAATTTATAGGCGCCGGCGCGGTGATTCTACGATGGAAACTTCGGGGATGATGGAGAAGGGAAACGAACGAGTCGAAAGTTATAAAGAAAACTGTTCTGATACCTCTGACAGTGCAATACATGTACCGGTACTGTTGTTGCGAAGACTTTAGGGTAGGCAAATTTCACAGGTGTTAGTGTGGACCAAAATAGGAAAAGAAGTCCGAAACGCATACCTCAAGGGGCCGGCCGCAGTGGCCGAGCGATTCTAGGCGCTACAGTCTGGAGCCGCGCGACCGCTACGGTCGCAGGTTCGAATCCTGCCTCGGGTATGGATGTGTGTGATGTCCTTAGGTTAGTTAGGTTTCAGTGTTTCTAAGTTCTAGGGGACTGATAACCTCACATGTTAAGTCCCATAGTGCTCAGAGCCATTTGAACCATTTTGAACCATACCTCAAAGGCTATGAGTTCAAGAGAAGAGATGCATTTCACACTAGAGGAGATGAACAGGTGCTTATAGCTCCCCAGGTAAGCGTTTTAGAACCCATGTTTACTGTACTCAACTCTGAAAGTTGGCTCCTCTACAGTCTTTTGCACAAACTACCTGTACACGTATCCCACTGCAGAGGTATCAGAACGGTTTTCGCTTGTAACTTTCTACTCGTTCGTTTTCGAATCAGGGACTCCTACCACAAATTGATACTTTACCCTTCTGCACCATCCCTGAAAGTCTGGAACATAATTACGGAATCACCCTGTGTATACATACATTTATAGGCGCCATCGCCTATAAATTTGGCGCTATGTGGCTGTGTTGGATGACGTTTCCGGACATGGGTTCTATTCAAAATATGATGTATTCACTCCCTTCCACGAGTTCTAGGATTTTGTAACGAGAATTTCCGAACACCCTGTATAAAGCAGTAAAATAAGAAAGAATATTAACGAACTAGTTGATTATAGTAAACGATTATTCAGAGACTTACAGGAAACAGATATCCAAAAGCCGTAAATTTATTGAATAATTTTATTACGCTAATAGTTTCGGCGCCTCACATGCACTATCTTCATATCCCCACACACAAAAAGATATAAGCCATGCAGTCGTTTGTCCTTATTAAATACTATATCAAACTGGTTTCCGTAGATATCTCCACAACAGACGTGGTCCGTATTCTGCCTGTTTACATGTATCTGCATTTGAATACGCATACCTATGCCAGTTTCATTGGCGCTTCAGTTTAAATACTGTACATATATCTGACTTATCAGTAATAAAAATATTTTTACTACGAACTTGCTTTATATCGTCCACCTTATTCTGCTGATCAGACACTTCCTTCGCGACTGACCATATAGTTATAATTTTATCCTGTGAATTAGCTATTCTATTTACGTACCACATACTTTTTGACTTCCTACTAACATTTTTAAGCATCTTGCACTGCTGTTTGTGATGGGCTACTTTAGCTCGATTGTGACTACTTCTAACATTTTGATATAATTCCCACTTTGTTCTACATGATTTACTTATCCCACCAGCCAGCCACCCACGCTGCCTTTTACTGCTAGGACCCTGTTTAGAACGTTCTAATCTACAGCAACTTTCAAAGAGCAAGAGAAATGTGTTAAGGAAAGCATTATATTTGTCATCTATGTTATCAGCTCTATAAACATCCTGCCACCTTTGTTTCTTAACGAGGTTTAAAGAACTCTCTGTTGCCGTTAGATTAACTTTTCTAAGTAGTTTGTAATTATATATAACATTTGTTTGAGCACAAAAACCTCTAGTATTAAAATTTGTGCATCATAGTCTGAAAGGCCATTCAGCCTTTTACTAACACAATGACTATCTGTTAGTGAAGAATGAATAAAAATATTGTCTGTGAGTGTGCTGCTGTTCCCCTGCACCCTGGTTGGAAAAAACGCTGTCTGCATCAGATCATATGAATTTAGGAGATCTTCCAACACCCTTTTTCTTGCACAATCACATACAGAATTCTATATGGAAGTCACCACATATAACTAATTTTTGGTGCCTCTTATAAAGTGAACTAAGAACTATCTCTAGATTGAGCAGAAATGCTCTGATGTCAGAGCTGGGCGACTTGTAAACAGCACCAGTTTGAAGTTGGTTTCACTAAATTCAACTGCCCCTGCACAACAGTCAAATACCTGTTCAGTACGGTCTCGTGATACGTCTATGGACTGAAATGTAATACTGTGCCTTACGTACATGGCCACTCCCCCACTCCACGAAGAACTCCTTGAAAAACAGCCAGCTAATTTGTATCCTGGTAAAAGAACCCTTTGAATTGTCAAATTATTTAGTGGTGCTCCGATATATCAATAATGTCAGAGTCAACATATATAAGCATTTCAGTGACATTGTCTGTAATACCACTTATATTGTGATTCTAATGCCTTCAATACTTGGATATCTGACCTCCTTTGATGGTGATTCCATTGTTAGAGGGACTTCCTTTAAACAGGGATACCTATCAGCTGACTTCAGTCTAAAAAAGGTGAAAGATGCAGCTCTAACACTAACTACTACATGAATTTTCCAATGAATGATCCTACAACCCACTACACTGTCATCTACTGTATAAGCTTTGTCGCCCCCTTTCCCATACCCGTTGAGGTGCAGGCCATGCCTAGTGATACCCGATCCATTGATAGACTCAACTGGCACCACTGCAATATGAGCCATGCTCTCCGTCATCAGCGCCTTCTCCAGCCCCATGTTAACACGCCTTACATCAGCATTAAGATTAGGCCGATCATGACGCTGAAACATTTGCACGAAGTGTACATTAGTGCCGCTAGTTTGAGTAGTTATCTTTATCAGGTTACCACCTACATCATCTCTATTAAGACTCTTCCCAGCTCCCTCCACAATCACTACATGATCCTCTTTCATAAAATTCTTACATTACTCCCCTACGTTAACAGTCACCTGAGCCAACACTGCACCAAGCTTCACTATGCTGGTGACCTGGTACTCACTTCCCAACACTACCTGCAATTGCTGGCCCACACCTCTGCCATGCGAACTACCTAGCAGCAGAACCTTCTTCTTTCTGTTACAATTTGCAACTGACTTAGGCTTCCTAACTGCTGGGGACTGCTTCATGTTTCCTACATCTACAGCTACAAGAGGCTCCTCTCCACCAAACTTTGACAGTTGGTCAAATCTATTGGTTATACGCAAAGTACAACTGTCTGGATATCTCCTCTTCCTAGCTGTCTTCTTAGCAACTGCCAGTTCCCCTTCGACAGAGCCGTTCACCCTCCTCAACCTATCTAGTTTCTCCTTTGCGTTTTGTAGCTGCACCTGAAGGGCACAGATCGTACGCTCCTGCTCCTCTATCAACTTATTTCTGCCGCAAATTCTGCGTTTCCAGGAGAGGATCACACTAAAATGACCACTGGCTTCCCCAGTGCATTCCCCCCAATGAAAATACTTTGAACAAATCCCACACCGTAACCCACTACTCACAAACCTACAACAGAGCCCACACTTCCCACTCATGGTAAAATGTTAACAGTTCCTGAAAAAACTATACGTTTATGTTAACTATGTTCAGTTAGAACAGTAGAACGATTTAAAGAACTAACTGACAATAGTGATCCCGAATTTCTCTCTTTACTAAGAAAGCAAATGCTTTTATTAATACTACTTAACCAAAACTAATACCAATACCACAAAAACTTCACACAATTTCTTATTTAAAACCAAAACTTCAAGCGGCCGCTGGAACACTCAACGAAATTAAACGTAGTGAACGAAAATTTTACCGAAATATTTCAGTACAAACAATAAGAAACGTCAGCTGAAAACTACCGTACTAAATTTAATAAATGACTTCAACACATAAACAACTCTTTAAAACACAATGAGCGAAAGTTTTCGAAAGTTTATTAAACCGCTATTTCGCCAGAAACAGCACGAGACACCGTTGAAAACTACTACGTTTAATAACCGAATAACAGAGCACAAACAACTTTGTCAGAACTTAAGAACCGCTATAACTGCAACTGTACGCAATGTAGACACACTGCTAATATTTGGATGAGTGATTGAAAACTACTAAATCTGATATTCGAGTACAGTGCACAAACGATTTTTTCAGTACTTAGCTTTAGAACCTCTACAGCTGGACATGGCCAGGTTCTGGTCCAAGACTTCATAAAATAAAAAACTACTTGACCCTGCTTATATATCTGTATACTTTTATACTCTTTTTGTATTTGTTATATACTTGATATGTATGTGTTAATCATTCTCATTTTATGTACGATGCTTCTGACATGATTAAATAAATAAGCTGCAACCGCACGCCGCGAAATGCAAGTTGTTAGTAAGTTGTTGTTAGTATACACTGGTCAACAACATTCTTGTTGCATTGCTGGCAGCAGTTGTTCTTACCTAGTTTGAGGGTGCTTATTTCAGATCCGAGGTCGGCCTTTTTTTCTGGAAGCTCTAGTTTCTTGCAACCACAAAATATCAATATTTCATGTTTGTATCATCAAATCATAATGCAGGTGGATAAATATTTGATTTAGGTCTCTTGAAATTAGTTTGTAATACAAATTAAATTAAATACAAATCAAAATTAAATATAAACACAGTCTAAACCCATTAAGTGGTGTGAAATGAAACACATACCATCATGAAGAAGATTAAACTTTCATAAAAGTTACTTATAACTAGCTCTTTCTATTGAGGCAGAAATTTTCATTTCAAGCTCTTCCGTTTGTGGACTACTTCAAAGAGATCTCGTTTAATACTCTAGCCATATTCTGCCACCATATGTACGTCCCATCTCTTTTTATAGCGCCCTTCCACAGTCTTAGGGTCTTCAAGGAACCGTTCGCCTTTCTGGTCACTAATGTCTCCTAAGTTGTCAGAAAATTTATCAGGATGACTGTGTAGGAAACGGAATTTAATCCTCATTTTATACCCCATGACATGAAATTCTGACAACATATCAGCTACGAGACTTTCATAGTTAGCAGCTGTTTTACTCTCAAGAAAGTTTTCATTTACCACCACGACTGACACCTATGCAGCCCTTTCCTTCACATATTATCTTTGTGATAAATTAGGGTGGTTAGGGTATGATATTCAACGTCTGTTTTTGTACCAATTCCCTTTTTATTAGAGGCAAAAAAATAGTAGTCACTTGTGCGATGTACTGGTTCTCGCAGGACATGCGGTTTCCGAAAGGTAAACATTTATGCTTTCTCTTCGTCCAGACAGGCAGCATTTCCTCACAGTTGTGATAGACAGTACGTGGACTATGTACGTTGTCTTGGTCGCCAAGAGCAAGTCCAAAATATACTTTATAAGCTTGCCTCACAAAGGATGTTATACTGCATCTTTAAAGAATAATTGTGTGTTATCCACAATGTAACAGAAACTGTCTGGATGATTACGACATTGACATCTCTTGGTAGCCATGATGAAATGACATCAGATCTGAAAGAAACAAGATACAATATCGTAGCCCTGTCGCTAACATAAACACGCAAGCAATAAATCTCAGTGCAAACTGTTGTGGCGTAACAAGACAGCCACGCCACTCGAAAGTAGCCGAAAGGCACGCGTTAACTCACGCAGGCTAGTAGATAGGTCTGAAACAGGATACGTAATGAATGCTATAAAGAAAAGTACGTAGCTCCTGGAATACTTAACTCTAATCCATCCTTGTGGTACATCGCTCTTGATGATACAAGTGAGACTCTTTAGATACAAGCTATGTAATGCTAATGGCGCCTTGCTAGGTCGTAGCCATTGACTTAGCTGAAGGCTATTCTAACTATCGGCTCTGCAAATGAGCGAGGCTTCGTCAGTGTGCATCGCTAGCTACGTCGTCCGTACAACTGGGGCGAGTGCTAGTACGTCTCTCTAGACCTGCCCTGTGGTGGCGCTCGGTCTGCGATCACTGACAGTGGCGACACGCGGGTCCGACATGTACTAATGGACCGCGGCCGATTTAAAGCTACCACCTAGCAAGTGTGGTGTCTGGCGGTGACACCACACAAACAGCTGGAATGAAAAAGTTGTAATTGCATGAAAACCAGAGCATTGAGAGCAAAATCGATTTCAGGTTTGAAATCAACAGATTAAAAACACAAAAATTCACTAAAATAATCTCATGCAACCAAGAAGAGTTCAAAAAAATGTGTTGATCAGTGATATTTGTATGTTTATTACGTTTCAACTGACAATCAATATTAATTCCTATAAATTTCGCGTTTACTATACAGTCTGTGAAATTTTCATCAACGTTTAATTTTACTGGATTACTTCCCCTCTTCAAGCAGAAATACAGTTATCTGTTTTCTTTTTGTTCAGTTAAGTTTATTGAATGATGATCAATTAAAAACATCATTAGGTGTTTCATTTGATTTCTTTTCCTGGAGTTCTGGTGTTTTATTTGTGAATATAATATTACTGTCTCAGCAATAAGAATTTTTCCCCGTGTCTCACTTTGTCTGGTAAGTCACTGACGTATATCTAAAACAATATTGGTCTTACGATGCTGCCCTGCGAGCTCCCACATTAATTTACTACGGATCTGATAAATATTTCACTATAAAAGGTCTTTTCTTTGAAGCCGTACTACCTCCTGTTCCTTTACAAAAAGGGTTTGAGTGTGACATCTCGTCGACATAAAGACCATTAGAGATGGAGTGTAACCCCAGAACGATGACGGAGGAGAAATGCAGCGCCCGTGCTCTGGTTAAGGAAAGAAGTCGGCATTTGTCGTATCTGACATCTCTAGGAGACTTCCGCTTGAATAATTGCTTATATCCTCTGAAGTTGATTGTCTCGTGCTTGTACTGCACTATTGCTTGTAGTAACTCAAACCGGACTATTGCAGCGATTGAGTTACAATAATTTGCAAAGTTATACAGCGTAAAAAGATATTTAAAGATAATAGAAAGATGTAAGATGATACTTTATTGAGAGGTATTCGTTGCCTTTTTATTGACCAACGATAGAACACTGCTTATTAATGATTAATGGAGAAACGATCTGCTCGAAAGTGTAAAGGCCACTCAGAGATTAAGTTCAACTGGTAGACATTAACTTAAATTAAAAAAAAGGACCACCTATGTAGATGAGGATTATATCCATCAACATGAGAAACTTAGGGAAAAAGACGTTGTACTCAACAAAAAAAGTATTATTGAATTGAGGAGTTACGTGGGACATGCAGAAGGCAATTTAAACGAGGACAGCAGACGTTCGCGCTACGTTATAACGTTTTCGCAGTTGATCGTGGAGGCTGATCGGCTTTTCTTTAGTTGCAAGCTATTGGCACTACGTCGTCTAGGCAGCGTAATTAGTAACGAATGAGGTCAGAGATGAAAGGTGTGTTTGTGCTGAGCAGCGTTTAGTTCCACAGTAAGCTGATTAGCGATCTGATGCCGAGAGCTGTTCTTCCAAACTAAGCTGCTTGTCGCCTATCGCAGTGAAGTACGGTAGAAATTGCGTGCAGGATAAGTAAAGCTCATAGTATAATTATCCTCGTTTCCTTCGGTGCCTCAGAGGATGTTCTTCATGGAGTATCTTCTGTTGCTTTCAGGCACGAATTAACGGTTAGGCAAAAAAATTCCAAAAATGCGTTTTGCTTCCTCTGCCTGAAGGATCGTTGAGTGTTCCTCCATAAATCCCTCTTAGTAGCAGAGCTGGCAGTGGCTTGCTAATGCCTTGGGCTCGACCTCATGATAGCTGCCTTTGCTTGCCTCGGTTGCTGATGATGGGGCGGGGGGGGGGGGGGGGAGAATAACTAAAAGTATTAGGTCGACGCGGCAGTATACACCAGACAGCACGACCGTGTTCTGACTTACATCGTCATCCCATGTGACGTGTCTCATGGAGCAATGGTAATGACGCAGATCTCTGGATACTAATCGAGCAGAGGTGCCACAGAATTTTGTATCTTGAATATAAAATCAAGACTTCAGTTTCATACCTAAGATGATTCTAAATTAGCGGTAGGTTTTTGTGACGCAGTGCAATCTGCTTCTCAGATGTTCTGTTTACAGATTTAGTGGTGGCATGACGTGTAATTTCACGTGTCAAACGCTGCTGCTATGCATTTATCTGTTCCCTTGTAAGAGGTATTCTCCGTTACTAACGATGCGGCGATAGTATAATTTCTGAACCGTAATCGGATGCGAACAGTGGACGATATACATTGTAAGTAGGCTGTGTAGGTTTTTTATTGGTAACGCCACGTAGCGCTCTGTATGAAAATCACTGGCTGTGCTGTGTGCAGTCTGTGGCTAGTTTGCATTGTTGTCTGCCATTGTAGTGTTTGGCAGTTGGCTGTGAACAGCGCGTAGCGTTGCGCAGTTGGAGGTGAGCCGCCAGCAGTGGTGGATGTGGGGAGAGAGATGGCGGAGTTTTGAAATTTGTAAGACTGGATGTCATGAACTGCTATATATATTATGACTATTAAGGTAAATACATTGTTTGTTCTCTATTAAAATCTTTCATTTTCTAACTATGACTATCAGTAGTTAGTGCCTTCCGTAGTTTGAATCTTTTATTTAGCTGGCAGTAGTGGCGCTCGCTGTATTGCAGTAGTTCGAGTAACGAAGATTTTTGTGAGGTAAGTGATTTGTGAAAGGTATAGGTTAATGTTAGTCAGGGCCATTCTTTTGTAGGGATTATTGAAAGTCAGATTGCGTTGCGCAAAAAAATATTGTTTGTCAGTAATTTTTTTAAAGGGGACGTTTCAACATCTCTGGACACATTGTGCATGTATCACACAGAATCGATATTTTAAGGAAGTAAGTTTTCTTCATTTTACAGTTTGTTATCGTAGTTCATCGTAGAGAAACCTGCAAGAAGAATGTATGTCATGTACTGGAAATATATTTCTTACACTGGAATATTAACAGAGCTGCATTCCACATGACTAATAGGTCTGAAACTGCAGCGATCTGACATTATAGCCTGTTTTAAGTGCAGAACCGGGTAGCCTTAGGAGTGCTTGTGTTTATGTTCTCTCTTCCCAATACTTTCCTGGTACTGACCTCAGACCCTAGAACATTTATAATTGATAGCGTAGTCTATTTACGTAAAATGTTACGAACTCCATCCATCTGAAGCTCCATTACGCATAAAAACCATCCGTTTCTTGTTCTTCATAACCATCTGCTATTACATCACAACACTTACAAATTTACTACTATAAACCGGTAAGGGATGCTAACGTAGTCGATATGTGTGCATCTGGAGAAATCTTGAGCACTTGGATGGGTGTGGACTCTGCAAGCTCCATTCATTCACAAGATGCGGAATGTAGCAGTCTACTTCTGGTCAGCTGCAGATTAAATCAGTAACTATGTTGCAGGGCGGGTCCGTCAAAGACAGTGCGATGGGATCTTTCAGTGTCTAACTTTATCCTAAGAACGCGAGAATGCCCTGTGACTCCCATCCGCAAAGAGAAATATCGTAAATTGCACACTATGCTCGAGGTACTAGAAATATGTAGATCGCTGTCTGATACAATTTAATGATGCATATGTTTGAGAATTGACAGTGAATGGACATGCTGCACAGTCATCTATCTACATTCGCAATGGTGCTCGCAAAGTAGAGGAGGGGGTGGTTTAGCGATGATACTGAAACTGGGAAGCATGCTGTCACATCACTGGTTGGTGTTGAAATTACTGTAAAGTTGCTGAAGTTGTTCACATTATCAACTGTGATGATTATTATTACAATACATCGACGTCTTTCCCATTCCATCCGTCCACTGCTATGCTGTTGATTACCACATAATGATTGACATTGTTTGTTTGAGATGGAGAAAGAGTCTTGGTGGAGAGGCAACACCTTCTGTAGATGGCTAGCACCGAAACAGTGATCGCGTACATGGCTGAAATATGAGGAATCAATCGAAATGGAACACAGAGTCATCAGCTATCCCATCACTGTGACAAAAGAGTTTAAATTTGGAGGTCGTCAATCACCTTTGGACAGCAATTTGGAAACGCTCCATGACGCTGCAGAACTCTTCCAGTTTCCTTATGTTGTGACTATCTTTTATTTAAAATCATCCAGTGTGTGTGTTTGGGGGGGGGGGGGTTGTGGTAGCAGCAGCAACAACATGATTTACAACATGTGAAGCCTAGTTTTCTGTGAGAGCCAAGGGATCAGAAAGTGATACTGTCAGTTGAGAACCTGACACAGACCTCGAAGTAGTGGCAGAAAAACAAAACGTATGAGAGTGTACAAAGCGTGTTACAGCAAAAAGACAAAAAAGAAAACAATGTTTCAAACAACGACACGGGGAGCCTCTCTTGCGACTGACAGTATAGTCTGTGGGATACGGTCATCCTTCTCCATCTACAGTACTGGCATTGACACTTTACTCTGGTCTGTGCAAGCGACTTCGATCACTGGCAACCTGTTCCAATGGAATACCTGTATATTTATTAGGATCGCCACATTTGCTCGCTGCCGGCACGCGGACGGTATTTGTTTTCGATATATGGGAAGAGAGAGATGCGGTAAAAATCTTGTCGAGTTCTCTATCGGATGAAGTCGGTGGAGTTTTTATAGTTAGTAATTTTTCTCTATTGGATGGTATGGAATAGATGGTGATAGTCGTGAATGGACCCTGAGGGACGCGGATCTACTGCAGACTGCAGTACCTGAATAATGTTGAGTCTTCCTAATTTTCCTGATAAGAAACACCACCATAACGGTTCATACTGTCTTTATACTACCTCGTGTTGCAGGAGTGGGCTTCATTTGGCGCTGACATTACACATCGTACACAGTTGGCGGAGCTACAACAACATGTTCCCATTTCCATCGAATGGTCAAAACACGGTCCTGTCGCACTAATTCACCTTAGACTGTTTCTACACGGACTGCAAGATGCGCTGCTGCTACGGTTGCAGGTTCGAATCCTGCCTCGGGCATGGATGTGTGTGATGTCCTTAGGTTAGTTAGGTTTAAGTAGTTCTAAGTCTAGGGGACTGATGACTTCAGACGTTAAGTCTCATGGTGCTTAGAGTCATTTGAGCTGCAGGATGTGGTAGATATTGATCTCTCCGACTTCTTCTCAGTTCCGACTTGAATTAGAATGATCACATGCGCATGGATGGCAGTGTAGGGTCTGAGGAGCGGTTGCAAAATGCATAGAGGCTATCTAAAATCACGTTGAAATTTTACTGGAGCAGATGGGTTCGCAAAAGGTGACTCGTTTCGAGATGTGAGAGTGCCAGAAATATGATTCACTAGTGGCTGTAATCATTAAAAGACTTCTCTGTACGATCGAATGCAGGTATGTGGTTGAACGGAAAGACTTGATTCCAAATTACAGACAGCATTTCTACCAGAAAGCGTAGCACTAGATATGTGAAAAGCTAGTGTACGTTCCTTATGACCTCAATCAGCACACCGTCTACTGTACGTGATCATTCTCTATCTACCATCACCTATAACCCAGTGGATATATCGCAGAACCTCTGATGTGGCATCCAGAAATAATGTGTTACAAATACTGGAGAAAATCTAGTGGTGGCATGAGGGAGCTGCAAATACTAGCTTCATACCGCGTTCCTTAGCCGAATCACTTTCTAAATTCAGTGATTTTAATACGAGCTTACACCCTCGGCGACGTATAATCGCACTGTTGGTCTGTTAATATACACTCCGGCGGTCACCGTCTATATTCAGTGCCGCGGTATTTGTCTGTAAGAACCACTTCATTCGGAGATAATGCCATATCTAGATTTATAAGGCTTGTATAGTTTTTGACATGGATATCGTTGGCGATACTTGTGAGCACGTGTAGAACCAAGACCACTTGCGAGAGTAACATAGCAGTTGTGATCGCGTTTTTTAACATCTGGCAGTATGTAAGAAGGTTACGTTTTTCTTGCTAAGACACTGTGGTACCATTCGCTAGAAAAACTTATGAGATATGTCCACTCATCGCAGCTTTTAGAACAGTATTGTTTTGTACTACCAGCAATAAGTTACTGGTGAAGTGTTATACTTAGTAGTAGGGGATGCGTGATAGGTTCGCCTGGAGCATCAGACTTATAAAGTATGTGTGTGTGTATATTCTGACATGTGCAAAGAAAATGACTATATCCAGTCATAAGGAAGGTATGGATTTGACGTGGACTACTGTGATAAGGAATGAAAGTTTTTTCCTACTTGGAAAAGTATGTCAAGTCATAAGAATGGTACAGATATTTTTATTTCCAGAGCCACTGCCATCAGCCAGGCGTATTTCCGATACTTCGCTCATCATCGAATGTTGTCCAGTTAAAAGCATGATCGTAATATTTAATTATAAGTACAGTGATAAAATATATGTGGCCAGTTTCCTAGGAAGATTCTGTCTGGTGTGCGAGGAGTACTTGGCGGCGGTGGTCTGTGGCAGGAATGATCCACATTTCCAGCTAACGGCAGGAGCCATGCAGATGGAAAGACCGATTGGGGTACAGAAATGTAGCTGACTTAACCATGTCGCCCTCTAGATGGCTGCATAGTGAACCAATACTCACTATATGTTGGACAGTCTTCGTGATTGTGTGTGCGCTCTGTGGAAATTTGAGAAGATTTGTGTTTGTGCTGGACAATTATTCCCTCCCATGTAAATCGTCCGGTTGACTGCTTCTGCACATTTCCTTCCTTTATTTGCTTGAGAGAGCAGCGACTGTGGTAAAAATGAAATGAAATGTCGTGTGGCTAGGGCCTCCCGTCAGGTAGACCGTGCGCCTGGTGCAGGTCTTTCGATTTGACGCCACTTCGGCGACCTGCGCGTCGATGAAGATGAAATGATGATGATTAGGACAACACAACACCCAGCCCCTGAGCGGAGAAAATCTCCGACCCAGCCGGGAATCGAACCCGGGCCCTTAGGATTGACAGTCTGTCACGCTGGCCATTCAGCTACCGGGGCCGGGCAGCGACTGTGGTGTGTGCATCTAGCAGGTGAAAGACAGGTGGGTGACACGTTTGTTGGTTCTCTAGACATGAGGAGCACCTTGTATTGAACTGGGGACCTAGAAGCGATAGAAAGGCTTCATCCTCACCTTATCCCTCAGTGGTTCACAACCCCACAACAGGCTACAGCAGTCCACTCACCCCACCGCCGCCCCACACTTAACCCAGGGTTATTGTGCAGTTCAGCCGCCAGTGGACCCCCTGGGAATGTCTCACACCAGATGAGTGTAACCCCAAATGTTTGAGTGGTAGAGTAATTATGGTGTATGCATACGTGGAGACAGTGTTTGCACAGCAGTCGCCAACATAGTGTAACTGAGGCGGAATAAGGGGAACCAGCCCGCATTCGCCGAGGCAGATGGAAGACCGCCATAAAAATCATCCAGAGACTGGCCGGCACACCGGACCTCGACACTAATCCGTCGGGCAGATTCATGCCGGGGACTGGCATGCCTTCCCACCCGGAAAGCAGTGCGTTAGACCGCATGTCTAACCAGGCAGGCTAGGAGCGCCTTAGTTGACTTTGTAAATTATAGGGATGATTTGGAATCTGTTATATCTCTGACATCACTATTTGTATGTGAAAATATCACTCTATTTTTTTCGAGTTTTCACGTAGAGATCTTCGCAGATGGGATAAGTGTCTAGCTACTCACTCGTTTACAGTACACTGCAAGTCGCTAAGGTTTCGGTTTTCTAGAGAAATAATTTCCAGTCTATATTTTCGGAATTATACTGTGCAAGCAATGGGTAGCATAGTGCTATGTGCTTGATATCGAGAAGTATCGTGTAAATTGTATGATATTCTGGCAAACCATGTAAAAATACATGTGTTCTTTTAGTCCCAAAGTATGGAGATGTATGTAGAAAGCAAGCAAGTAGGTTGGGAGCAGAAACAGTAATGCCTTTGTGCTGAGGGGAACGGATCTAGCCTTTGTACAACAGTTCGGAGAGTGACCTCAGTCCGCCGAGCATGCTGCGGTCATGCATCCGGCCAGTGTGTTTGTGGGGGGCAGATGACTTGTGACCATTGGCTGCAGTGGATGACCTACCGAACTCGCAGGAAATATCGAGTGCTGTGAGGACTATATATGATCCATGTGCTTATAATGTCTATCTTTGCGGTATATGTATGAGTGTCTAGTGGTCGCTAGCTATTTTCAGGGCGCAGAAGTGATGATTTTGTATGGTGCAGGATACGAACTGCGTGTTTACCACATTGATACGTTATCTGGTTATATATAGCTGGGTTTGAGATTTGTTTCACACTGAAATATTCAAGCTTCTGTCGTCAGTGGCAGAGCAGTGTAATTGAGGAAGTGTCTTCCCGTATTTGACGATCTGGAGACCACTTTTGCAGGGTTTAACTGCCAGTGCAATATGGCTACCTGTACAAAATAGTTTTTCCGCTGAAAGTCTCGTCTGCAGGGAAAAAAAGTGGACAGTGCTTTCACACTGGCAGTATCAGTAACTTAGTGGGCGAATTCAGTAAGAGCCAATCAGAATGCTCCATCCATTCACAAGATATCCTTTGTGCTGGGACATAGGAGCCTCTACGGACTGGTTCGAACAAGATGGGGCAAGGTATCTATGGAAAGTTCTGAGAGTAACGTCTTGTCTTCTTTGTTTAAGTGTTCAAAGACAAGTTGAAGCAGGTCATCCATCTCTGGTGGGGTGCTGTCCCTCAACCACCATTATGGCATTAGGACGTCTCGAGACCAGTAACTGTAGGACACCGAAAATTCCAGCCATTTTTCTCTTCTGTAGGACAGTGCTGCGAATTCTGTTTGCATGATTGATCTGATTTTCCCGTATGTGCTTAGACAGTGCTCTCTTTCCAAACAACAAGAATGCTTTTATGATTAATGGTGTTTTCGCTAGTGTGCCCAGACATAAATGGCTCTGAGCACTATGGGACTCAACTGCTGAGGTCATTAGTCCCCTAGAACTTAGAACTAGTTAAACCTAACTAACCTAAGGACATCACAAACATCAATGCCTGAGGCAGGATTCGAACCTGCGACCGTAGCGGTCTTGCGGTTCCAGACTGCAGCGCCTTTAACCGCACGGCCACTTCGGCCGGCTGCCCAGACATAATGAGGACTTTTAGTGGTGAGATCGTTTACCATTTCTGAGATGTATGTTGACAGCAGGATGTCATGATTTACAGGAAGGGAACACATGCCCTGTTAGGATCATCAGGAAGAAAGCAATTGTTGTTATTCTGGGCTATTTTTGTAAACAGGTCCTGTTGGGACAAGAATTTGCATGCAGACAGGCTGAGACATCACGAAAGCTCCTACAACAACAAAAGCGACCGTTAACTATTTCTGCGACACTTTATGATTTCAAGGATGGGACTGATATGTAATGAAGGGCTGTCCCATTAGGATCAGTAGGAAGAATGCATCCTGTGTTATTGTGGGGAGTATTGCAAAAAGAATTTCTATAGCGCGTCCAGAGATAGACTTTGCTGTTATTTACATAGTTATGTGACATCAGTATAACACTGACAACCTTTTAGCTGCACCTACGAGGGTGAGCCGCTATCCAAACATCTCACAGATGGTGAGCCACTATGGAAACATCTTGTTGGACTGCAGGTACAACGGCTATAGGTACCATGACTAGGTAAACACGTTTGGACAGGGGACGGCAGGTGGTAATAAAAAGAAGGGTGATTAATTTAATTACTTCTCAAAAGACCTGCATCTTTCCATACAACAGAGAATGATGAGCAAGAGAAATCCAACGGCAGGACGCTAATTTTTTGTAAATTATCAGTATACCCTTGAATTTCCCTTTGTGAGATCCTTCCTCTCCGCCACAGAGCCGCCAGTTTCCAGAACGTGGCAGGGAGGGAGAGAGGGGAGGTGAAGAGGTGGGGACGAGGTGGTGGTGGTGGGGGACGATTTCCTGAAAAATTCTCTAAGTAAATAAATAATTAAATAAACTATATTCCATACACTGCCTTGTATCCGCTAAATTGTTTAGATAAACACATTGTATAAATTGTTTAAACAATATTCCATATATTGCAATCGATTTCCTGACAAATTCATGAACTCAATTAATAAACTATATTTTATACACTGCTAGAAATAATTAAACAATATTCCATACATTGTCTTAATTGTTTAAACAATATTCCATACATTGCAATCGAATTCCTTCCAAATGATGGATCAATGGCGTCTTTTCCCCACCAATTTCCTGGATGGTGGAAGGGGAGGGGTTTTAACAGAGGGGAAGAGGTTAATTAATAGATCAGTTTAATTAAGTAGTCAATCAAATTGATAAGAGTGAGAGGGGCTGTTCCAATAACTCAGACCTGAAAGTGTACCTGTAGAAGCGAGGGGGAGGGGTTGGGTTGGAGGTTTCCTGAGGGGTTGGGGGAAGGAGGAGGGGGGAGGGGGACAATAGTTTATGTGGACTTGTTAATCAAAAGAAAGGATCCTCTTAGCAGAACAATAGGTTAATGATCTGTCAATCAAAGGTGAACAATAGGTTTTCCCCTGAGTGAATACCTGCCCCTGATGTAGGCAACCTGCACTAGCAAAATGTACTGACATGCCCTTGTCCTACTACTAACACATACTATGCGGCCGTCTTTTCTGCTTTAATTTACATGAGCTACTCAATGCAGTCTAGGCACATTTCTTACTCACACACGTTTAGCACCATTTGGACGTAGCTTTCCTTCACTCTAGAGCCCGTACATTTGGGCAGCTGGCTTCTGTTATTCGTCGTATGCACACTGTTATTATCCATTGTCTTTTGACTTAAATAAGCTAACTTTTACGTCGACAAGAGCCTTTTGTTAATGGGCTACTACACTTAGCATTTAATCTTCACATTTCAAATAATATGTTGCTGCTGTCTTAAGTCATGGCTTGTGATTAATTGCATTCATAAGTGTTCGTAAGAAGTATGTCTGCTTTGACAAAAGCCTTTTGGCTTTATTCAGTGTACGTTATCAGCATGTGATGTAACATGTGAGTACACTTATCCTACAACTTTTGTGTGCATTTGTTACTTCCTTGTTTTGTTTAAAATATTCTTGTAACCACTAATGTAATTTGTAGGGTCCCTTGTAGCTTCTCAGGAAGACAGTTTTAAAATTGGCGAAACCTAGGTCGAGGTTCCAGTAAACCTTTATTTGCAACTGGTTGGCTGATTGTTTCAGCCTCTGCAAGTAGATTCAATATCTCTAGTGTTAGCCAAGGATTTCTAATGGGCCTTGCATGCTTGACTGTCTGCTGCTTTGACTGTTTCACCTCTGAAGACTACCCACTTGTCTTCTACTGTGTTTCTGTGCCCTGCTTCAATCAGTGTCTGATGCTCTCTTTAAGACTCTCAATAAGAAGCGATTCTTGCAATTTATGTGCGTCTCAGCTCCTAAATTCCAACCATTTTTAAATTTCTTGAGTTTTAATCTGCAATTCATTACCAATAAATTATAGTCATAGTGTACATCTACTCCTGAAAATGGTTTCCAGTTTGAAATCTGGTATCTAAATCACTGTCTTACCACTATGTCAGCGTGCACACCTGCTCCTGGAAATGGTTTACAGTTTGAAGTCAGATTTCGAAATTACTGTCTTGCCATTATGTAGGCTGTCTTACAGCTTCTGGTGTACCTCCACGTACATGTTATGTAAACCAAGTTTTAGCTGCGACTAAATTGTACTCTGTAAAAAATTATACTAGGTGGTTTTTTCTTTTATTCTTCTCCCCCACTCCAGGCGATCCTACTACTTTCCGGTCTCTTCGCTTCCTACTATCGAATTCCAGTCCCTCATCTCAATTAAATTTTTGCCTCGTTTAGCGATCTGAGTAATTGTTTTTGCATCAACATACATACATAACCGCACCAGTATTGTAGGAAATAAAGTTCGCCTATATCTTTGTCAGCAAATTAAGAAGATGAAAGCACGCACAGAACGACGGCCCAGCCGCCCGCCAGATCCTGCTTTTACACTACTGGCCATTAAAATTGCTTCACCACGAAGACGAAATGCTACAGATGCGAAATTTAACCCACAGGAAGAAGATGCTGTGATATGCAAATGATTAGCTTTTCAGTGCATTCACACGAGGTTGGCGCCGGTGGCGACACCTACAACGTGCTGACATGAGGAAAGTTTCCAACCGATTTCTCATACACAAACAGCAGTTGACCGGCGTTGCCTGGTGAAACGTTGTTGTGATGCCTCGTGTAAGGAGTAGAAATGTATACCATCACGTTTCCGACTTTGGTAAAGGTCGGATTGTAGCCTATCGCCATTGCGGTTTATCGTATCGCATCATTGCTGCTCGCGTTGGTCGAGATCCAATGACTGTTAGCAGAATATGGAATCGGTGGTTTCAGGAGGGTAATACGGAACGCCGTGCTGGATCCCAACGGCCTCGTATCACTAGCAGTCGAGATGACAGGCATCTTATCCGCATGGCTGTAACGGATCGTGCAGCCACGTCTCGATACCTGAGTCAACAGATGGGGACGTTTGCAAGACAACAACCATCTGCACGAACAGTTCGACGACATTTGCAGCAGCGTGGACTATCAGCTCGGAGACCATGGCTGCGGTTACCCTTGACGCTGCATCACAGACAGGAGCGCCTACGATGGTGTACTCAATGACGAACCTGGGTGCAGGAATGGCAAAACGTCATTTTTTCGGATGAATCCAGGTTCTGTTTACAGCATCATGATGGTCGCATCCGTGTTTGGCGACATCGCGGTGAACGCACATTGGAAGCGTGTATTCATCATCCCCATACTGGCGTACCACCCGGCGTGATGGTATGGGGTGCCATTGGTTACACGTCTCGGTCACCTCTTGTTCGCATTGACGGCACTTTCAGCAGTGGACGTTACATTCCAGATGTTTTACGACCCGTGGCTCCACCCTTCCTTCGATCCCTGCGAAACCCTACATTTCAGCAGGATAATGCACGACTGCATGTTGAAGGTTCTGTACAGGCCTTGATTGACTGCTGCCCCGGCCAGCACATTCTCCAGATCTCTCACCAATTGAAAACGTCTGGTCAATGGTGGCCGAGCAACTGGCTCATCACAATACGCCAGTCACTACTCTTGATGAACTGTGGTATCATGTTGAAGCTGTATGGACAGCTGTACCTGTACACGCCATCCAATCTCTGTTTGACTCAATGCGCAGGCGTATCAAGGCCGTTACTACGGCCAGAGTTGGTTGTTCAGGGTACTGATTTCTCAGGATCTATGCACCCAAATTGCGTGAAAATGTAATCACATGTCAGTTCTAGTATAATATATTTGTCCAATGAAGACCCGTTTATCATCTGCATTTCTTCTTGGTGTAGCAGTTTTAATGGGCAGTAATGTACTTTTACCCCCTCCCCCTCTCCCACCCTTTCGCAACAACGACGCATCGAGAAGTGAAATCACCCGCCAGTGAGCGATAGTGCCCGCTTTGGGAACCACTGGGCTGAGGGATTCTCAATTTCAATAACGACAGTGAATGGGAAGCTACAGCTCTCGACAGACACTTTCTTCGTGCTGCTGTTGGCGGTCTCGTTCCTTCCTGCTGTTCCTAGACGGGAGGACTGAATCAGCGTCCTCGGGCGGCTGTTTGGGGAGCGGTGGACGGCGCAGGTGGCAAGTGCAGACGCGCTAACGCCGCGGCACACACGGCGAGCTGTTTAGCGTGCTGCTAACCGGCCGGCCGCGGATCGAGCCAGGGAGGAGGCCGACTTTTCCCACGAGAAGGCAGCCAGCCGCCTCAGGTTGAACGCTAGTCGCCCAGGGCGGGCGTCTCGTGCCTCAGAAGCCGCTCTGTCCCGCATACTTCGCGATAAAAAGCTGTGAGGACCACCGCGGGACCCAGTAATTTCTGGTTTTAGAGTATTTCACTAACTTGCTTTATTGTGTCATTTGTTCACATCCAGCTGCCAAGTGCTTAAGAAATGCGTCTGGAGACTACACCATAAATGTGTGGAAGACGAGAACATGTAGTACTTTCGTACCTGATCTCTCACCCACAAGTTTTACAGCAGTGGGTTGTTTCCAGTTTATAAATACTGACCGTGCTACTTATCTTACAAGATACGTTAAGAAAACCAAAACCTACGTTAACAGCTTTTGTAGATTTGGAGCTGAATGGAATGGATAGCATATTGAAAGGAGAATCAACAAAAGCAGAACAAGGGTAATGGAATGTAGTCGAATTAAATCAGGTGATGCTGTGGTGAATAGATTAGGAAGCAAAGCACTGTGACAAGTAGATGGCTTGTGCTATTTGGGGAGTAAAATAACTGATTACAGATGAAGTAGGACGTAAAATGTAGACAGGCAATGGCAAGAAAAGCGTTCCTTGAGAAGATAAATTTATTGACATCAAAATAGACTTGAGTGTTAGCAAGACATTTCTAAAAGTATAGTATGGGATGTAGTCATGTATGGGAGTGAAATAAGGACGATAAGCAGTTAAGAAGAGAGCAGAAACTTTTAAAATGGTACAGAAGAATATCGAAGATTACATGGGTAGATCACGTAGCTAATGAGGAGGTACTGAATAGAATTGGGGAGAAAACAAATTTGTGGCACAACCTAAGTAGAAAAAGGGATCGGTTGATAGGACACATTCTGAGACATAAAGGGATCACCAATTTACTATAAAAATTGTAGAAGAAGACCAAGAGATGAATACAGTAAGCAGATTCCAAAAGATATCGGATGCAGTAATTACATAGAGATGAAGAGGCTTGCATAGGACATAGTTGCATGGAGAGCGGCATCAAACCAGTCTTCAGACTGAGGACTGAAAACTACAACAACAGCAACAACATTTCATTTTCTGGCCTCGCCTTTCTGTTGCTCCTGTGGCTGTCGTGCATTCTGGAGTCAGTTTCTGGTGTCCGGCGGAAAGAGGTTTTGTCCAACTTGGTTGTCATGGGCCAGTCTTTCCCTAATGCTCCTAAACGGATGCTGGCCAGGGCCTAGAGGACTGGCTCGAGGGCGGGTGACTTTCCCTGGGAGGCTGGTGTTGGAAATAAGCTTTTGATTAGCCTGGCAGTAAGCAGCGTTTTCACTAGAGTGTTATAGCACGAACAGGAAATGAGCAATGAGATTGACTGCATGCGCCTTCTTAGTCAGGTTGACTGAATGGCCTGAATGTTGAAACAGGTTTCCACCATGATCTGCACAGTACTTCTTGTGTTGCTGTATGTAGGACACACATGGGATTGGTTTATAGGTTGGTGTTACGGTTTTGTGAGCAAACACATGCTTACCGGACACACAGACTTCATATCAGATTACGGACCGGTAGTGAGCTGGAGGTGGTGTTCAGTGACTACAAGAAAACATGAAAGGTATTCGCAGTTGCGAATACGTACAATCATCAGCTGTATAAGGGATTGACGAGAATGAAAATTTGTACCGGACCTGGAGTCGAACCCGAATTTCCGCTTTACGCGAGGGTTCGCCTTAACCGCTTTGGCTATCTGTGTACGGCTCACGATCAGACGCAAACTTCCATATGTCGTCGTTCCTGCGTTACAGTCTGTACTCGTGTTTCCCGTACAGGAGAAGTCGCTGCCCGATATGGGCGGAAAGCATGCATGTCCGAGGAACATTGCATTGTTCTTGTTAACAACACAGGCACTGCAATATCGTACCGAATGAAGGGGAAGGGCACTTGGCGAGGTTTACTTCACAAGATAAGCTCCATTTTACCCGTGGAGATTTGGGCGTGGTGTTTTTAGGTGACTTCCTTTTTGTGTTCACTTTAAACTTTTGTCCTGTTTTATCTTTGTCGAGACTTTCGAATCTGTTAGGAGTAAGCTGGAGACGATGTATTGCAACATACCGCTTCTCCCTCTCATAATTTATCTTCCTAAAACTTCGTACTAAAACTTCTCAAAAAATTATTACCAAACAAATTAATTTCTAATTTAAACTCGTGGACTGTGCAAAACTCTGATAATACTGAATTATAGAGAGACTTATATGATTTGCTCAAAACTGTCTTCAAATCGAAGCTAACTGTTTCTAAAAAATTACAGTGCTACCCTGAATGTAACCTGACTTCTAAAGTAAAGGCGCAACTGAATTTACAAAGAAATTCCTGGCCCAAAACTATATTTTCACTTACCTTCTGTCTTGAAAAATATTCTTGCAGATTTCTCGAAAGCACCGCACAGTAAACAGCTAAGCAACATTAAAAACTACAAGTGAACATTCCGTACCACAAAGTGCGAAATGCGTACATACATAATGGACTGAATGAAAGGTGGGAATTTTAACTGGTAAGAAATAACTTGTGACAAAATTCAAATCAAACTCCAGATCAAAAGTAGTGCGTTAAAAATCAATTGATGTTCACAACAGTATTTTCATAACATGACTTTATGAAATCACTTTAAGAAAGTGGAATCTCATCTTCCTATCACAGCAATCCATGTAACAATCCTACTATCTGAACTTTGTTACTACAGTCTCAAAAATAAAAAAAAAAAAAACCAGAGCAGTGCTACGCTGTAATGTGCTTATCTCGCTCAACTGTGGCCTGCGTTTTCAGTTGAGGCGCCAATTCACTAGCACAGTGTGATGCACCTGTTACCTGTGGGTCTGCAGGAAACGCGGAACGTACCCTTTCTGACAGCGGGCCACAGTTGTTGTGCAGTCACTTTAGCTTGGAGCGACATATCTAACTTACTTTATAAGGTACTTACGAACTAGCCCCTCCAACCATCACTTTTCCTGCTCGCCGATTTCGGTTGGTACGACATGCTGTGTAAATAAAAAAGAATTCAAGAAAAGTTATTCTGTGTCTGCTTAATAAGATTAAGGGGGTTGTTAGTCGTTGTGCGTATGAACAAGTATACTCTGTTCATCTCCAGTATGTTGAACCATCTTGTAAACATTGCCATTGCTTAGATCAAGCATCTGGTGTCGTAAGACTGCTGTAAGTAGGCTTTACGCTGCATATTTTATTAATATTTTTCGGAGACGGTGTTGCGCAGCTTTAATTAATGTTAAAAACTGCAATATGCAGCACGCAGCTGTAACAGTATTTATTGTTAGAGACGATCAATTTTGGTCTAGGATCGACCGTCATTGCGTGCACAGTACCAAAAAGTCTGGTTCAGCATAAAGTTTTAGTCAGCCAGGAAGTTTCAAAACTGTCCACACTACTCTCTCGAATGAAATATTCCTTCAGGTGCAATTTGCATAACACTGTCCCAAAGACGATATCCGACACCTATTGGAACGTTTCAGTACTGGACTGAAGGACCGTATTATAGCTCGAGGAGGTTGTTCAAGGGGCTGAAGTTGTTGTCCAAGACATTCTGTCCATAGGCTTATTAATACATGATTTTGAGCACTTACACCATACAGTCAGTTTATACTATGCCTGTAAATCAATAGAACTCGTGAGATTGTCCACACTTTGTATTTGCACAGCGAGTAGACTAATGTGTGCAAACTTAACTTACCACTAAACATGCAAATGGACAAAACATCTGAAGTGTCTCCTCAAGCCCAGGTTGTTACACAGACATTCTACATAAATATGGCATAAGGGAACAATTGACAGGAATTTGGGAAAGAAATACAGTAGTAGAATAATGGGTAGCTCTGAGGGATGAAGTAGTGAATGCAGCAGAGGATCAAGTAGGTAAAAAGACGAGGGCTAGTAGAAATCCTTGGTTAACAGAAGAGATACTGAATTTAATTGATGAGAGGAGAAAATACAAAAATGCAGTAAGTGAAGCAGGCAAAAAGGAATACAAACGTCTCAAAAATGAGATCGACAGGAAGTGCAAAATGGCTAAGCAGGGGTGGCTAGAGGACTAATGTAAGGATGTAGAGGCTTATCTCACGAGGGGCAAGATCGATACTGCCTACAGGAAAATTAAAGAGACCCTTGGAGAAAAGAGAACCACTTGCATGAATATCAAGAGCTTCGATGGAAACCCAGTTCTAAGCAAAGAAGGGAAAGCAGAAAGGTGGAAGGTGAAGAGTTTGACAGAGCACTGAAAGACCTAAGTCGAAACAAGTCCCCGGGAGTAGACAACATTCCATTAGAACTACTGACAGCCTTGGGAGAGCCAGTCCTGACCAAACTCTACCATCTGGTGAGCAAGATGTATGAGACAGGCGAAATTCCCTTAGACTTCAAGAAGAATATAACAATTCCAACCCCAAAGAAAGCAGGTGTTGACAGATGTGAAAATTACCGAACTATCAGTTTAATAAGTCACAGCTGCAAAATACTAACGCGAATTCTTTACAGACGAATGGAAAAACTGGTAGAAGCCGACCTCGGGGAAGATCAGTTTGGATTCCGTAGAAATGTTGGAACACGTGAGGCAATACTAACCCTATGACTTATCTTAGCAGAAAGATTAAGGAAAGGCAAACCTACCTTTCTAGCACTTGTAGACTTAGAGAAAGCTTTTGACAATGTTGACTGGAATATTCTCTTTCAAATTCTGAAGGTGGCAGGGGTAAAATACAGGGAGCGAAAGGATATTTACAATTTGTACAGAAACCAGATGGCAGTTATAAGAGTCGAGGGGCATGAAAGGGAAGCAGTGGTTGGGAAGGGAGTGAGACAGGGTTGTAGCATCTCCCCGATGCTATTCAATCTGTATATTGAGCAAGCAGTAAATGAAACAAAACAAAAGTTCGTAGTAGGTATTAAAATCCATGGAGAAGAAATAAAAACTTTGAGGTTCGCCGATGACATTGCAATTCTGTCAGAGACAGCAAATGACTTGGAAGAGCAGTTGAACGGAATGGACAGTGTCTTGAAAGGAGGGTATAAGAAGAACATCAACAAAAGCAAAACGAGGATAATGGAATGTAGTCGAATTAAGTCGGATGATGCTGAGGGAATTAGATTAGGAAATGAGACACTTAAAGTAGTAAAGGAGTTTTACTATTTCGGGAGCAAAATAATTGATGATGGTCGAAGTAGAGAGGATATAAAATGTAGACTGGCAATGGCAAGGAAAGCGTTTCTGAAGAAGAGAAATTTGTTAACATCGAGTATAGATTTAAGTGTCAGGAAGTCATTTCTAAAAGTATTTGTATGGAGTGTAGCCATGTATGGAAGTGAAACATGGACGATAAATAGTTTGGACAAGAAGAGAATAGAAGCTTTCGAAATGTGGTGCCACAGAAGAATGCTGAAGATTAGATGGGTAGATCATATAACTAATGAGGAGGAACTGAATAGAATTGGGAAGAAGAGAAATTTATGGCACAATTTGACTAGAAGACGGGATCGGTTGATAGGATACGTTCTGAGGCATCAAGGGATCACCAATTTAGTATTGGAGGGCAGTGTGGAGGCTAAAAATTATAGAGGGAGACCAAGAGATGAATGCATTAAGTAGACTAAGAAGGAGGTAGGTTGCAGTAGTTATTCGGAGATGAAGAGGCTTGCACAGGTTAGAGTAGCATGGAGAGCTGCATCAAACCAGTCTCTGGACTGAAGACCACAACAACAACAACATGTAACGTAAATACGTCGGTGCGCGAAATTTCTGTAGTCGAGTTTCGAATTTGAAGATTTCATCCACACACGGAGCACCCTCTCCTTAAAGCATGACAATGCTAGACCACACAGAGAGCTGAGACATCTGCAACTATCCCACGCCTTGGGTTCACTGTCATCGACCATTCTCCCTACAGTCACCACTTGGCTCCATCCGATTTTCATCTTAAAGAACACCTCCCTTTGATAGCGATTAAGCGGTACAAGCACAGATGAGATTATGGATCCGTCAACGATTTCAAACACGGTACCAACAAACTGCTCTCTGGTAGGGAGAAATGCGTTCGTCGCCAGGGTGGCTATATTGAGAAATAAATATGTGGACATGAAGAATAAAGGTGTAGAACGTTAATAACGGTTGTTTTATTTACTTTCCAGGACGCCCTAGTAATGTGGCCCAATATTGAATGAATTATTTGCTTAATAGATACGACTCAGTAACACAGTTCCTTAAATATCGAGCGTTCAGGGTACATAGTAACACGACACTGAGTGCATTTCGACATCGATTCTACTAGCTTTAGTGTCTGACACGTCAGTTATTCGTCGTGTTCTCGTAAGTTTGCGAGACACTATCTGTAACTGGAAAGACTGTGCGTATCTCGAAATATCAGCTTCTTTTGGGTCGGTTCGCAAAGCAACGGATACTGTAACAGCTATATCTATGCGGTATGCTCGAAAATTCTGTTATGTTTGAACATCCCTTTAAACGAAAACATTTACTGAAATTATCGGCTAAGAGAATGGGGAGAATGTGCTACTGGGACAAGAAGAACGAGCGGTATAAGGTGAAAAATAAAAGTCTAACACTACTTGCGTCAAAGTCTCTGCTCGTTCAAAACGTTTAATTTTATTTCTTTATAGCTTATCAGTAACAGTATTCTAATGAAATTTCGTCAGACGGTGAGAAACGTCTCCGCTTATACGGTCGCATACGGCAGTAGCAGGCGTCTGCGTTAAGGTCACACCCCGCTATCAGACCATATCGGCTCCTTGTAACGCCGCAGCATGCAGCGCCCTTGACGTGTAACACATCACGCGACTGTACCGTGTGAATTATCGCGTCGTAAGTAACAGCACACGCAAACCAGAGGACGCGCCTTTCCCAGGAACGTGAATAATTCGCTGCTTGTGATAAGCTAATACCATCATATAAATTTGCGAGCTGAAAATCGTAAGACTACGTAAACCAATGATTTTCACATCTCAGAGGCAACATTTAGATAATGGCATTCATGTAACAGATTGGACTGGTAACAGAGCGATTGGCTTCTGGCAGAAAATTAAACCCTTATCTACGCTCCTTATGGAAAGAAAGTAAAGGAGGAGCAGTCCGACGGTTAAGAGAACTGTGATGAAAATGGTGATCTTCCAAAATATTTTATAGAAAATGAAACGAGCGTACCGGTAGAGTTGACTTGCCGAAGAGTAATTTATGTCCACAGCGACGAGGCGAGAGAAGTTAGTTGACGAAACGTAAACATAAAATTAGAAAAAGAGTTAAGACACCGTTTTTCCTTATCACCATATTCGGTTAGCCTTTTCAGTGCAGAATCTATGAACATCTTCAAAGGAAAAACATCGGAAGATTGAAGGTGAACGGGATTCCCATTCACTGAATAAGATATGCAGATAAAATTACCTTACTAGCTAATTATGGAACACATATCCTGAAGATACTTTGTATAAACGAAACAATTCCGAAAAATGTCAGAACTTAAAATTAATAGTACAAAACGAAAATTGTGATAGAAACCAAATTGCAGATGTGGCAGATCCTCTACTTCAAAATCTGAAAGAAATAAAAAAGAAAAGTTAATAAAGTTTGTTATTTGAGCATCTTAACCACAGAAGACAGATGCACATGAAAATTAGAAAAAGAACTGCAATATTAAAACGTGCTAGCAGTGGCAGAAGACTGCTATTAGTCAACAATTTCAGAAAAAATAACACTTCATCAAGACGTTCAGTTGGAGTGGACTCTTATGTGGCAATGAAAGCTGGACACTGTTCAAGACAGACACACTTCGCTTAGAAGCGAGGGAAATACAACTTTGGAGAATACTAACGAGAACTAGATAGGCAGAAAGAAAAACCAATGAAACCATTTTGCAAAAAATTAAACCTCATTGTAAAAGATCTATATCAACATTAGCAAGAAATGAAGAGGACAAGAATAAATGGATAATTTTGATCCTGACGGCCTTTAGAAGTTGACTGATGATGCAAATCAGAACTAATGGAAAATAATATCTATTCCGGTAAGAACAAGAGAATTCCTGACTTTTCTCGCAGTACAATTGGAGATACGAACAAACAATTAGCTTTCAACAGATTCGCTTCCAAACTGTTGGCCGAACTTATTATCATGGAACATATCGGCATGGTCTTGAACTCCGCGATGTCCTGGACCTGTGAAACGGGTACGACAAGAGTTGGCAGGACAGTCTTGTGTACAAAATGCTGACACAGACGGCCACCCCGGAGATATCTATCGAGATCGTGGATAATTTCCTCCACGATAAGTTTTTTTGGTTACTCCGTAAGGCAAACGCTCGAGCTTACGTCACATGTTGATGGGTACCCCTCTAGGCTCTGTGTTGTCCTCCATCTTACTTAACATTTACGTTAATGATATGCCAGTCATCCCACACTGCCACCTGCCGCAATATGCCGATAATACGGCGCACTGTACGACCGGCTGCAACACGGACCAGCTCACTGCTCGTCTGCAGAGGCAGGTGGACACGACAGTCACCTGGTGTCGTTCAAACAAGATTTCCCTCAATGTTGCCAAAACTATGGGAGTCTGCTTCACCAAATGGCGTCCAATGCTCTGCCACAACATCACTATTGCAGGCGTCTGAGTCCCATGGTCCCCTAATACCAAATATCTAAGTGTTTGCATGGATAAAGAACAGCTCTTCCATCGACATGCAGAATAGATCACCCGAAAAGGACAAGAGCTGATAAAAGCGTTGTACACACTGTCCAACAGCAGGGAACTGAACCTAGAAACCAAGTTCCGACTGTACTGGAGCGTTGTCCACCCTTCCCTCACCTATAGCTCCTCTGCATAAGCCACAATTAGTGCCTCGCGGATGCAGACCCTCCAGCACCTACAGAATAAGATGCTTCAATGGAGCCTGCATGCCCCTCCCCTCGCAAGGGTAGTTACCCTCCACAAGAAAACAAACATCTTAACTCTGAAGACGTCCATTCGAGCGAGGGCAAGGCGTCTCTATGACAAAGTGGATGACCTGTGTGACACGGTCACTGGCTAGGCACCATGACTCTATGGCACTGGAACTGCCACACTGTTGCTCTCACTATCCTTCAGGGATCAGACTCAGGCCATGGCTAACGACAGCCCTGTTATGGTAATAATAAAGTGTCAGTCTTGATACGACCACAAGATATGTGTCGACCATCATAGGACTGTCAATATCAGTACCTATCTAGTTGTGTTACCTGTTGCCTGCTACCTTGAACTTCCACTCTCAGAGGGTGGTATGGGACTTCATGTCCCACCACCACACCTTCAATACGCACTGCAATGATGTCATTGGAATGACATCATTGTAAGATAGAACAGTTTTACCCATACACCAAGACAGTAAGACCGAGATCCACCAGTGATGCTGTACCTCAACCTGCCACAAAAAAGTCTAGAGAAATCATTTGTTTGCATTCTCCATAAGGTATTCCTCAGAGAAGGGAAGAGGCACAGCCAAGCAAAGTTGAGTTTGTAAGGCGTCCAGATTTTACAGATTTTACATGAGCTTGATCCATAACGGCAGTATGATACAGTAGAAATCGTCAGAAAATAACAATTATAATCAACAAAAGGCAATTGCAGTAATCTCATGTACCGAAAACTAACAAAACAATATCTACCAATATATGGACAGGGGCATGAATAAACAAGTTAAACTGAAATGCATTTTGGAGACGAACTGAGCAGGTGGTTAATGGCATCAGAAAACCTCACTTAAGAAGAGGACAGTGAGCTTCAGCACAGAAAGCGATAAGGTCAGAACATTAGATTATTCATTTTAACGTAAATACGGCAGGGACCGAGGGCAAGTGGCTGGACGGCTTTAACAGGGCTGAGGGCTTTGCTTTCTGTGAAGTGTGGACAATACGCTTCACATATTGTGGTGAGAGATAGCAAAGAGGTAGTTAATTATTTCTGCAGGAATTTTTTGGGCAAAGAAATTGTGCAAGTCACTCCAACCCATAGCGAGTGTGCCATAGCCATTATTTCGACTAGGGAAAAATTAATCTTCTGCGGAATGCAGGAAAGTTGAGACTGAATGAATTCAGCCAAGGCCAGAGCAGGGAATTAGCGTTTCAGATCCATCACGGAGACAACGCCATTGCAGATGTCACTTGGTAAAGTACCATTGCACATTAGGCCACAGTAAATGTTGAGTCGAGATTTTGCTCACTCCCACTTGCGTACACTTTGACCATTGAATATCAAAAGCTAGGATACTAACTTACCCTCACATTGAGTACATGAGAGTTTTTTTATTGGTTCAAAAAGCAAATTTATTCTCCACCAACTCAGTGCATTGACCAGCTACAACATCGTAGATGTAAATGAGCTAATCATTCTTTCCTATGATAAAAAAATTTTCATATGTAGAGATGTTGTTGTTGTTGTGGTCTTCAGTCCTGAGACTGGTTTGATGCAGCTCTCCATGCTAATCTATCCTGCGCAAGCTCCTTCATCTCCCAGTACCTACTGCAACCTACAGCCTTCTGAATCTGCTTAGTGTATTCATCTCTTGGTCTCCCTCTACGATTTTTACCCTCCACGCTGCCCTCCAATGCTAAATTTGTGATCCCTTGATGCCTCAGGACATGTCCTACCAACCGATCCCTTCTTCTAGTCAAGTTGGGCCACAAACTTCTCTTCTCCCCAATTCTATTCAATACCTCCTCATTAGTTACGTGATCTACCCACCTAATCTTCAACATTCTTCTGTAGCACCACATTTCGAAAGCTTCTATTCTCTTCTTGTCCAAACTATTTATTGTCCATGTTTCATTTCCATACATGGGTACACTCCATACAAATACTTTCAGAAACGACTTCCTGACACTTAAATCTATACTCGATGTTAACAAATTTCTCTTCTTCAGAAACGCTTTCCTTGCCATTGCCAGTCTACATTTTATATCCTCTCTACTTCGACCATCATCAGTTATTTTGCTCCCCAAATAGCAAAACTCCTTTACTACATTAAGTGTCTCATTCCTAACATAATTCCCTCAGCATTACCCGACTTAATTCGACTACATTCCATTATCCTCGTTTTACTTTTGTTGATGTTCATCTTATATCCTCCTTTCAAGACACTGTCCATTCCGTTCAACTGCTCTTCCAAGTCCTTTGCCGTCTCTGACAGAATTACAATGTCATCGGCGAACCTCAAAGCTTTTATTTCTTCTCCCTGGATTTTAATACCTACGCCAAATTTTTCTTTTGTTTCCTTTACTGCTTGCTCAATATACAGATTGAATAACATCGGGGAGAGGCTACAACCCTGTCTCACTCCCTTCCCAACCACTGCTTCCCTTTCATGCCTCTCGACTCTTATAACTGCCATCTGGTTTCTGTACAAATTGTAAATAGCCTTTCGCACCCTGTAATTTACCCCTGCCACCTTTAGAATTTGAAAGAGAGTATTCCAGTCAACATTGTCAAAAGCTTTCTCTAAGTCTACAAATGCTAGAAACGTAGGTTTGCCTTTCCTTAATCTTTCTTCTAAGATAAGTCGTAAGGTTAGTATTGCCTCACGTGTTCCAACATTTCTACGGAATCCAAACTGATCTTCCCCGAGGTCCGCGTCTACCAGTTTTTCCATTCGTCTGTAAAGAATTCGCGTTAGTATAACTCTTGTTCGATACGTGCACGTGATAAAAAATTCTAAAATCGCATCTTAGTGCATGCCACAAAAGGATGCTCGTGTTTTATAGTCTTGCTGCGTCTGAAGAAACTTATGTTGTCCGTATAATAAATTGTGTTTTTTGTAAGAAACACAGCTCTGCTACGTTTCAGATGTACAGTCTGCGTGTTCGTTTGGGCAATGATCCATGTTTCGGGCTTCACCTTTTTATGCAAATTATTTAATCCTTTTTACGATATTCTTGTGCAAATATATTCCAGTACACTTGCGCCATCAGCAGTAAGTTCTAAATACTTTACGAATATAAAAGTTTTAAATTAAGTATTTAACATGTGAGTTCTGGTGCTAAGAATAACTTGTGCCTCCATTTTCGCGAGAGGAAAGCATGCTTAATGATAAGGACAAGGAAACAAACTGTGACAAGATTTCAATAAAGTAAGAACTCAAGGATGATGATACAGATGTGCGGAATTGTTTAACCAAGAAAAGTAACAGAAGAAGAATTTTGTAGTTAGCAGAAACTGACAGAATCCAATTCCACAGTTTGTTTCGCAAACACGGCTACTATACGAGCATTACTAATCCAAGTACGGTTAGTGATTCGTCTCTTCGAACACATAAGACTAAAACTTGTAGCTTTCTCTGCACTCTGCCTGAAGGGTCTGTGTGCATTTTGTGAGGAGAAATGTCACTCGCACTGGTGCAGAAGATGTTCGTTGACCGCACAACTGCTGATAAGCACAGACAACGTGGGGAGTAAACTCGCCTCCGTATGGACAGTTTGAACGTCCCGTGAAATGGGCAGATAGCGGTGTGTAAACAGTGCGCGCGAGGCCGCGGGGATAACGCTTACGTAAGCAGAGGGACCAGCGCGGGGAAGCGGTTTGCAGCCGTGCTGCGCGGGCGCAGGAATGCGGAATATCACTGCGAGCCGTCCAGCTGGAACTGTATGTTCTGGGGAATCGTCCCTGCTCGGTCAGTTGCGTCCTAGCTCGAGCGGGAGAAGGGCAAGTGAGATCTGCTAGCAGTGGCTTACATGGCAACGGGCCTCGAGAACGAAAGCAAGGGTGTTTTATTTTGTAACTGTTACTGGTATTGCGGCGGCAGGGGAGGGGGCGAAGGGGAGTGGGTGAATGAATGGTTTCTGCATGTAATTCGTGAAATACTGCAACGGTATCACACGCTACAGATCCTTCTTCGTTATTATTGACTAGCTGTCACCTGCGGCTGTGCTCGATTATCAGTAGCTTTGTTATGATTAAAAATATGGCTCTAAGCACTATGGGACTTAAGGTCTGAGGTCATCAGTCCCCTAGACTTACTACTTAAACCTAATTAACCTAAGGACATCACACATATCCATGCCCGAGGCGGGATTCGAGCCTGCTACGGTAGCAGCAGCGCGGTTCCGGACTGAAGTGCCTAGAACCACTCGGTCACAAAGGCCGGCTGTTACGATTAGTAACGGTAAGTAACCTACTGTACGCGAATAACATCACCTACCCTCTCTTGTTTACCTGTTCGGGTAAGCGTAGCTGGTGATGCGCGCCCCGACCTCCCTCCTTCCCAAGGTCGACCAACGCACGATGCGTCAGCGTGCTCCGAATCGCTGCCAAGCAGTGCGTACAGAGGGCTATGGGCAAGTGCGCGCATGTAAGCATTTTGCTTGATGTAGCTATACGTTATACAGCTTGTACATTATCCTCCAAATAGTGTGCACTTATAGATTAAGCACAAAAAAGAAAGAAAGAACGACCCATCACGAAGGCATTATCCGAATGCGACGGAGATCGTTATATGTGATGTACATGTAGAGACAAACAAATGATTATAATCTCACAAATTGAGCAAGTCAGAAACGCGTAATTCCACCTCTGGCTCTTCTGAAATCAGTTATTCGGCTTGGCATTGGTTGACAGAGTTGTGGATGTCTTCCTGAGAGACATTGTGCAAAATTCTGTCCAATCGGCTCGTTAGATCATCAAAATCACGAGCTGGCTGAGGGACACTGCCAATAATGATCCAAACGTTCTGTACTGGGGAGAGATTCGCCAAGGCAGGGTTTGAGAAGAACGAAGACAAGCAGCACAAACTCTCACCGTGTGCGGACGGGTGATATCTTGCTTCTTTATAAGGGTGCTGCGAACGACAACCAGGGGGGTCCTGCTATGAAAATAAATGACACTGCAGAACATCACTCCTGGTTGTCTTGCTGCATAGCTGGTGACAGTCAGGTTGGTATCCCACCGCCGTCTGGGGCATCTCGACACATGTCTTGGGCCGGTAATCTCATTGACTGGACTAGAATTGTCTTCAGTGATGAGCCCCACTTCGAACTGAGCCCCGGGACAACAACATGACTGTCACCCGCTATGCAGCCAGATAACCAGGAGTGATGGTCTGGGGTAACATTTCTTTTCGTAGCAGGATTCCTTTGGTTGTCATCCGAGGCACCCTTGCAGCATAGCGGTACGTTGACGATATTCTACGCCCCGTTTTGGTGCCTTTCGGGACGAACCATCCTGTACTTACGTTTCAGCAACATAATGCCCTCTCACACACGGCCAGAGTTTCTACTGTTTGTCTTCGTGCTTGCGAAATCCTACCCTGTCCAACAATGTCGCCGCATCTCTCCCTAATTGGGAACGTGTGGAGCATTATGGGCAGTACCCTGCACCAAGCACGGGATTTTCACGATCTAACTCGCCAATTGGACAGAATTTGGCACATTATCAAAAAAAAAAAAAAAATGGTTCAAATGGCTCTGAGCACTATGGGACTCAACATCTTAGGTCATAAGTCCCCTAGAACTTAGAACTACTTAAACCTAACTAACCTAAGGACATCACACACACCCATGCCCGAGGCAGGATTCGAACCTGCGACCGTAGCAGTCCCTCGGTTCCGGACTGCAGCGCCAGAACCGCTAGACCACCGCGGCCGGCGGCACATTATCCCTCACAACGACATCCACAACTCTATCAATCAATCCCAAGACGAATACCTGCTTGCATAATGGCCAGAAGTGGACCAAAGCGTTATTGACTTGCTAAATTTGTGAATCTCTTCCTCTTCAATAAATCTTTCGATTTTTCGGGAAATGTAATCATTTGTTTGTCTGTACATATACATCACATCTTTCGATTTCCGTCCCATTCGTATAACACCTTCGTGTTGTGCCTTTTTTGTCTGTCTTCAAAGGAGACGTCCCCAGTAGTGCGATCGAATTTTTGAAACTACCTATACGCTGATATAGGTCCAGATCTCAGGTATCACACACTGCAGCCATTCACCCTGGTGTGCCCACGTTTGCAAATAATTGACAAAAAAGGAATTCGAATCTCATCAGTTGCAGTAAATTCTTTTTATTTCTAAGTCTTTATCAAAATGACATCGATCATCATTTTTATTCAATTTTGTTACCAGATGTGCAATTTTTTTGCACGGTAATCGTCATACAAAGATTTGAAACGTAACCTAAATATCGATTGCACTATGGACAAAATGACGCAGATGAAAATTTAAATGAAAGACGGGTTATTTATAAGTGAAACGAAATTCAAGCAAAACGAGAAATACACTCCTGGAAATGGAAAAAAGAACACATTGACACCGGTGTGTCAGACCCACCATACTTGCTCCGGACACTGCGAGAGGGCTGTACAAGCAATGATCAAACGCACGGCACAGCGGACACACCAGGAACCGCGGTGTTGGCCGTCGAATGGCGCTAGCTGCGCAGCATTTGTGCATCGCCGCCGTCAGTGTCAGCCAGTTTGCCGTGGCATACGGACCTCCATCGCAGTCTTTAACACTGGTAGCATGCCGCGACAGCGTGGACGTGAACCGTATGTGCAGTTGACGGACTTTGAGCGAGGGCGTATAGTGGGCATGCGGGAGACCGGGTGGACGTACCGCCGAATTGCTCAACACGTGGGGCGTGAGGTCTCCACAGTACATCGATGTTGTCGCCAGTGGTCGGCGGAAGGTGCACGTGCCCGTCGACCTGGGACCGGACCGCAGCGACGCACGGATGCACGCCAAGACCGTAGGATCCTACGCAGTGCCGTAGGGGACCGCACCGCCACTTCCCAGCAAATTAGGGACACTGTTGCTCCTGGGGTATCGGCGAGGACCATTCGCAACCGTCTCCATGAAGCTGGGCTACGGTCCCGCACACCGTTAGGCCGTCTTCCGCTCACGCCCCAACATCGTGCAGCCCGCCTCCAGTGGTGTCGCGATAGGCGTGAATGGAGGGACGAATGGAGACGTGTCGTCTTCAGCGATGAGAGTCGCTTCTGCCTTGGTGCCAATGATGGTCGTATGCGTGTTTGGCGCCGTGCAGGTGAGCGCCACAATCAGGACTGCATACGACCGAGGCACACAGGGCCAACACCCGGCATCATGGTGTGGGGAGCGATCTCCTACACTGGCCATACACCACTGGTGATCGTCGAGGGGACACTGAATAGTGCACGGTACATCCAAACCGTCATCGAACCCATCGTTCTACCATTCCTAGACCGGCAAGGGAACTTGCTGTTCCAACAGGACAATGCACGTCCGCATGTATCCCGTGCCACCCAACGTGCTCTAGAAGGTATAAGTCAACTACCCTGGCCAGCAAGATCTCCGGATCTGTTCCCCATTGAGCATGTTTGGGACTGGATGAAGCGTCGTCTCACGCGGTCTGCACGTCCAGCACGAACGCTGGTCCAACTGAGGCGCCAGGTGGAAATGGCATGGCAAGCCGTTCCACAGGACTACATCCAGCATCTCTACGATCGTCTCCATGGGAGAATAGCAGCCTGCATTGCTGCGAAAGGTGGATATACACTGTACTAGTGCCGACATTGTGCATGCTCTGTTGCCTGTGTCTATGTGCCTGTGGTTCTGTCAGTGTGATCATGTGATGTATCTGACCCCAGGAATGTGTCAATAAAGTTTCCCCTTCCTGGGACAATGAATTCACGGTGTTCTTATTTCAATTTCCAGGAGTGTAGATATAATGAACCCAATTCTGTGGACAAAAAAAAACAGGGGGATAAAACACAAGAAATTAAATCGAAATAAGTAAATAAAATTAATTGTAGCAAAGTGAGAAATAAATATAATTAACGCAATAATGTGGGCAAAAGAACAGTATGATAAAACAAATGAAATTAATTAAGTACATAAAATTAATTATAAATACACGAACAAAGATTTTAAGTGGAGAAAGAATGATAGGAAGAGAAATGAGAGCAAATGAAGTTGATATTATGATTAAAATTATGTGGCAAAGGAATGGAATTTAAAAAATTATATTTAAATCATTTAGTTGAAATAAAAATGATGATCAAAGTCATTTCCATAAACATTCAAAATTAATAAAAAACTTACTGCACATGACGAGTTTCGAATCCACAACCTGCTGCATATGAAGCTGGTATCTTATCTATTATATACGCAACCAGACTATTTAACACAACTTCTTTTTAACGCTGTTTAGTGTCATACAAAATTCCGATTTGTTTTTCGTCATTTACTCGCAAACGTAGGACAACAACAGTGAATGGCTGCAGTGTGTGATACCTGGGATCTTAGCCTACACTATTGTATAGATAGTTACAAAAAGTCGATCGCACCGTTGGGGACATCTCCTTGTTAGAGTGTATGATAATAATCAAAAGTCAAAGAGTAAATATTTTTTCCTAATTCGCGTAATATTCTTCAAATCAATAAGCGTCTTCGACTACGCATTCTCTAACTTAGCCTAAGCTCTTCCTCAGGGTTCAAGCTACCTTCATACCAAATTTCATCGAAATCGGTTCAGCGGGTTAGCCGAGAAAACATAACGCACTTACTTTCGCATTTATAATAATATGGATAAAACTTTCAGCGAGGATATCTTTTTTCCATTATCCGATTGTGATGAAAGACCCTTTGGCCCAAGCTATGCTCGAGTTACCTTTTCTAGGAAAATAATGTGCACGTAGTGAGCGAGAGAATACAAAAGTTTTGCGCCTGGTATTTGAAGGCACTGCAGGCTGGATAAAACCCAGAAGTAGTATATACTAATATACACTGAGGTAACAAAAGTCATGAGATAATATCGTGTCGGACCCCCTATTGCCCGGTGTAGTGCAGCAACTCGACGGGCTTGGACTCAACAAGTCGTTGGAAGTTCCCTGCAGAAATATTGAGCCATGCAAGATTTTGTGTGCGAACTGGCCTCTCGATTATGTCCCATAAATGTTTGATGGGACTCACGTCGGACTATAAGGGTGGCCAAATAATTCGCTCGAATTGCCCAGAATATTCCTCAAACCAATCGCGATCAATTGTGACCCGGTGACATAGCGCTTTGCCATCCACAAAAATTCCTTTATTTTTTGGGAACATTAAGTCCATAAATGGCTGCAAATGGTCTCCAAGTAGCCGAACAGAACCATTTCCCGTCAATGATCGGTTCAGTTGGACCAGAGGATCGAGCCCATTCCATGTAAACACAGCCCAAACCATTATGGAGCCACCACCAGCTTACACAGTGCCTTGTTGGCAATGTGGGTCGGGTTCTGCGCCACACTCGAACCCTATCAACAGCCCACAGTTTTCCTATCGTCTAGGGTCCACCTGATGTGGTCACGGGCCCAGGGGAAGCGCTGTAGGCGATGTTGCGCTTTTAAAAAAGGCACTCGCGTCGGACGTCAACTGCCATAGGCCGTTCTCACCAAATTTCGTCGCACTGTCCTGATGGATACGTTCGTCGTACGTCCCACACTGATTTCTGCAGATATTTCATGCAGTGATGCTTGTCTGTTAGCACTGAGAACTCTACGCAAACGCTGCTACCCTCGGTCGTTAAGTGATGGCCATCGGTCACCGCGTTGACTCTGTGGATGTCGTAATAATTGATTCCTTAACGATTTTGAAATGGAATGTCCCATGCATCTGGCTCCTACAACCATTCCGCGTTCAGAGTGTGTTAATTCTCGTCGTGGGGCCATAATCGCGTCGGAAACTTTTCCACATGAAACACCTGAGTACAAACGAAAGCTCTGCCAGCGCACTGCGATACTGGATATCAGTATTCCATGACTTCTATCACATCAGTGTACATAGAACTCAATATGTTATAATGGACGGTGAATGTTTAGCAGAAGAGAAAGTAACATTGTGTGAGTCCCAAGATAATGTAATAGGCCGTGTTATGTTCTCTTTATACCGGGTGATCAAAAAGTCAGTATAAATTTGAAAACTTAATAAACCACGGAATAATGTAGACAGAGAGGTAAAAATTGACACACATACTTGGAATGACATGGGGTTTTATTAGAACCGAAAAAAGCAAAGTATTGCTAGACGCGTGAAAGATCTCTTGCGCGCGTCGTTTGGTTATGATCGTGTGCTCAGCCGCCACTTTCGCCATGCTTGGCCTCCCAGGTCCCCAGACCTCAGGCCGTGCGATTATTGGCTTTGGGGTTAATTGAAGTCGCAATTGTATCGTGATCGACCGACATCTCTAGGGATGCTGAAAGACAACATCCGACGCCAATGCCTCACCATAACTCCGGACATGCTTTACAGTGCTGTTCACAACATTATTCCTCGACTACAGCTATTGTTGAGGAATGATGGTGGACATATTGAGCATTTCCTGTAATGAACATCATCTTTGCTTTGTCTTACTTTGTTATGCTAATTATTGCTGTTCTGATCAGATGAAGCGCCATCTGTCTTACATTTTTTGAACTTTTGTATTTTTTTGGTTCTAATAAAACCCCATGTCATTCCAAGCATGTGTGTCAATTTGTACCTTTCTATCTACATTATTCCGTGATTTATTAAGTTTTCAAATTTATACTGACTTTTTGATCACCCGGTACATAAAGTATTTGTGAGATAGGAACAGCAGCACTAACACGGTGCTCGCTGATGATTCGTTGTCTACAGGAAAATATTGGCTTTGGGTGGTGGTAAACAAACTCTAAAAGACTTGGACAAAAAATTCCTGTTACCGCAACGTATGACAGTCTGCAAACTGGTCTTTGCCATTTGCACTTGATAACGGCTAAGAAACCGATATCGCCATAGTGGAAATAATAAAAAAGACATAGTCAAATGATAGCAGCGCTATCGTTTGAAAAGAGTCCCATATCGTTTTTATGCAGAGACAAATTAGTCAGAGGATAAGTTGAAGTGTCGAGTGGTTGTTAATCATTAGTCTCGCTTCTCAGAAAAGAGGAATTTGCCGAGTGTGATAAGCAGTGGCAGCTGCGCGAGCTGGAGGGAGGAGGTGGGTCGAGGCCAGACTTTTAAAACTCGCGGCAGCGCGGGCACGCCGTGGCTGCTGCTGTGTGCGCGGCATGCTACAGGCGCGGGCTGCCAGGGGAGACAATGCCGGCCATTAATAATGCATGCGGCGCGCAGGTGGCGGCTCGGGCCCCACCAGCCTCCCTGTCGCTCGCGCCTTATCCGTGATAAAGGGGCACGCGCCCCTCCCAACTCGCCAGCTGTGTTTTGAGAGCAAAACAACTCTGTCCTGCAGGGTTCAGTGTGCGGTCCACTCCTATTCTTTATATACGTGAATGACCTTTCATATGACATACAACGACAGAGCTGCGATTTCTGGATGCGACAGACGCCTTATAATTAATCGCGTTACAGAGCAATCAGGAAAAGAGATTATTAAAACCATGATTCATAAAAGTACACTACCCAGAAACATTTAATGTGGCCACCTGTCAAAAGCTTATACAACCATCTTTTGCAGTTCGAACGTGCAGGAAGAGTGTCAGTGAGGTTCTGAGTTTGTGAAAGGTACCGAAAGGGATGTGGACCCATACCAGCTCCTGTGTCGTGGACAGCTACGCTAGGTTTTCTCTGTTGAGGATCCACAGCGCGAACAGCCTGGTCGAGGGGGCCTCGCAGGTTCTCGACTGGGTGAAAATCCGGTGAGCTTGGTGCCCAGGGCAGTTTGGTTAATGATCTTCGAACCAAGCATGTATACTGTGAACTGTGTGATACCTTGAATAGTAATGTTGGTGGATGACATCATATTGAGAAAATAAGTAACTGCATGTTGGGGTGGGCATGGTCCACAACGATAGAAGCGTACTCGTGTTGATCCATTGTGCCTTTCAGAATGACGAAATCACGCAGGGAATGCGACGAAAACTTTCTCCAGGCCATAACGCCCCCTCCTCTACCCTGGACGGTTCCCTTTATCCAACGGCCATCTATCCGACGGAGCATAAAACGTGTGAAAAGGCCACCAGTCGTCACTCACCGTCAGTAGACGTCGAGTTGCGGTACTTCGTGCAAATTCCAGCCATCGTCGCTGACGAACAGCAGTCAGAATAGGTACATGAATAAGGCGCTTGTGTGGAGGCCACACGGAAGTAGCCTTTGGTTGATCTGGGCTGTCAGTTTCTCAACTGTTACACGTCTATTTCCCCGTACAAGCCTCCACAGCTGTCATTCACCCATGGCATATATGTCCTGGGTTTTGGAGAGCGCCATTTTGCCATGCACGCTATACATTAATCATTGCGGCATGCGAACGTTTTGCATACTTTGCCGTTTCGGAAATCGTTCCAGCCTTGACGCGAAAGCCAATGATCATGCCCTTTTGGACGTCAGATAAGTCGCTCCGTTTCCGCATTACGACAATGACTGCCGTGTTATCCACGTCCCCCCGACATGCTTTACACACTCCACTGCTGCTGCTGCTGTCTGTCGTCTATGTTTGTTGCACGTTGACGTCGAAAATAGGCGGCGATTGCGTTAATGTGATTGGACCGTGTACAGGGTGACACACGGGGGACGGACGGTTTTGAACTGCGTAGTACTGAGGGCGCTGTGGTGGGAGGTGGTCGTGGTGAGGATATTTCTGATCCACACAAGACGCCATTTCATTTACTCAGTCACTATGGAGCAGTGGGACTTACGATGTCGAGTGTTTGTCTATGACAGTTTCGTGAAAAGTGGTGAGTCTATTATTGCTACGCAGCGATTGTTTCGTGCGTGGTTTAATGTCGGTCGACATGGAGCTGTTCCGAGTCGTAACACAATCCTCAGATGGGTGGAAAACTTCAGATCAACTGGAAACATACTGGATAAGAAGCATCCTGGCCCGAGACGCAGAGTAACGACACCAGAAAATGTTGAAAGGGTAAGGCAAGCGGCAGTTAGAAGCCCAGGACGGTCAGCTAGACGTCATGCTAGTGAGTTACGAATCAATCGTGAATCGGTTAGACGAATTTTGCATAAAGAATTAAAATTCCATCCCTACAAAATGCTCATTGTCCAACAACTTAAGGAAACTGATTTTGCTGTACGAGAAGACTTTGCTTACAGAATGCAAGTTATTTTGAGGTCGAATGAAGATAAAATTTTATTGATGAGCGATGGAGCTCATTTTCATTTAAACAGGACCGTGAATAAGCAAACTCTACGTTACTGGGCTCCAGAGCATCCACACCTTATCCACCAGCGTCTCTACACTCAGAAAAAGTAACAGTCTGGTGTGCTCTTGGCTCTGTTGGCATTATTAGACCTTATTTTTTTGAAGAGAACGTGGCCACAGTTACTGTTAATTCGGTTCGTTACATTCGTATGCTTGAAGCATTCTTGAAAGCAGAACTAAGGAGACGGCGAATCCCTTTAAAACGCGTTTGGTTCCAGCAGGATTGGGCAACATCGCACACCGCAAACACTTCAATGACAGTTCTTAGACGCATGTTTCCTGGCCGGATTATCTCACGTTTTGGCAATCTTCCTTGGCCTCCCAGGTCTCCCGACTTGTCAGTATGTGACTTTTTTCTGTGGGGGTACCTTAAGAACTGTGTCGATAACCACAAACCACGAAATCTGGACGAATTGAAGAATGCAATCATTCAAGAAATTGCTGCCATCCCTGCAGAAATTTTAGTCCGTGTGATGGAGGATTTTGAGAAGAGACTTGAGTCCTGTATTCGAAATGATGGACATCACCTTGACGACATTATTTTTCACTAATAACTTTGTTAACTAAAAGGGCAAATAATAAGCTTTGATTTTGTGTAAATAAACATGCATTAATTTTAAAGTTGGCCGAGTATTATTTCATTAAAAACCGCCCGTCTCCCGTGTGTTACCCTGTATAAAGAGCTCTGTAAAAGCTCACGTGCCACGATCAACAGTCCCATTCGTGAGGAGGCAGGATTGCTGTCTTTCCTTCATAGCGGTTCCCCTTTACGGTACTCGAGCTACGAAATGTCCGCTGTCAGAGGGCATGAGAGCACGGTCAGAGAAAAATGCCATTTGCGTATGGGCAACACGAGTAGCGAAGCTGTTGCGACAAACATCGGCCGTCTCATTGTTGATGTGGCACCTGCTTAGTCTTGGTAGTTTATGCACCAGCGTTGGCGAGAGCTGACGGGCTCTAATTTGTTCAAGGGTTTCTGATCGCATTTTTTGTGATTGCGGGAAGCAGAGGATGCGAGCTCCGCCTACCGAGGCTAAACGCAGCGACAGCCGCAGGGAGAGGGGCGATGCAGTGGGAACAAAATACGCTTTCCTTACGCAGGTTTGGCACTGCACGTGAGCTTGTTGGTTTGGCACGGCACTGCATGGCAACCACTTCGTAACGGTTCCGTAAGCAGGTAATGTATTGTTGGATTGCCAGTCAATCATCATCACTACCACCACCATCATCATCACCTATTGGCAGGTTCCTGCCATCTGCTTCGTAGTTTGGCATCTTACCTTTTCAGTTCATCCAGATTTTTTATTCTTCTTCTTCCTGTTTTCCTGTGCCCTTCCACCTTATCTTTTAATAGCTGTTGTCAGAATTTCATTTCCTAGCAATATTTGACCAACCAATTCTGCGCTTTCCTTCTCGTAATGGGATTTCTTTCTTCCTTTACCCTTTCCAAGACTTCACTCGATTTTTTTCTTTGGAGCTACCATACCCACACCTTTAGTTGATGGTAGTTTGCTGTTGCGAGAATCAGTCTAAATACTGAGAAAAACACACTGCGTATAACACTTATAATATTTTTATGATTTCGGTATAAACTTTACGTAGTTAATTGTAGTATTCCAAATTACAATAGAGCAGAGTTCCCAATCTCTGTGAGACTATTACCCTCTGTTCAGTCAGGTATTAGCTATTACCATCCCTCCCCCTCCATTCCCCCCGTCCCCTCACAATCACCAGTCAGCATAGCACCTGAGCTTTAGAATGAAAACTAACTTTCTGAGTACTTCCATTTTCAGAATGATGAAAGATAAATGATATTTAGTTTTTGTACGTGTTTTATTAAATCGTGAACTAATGAGTTAATGAGACGATTGGTATTTCATATTTCTGACAATATTTTTTGTAGTATGATGAACAGTTTTCAGTGCAATGCAAGTGCTATTTACAATGTCTTCTCAGAAAAGAAAGCTAAATATCCGCATTAACGGTAGACATTTGTTACGAAACAAGCTTCCTCCGCACAACTTCCCTCCTTAGACACACTTGATTCATCACGTGCACCACCCTATTTAAAATAAATCAATTTAATACGTCTGCACTACACTTAGGCCTACTACTTGTAAACCACTTGACTGGGGAACTCGTGTTTCTGAAGAGGCAGAAATTGGAAGATTTCAGCTTTGTACCTCACCATTGCCAATAATAATAATAATAATAATAATAATAATAATAATAATAATGCAGTTTAGGACCTAGAGCAATGTAGTAGTCATTAGCCTATTATATACTTACTGCTACTTTGTGCCGTCAAACAGTTCGTTTACTGTCGCGAAATGGGTAATGAAACAATTTAGGCTGTTCTGAGAACTACCTGCAACTCTGCGAGGGCATTTCCACGAGATTTTAAGCAAAAGTGATTGATATGTCTCAATTTTATTGTCATAGATGCTTACTACTAAGTACAAAGTTTGCGTGTAGTGGGTGGCCTTTGTGAGATAGAGAAGTGATAACAGTAATAGTATTTTAAAAATGACTTCGCTGTGTCACCGAAACATACACTGAGGTGACAAAATTCATGGGATGCCTCTTTCAGCCCGGTCTAGCGCAGCAACTCGACGTGGCATGAACTCAACAAGTCGTTGGAAGTACCCTGCAGAAATTTTCAGCTTTGCTGCATCTGTAGCCCTCTTTAATTTCGAAGGTTTTACCGGTGCAAGATTTTGTGCACGAACTGGCCTCTTGATATGTCCCATAAATGTTCGATGAGATTCAAGTAGGGCGATCTGGATGGCCAGATCATTCACTTGAACTGTCCAGAGTGCTCTTCAAACTAGTCGTCAGCAACTGTGGCCCAGCGACAGGGCGCGTTTTCATCCATAAAAAAACCATTGTCGCTCGGGAAGATGGAGTCCAGGAATGGCTGCAAACGGTCTCAAGTAGCAGAACATATCCAGGACCCAGTCCATTCCATAACAACACAGCCCAGGCCATCATGGAGCCACCATCAGCTTGTACAGTGCCTTGTTGACAACTTTGGTCCAAGGCTGCCACACTCGAAACCTACCATCAACTCTTACCAACATAAATCGGGACTCATCTGATCATGTCACGGTTTTCCAGAGTCCAGAGTCCGACCGATATGGTCATGGGCCCAGGAAAGGCGCTGCAGGCGATGTCATGCTGTTAGTAAAGGCACTCGCGTCGGTCGTCTGCTACCATAGTACATTAACGCCAAGTTCCGCCGCCTTGTCCTACAGGATACGATCTTCGTACGTACCACATTGATTTCTGTGGTTATCTGACGCAGTGTTAATTTTCTGTTTGCACTGTTAACTCTATACAAACGCCGCTGCTCTCGGTCTTTAAGCGAAGACCGTCGGCCACTCCGTTGTCCGTGGTGAGAGGTAAGGCCCGAAATTTGGTTTCTCGGCACACTCTTGACACTGTGGATCGCGGAATACTGAATTCCCTAAGGATTTCTGAAATGGAGTGTCCTACACGTCTAACTACAAAGTCTATTAATTCCTGTCGTGCGACCATATTCACGTCGGAAATCTTTTCAACGAATCACATGAGTACAAACGAAAAGCTTCGCTTTTATACCTTGTGTACCCGATACTACCGTATCTGTACTGCGCCTATTGAAATTGAACCCTTCTGCTTTTACACGCCTTAGGGAGTAATTAACCCCAGGTTGTGAATCATTGCTATAGACTCTGAATGAAGTGCGGAACACGAAGAGAGTGTGGCTTACTGAGAATCAGTATCCGACTGATAGATGTGTCGGACTACGGCGCCGAAAACAACCTATGAGAGTACGTGGCGTGACACCAGCTTTAGCTGTCGGCACATCTGACAATTTATCAGGATACGTGGGTGTGTTGGCTGGAATCGTCACTTCATTAGATTAAGTGAATAACAAAGGCAAGCCGGGGGCTGAACCCAGCTACATTGCCAGCCTGCAGAGCGGCACTTCCGCTCACGTGGAGCGGGCGGCGGCACGTGGGGCGCCTGCGGACGCTGACCCACATTCCCTGCTACTACTGCTGCTCCAACGAGCAAAAAGACGTGGCCCGCCCGGGCAACTGAAAAAGAAGCTACGCCACGCCAGGCCCACCTAGCGGCGGCCGGCGCAACTACGTGGCACGCAAGAGCCAGCTTGTTGCCCCAGACTTGGCGCTGGCAGACACAACACGCGACGTATCTCCCGCCACGCGCACGCACAACCTTTATGACTGGCCTCCTTCTTCTTCTTAGGGTACTAATATACTCCTCGGCCGTTGCTCGAATGCAGCTGACCCCCCCCCCCCCCATAGAACTTGTTTCCATTTTCATCCCAGGCATGCTCTTGAGTCAGGCAATGGGTTGCAATATCACCACTCTTGTTCAACATAATTATGCAGGAAGCACTCGGTGCAGCAAGCGAAGCATAAGAGGAGATAAGCATAGCAATAAAAATTAATGAACTGGCATTTGCAGATGATGTAACATAATCTCTGAAAATCTAGATGACATGAAAATACCGTCAAGAGTACAAAACAACGGAAGTTGGATTACAGACAAATCATGAGAAACCGAAACTCATGAGAGTAGGAAGAAGTTACAAGACAAAACGGCTGAAGCCTTGTGAATTGACAAACACGAGTTCAAAGAAGCTGATCAGCGTAATGATGAGAAAAAAAAAGCACAACCGAGGATCAAAGTGGCGTCCAGAGCATCATATTCAGTCAACAATTTTTTTTTCTCCAAGAGGAACAACGATAACAATATGCACTGAAGGCAGGATAAGGCGCTGCCGTCGGCAACTCCTATACAAGACAACAAGCTTCTGGCGCCGTTGTTATATCGGTTACTGCTGCTACAATGGCAGATTATTAAGATTTAAGTGAGTTTGAACGTGGTGTTATAGTCGACGCACGTGCGATGGGACACAGCATCTCCTAGGTAGCACTGAAGTGGGGGTTTTCCCATACCACCATTTCACGAGTGTAACGTGAATATCACGAATCCGGTAAAACATCAAATCTCCGACATCGTTACAGCCGGAGAAAGATTCCGCAAGAAAGGGACGAACGACGGCTGAAGAGAATCGTTCAACGTGACAGAAGTTCAACCCTTCCGCAAATTGCCGCAGATTTCAGGCTGGGCCATCAGCAAGTGTCAGCGAGCGAACCATTCAACGAAACATCATCGATATGGGCTTTCGGAGCCGAAGCCCCACTCGTGTACCCTTGATGACTGCACGACACAAAGTTTTACGCCTCGCCTGGGCCCGTCAACACCGACATCGGATTGTTGATGACTGGATACATGTTGCCTGGTCGGACGAGTCTCGTTTCACATTGTATAGAACTGATGGACGTGTACGGGCATGAAGACAACTTCATGAACCCATGGACCCAGCATGTCAGCAAGGGAGTGTTCAAGCTGGTGAGGGCTCCGTAATGGTGTGGAGCGTGAGCAGTTGGAGTGATATGAGACCCCTGATACGTCTAGATACGACTCTGACAGGTGACAAATACGTAAGCATCCTGTCTGATCACCTGTATCCATTCGCGTCCATTGCGCATTCCTACGGACTTGGGCCATTCCAACAGGACAACGCGACACCCCAAACGTCCAGAATTACTACAGAGTGGCTCTAGAAACTCTTCTGAGTTTAAACACTTCCGCTGGCCACCAAACTCTCCAGACATGAACATTATTGAGCATATCTGGGATGCCTTGCAACGTGTTGTTCAGAAGAGATCTTCACCCCGTCGTACTTTGACGGATTTATGGACACACTGCAGGATTCATGGTGTCAGTTCCCTCCAGTACTACTTCATACATTAGTCGGGTCCATGTCAGGTCGTGTTGCGGCACTTCTGCTTGCTCGCGGGAGCCCTACACGATATTAGGCAGGTGTACTACTTTCTTTGACTCTTCAGTGTGTAAATCTACTATCAGACCAGTATTATTATGTGGGCCAGAAAAATAGAGGACAGATACGTATACAGAGGAAAGATAACGGTTTTTGAAAAGAAAATTCCGCGGAAAATATTTGGACCAATTTGTGAGGGAGGAGAATGGCGAAGAAGAACGAACGGAGAACTGAGAGAGGTATACTGGTGTCCCAGGAGGAATGGTCAGTATTCAAGGACATAACAGGAACGATCATTCGAAGCAAAAAGTGTAATGAATGTGGTCTCTAAAATGCGTACCTTAAGAGCCATGAGCAATTAATTTTCCATACTGTGAAAGAAATCTCTTCTACTGCAAGTTTTTTATTTTCCATATTTTGGGTGGAGATAGTATGGACCAAAACAAGAAAAAATATCTGATAAAGATGACTTCTAAAAGGCATACCTTAAGAACTGTGGGCACTCGGTCAGTAGAAAAGATATGTTGCACAGTAGCGAAGATGAACAAGTGCTCATAGTTCTTAAGGTATGCATTTTAGAGCCCATGTTTAGCAGACTTTTTTGCTTCGAATGATCGTTTCTGTCATATCCATGAATTTTAACCATACCTCCTGGGGCACCCAGCATAATTAACCAAATGTTGCGGAAGCTGAGACAAGGAGACTATGTAAGAGAGGTGGGCTCAATATTCGCAAAAGTGTGAGAAAAGAAATCGAAAAAAGATGAAGAGACCAGGTGGCCAAGGATCTTCACATACTTGGAGCAAGTGAAGCAGATTCCAGGGCCAGAACGCTGTGCAGGAGGCTAGTTGACGAGTACGAAAGCCGACTTCGATTGTGGAGCCAGGAGAGTAACAGTAACTTTTTCTCCAGAAGCAAAATAAAAAAAAGTGTGTTAAGGAAACGTTGTTTGGTTACCATGGGAAAGTACCCAGCACGACTGTCTTTCTTGTGTCATTGTTACGAAGATAATAACAATAACACGTCTTTTTTAAATAACACCCTTTTTTTTATTCGGTAATCCAGTTTTCTCTTTAAGACCGCTCGAAAAAGTATCATAGTGTATCATTTACGTAGATGAATACCTCGTTCTGTTATTTGGGTGGCTAACCCACGTTTATAAAGAAATAAGAATGTCGTTCGTATCCTTTTCAATGAAATCATCACAGCATTTACCTTAAGAGATTTGGGGGAACCACGCAGAAACCATATCTGAATCGCCGGACGGGGATTTAAACCAACGTCATCCCGGAATACGGTCCAGTGTGGAACCACTGCACAACCTCGATCGGGCATCTGTCACCGTGAACACTTTAAACTGGGTTCTGTTTTAGTCACCAGGCAATCTGAAAGAAACGGAAGTCATTTATCTAGATGGATCATCATGGTCACTCTGACATATTTCCAGCATTTCGGTTCTTAGAATAGTTATGGTGCACTGGGGTTATATACTGTAGCTGGTTAACAAATTTTTCTTCTTTTGTTTTGTAATGGCTCATTTTTCACGGTAGGTAATGGTACTGATTATAGTGAATGCTCAGTGATTACGCTATACATGTTTTACAATTTTACCTCTGTGAAGGTAGAATCATCTTCACAGTTGTAATGAAGATGTCTTTCGGTAGTGAAATATGTTTTGGAAGTGACGAATGAGAAAAGTCTACTTCTGTCGTTGTGTTAATCACAAAGAGTGTTTTCGACTTGGTAACTGTATCATAGATATCCATTTATCGGGGTAGATAGTAAATGTTGGTTAAAGTTTTCTATTACTTAAAAATATTTTTACATCGATAGAAAAACTAAGGTCAGAAATGGTAATTTCTGGCTGATAACAACCTAGTCATTATTTTGCGCGAAATTTGGCCTATGCATGTTGTTAGTTTTAGTTTCGTCATCTCTTTTCAAACTAAACAATTTGCTAAGGAATACGAAACTGCAAATAGCATTTTACACTACCAGTAACTTACAAAGTAGAGATCAGGAGAAAGCGACGGCTCTATCTTTTCTAATCCACATGTATACAAAACTTCGTGCGACGACTCTGATAGTTTTTATATTGGACAAACAGAACAAAGTTTTAGTATCACATTTAAAGAACACGCGAGACAAACCAATCATGTTTTTAACTACACTTGAAAAATATAGTTCTACGTTGGATACCAAAAGCCCAAACCATGAACATTTTGGAAGAACTGGAAACTTATGCACACACAAATAGATATCCGTATAACATCCTAAACGAATAGACGGACCTCAAACATAAAAATTATTTGGAAAACTTTACTAACATAATAGAAAAAGAAGAGTGATGAACACAACACGATAACAAAAAACAAAAGACAACGTTACAATTACATGTCTACATAATGCACAATATCTTTAGCAGAAAATATCTCTGACTACCTAAGATATAATTTACTTGTAAACATAAAGCATCCTTGGAACGATCTGTCATTTTACAACAGTAAAAAAAACCACTAAATTTCTGTAGAAAGTAAATATGTGACCTATTTTAACAACATAGTACATAAAAGAAATTTCGTTCTAAGTTGGTATATGGATGTGACTCCATCTGGATGAAAGTGTAATTAATATAGGATAAAATCTCATAGTATTATTATATTGGCATTGGCACGATCTATAATTTTGTAACTGTAAAAAAAATAATACGAATTTTCACTGTTATTCTTCTATAGAAAGTAAATAAATGCTCTATGTTAACAATATAGTACATAAAAGAAATTCCGTTCCAAGATGATTTATGGACGTCACTCCATCTAGGCGTAAGTATAATATAGGATAAAGTCTCAAAGTAGGCCACTGCTACATAGACATAGAATAAAATTATATATATAAACGTAAAGTTAACAGGAACCCTTGATCCTTGTCGTGAACATACGTAATCAACAAGAAATAAACAGTTTGCAGCCAATTTGCAGGGTGGGTGTCTGAAATGAATGTGTGTCTTGTTTGCGCTACATGATGATGATGATCAGAGGAGGGATGCGGTAAAACGTGGTGCCGGCATTTAGCCTGCTACTCTCGAACAGAAGACGGAAGAATCACCATCAACAGTGTCACATGCTCTCACACTGGGGAGAGGTTTGAAATTTAATCCAGGACGTTGGCGCAGAGACGTGATAAAGGGACTGTACGCCACTACCCCTCCTCCCCATACCGGCCAAATACTGACAGTGAAAATTTCATCCACCACCACCACCACGATTCGTACCGACGTATCTCCAAGTTGAGCGCCACCGCACAGGCTTGCGTTAGCGACCACAGCTATGGAGGCGGTAGCGGCTTGAAAAGCGTACACGACACTGCTCCCCCTAGTGTTAATGGCTACAGGAAGGGCATCCGGCTGATCCACGCTGAGCAGAGACTTTCGGCCTAGATTCTACAGCGAAATCGTGATATCAAGAAGAAAAAGAAGGTTGGTACTGCTGCTCCTCAAGTCTCGTGCAACTACAATGTAAAGTGTAATATCCGGTTTGGAGAAAATGGTACTAGTTGCGACACATATTTTAGTCACATGCGATGCAACAAGATATGTGTGTATTCAAAAAATTTTTCTCTAACAGAATTATAACTCCACTAGTCTTCAAACTAACATACTCCGTTATGAATGAAATAAATCATGGGAAAAATGCCAGCATCTTGGGAAACGGAGAACAGGGAACGATGAAAATTTCCGGTTAAATCCAATTAAATTACTGTACGACAGCATTTGTTAATTCTGAGATGTCATATGATTCGAGAGACAGGACGCTTCAGAGGAATTTTTAGTTGGTGACAAAATTTGGAGTTTGATCACCGACTTAAGCGTTTGTAATTGTAAGAGGTATCAGTAGGAAAATGGAAATCACCTCGATTGTTCAAGCCGTTTGTGAGGAAATGATAAGAATATGGGGAAGTGTTTAACAGAAATGAAAAATCGGAGAACACTACGTAGGTCTACAATAAAAATCGACTGTCTGAGATTTGGTGAGAATATAGGATACTGGCAGTTAGTTAGTTACGTATTCCATTGATCGATAGCACGTAAAAACCGTTATGATGTCGAACGTGTCAAATGCACAAGAAATGCGCAAAGGAAACAAGTTTTTTTTACATTATAGAGTTATACTTAATTATTTCTATTATCTATCCCATTCCCTTAAATGGCACAAAATGCATATATTGTATCTCCAGATTTATTTATTCATATTCAAGAATTCATCTATGGTATAGAAGAGCTGTCAAGGAGGTATGATTTCAATTTTTTTTTTGGAAACTGTTACTGCTGTCTGTCAGACATTTTATTTCATCTGGTAATTTATCAAAAAGTTTTATGGCAGCATTTTTTACCCCTTCCTGTGCCAAAGATAGGTTAAGTAAAGGATAGTGTAGGTCGTTCTTTTTTCTGGTATTGTTATCATGAATGTCGCTGTTGATTTTAAACTGGTCCATGCTGTTGAGACAAAATTTCATTACTGAGTAAATGTACTGTGAAGCAGTTGTAAGAATTCCTAACCTTTTAAACAGATGGCTACAAGATGTGTGGCTAAGAACCCCACACATTATTGTAACTACTTTCTTTTGAGCAGTGAATACATTTTGCCTAAGTGTTGAGTTGCCCCAGAATATTATTCCGTATGACATCAGAGAGTGGAAATATGAAAAGTATGTTAGCTTAATAATTTCTACATCCTCAAAATGGGCAATTATTCTGTTTGTAAAAGTTGCTGAACCTAGTCGCTTTAGGAGAACCAACATATGACTTTTCCAATTAAGATTCTCATCTACTATATGTAAAACCCACAAACTTAGTATGTTCTACCCTGGCTACTGATTTCTTTTGATGTGTTATGTTTATTGAAGGAATTATCCTTTTTGCAGCAGAAAATTGGATATACTGTGTTTTTTTTTTTTTTTCAAAGTTCAGAGCAAGCCCATTCGCAGATAACCAATTAATAACTTTTCCAAAAACATCATTTGTATCATTTTCTATCGGACTTTCTTTTACAAACAGACGACATAGAAACTGACAAAACGAAGTCAAAAAGTGACATGAGATGGCTGGTAGCAAATATCATTTCAAAACACCGAACCCATAATACTAAAGAAACAGACGTAACAGAGATCGCATTTGCGCCCGTCTCTAATGACCCAGGTGTCGACGGGACGTTGAACTGTAATCTTCCTTCCTTTTTCCTTCGTAGGTGGGCTACATGTTAAGATTTTATAAACGCCCACCAGATGGCTCCATTGAGGTGTGACATTAATATCGTTATAGAGTTTATCATTTGTTTATATTAAAACATTAGCAGTTCAGAAATTGCTCAAGCAGTCTGTTTACAGTGACTGTTTAAAGAAAGTGTTATGGTGAATGAAAATACCACGTGGAGGTTTTCGTTTGATCATTTTTAGTGTTTCGTACCTCAGTCGGTAAAAAGAGAATCTTTGTAGGGCCACTCTGTTTTTCCATTCTGTCTGTTAAGCCCTTTTTCTCAGGAACGTGTACAGTTATCAAGCTGAAATTCAGGTCTGCGGTTCCGTTATGGCGTAAAAAATTTCAGCTTCTTAGTCAATGCAGTCAAAAGATATGTCCACTTGTGTCACATATTTTGATACTAGCAAAATCTGTACAAGAACTATCTAGATACGTAATTAAGTTTGTACGGAGCTCTCAGAGCACGAGTTCTACTCCCCTTTTTGTACGAATTTTTAATACAATTTTTTTGGAGGCCAAACTCAAGAACACGGTCTCGAATCGCTTTGTTCAACTTTTGGTAGTCAGTCACCTTCGTAGTACACTGTTTAGAATTGGTGTGGAGAATTTCCTCGTGGTTATGCTTCCGTCAGCGACATATTTCCTAAAGGTCGGTCGAAATCGTTCGTTGTTTCAAAAAGATATCGCTACTTTGCGCAACATCGTTGTAGAGGATCTACATAAGACTGACTTACTTTGAGGCAAAGGCATCCTTAGCCCATCGAAAATGCTGCACATTTGATTTAACTGTAAAAAAGAAATCTGTTGCCGAAATACTCCGCACAATTTGAACGAATTAATATTTTGCTGAGGTGACATTGTAAAGCCGTCAGATACTTAAAGAACTGCATTTTTAACCATTAGCTGTACAAATAACCCATTATTCTCCACCGGTTTCGGTCACTCAGGCAATCATCACTCGAAGACCATCAAATGAAGAATGAAAAATGTAAAGAACGTATTGTACCCACCAAATAAAGTTAATTCAAAGGTTAAAGAGAAATATGAAAGTACTTAAAAAGCCAAATACATTTCTTAGAAAAGAATTTCATGTTTCTATTTGGTATTTCGAAAGTTCTCAACGTCACAATGAATGTACATGCCTATTTACTACGTTCATGACCTTAAGTAGCAAGAAATTGATATCACAGTAACACACTACAGAATGTAAAGGCTGTAAAGGAACTGTCATGAAGACTGATCGTAGTTAACTAGAGAACAAGACAGATCACATGTTTAATAAGAATCCAAAAAATACAATGTAAAATATGCCCTGCCATATTCAGTGGCGATTGTCAGTTACCAGAAAAGTAGAAGCAATAAAGTATAGCTTAGAAAACATCGTATTTACAGCGTGATTATGTCGTCAGCTTATGAAGACCAGCAATATACATGAAACAGAATTGACACCGCTACTCAAGTATGATACACACAAGTAAAGAAACGTGTGAAGTGGAACCTAATGCTGTGTGGGTGCTAAATTGTCAACATAAACCACAGTAACCTAACATATACATTGCGAAAATACATCATTTACCTAAAAGTTTCAACTACAAATCTATTTGAAAAACAAGGTAATAAATTGCATTTTATAACTAATGAGGAAGTACTGAACAGAATTGAGGAGACGAGAAATTTGTGGCACAACTTGACCAAAAGAAGGGATCAGCTGATAGGACATATTCTGAGATTTCAAGGGATCACCAGTTTAGTATTTGAGGGAAGTGGGGGGGGGGGGGGGGGGGAGGGGTAAAAGTCGCAGAGGGAGACGAAGATATGAATACAGTAAGAAGATTCAGAAAGATGTAAATTGCAGTAGTTATTCGGAGATGAAGAGGTTTGCACAGAGCGGTATAGAGAGTTGCATCAAACCAGTATTTGGACTGAAGACAACAACAAGAAGTAATAACATTAGTTGAGCCCATAGCTTCTGTTCTTTTATAGAACCAAAGCAATTAATTTTGATTCAAGTATAGTTTACGTGCACAAAAATAAATATATGTATAATTATTGTCGTCAATACAAAGTTCTTTATCATGATCAAAGGCAAGAGTTTCCTGTTATTATTGATAAATACGAAATTTGTTTATGAATAACAAAAAAATGGTTCAAATGGCTCTGAGCACTATGGGACTTAACATCTGAGGTCATCAGTCCCCTAGAACTTAGAACTACTTAAACCTAACTAACCTAAGGACGTCACACACATCCATGCCCGAGGCAGGATTCTAACCTGCGACCGTAGCGGTCGCGCGGTTCCAGACTGAAGCGCCTAGAACCGCTCGGCCACACAGGCCGGCTATGAATAACAGAAATCTGTTTTATATGAATTCGACGAAGTACTGAAGCGATGGTTGATTTAGTTTTGTTTTGCATTTTTTATTTTACTTTTTTGTTGAGGAAATTGCTTTTTCTAGCGTTACATTATATAGGTTTATACTATAGTGCTGTTGTATTCTTTATTTTTATTACAAAATCCCCTCTCCTTCACGTTACAAATCAACAGTTTTCGAATAAAACCTGAATTAAACATTGACAGTTTCGGTATAAATACTGTTTATTTTTAAGTATAAGAGAGCAGGATAACTGCGTAGAATAAAAACGTTCCATAGATTACCTGGCCCATCACATATCCTCACTCAGTTTCTGGACAGTTCACCACTTCCGATTTTTAGGGGAATCTAGTAGGACACTGATCGCATACGTAAAGAAAGCGATCGTTATAAGTAACCCCCTATAGGTATGCAGCACACCTAATGTACAGGTAACGCGGGTGCGACTTAAACTGACCAAAGTTATTAGGAAAACTACGGTTATCTACGCTTACTTATGATAGTCTACGGTAGCCACCGGTAGTTTTACATCTATAGATACTATACATCACAAGAAGGGCGAATCACTCATGAACAGAAACTTTACGACCACTGACCACCACGAGAATGAATGCCACCTGGTGGCCTTGCACTGTAAGGACAACGTACAATGTGTTTAAATAAAGTCACATATTCCTACAGGAGGTAGTAGTGGTGAAAACTAGAATAAAAATTGTGATAATAATTCCATGTTGATGTATGTGCCAATCTGTGCTCTCATTCCCGTTTGTCTCTGACGAAGAAGCAGACACTATACGCAGTGCTGCCTATTTTTACACAGCATCCTGACACATCCTTCAGCCTTTATTCGGAGTGAATCATAAACTATTGTTATTGTCTTTCTGAAAAGATAACGTTGGCCAAGAGCGGCGATAATTCATCGCGCAGAAATCGATGATATACAGCTCTTATTAATCTTCTTGGTAAAGTCCTTCTACAGAAGCACGAAAAGAGTAATTCTGGACAGAATATGTGTCAGAATGTTTGAATATATGGAAGACAATAATTGACTGACTGAAGGAAAGAAAAAAGGACAAAACAAATAAATATAACACAGGAGGCAGCGTACAGCGGACCAGAGTGCAGCAACATCCTAAATAAAATGGAAGGAACTGGACGAATGAACGAACAGAAAAAAATGACTGTACAGTCAGAAGAAACTGAAGAGGCCTTTTTTGAAAAAGTACTGAGCCGGAATTAGAAGGAAACATAAGGAACGATATATGTTAAAATATAGTCCACAACTGGCCTTATCCCAACTACGAAGGCGAAGAAAACATGTCAATATTCCAGACCGCTTTCACGTCACTATTGAAACTCCATATTGCATATTGCTTGCACGAAACGGTATAAAAGCAGGCCGCAACAGAACCGGCACTTATTTTCATTGTGCCGAGCGTCTAATCGATCTTCCGATCAACGAAGCTCCGATGTGAGTTACGAGCCTAACGCCGTCCTAGCTAAAAATTACTGTGGCGCAGGATTGACCTGGTATACGGTGGCAACAACGGTGCTTCAAGCAGAGTGGAATGGTGTGGGTAGCAGGCGTTCGCTGAGTACGCCACAAACTCATCCCAAACACGCCACACGCAGCTGCCCGCATTACGCTTATAACGGCACGGAATTACTGCTGACACACACACAAACAAAAAACAATCTCTCTCTCTTTCTCTCTCTCTCCTGTCTCCCACACACACACACACACACACACACACACACACACACACACGAGAGCAATAAACAGAGAGAGAGAGTTAAAGGGATCTGCGGACTCTGGACAGTTGGGGGAATTGGAGTGAAAGTAGCTGAGAGCGTAGTGATTCACGCGCGCGCAGATTCCAACAACCAGTGTCCCAGCGGGCTCCTTGGCATAAATGTACACGCAGCGAACCTTCCGGGCACTCAGACGTAGATTACACTGTATTAGACATACTACTGGTTCCATAAATTCACAGTGAGACGAGTGTCAACGATATAAAACATCTCATAAAACAAGAATACATAACACATCTTTGCTAAGAAAAAGCTAATACCCCTTCCACAGATCTTAAGTGAAATAGTGCTTGTGGATGTGGAAGTCAAAAAAATCTGAAAAATATTTACCTCAAGAGGTAATAAGATACTTAACCCCCCAGCGTATACGAGCGCGTTAGCACGCCGCTTGCGGGATCCTGGGAAGCATGTAAACATTTAGAAAAACGTTTGCACACTTTCACATGAGAAGACCCTAAGCGCCGACAGATGTGATGCACAAATTACAGGGCGCAGGGGGGGGGGGGAGGGAGGAGACTCTGTTGGCCACAGTATGGGCATCCGGTCGTGCACATTCGGCCTTGAGTCTCATTAATGGAGCAGGACTGTTTTCAGGTACTGAGTCCCTCTTCGAAATGAGCCCCGATGACAGCGACGACATGTCTGGAGACACGCCGGACAGCCGTGAGACACCAGCCTGACTACTGCCCGCCATACGGACCGATAAAGAGGAGTGATGATCTGGGGAGCCATTTCATTTCGTAGCAGGACCTCTCTGGTTGTCATCCGCGACACCGTACTGCCCCGTGGTAGGTCGTCGGTATTCTAAGTCTCGTTTTGTTGCCCTTCATGGCAAGTAATCCTGGCCTTAGATTTCAGCAAGATAATGCCCACCCGCACACGGCGAGAGTTTCTACTGCTTGTTGTGGTGCTCGCCAAACCCTAACTTGGCCAGCAGCGTCACCGGATGTCTTCCCAGTTGAGAAGGTTTGGCGCATTATGCGGAAGTCCCTCCAACCATCTCGGAGGTTTGACGGTCTAACGAGCCAGTTGGACAGAATTGGGCACGATATCCCTCATGAGGACATCCAACAACTCTGTCAAACAATGCCTAGCCAAATAACTGCTTGCATAAGCGCCAGAGGTGAAGAACGTATTATCGACTTGCTCAGTTTGTGAAGCTCTTTCTCTAGAATAAATCATTCAGTATTTCTGTAATTATTATCATTTATTTGTCCCGACATGTACATAACATCTACCGAATTCCGTCGCCTTCGGATAATTCCTTCCAGGCGCGCTACACAGGTGTCTGTAGGACGTTCTTGAGTTCAAAATCACAAATGATTCGTATTACACAATTTTGTGCATTGTCCGCCTGTTTAGCTGGGTGCTAACGTGCTTGCCTCCATTTCATTCTCATCACCGACACGCAAATCGCCCAATGTGGCGTCGACTGCAATAAGACTTGCACTTGGCGGCCGAACTTCCCCGGATGGGGCCTCCCGGCCAACAATACCATACGCTCATTTCATTTCCATTTTTGTGCATTGTATAACCAAAACCGCTCGAATGGACGGTGGTGCCCGACGCGGGGATAGTCTGTACAAATCCTGGTAATGGAGAAATTTTCACGGCTAGCTTTTGGCTACAGTTGCCAAAAGTTCCTGATCACCAAAAGCCGTTGGCTAAATTCGAAACCTCTCTGCAAGGTCTCACGGAATTAGTGCATCTGACACCGTTGATTGTTATCCATCCGTCTCATGGGAACATTAAGCTGGTCTGCTTTTTGGATGATGTTAGAGAGTAGGGCATGTCGTGGTACCAAGGTTCATTCCCTTACTTCTCTATCGCCCTCTACAATAACACGAACAGGACATTGCATGTTACATACATTCATCGGAGCCATCCACATTAAACAGTCGCACTCAAAATACTCGACATCGGCTTTGGTAAGGGAAAATCGCCATAGGTTGTCAGATAATTTCTCAGAAATGAATGTTCTAGCATCAGTTTGTAATGTTGATTCTAAAACTTACCTCCATTTTATTGTACCATGTCAGGATTTTTCGTGAACCGAGCTATCATATTTGAAAGATTTGAGTAAGGTTGCGAGGTGCCGGGGCTAGCAGTGTGACAACTGATGCTATGTATTGGATGAACAACTAAATGTGCGGGCCCGCACTAATATTACTATTAATTATATAGATCGACAGTAGACATGCTCAAGAATTAACTACCATTTGCCAACGACCTTCATTCTATGTCTTTTGATTAAATTATGTTGTTATGCAGGTCGAAGTTTTACTGAGTTATAAAGAACATGCAACTATTCTACATTCGCTCGCCCGTCGTCCCTCCACTTGGGGTCTGTGGTTTGGTGACCTGAAAAATAGCATCCCAACACGCGCGCGCCAAACACTTATGGTAGGAAACCCCCACAATATTAAGGATCTAGCTATTGTTAAATCCTAAAGTTTAACTTATCCTAGTATATAGTACTCTCCTCTTTTCAATTTTTATTTATTTATTTATTTATTTTTGTTTACCTTATACAATACTCTTACATAATTCCTGTTACGTTGAGATGTCTCGCTGCTCGCCGCTATTGACGACAGTGATGTGCGCGCCGTACGACATGACCTCCGAGTTTTCATTACGCCTCACTGAAACTCCGGAGACTGGGTTAGCCATGGCTATACAATAAATTTATAGGTGCAACTTCTGTTTCTGTGTGATGCGGTTTTCGCGATCAAAGCGCCCCTTTCCAGAGGCAATGTAATATGACCAAGCTAGGACTGGTTCCTGTTGAGGATTCCGTCGCCCACCACACACCAGCTACACAGTATGTCACCAATCTCCAAGTATAATTCCTTGGTTATTCATCTGTGACAGTCACAAGCAGCACGCTAAATCCCCAACCAGCACATTGGCATGGTAGGCTTTATGCCCGCATTTCTACCGTCCAGGGCACCATTGGAGTCAAACGCTCACAGGTTCACCCGACTTGCAAGACAACGATGCTGGCGCATCACTGTAGAAACTATACTGCCCATATTCATCCTCGAAATCACGAAATATACCACAATCTTGCAGTGCACTGACGCGTGCCTGCAAGCATTGGTATGAACATCTCACGAACTGGTTGTGGCCGCTGTGGAGCGTATCACGACTTCTCAGAACGCTTCTAAGAGCACGTTCTTGTATGCGCCCGTTTGTGCGACATCTCGTCACTCATCACTATCCCTTAACATGGACACCAGATAGGAAAGGACAGAAACATTGCTCATGGAAAGGTAGTGGCTCTTATCGCATCGACAGTGGAGATCGCGAACATAAACAAAAAAAAAAAAAAATGTTAGCAGCAGTAAATTCTTATGCGAGAAAACGCAGCGTGTTAATACTTTAACAATCTTAATCTATTAATGCAACGATTATTGTTCCCCGTGGAAAGGTTCATATATTTGCCTATTCTACTATGTACACCACTTAAACTACTGTTATTCCACGAACTTCTTTGTGTGAGAGATGTGGTGGAGTCCTATGGACTAGCGCCAATCCCTTGTCAGACTCCCCCTCCTCTGACGTGCATTAGGATTTGCAGGTCTAATTTGAATCTCCTGGATCTCCTGTTGTCCTTGGTTTCGCTCTCTCCAATTACGGTCGCTTTGCCGTTCGTTATTCCTCCTGTCCCCGATTCCTTGTCTAGATTGACCCTGTTTCCTGACGTTCTGGTTTCCATGTCTCTGGTTTCCATAACCTTGAATAGCGTAACCTTGATTTCCGGAACCCTGGTTTCCTAACTGACCAGTGCGATTATGCGATCTCTTGTCGTCTTCCCTTGCTGGCCAGTGGTATTTGTTATTTTGCGCCTTCTTCCTGTCCTTTGCGTCTTGTTTATCAAAGACTACTTCGAGTTCGCGCAACAGACTCTTGAATGCTTCTATGTCAGATCCACACTTCCCGACAAGTGTCTGTTGATACCTAACTGGCAATTTGGAAAAGCAAAATCTGATGATTTCTCCATTGCTATATGGACTATCTAAAAACTGATTCTTCTTGAGTAAATCATCAAATAATTTGGTTGCGCTCCTATGCCCGGACACTTCCAGTTCAGGACAAAATATTATTTCCTCTTTAATCCTGTCTTGCGTTTCCTTTGACCAGTAGGTCCGCAGGAATGCACCAACAAATTCCTCATAAGTCCGACACGTCGCTGCCACACCCCGCATCTTTTCCGCGGCTTGGCCTTCGATGTGTCCACACATGAATTCTAATTTTGCCTGGGTTGGCCATGACGACGGTAATGAATTTGTAAACTGCATCACCCAGCTCTTAGGATGCATCGACCCTCCATTTTCTTTGAACTTCTGGAATTTTAGTATCGACAGGAAGTGATTCCGATCAAAATCCTGTCCGATCCTCGCACTGGTGTTGACACTCGTTTCCGATACTTTCACGTCTGCTGAGTGTCCTGATCTATCTTGCTGATAACTGTGATGTGCTACATCTGTATCACAGTGGAAGTGGCACTCCGAATTCACTCTCCTAAGTGGGCTACAATTATTGGAGCTATTACTAGGTGTTTCTACGTGTGCCTTGTTAGTTCTGCACTCTGTCACTGGGCTAGAGCACGGCGGGCTTTTCCTCGGAGACACAATTCTGTGTACTCCATCATTGGTATCCGAACGCGCAGTGCTCGTGTGCCCGTTTCGCTCTAGTTTTGCTATCCGACTCTCTACTTCTTTCATTCGTTTCGTGATGTTCGTAACCGCAATATTACCTTGAGTTTTTAAGAACGCTAGGGATTTTGCGTGGGCTTGTGTCGCACGTCGCAAGCGACCTGCAAGTTGAGAAGTTACTTTTGCGATTTTCATTGCCCCTGTTGCTGCCGTTTTGGCTAGGCCTGCTACATCTTTTGATTTTTGTTTTCATCTCGTATCGTCAGCAGTCTATCTGCTTTTTAATTCGGTTACTGAATTATATAATTTGTTATTTGCTTGCAAACGATCTCTTATAGGCAGGCCGGAGTGGCCGAGCGGTTCTATGCGCTACAGTCTGGAACCGCGCGACCACTACGGTCGCAGGTTCGAATACTGCCTCGGGCATTGCAGTGTGTGATGTCCTTAGGTTAGTTAGGTTTAAGTACATCTAAGTTCTAGGGGACTGATGACCTCAGCAGTTAAGTCCCATAGTGCTCAGAGCCATTTGAACCATTTTGATCTGTTATACTAGCAAAACAGAAAATATCGATTTATATTGCTTACAATGGATGTTTAGATTTTATTAGCTTAGAAATAACTGTGATGTCTACGTTCCTTGGCTCTCATAGTTCGCCTTCTCTCTGCTTTTCAGTTAAATGTTTATTTTTGTGTGATACACGTTTCTTTAGTGAACTAGTGTATTCAGCGATCTGCATGTTTTCTAAATTAAATATTCTTCACCCAGTAACGAACAATTAACTGAATTAATAAATAATGCGTGGATCTTCTTTCCAGTGCCAGCCCATAACGCTTTCGTTGAGAGTTGTTCTCCTAATGCGGGCACAGCTGAAACTGTAAATGGATTGCAAAAGTAAACCTTAACTTGTTCTGCAAAAGCTTTTTCAAATATTTTTGTCAGTAAAAGGAACCTTTAAACAAGATTTAGTCCAGTGAAAAATACACGTGGGACACGGGCTATAAATTAATGTAGATGTGTGTGACATTTTTTATTTTGTTTGTTTGCTATGTAATATAGTGATCTGACAACACAAAACTGAATTAATAATATTTTATTCGGCGGCCCTCAAGATATTAGTCCGGATAGGTAATCATACTTTCGTATTTAGAATCAAAACCGTCTGAAACTAGTACAGATTACCTGAGCTGTGATACAGGTAATGCGTACATCAATCGTACTCCATAGAAAAAATCCAGTCATTGCTTTATATGATTGACCTCGGCAATGCTTACCATGTTCTACCTCCTTATCGAGATCAGGGCCAGAACCACCCTGAGAGCATGTTGATCAGTTCCTTTGAGTGAGTCCTCATTTTGCAGTTTCAGAATATGGCAATCCTAATAAGAAGTGTCTATACTAAGTGTGGACGGTTAGCTTTCTTTTTTGTGAAGGAGTTGTAGCTAGAAGACGACATGCAGTGAGAGTTGTAGTTGGGAGATGAGATGCAGCGAGAATTGCTCCATCGTTCTACAGACGGAGGTTGTTAGAAATAAGCAGGAGTAATTACCTTATTGAATCATTAGTTAGTGGTTTAATAACACACCTACAAGAACTAAATATCCATTGTCTTTTAAATTGAAAGTGTTCAAAGAAAATCTTTTTTACAATGAAATGAACACTCTTAGCTGCTTACAGGCGTTAACATACGTCAACGGGGACAGATGAAAATGTGTGTCCCGACCGGGACTCGAACCCGCGATCTCCTGCTTACATGGCAGACGCTCCATCCCCCCTTTTTTTTCCTAATCTCATTTTGCTCGTTAATGTTCGTTGTGTTTGTTCGGGGCGGACGTCGCATGACACCCGCTGAAGTTCGTTGTTGATCCAGTCACTCAGTTTTTTTTATTACAGAGGGCTGCTAACCCTCCGACTGAACATGCTGAGCTACCGCGCCGGCATCTGTCTGAGCCACCGACGACACAGAGGATAACGCGACTGCAGGGATTTATCTCTGGCACGCTTCCCGCGAAACCCACATTCTCAACGCATTGTCCCGCACTACATTCGTAGTGCCCCCGCCCATTATACTCATTACTCGCGGCGCGTTGCCGATTCCCGTAAGCGTTCGGGCACTGTTTGTGCATTCGTACAGAAGAAGAAAATGGTCAAGTGGCCGGTGAGCCTTAACTATATATCTACTAACAAGGGAACCTCCCCATCGCACCCCCCTCAGATTTAGTTACAAGTTGCCACAGTGGATAGGCCTTGAAAAACTGAACACAGATCAATTGAGAAAACAGGAAGTTGTGTGGAACTGTGAAAAAATAAGCAAAATAATCAAACTGAGTAGTCCATGGGTCACATATGCAACATCATGGAGTATGTGAGCTCAGTAGCGCCGTGGTCCCGTGGTAGCGTGAGCAGCTGCAGAACGAGAGGTCCTTGGTTCAAGTCTTCCCTCGAGTGGAAATTTTACTTACTTTATTTTTGCATAGTTATTATCTATCCGTTCGTTCATTGACGTCTCTGTTCACTGTAATAAGTTTAGTGTCTGTGTTTTGCGACCGCATCGCAAAACCGTGCGATTAGTAAGACGAAAGGACGTGCCTCTCCAATGGGAACCGAAAACATTTGATCGCAAGGTCATAGGTCAACCGATTCCTCCACAGGAAAACACATCTGATATATTCTATACGACACTGGTGACGGCATGTGCGTCACATGATAGGAATATGTTGTCGACCCACCTGACTTGTACACATGGCGAATGGGTAAAAAGATTCTTCTACCTTATCCGATTTAGGTTTTCTTGTGGATGTGATAATCACTCCCAAAAAAGTGATGAAAACATAAGAGTTTGTCACATAAACTGAAAATAAAAAATTAAACTTTTCACTCGATGGAAGATTCGAACCAAGGACCTTTCGTTCCGCAGCTGCTCACGTTACCACGAGACCACAACGCTCCTGCGTTTCCAGTGTCCTTGATGTTGCCTATCTTCCCACGAACTACTCAGTTTGTATATTTTGCTTATTTTTTCACAGTTCCACACAACTTCTTCCTGTTTTCTCAATTGATCTGTGTTCAGTTTTTCAAGGCCTATCCACTGTGCCAACTTATAACTAAATCTGAGGGGGGTGCGATGGGGAGGTTTCCTTGTAAGATGGTATCTGTTCTTTCGGACATGTCCGAAAGAACAGATACCATCTTAGTAAATAAAAATCTTTTTTGTTCTAAAGTTTAGTTGGGGGCTAATGTTGATGATGTTGTGCGGAAAGGGGGAGGGGTTAGTACCTAATAAGTGGCTGCACTGCAGTCAGTGGCAATGGTTTCAGAAAGGTTGGGAACCACTGTCCTAGTCGAACGTTACTATACAGGTGTGCGTTTGCAACCTCGACTAAGGAGGTGGGTACCGACAGAGAAACTGCGGAAGTAATGATCGAGGGTTTCTTTGCTGCCTGTCCACTGTACTACAGACGACAGGGTTATTGGAAAGATTTTATGCGCCGTTGTAAGGTATACATTGAGGCTGGTAAGTGTTGCTTTGAACAGTGACTGTGAGCTTAACAAGTTGGTGCTGCAGAGAGTAAGTTACTCAAGTTAATATATAAGTAAATATTCATTTCAAGCCGTTTGGTTTGGATTGATGGAAAATTGGCAGACTACGGATTCAACGGTCTCGAGTTAAATCCCCAATGAGTCCTTTGCTTTTTATCTCTTCGCTGTCACTTCTGTCTCCTTTGGCAACCTTCGTTATTATGAAAAATGTCTGGCTGCACCGCAGTTAAAAGTCCACGTTAAACCGTAGGCCTCCGTGTAAATGGCTGGGTAAATCATTTCAAAGGTCGAAGGAAGGCAACGACATACAACGTTGAACAGGACAGTGACTACTAAAGCACTGTGGCGTTGGAACAAAGCTTCGGATTGATGATAGCTTTGCTTTAGTTCCTTACTCAAATATTTCGGTTTATGGACCTCAAACCTTCACCCTAAAGGTTTGGGACGTTGGAGCGAGCGAGGTTTTCTTTTCCCATGTCGATATAATTACGTCGCTTAGTGGACTCGCGTGCTTCCCACAACGCCCGGAGACGACAGCTTCATCGACTAGACGTTGGAAATGAATTTTTCAGCGATATAATGACCGAGTGAAGAAGCAGCGGCTTCTTATAGAGTGAGGGAGCAAGAGACGTGCCGTTCGTTTGTCTGCGTGTGTATGAGCGAGAGAGAGAGAGAGAGAGAGAGAGAGAGAGTGACGGGGGGGGGGAGGAGGGAGGGAGAGAGAGAGAAAATGGATAAAGCGGAGCTTGTGTAGCGGCGCGGCGCGACGCCCGACCGACTGGCGAATGGCGACGGCGCTCCTGTGATTCCCGCGCCGAGGTGAGGCGAGGCGTGCCGAGCGGCGCCGATCAATGCGGCAGCGCCAGCGCGAGCGGCTGCGGCTGCGGCCTGGCTTGCCCTGGGCCGGCGCTCGCCGCGCCGCTCACCGCGCTGACCTCCTTCCGCGCTCCGCTCGCAGCCACCTAGTGTAGCTGGCGGCACGCGAGCCCAGGCCTTGTGTGTGTGTGTGTGTGTGTGAGGCAAGGGGCAAACCAGACAGACTGCTGGTGGAGGGGAGAAAGAGGGGCCGGGGCAGAACGGAAACAGCCGCGTGCGGTGGGGAGGTCGGGCGAAGGTAGGGACAAACATTACGCAGTTATGGGAGGGCGCCCGAAAGGAAACACCGCACGCACGGAAAGCGCGATATGGCGTATTGTTTCAGTTGTTGTCTGGAGCGAATAGTGATGCTAGAATTTCATCTCGACCTGAGCAGCCCCTCTATCTCTATTCCTCGACAATGATCTGTCTGCATGACGGAACCACTGCGTGAGCTTGAGGTGGAAAGTATACGGGCACGCAAGAGTGAACAGCCTGAGGAAGACGACAGGGAATGTGATGCGAATACAGAAGTGAGCTCTCAAGAAGCTTTGAAACGATTAGGAAGCGGTGCTAATAGGGAGCCACCTAATGTGCAGTATGCAGTGTTACTAGCCCCGTCAGTGTTGCTGGCCGTCTGAAAAATATTACCTTACCTGAAGACTTCATTGTGAGCTAGTTGCATTTCGCTGATCGCCGTTTACGGTCTCCCAGATCACTTCTTTAACTTCCTCCTTTTTTCTTTTTTAGGGTTCTGTACCTCAGTCGGTAAAAATGGAACCCTTATAGGAACACTTTACTCTCCGTCCGTCTGTGTGTCTGTCTGTCCGTTTGTTGAGACCCCGTTTTTTGTCATGAACGGGTACACAAATTGAAATCTATGTTACAAGCTAAGGTCTATGGTAGCTTGGCGCTATAAAAAACTAAAGCTTCTAAGTCAGTGCACTTTAAAGACACGGCTATTTATGTCACCTATTTTTGTAGTCGCACACTCACTCATCAAAACCTACACAATACTTCCCGTTGACACAGAATCGCGAAGTGTGGCAAGAAGAGAGGTTTCATAGTACAAATAAAAGAAACATTCGAAAATTTTTAATTTGAAATTACATCACACAATTTTTTTGTCATTTGTTATTCCATTTCAAAATTAAAATTAAAACATTCTCGAAAGTCGCGGAGTTCCCTAGGCTGATATCATGCCAGTATCGAAGTCGATAAAAGGCAAAAATCACCGAGATTCTCGATTCCCGGATGAATGAAGTGTCTATATACGTAATTAAGTTTGTATGGAACCCGCTGAGCGCGAATCCAACACACTCACCTGGCCTTTGTGTGTACGTGTCAACCAGTCAGAAACAGAAAAATTCTAGTGAAATGTCCATTCAGACATCATATTCATATTGCAAGCAAGAAACGGATGAGATAGTCCTACCACGGTCGATGTTTTAACTGAATAAAACGAAACGTGTATTGTCAGGAAGTAACACATTACAGTAGTTGCATACATAGTACTGTACTATGGTATTAATAAATCACTGATGAAGCAGCTACTGATGCCATGGACGCACAAATGAATAATTTGTACGATATTAGTGGGACTGAAGTGGTAAGGAGATTTTATGTACTTACTTCGCTCGAACGTCTTGATGTCAGTTACAGTTACAATGTTTATGTAATTGCATTCATGAAAATGTTTTTAGAGCAGCAGATACTATTTTTTCTACAGCTAATCACAACTCTCGTAGCAGCATTCCTGGCACTCTCATTCTTGTCACTTGTCAGCTCCAAACAGCAGCAGCTCACATCTGACACACACACACACACACACACACACACAGTTTTCATATTTGCCTGGGACAGTCGTTAACATTATCCAGAAATAATAAATTAAAATACTGTAGTTCCAGCGCTCCAGTTGCGACCAAGGTTTTCCGGTGGTTTCCTTGGTACTCAGGTGGTTGTCGGAACTGGAAATCCCCTCATAAACATTCCATAAGTTTTCACGTGGCTGGGAGTTCGCGTTTCTCGTATGTAGAGCACAGAGAGGAGAAGACAGCATTAGATTATACTAATCAGAGGACCGTCTTGTGCCGTCCTAGTGTTTGAATGAGGTTTTTTTGTGTTTTGTGGCTGGAGTTCTTCTGTCATCGCAGACATGTACGAGAACCATCATTCCGACGCACCGGACGCAGTCCATACGGTGATATTGCTAACTGCTTCGGCTTATTAGGCCCATGAAGCTGAACAGCTCTGATCACGTTAATTTTATTTCCACTGAGGTTGCACACCACTAGAGATAATCTTTGAAAGTAGTGTCTTCTAGTGTTTGGCGCGTAGATGATGTCAGTCGTCTCGCGTTATTTACATTAGATCGCGTGACCATAAAAGGGACAGATTTGGGCAATAGATCAATCGCATTAGTTAGGAAATTCATTTGTATCTCTTTATGTCCATTGGATATTGACATATAAACAATTGTAATATAAAGGGGTTTTAATCTACAATAAATTTATAAGCGGAAACAGCATTTGTCATTTGTTAGGTACTAGTTCCCTTAATCAATCATTTATGTTTATGTTGTTATTTATATGTTAAATTGCAAGAAGGAGGAGATAATCACCATTAAGATCTGTTTCAGGGGGTAGTCAAAATCGGCTAAATCTTCATTTTCGCGTTGAGTATTTCCGTTGCGCACATTCATATTACACCCGCCTGGAGTAGCATCCTGGATGCTGACAGCACGACATCACCTGCAGCACCTCTCCTGGGCTCGTGACCATATCAGTCGGACACTAGACGATTGGCAAACCGTGGCCAGGTCAGATGAATCCCTATTTTAGTTGGTGCGAGCTGATGGTACATTTCGAATGTGGCTCAGATCTCATGCAGCCATGCATCCAAGTTGTTAACAAGGCATTATGGTAGCTGGTGGTGGCTCCAAAATGGTGTGCGCTGTGTTTGGATTGGATTGAGTGGGTTCTGGTCCAATTGGACCGATCATTGACTGGAAACGGCTATGTTCGGCTACTTGGAGACCATTTGTAGCCATTCATGGACTTCATGTTCCCAAACAACGATGGAATTTTTATGGATGACAATGCACCATGTCACTAGGTCACAATTATTCTGGACAATTTGAGTGAATGATTTGGCCACCCAGATAAACTACATGAATCCCATCGCAGATTTGTGGGACATAATCGAGAGGTGAGTTCCTGCACAAAATTCTGCATCAGCAACACTTTCGCAATCATGATCAGCTACAGAGCCAAAGTGGCTCAATATTTCTGCAGGGGACGTTCAATGACTAGTTGAGCTGCACTACACCAGGCAAAAAGAGGTCCGACACGATATTAGGAGGTATTGCACGACTTTTTTTTTACCTACGTCTAATTCAAAACTTGACTACATTCAAGAGTACATTAAATCTGTACCTCTTCTCTGCGACATACATGCTCTATCGGCGTTTTCTAGTTGTCTTCCTCCTATTCAAAAGCGAACCAGTATTTATGTCATATTGTTAACATCATCCCAGTTTTCCCCATACCTACCTATTTCAGCCACACTTCTTCTGTCTCATCTGCTACGGGAAAGCTTTCCCCTATGTGCCAACTGAGAAACTGCCTCATGGGGGACTAGCAGCACCACATAGGCTTTAATAATAATAATTTCAATTATTATTATTCTTGTTCTTATTAATAGTGTTATTATGTAAGGCTCATGTACTATACACATTGTAATGTTAATTTACTAATCATGTCAGATTAGATGTACTATAGTGTCTGCCATATGAAATAAACGCACAAATAAATGAACAAATATGCTTTATGTTTCTATGTCTGTTTCAAATTTTTTTAACATATATTCCTTGATTACACATGTAGTTTGGCAAAACCAGTATGAGCCCACTTTTGATATCAAATTTATATCAAATTAATTATAAAAATAATTAAATTGATCAATTAATTACGCCCACTCCCGGATGACATCATGAGTTTTCCCTCATGCAATGCAATGCCGTTAATATTCCAGTCTAAGAAATATATTTCCAGTGCATGACAAACACTCCATAGGTTGCCAGACGTGTGTGATGCCTGCTGTTAATGAATTGCAAGCCTGATTATGGTTCAGATATAACAATCCTACAAAATGATCATCAGCAACTGAAGATGCATACAAAGAAATAGTAACATCTTACAAGGAGATAAACACCATGGTACTTCCTGGCAGATTAAAACTGTGTGCCGGACCGAGAGTCGAACTCGGGACGGAGTTTGAGATCGAGTATAGGTCCGCCACACAGTTTTAATCTGCCAGGAAGTTTCATATCAGCGCACACTCCGCTGCAGAGTGAAAATCTCATTCTGGAAACATCCTCCAGGCTGTGGCTAAGCCATGTCTCCGCAATATCCTTTCTTTCAGGAGTGCTAGTTCTGCAAGGTTCGCAGGAGAGCTTCTGTAAAGTTTGGAAGGTAGGATGGAAACATCCTCCAGGCTGTGGCTAAGCCATGTCTCCGCAATATCCTTTCTTTCAGGAGTGCTAGTTCTGCAAGGTTCGCAGGAGAGCTTCTGTAAAGTTTGGAAGGTAGGAGACGAGGTACTGGCAGAAGTAAAACTGTGAGGACGGGGCGTGAGTCGTGCTTGGGTAGCTTAGTTGGTAGAGCACTTGCCCGCGAAAGGCAAAGGTCCCGAGTTCGAGTCTCGGCCCGGTACACAGATTTAATCTGCCAGGAAGTTTCATATCAGCACACACTCCGCTAGAAACACCATGGTCAGTAGCCAGAGGAGATGTAACAGTCATATCGGAGTTTACCACCATCCCTGGTAACCTTCTTCTTGCACACATGAGTCCTGGTCCGATGTTAGATTGTATTGCTGACGTGCAGGCTAATATAGCCGTTTCGCCTTGACACCACATCTCTAGAATGCCTCCTCTTTCCACTATTAAGGTGCGTGTGTGTAGCATCAGTCCCCCCCCCCCCTCTCCAGAACACGTAATTTTATTGATTTCAATCAGTATTCAATTATTTTTTCTCTAATTTTGTGTATTCTCAGTAAATTTCTATAACTTTCCTAGGTTTTCGCGACGTTATATATTTCATCGTGCTTCCCTCAGTTTTACGTATTTTGTATCCGTTTTTCGTGATTATACCAGTTTTTCCTCGAATTTTACCGATTTCGTGCCATTTTACATATTTTTTCGACAGTTTTTCCCTATGCATATGGTCATGTTGCTGACACTCTCATGTGTTGTTCGATATTCTACGAGAATATTCGCGCATCTTATACAGCAAACTACAAAAAAATACTAAGACCTCCCCTCTCCCCGATGATCCACAGGCATGCAGTTTCAATAGGATAATCAAGAAAAGTATAGTAACAGTCTCTTCTAATCTATGTGATGCTCGATGAATGATGCAGACGATTGATGTATTGGGACCTTAAAGTCTGGAAAGAATTCCACGTACTGTCCGATTCATCAGAGAACTTGTCTGCAGACTCATGCAGTGCTGCACTTGATGAAATCTAAACGTCTGAAAACAATTCTACATGTTCATTTGACTTCCACTCCATCTTGTAGTGATCTGCAACATGCAGTTGACATGTGTACAGAGCTGATTTCTGTTGCTGCTTGGATTTTCTTCCATAAACATATGCTCTTATTGCTTACCAGATGCTTCATTATTTCTGTTTATGCCTTCCAACTCTGATACGTACCCACAATCCTGTTGGGACACCTACAAACTATAGCTTTCAGGTATCTATTTTTATTACCGCAGTAATAAGTTATTCGTTAGTTGACAGTGTGTATACTGCAGGTAGCACCTTTAGCCACAAGTATTTCTCCTCTCTCTCTACCTACAGAGTGCGTCTCCCCAGCAGCATAATTTATAGACAAACAGTTTGCAAGTTATGCGTCTGAACAGCAACCATCCACCACCGACAGTCCTACACACGTACACACAGAGACTCTGCATGTACATTACCAACTGCGAAGTCTCGTTGTCAATCACTTGTACGTTATTTTCGACAGTGTTACAGATTTGCAAATAGCGAAATACTCGTCGCAAAACGGTTCTGCAGCGGCTATAAGCATATTTAGGTTCATCCTGCTAAACAGCATAACAGCGTCGATATAATTTATATTACTAAATTTTGTAGCAAGATTATTTACATTCTCCAATAATAACAACCATCCATCAGACATCCTTTTATAGTCTAAAGATCCATTACGACAGTGCATGACCACCCCAATCACACTATTTTGCGTGCTAGATGTCCATTGAATGGAGGGAGATAGTCCTTCACGAATGTCATAATTATGTACGAGATAGAATAGCACCTTAGTCAGATCGTATAGTATACCCCGTGCTTTAATGCATCTAGTCACTTCCAACCACATATCCTACAGCTGCAGTGCATTTGCTCTATTTTCTGTATGTCTGCGTCTGCACTGCATACAAAACAAAGACTTACGTCCGTCCTATACAGCAGCCCAGCACAGAGTTCTTATCCCACGAATTTCCAAATAGGGGATGGGAGGGAAGAGGAGAGGGTTGGAGGGGGTTTGGAGGAGGGCCAACAATTCCATCTGGTGGAAGTGTTGTGGACTAGGTCAGTTGGTCTCCGAACCTCAAGGTGAACTCACAAAATTGGTTATTGCTGCCAATACATTTGCATTTCCCACCCAATTTGAATTTCCCACTCGGGCATTTTGCAGAGGGATGGTGGTGGAAGGGACACTTGCTGACTGGGGAAAACCCATTACCTCATCAGGGGGTGGGGGTAATTAATTGATCAATTTAATTATCAAAAGTGGCCTTGTAGTGCCTTTACCCTGCTACTTACATAGACAAAAAACCTACATTTATCACTGGGAAAAATTAAATTGAAATTGATTGAGCTGAATCATAGCTGTGAATTTTGATAAGAGCCTTGCACTGGAAGTGATTTACTAGAAAACAAATTAATGTTATTGAAAAAGCATTTGTGAAAATTACATAGGATTTCCAATTTTTGTGACCGTTTTTGCAGGTGGTATTTGTTTTCTGTGGTGGGAAAGTTTCGGCCAAATCACTTGATATGCGGGAAAATTTTGCATACCCTCACACTGAGAATGAATCTGAGCATGTTTGTCTGAAGTCAACGGCGAGAACACTTATATTCACGAAAATAACCTCTACGAAGTTGTCTTTATAAAATCACACCGCTTATATATTTCGCTAGTCGTTTTCATGTAACTGTTAATCATTTTCTTTTGTAACTGCGTGACAGCATTAGGTTTATACGCAAAATCTCAAACTTACCTCAGGCCATTCTTCTTTAATGATTATATTGCGACACCTGGCTGAAAATGACTTACAAGTTCGTGGCGCCTTCCATTGGTAATGCTGGAATTCAATATGGCGTTGGCTCACCCTTATTCTAGATGAGAGCTACCACTCTCACAGGCATACGTTCAATCAGGTGCTGGAAAGTTTCTTGGGGAATGGCAGCCCATTGTTCACGGAGTGCTGCACTGAGGACAGGTATCGATGTCGGTCTATGAGGCCTGGCACGAAGTCGGCATTCCAAAACATCCCAACGGTGTTCTATAGGATTCAGGTCAGGACTCTGTGCAGGCAAGTCCATTACAGGGATGTTATTGTCGTGTAACCACTCCGCCACAGGCCGTGTATTATGGACAGGTGCTCGACCGTGTTGAAAGATGCAATCGCCACCCCCGAATTGCTCTTCAACAGTGGAAAGCAAGAAGGTGCTTAATACATGAGTGTGGGCATGTGCTGTGATAGTGCCACGCAAAACAACAAGGGGAGCAAGCCCACTCCATGAAAAATACGGCCACACTATAACACCACCATCTCTGAATTTTACTGATGTCACTACACACGCTGGCAGAGGACGTTCGCCATAAACAAACCCTGCCATCGGATTGCCTCATTGTGTACCGTGTTTCGTCACTCCACACAACTTTTTTCCACTGTTCAGTCGTCCAATGTTTATGCTCCTTACACAAAGCGAAGCGTCGTTTGGCATTTACCGGCGTGATGTGTGGCTTATGAGCATCCGCTCGACCATGAAATCCAAGTTTTCTCACCCCCCGCCTACCTGTCATAGTACTTGCAGTGGATCTTGATGCAGTTTGGAATTCCTGTTTGATGGTCTGGATAGATGTCTGCCAATTGCACATTATGACCCTCTTAAACTGTCAGCGGTCTCTGTCAGTGAGCAGACGACGTCGGCCTGTCCGCTTTTGTTCTGTACGTATCCCTTCACGTTTCCACTTCACTTTCACATCGGAAACAGTGGACCTAGGGTTGTTTAGGACTTTGGAAAACTCGCGTACAGACGTATGACACAAGTGACACCCAATCACATGACCTCGTTCGAAGTCCGTGAGTTCCACAGAGGGCCCCATTCTGCTCTCTCACGATGTATAATGATTACTGAGGTCGCTGATATGGAGTACCTGGCAGCACAATGCACCTAATATGAAAAACGTTTGTTTTGGGGGGTTTCCGGATACTTTTGATCACATAGTGAATGTAAAAAGAGATCCTCCAACGACTTTTTAATCATTGAACGAAAATATTTATTACGCTCTCAGATGGAACTGTACACATTTAGAAAACAGAAAAAGCAATATTTTTACGCTATCAAAAGTTTCCTTAAACTTTTCGCTGGCACTTTACTTTCAGAAAATTCCCCCAGAACAATAAGGACCATCAAATTAGGCATAAAATATTCCTGGCTAGATGGTAACAGTCATGGGGCGTTTATGAAAATCTTCATCATGAAGATCCTGATGAATTGAAATGTGGTAGGTGTGACATCTGTGACCCCGTAATACACTACTGGCTATTAAAATTGCTACACTACGAAGATGACGTGCTACAGACGCGAAATTTAACCAACAGGAAGAAGATGCTGTGATATGCAAATGATTAGCTTTTCAGAGCATTCACACAAGCTTGGCGCCGGTGGCGACATCTACAAAGTGCTGACATGAGGAAAGTTTCCAATCCATTTCTCATACACTAACAGCAGTTGACCGACGTTGCCTGGTGAAACGTTGTTGTGATGCCTCGTGTAAGGAGGAGAAATGCGTACCATCACGTTTCCTATTTTGATAAAGGTCGGATTGTAGCCTACCGCGATTGCGGTTTATCGTATCGCGACATGACTGCTCGCGTTGGTCGAGATCCAATGACTGTTAGCAGAATATGGAATCGGTGGGTTCAGGAGGGTAATACGGAACTCCGTGCTGGATCCCAACGGCTTCGTATCACTAGCAGTCGAGATGACAGGCATCTTATCCGCATGGCTGTAACGGATCGTGCAGCCACGTCTCGATACCTGAGTCAACAGATTGGGACGTTTGCAAGACAACAACCATCTGCACGAACAGTTCGACGACGATTTCAGCAGCATGGACTATCAGCTCGGAGATCATGGCTGCGGTTACCCTTGACGCTGCATCACAGACATAAGCACCTACGATGGTGTACTCAACGACGAACCTGGGTGCACGAATGGCAAAAGTCATTTTTTCCGGATGAATCCAGGTTCTGTTTACAGCATCATGATGGTCGCATCCGTGTTTGGCGACATCGCGGTGAACGCACATTGGAAGCGTGTATTCGTCATCGCCATACTGGCGTATCACCCGGCGTGATGGTATGGGGTGCCATTGGTTACACGTCTCGGTCACCTCTTGTTCGCATTGACGGCACTTTGAACAGTGGACATTACCCTTCATTCGGTCCCTGCGATACCCTACATTTCAGCAGGATAATGCACGGCCGCATGTGGCAGGTCCTGTACGGGCCTTTCTGGATACAGAAAATGTTCGACTGCTGCCCTGGCCAGCGCATTCTCCAGATCTCTCACCAACTGAAAACGTCTGGTCAATGGTGACCTAGCAACTGGTTCGTCACAATACGCCAGTCACTACTCTTGATGAACTGTGGTATCGTGTTGAAGCTGCATGGGCAGCTGTACCTGAACACGCCATCCAAGCTCTGTTTCACTCAATGCCCAACGGCCGGAGGTGGTTGTTCTGGGTTCTGATTTCTCAGGATCTCTGCACCCAAATTGCGTGAAAATGTAATGGTTCAAATGGCTCTGAGCACTATGCGACTTAACTTCTCAGGTCATCAGTCGCCTGGAACTTAGAACTAATTAAACCTAACTAACCTAAGGACATCACACACATTCATGCTCGAGGCAGTATTCGAACCTGCGACCGTAGCGGTCGCTCGGTTCCAGACTGTAGCGCCTAGAAACGCGCGGCCACTTCGGCCGGCCAAATGCAATCACATGTCAGTTCTAGTATAATATATTTGTCCAATGAATACCCGTTTATCATCTACATTTCGTCTTGGTGTAGCAATTTTAATGGCCGGTAGTGTATTATGAGAAAACTAACCTGCGACAAACCAGAATCACGAGCAACATCGTAAGAACCTATGTGCGAACAAGAACAGCTAATAATGCAATATTATTATAATTTCATCGCCGTTACATTTATTCTACATCTTTTCTTTCTTCGGATGTGCGCTTCTGCTTGGGTTAAACTCTATCAGGACGTGGTAAAAGTGAAACGTGAGAGGATGTTCTCGTTATAAATCATTCAACATAAAGGGTATTTGCAGTTATAGTGGATCTTTAACAATATTCCGTTTCACCCACTACCAATAACTGTAAAAAATAGCTCGCGTACCAAAGATGGTCAGAAACGAATAATGAATTCCGTCTACGATGGCGTTCTATAAAAAGGCTGAAGATAAACATGGAACAACGCTCTCTACTTGTAGGTGCTAACAACCTCCTATCTTAAACAAGATAGTGTTTCTTTCGACTGAATCAATACAAACTTAGACTATTACTCATTAACACTCTTTTGTCATTCGTGTGGTCTTTAGTCCGAAGACTCCATTGATACAGCTCTTCACACTACTCTGTCCTGTGCAAACATCTTCATCTCCGAATAACCTCTGCAGGAATTTGTTTACTGTATTCATCTCTTGTACTCCACGATTTTTAGCTCCTCCTCCCCCCCTCCCCCCCATTTCCCGTAATATCTTGATGTATCACAATGTGTCCTGTCAACCGATCACTTATTCTAGTCAGATTAGGCAATAAATTTCTTAAGCGATCTACCCATATAACCTTTATCAATCTTCTGAAGCATCACATTTCAAAAGCCTCTGTTCTCTTCTGATCTAAGCTTCTTATCGTCTACGTTTCAATTCCATACATGGCTACACTGCAGACAAATGACTTCAGAAATCACTTCCTGATACTTATATTTATTTTAAATGTCTTTTTCAGAAATGCTTTTCTTATTATAGCCAGCCTGTATTTTATATCCACTCTATTTCGGCCATCATCAGTTATTTTGTAGCCCAAATAGCAAAATTCATCTACTGTTTTCAGTATCTCGTTTCTTAATCTAGTTCCATCAGCATAGCTTGTTTCAATCAGACTGCATCCCATTTCTCTTTTTTAGCTTTTGTTGATATTCCTCTTATGATCTCAAGACAGTATTCTTCAACTGCTCTTCCAACTCTCTTGCCGCCTCCGACACAACATATGAGAACGTGCTGGAAAGTAGTGCCTCCAAACTTTTTATGTAAAAACTTTTAAAACTTTGTGAATAAAGCAAACATTATTAATATTGTACACCTTTATTCTTGATGTCTAAGTATTTATTTCTAAACGCAGCCGCCCAGGCGACGAACACATTTCTCCCAATGTTGTTGACACCGTCACTCTAGAACGTTTGACGTCGTTGACGGAGCCAAAGCCTCACTTCGGCATGCACCGGTTCATCACTATCAAAGCGAAGTCCTCGAGGTGTTCTTTAATTATTGGAAACAGATGAAAATCGGATGAGGCAAATCGAGTGATTGAAGACAATGAACCCAAGGCGTCGGACTGTTGCGGATGTCGCAGCGCTCGTGTATGCTCAAGGAGAGGGTACTTCATGTGTGCACATACGTTTTGAATTGGATACTCGATTATAGCACACTGTTTCTCATTCATCGACATAGTTACGTTACACGCCGCCATGTTACACGCTACATTTCGGAGCTCTCTAGCTACAGAGGGCTGCGAATATGTAGACATGAAGAATAAAGATGTAGAATGTCAATAGCGTTTGTTTTATTTAAAAACCTTAGAGAGTTTTCACATAAAAAATTCAGATGTCTTACTTTTCATCACTCCCACGTACACTGTCTTTCGCAAACCTAAAACTTCTTACTTCTCCCTTTAATTCTTCTGTAAATAATTCGTGTTGTTATGCTTCTACCATTAATTATTAAAGCGATGGTTCGGTAATATTCATACTTCTCTTTCGAATTGCAACTGTTACATTATTTTTGGAGAGAATTTCGCCTGCCTCATGCCTCTTGCATACCGGGTGCAATATTTCTGCCATGGCTGGCTCTCGCAAGGATCTCAGTTATTATTTGGGAATGCTGTCTGCTCTAGGGGCCTTGTTTCTACTTACGTCTTTCAGAGCTCTATCAAAATCTTCTCGCAGTGTTATATCTCACATTTCAACATCACCTACTTCCTGTTCTCTTTTCATAGCACTGTTCTAAATTTGTTTCTGTGATATAGAACATATGTATATTCCTTCCACATTTCAGATTTCCCTTTTTTGCTTAGTACTGGCTTGCCATCTGAGCTCTAGAGGTCCATACAGCTGTTTCTCTCTTCTCCAAAGATCTCTTTAATTTTCCTGTAGGTGGTATCTATTTTCGCATGTTTTTACAGCCTTTCACTTGACCTCTAGCGATTCCTGCCTAGCCATTTTGCATTTTAGGTCAGTCTCATTTTTTTAAACTATGTATTTCCTTTTACCTGCTTCATTTACTGCGTTATTACAGTTTCCCCTCTCGACAATTAAATTTTACATCTCCTGTGCCATCCAAGTATTTCTACTAGGAATTGTCTTTTTGCCTTTGTGATTCTCTGCTTGCTCCACTGATACATCCCTCAAAGCAACACGTTCGTCTCCTATTGTATCCATTTCACCTGTTTCAGTCCATCGTCGTCTAATGCTTCCTTTAAGACCCCCAGCAACCTCTGGTTCTTTCAGTTTGTCCAGGTGCTGTCTCCTAAAATTCCCAAATTTTTGTATTTTCTTCAGTTTTAATGCTTTTCTTAACCAATAAATTGTAATCAGGGACCACATCCGCTCCTGGAAATGTCCTACAGTTTAAAATCTCGATTCGTATTCTCTGCCTTATCATTATATAATGTCAGAAATCTTCCACTGTCTCCATGTCTTTTCAAATGGTTCTAAGCACTATGGGACTTAACATCGGAGGTCATCAGTCCCCTAGACTTAGAACTACTTAAACCTAACTAACCTAAGGACATCACACACATCCATGCCCGAGGCAGGATTCGAACCTGCGACCGTAGCAGCAGCGCGGTTCCGGACTGAAGTGCCTAGAACCGCTCGGCCACAGCGGCCGGCCCATGTCTCTTCCTCGTATATAATCTTCCTTTATGATTCTTAAATAAAGTGTTTGCAATGATTAAATTATGCTCTATACAAAACTCTACCGGATAGCTTTCTCTTTCATTCCTTTCCCTGAATCCATTTTCTCTTATTATTTTTCTTCTCGTCCTTTACCTACTATAAAATTCCATTTACCCGTCACCATTAAATTTTCGTCTCTCTTAACTATCTAAATAATTGCCTTTATCTCATCACGTATTCTTTCATTCTCTTCATCACCTGCTGAAGTAGCTGGCATATAAACTTGTACTACAGTGGTGGGTGTTGGCTTCTTGTCTATCGTGGCGTTCACTATGCTGTTCACAGTAGCTTATCTGCATTGCTGTTTTCTTATTCATTATTAGGCGTACTCCTGCAATACCCCTGTTTGATTTTGTGTTGCTAACCGTGAATGGACTTGACCAGACAACCTTCTTGTCTTCGCACTTCACTAATTGCCATCATATCTAACTTCAAACTACCTATTCACCTTTTTGAGCCCTCAGATTTATCTAACCGATTAAGGGATCTAACATTCTATACTCCGATCTGTAGAATGGCTGTTTTGGTTTTCCTTTTGATGACATCCTCGTGAGCAGTCCCCATCTGAAGATACGACTGAAGTACTATTTAATGATGTGCATTAAAATTATAACACCTCAAAAATTTTTATCACAAATAATCACACGAAAAATGTGAAACTTGTGTCACATCCCGACACAATCTCCCTGCCGTCTTACACATTATTTACAACATCAAACGTTGAAGCCATGGCCGCTGCGAATGCTTCTTTAGGAGTCTGCTTCGACTGTAGGAAAATCGCTGACGCAATAGCTTCGTTTCAGGACTGAAGAACGTTATACATGCTTCATCCAATGTAACAATCGACGAAAAGATAGTCCCATTCATGCCGTTATCACGCGACAACATTGCCTGCCAACATGCCATGCGCATAGCCTTGTGGTGGTCGTCTGTCAGCTTTCGTGGCAACCACACGGAGGACAGTTCTCGCATTTTAAGGTCCCATGGAAATTCCAACTCTGGACGCGATGTGTTCCAGACTTGATTCGGCCGTCCTCTAAAACAAGTCGTCTGACAGGCTGGTGCGAGGCGAGGTTCACATTGTCTTGTTTTGTTGTCGCACGACGCTCTGCCCTCTTTCAACTGTCGCATCCACCAGCGTACTTCAACACAATCCATGACACCATCACCATACGTCTCACTCAACTGGCGATGAATTTTAGTCGGTGTCACACACATGCGAACCGAGAGAACGAGTGATTTCTCGCTTTTCTTGTAATGTAAACTGCGCAATTCCTCACTCTCGCTGCAGAGTTATGTGTGCCGTACAGTGCTGCTATCTGTCAGGCTGGATATCCTAAAAAAAAAATTGTTCTTGCTTTTAGCAGTTTTGCAGTACCGGTATGTCAGACAATGTTCGAAGGCCAGCCAGATGAGTCACTCATCCACAGTATCGCCCCTGCAACTCCTGAAAATACTGCTGCCCCTCTTCAGGAACCACAGGTTAGTCTGACTTGTTCAGGGGTGATGATACCTCTTCGCTGGGCTTGCACGTACGGTACAGCTATCTGTATCGTTGAGGCATGCAAGCCACCCGATCTAGGAAAGGTCCATTGTCCTTGGGTGAACGCTGTGTTATCTACTAATGTTTTCAGTCTCCTGGGTAGTGGTGGTATGACGTTCCGTTTAAGCTCTTTGTGTGCATTTGTGCTTATGTATGGTTTCGTCTGACTTTTTGAAAAAAGATGTTATAATTTGCCCTCCTAAGACGTGAATGTACAGTTGAAAACAGGGGTCTCATTTAAAAATATTGGAGTCTGTCATTTGTTAGGTACTGCCATCTTGTCGGCTCTTGTGATGCATGCGAATTTGGGATTTTCTGTTTTCTTTCGGGACACGTGGCTCTGGAGATACTTTGATGTGTCAACTTAAATAATACACCAGCTGGATGTAGTCTCCCTGACGAGCCATTCAGTATCCATGACCGCCGAGTCATCCTGTATCAACGACTTCACTCGCGTGCGGCGTGTCAACACCCCGCTCTCCCAGCCGTCGTCAGTGTCCCAGACCTTGGAGCAGCCACTTCTCACACAAAGTAGCTTCTCATTAGGTATCACGAGGTCGTGTGCACCCTGTTCTAGTTCTCCCGCCAAGGACAAATCACTGAGATAACCGTATTTGAACCTGAGTCCTCTACATAGCAGTCAGACATGATGACCACTTCGCTGCCGAAGTAGATCTCAAACTTAAATGACATCTTGCATTTCTCCTGTGTAAAGGAAAGTTACATTGTTTCAGTAAAATTTCATCTTGAGGAAAAGTGCTCCAGTCTAGTATTTTGTTGTTGCAGCGATCCTTTGTCCGAAGGCTGGTTTGATGGAATTCAGAATGCGTTCTGCGAAATGATCCCTTCCTTTAGTCAAAGTTGTGCCACAAATTTCTTTTCTCCCCAATTCTATACAACACCTCCTCATTAGCTACACGATCTACCCATCTAATGTTCAGCATTCTTCTCTACCACCACATTTCGTAAGCTTCTATTCTTTTCTCGTCTAGACTCTATATCGTCCATGTTTCACTTCCATACATGGCTACTCCCCAAACAAATACTTTCAGAAAAAAACTTCCTAACGCTTAAATCTATACTCGATGTTAACGAATTTCTCTTATTCGGAAATACTTTTCTTGTTTTTGCCAGTATACATTCTATACCGTTCCTTCTTCTGCCATCATCAGTTATTTTGGTGTCGAAATAGCAAATTTCATATACTGATTTTAGAGTCTTATTTGCTAATCTAATGTTCTCAGCATTCGACTACATTCCATTATCCTCTTATTAAAATTAGCTAACATCACTTTATTAATCTCTGGTATTCATTTCAACTCTCACACCAAAGGTGGGCCGAGCTAGCACAGTTATCTTACAGTAGTCAAACGCTGTTCGTTGTGAACTATGAAACACAGCAGGGACTTCTCGGAATTTTCTAGTGTACTTATTTAGTTTTGTATGCTTACTGATGATGTGCTGAGGAATTATGTTCTCATTTTGTAAGTATCCACGCACTGCAGCCTACAAAAAATTTCTCTACAAACAGTATTGTACCTGGCGTTATTCGTTGGGTATTACCCCTATGTCTCAGCGAAGAGGGACATAAATCTGCGTATAATTACGTGGATGAGGTGTGCGGTAAGAGAGTATTCTGATTAATGTTAGGCGTTCTACTACAGGGTGGTTACAATTAAACTTTCGCAATATGAGCCAGTGTGGACGGAAAACCATTTACCTTTAGTAGGAATCCTTTTCAGGCTGTGTTCCGCATGTTCTTACAAATGTTTCCACAAAGTCTCGTTGTCCGAAGATCACTCGTTTGTCATAGGGCCCTTTGAAGTAGCGAAATCGTCCTGTATTTGACCGACATAAAGGTTAAGGCATTTTAATACATACGTTGTTATATTTCCAGAGCTTACTACAGTTTAACGTTTCATTTCGTTGCTACATATGTTGAACATTCTGTATATTGCTCGCTGTATTGATTATCTATTTGGTCATTATTTTTGGAAGCTTCGGTAGTAGATAGCAGTTTTAAGGGAGTTAATAATTAGGTGGACAGTTAGGGTGCGATATGTAAAGGCACAAAAAAAAGACTAGAAAATGAATCAGGTTTTGTGAGATAACTAGAAATGTTATAAAATCAGACCAATACTAGAATATGCGAAATAAATTATAGAATGTGTGGTGAGGCGAGAAGATTAAGAAGACAGGAAGAGATGGGAGCAGCGGTAAACCAATCGAGGGAACACTGATGGTTTAAAGAAAAAGCTGAGGCTGCAGACGGAGACTAGTTAGCCGAAGTTTCTGCTAACCTCAGTCCCTAGCCCCGACCAGCAACTTCTTCAGTGAAGAAAGTTGCATCCGGTGACGGAGTTCCGTGTTGTACTCGGCAGAAGTAAAACTTACTTACAGCGAAGTAGCTTCAACAGCCGGTCACGAAGAATATCTCAACTTTGAGAAAGCAATGAAAACTTCGGTTACTTTCGCCGAGTTTGTCTCTGTGGAAACTTCCAATCAGGAGCGCCCGGTGACATTCAGTGATCTTCTCGGCTCCAGACTCGGTAGGCCAGTAAGAGGATTTTCCTAACTGGGAAACTTCGGTGCCTATGAAACTTGGCGAGCAATGCCGACGAAGGAGCAAAGGACACGCGAAATGGAAGTACGACAATGGCTAAACTGAACTTTGCTGCACCTTGCGTGTATGCTGTTGCGTAGTCATATATGTTAGACCTGCGAGTAACAAGGGGCGAGAGATCGGCTGTTTCCGGTGAATGTCGTCAACCCGTCGACCATCGATTGCTTGTACACTGTAGCGCTGCCTGGCGGCGGCGGTATGAACGAACAGGCGCGTGTAAACGAGCGGAGTGCCACTACAGACACAGTGCACACAGCCGCTATTACGCCCAAGTGCGCCTGCTTCGTGGCGGCGCTGCGGCCATGGTTATGCAATAACAGCAGTCCGTGAGACAGGGAAGTTGGCAGCATTAGTGTGGGGCAGTTCTGCAGCGGTCTGTTATACTTTGCGAATGTACCCGGGTAAATGGAAATATATCACGCAGTTCTACTTCTTTCTCAGCTGCTGTCCAGCAGTATACATTTCTACATCTACATATACGTTACTCAAGCAACTGTATAGTGCGAGTACACGTATGAGTGGTTACTTTCGTGTATTGATCGAGGGACAACTGACATTCTGTACGCGCCTTAACCTCGCGTATTTTGCTTTTGATCCCTATGCAATGGTGACTGGCTGCACAATGGTGACTGGCTTCATACTGGTCACACATTCCTCTTGGAATACAAGGTTTCTGAATTTACCCAACAGGGTTTGGCGAGAAGTACTTCGTCCATACTTTCGCAGATTACTAGTTTCAGTCGTTTAAACGGTCATGTTCAGATCTGGACGTTGTTATAAGGCGACAAGTCAGAAATATTTCGGAATAAAATAGCACTGACCAGAAATAATTATGCAAAAGCTGTTAAGCATATATACCAGAATACATACATGTGGTGTCTAAATCGAGAGAATAAGACACACTCCTTAAGTGTCATAATACAGACGTCTTCTGTCTGTGCACCTTTATTTTATTTCATATTTATTTTTATTACGCAGTTTGTAAAAGAGCTAAGTGATTGACTTCAAGAAGTGTTCCGGGGATCGGAAGAACTATTGGCTATCAATTGTTTTAAATTACTATTTTAGTATGTCTCTCTTTATAATTATTGTAATCCTTTATACTGTGAAATACAGAAGCAAAATACTTCAACAGCCAAGATTGCTAATTTCAGTTTTATTTATGATGACATGTTTCGACAAATCGAAGTTGCCTCATTGGTTCTTACGCGAATAGACCTCGTCTGTCATCTGTTGGAGTTTGTGCATTCGGTGCAACATGCATGATATTTTATGTAAATCTTCTTGTATTACCGGCATCCCGATGTATCAGTTTCTTCATGTGCCTGGTATGATGTGTTACGATTGACAATATGCATTACACATGTGATGGAAATTTACTGAAATGTATTTGCACAAGATCCGATGATGGCAACTTAGATTTGCCGAAACCAGCCATCATAAAAAGCATGAAATTATAATTAGCGATCTTGGCTGTTAAAGTTTTCACTTTTGTATTTCATGCTATTCTAGATCGCACCCATAGTTGAGTGTTATCAAGCATATACGAGGTGTGTTCAAAAAGTATCGGGAATTTTTATTTTTTTTGCAAAATAATTTTACTTATTCGCCTACAATAATGTTCCTTCCTTCAAAGTAGTTCCTGTTAGTGTTATACACACTTTTGCCAGCGACTCTTCCAATCCCCGTAAAACTTCTGGAACTCTGTCTGTCGGAGAGCGCTTTAACTTTTTCAGTGGTGTGCGTTTAATCTCATCTTAGCTTATAAAACAGCGGCCCCTTAAGTTTCTCTTCGTTTTTGGAAACAGAAGAACTGGCCATACCCGGCGAATATGAAGGTTTGGGCACCATTACAGTATTGTTTTTCGCCAAAAATTTACGAACAAGCAATGAAGTGTGAATAGGTGCATTATCGTGGTGCAAAAGCCGTCAAATGTTCCGTCACAAATCCCAGAGTTTTTTCTGATAGCTTCCCTCAAACGGCGTTGAACATGTAGGTAGTACTCCTTACTGACCGTCTGACGTTTTGGCAAGAACTAACGATGCACTATGCCGTTAAAATCGAAAAAACAGAGATCATACGCTTCTCATTCGACCTCACTTGCCGAGTTTTTTCGGTCTTGGCGATTCAGAATGCCTCCAGACAACTATTGAGCATTAGGTTTCGACGTCATAATCGTACACCCATGTTTCGTCGCCTGTTATGATACGTTTCAGCAGTTCTACATTGTCGTTCACTTCATTTAGCGATTCCTGAACGACTTCCATTCACCGCTGTTTTTGCTGGAAGTTCAACTCCTTAAGCACAAATCCTGCTGTCACACATTTCGTACACAAAACGTCCGAAAAGACTTCGTGGCATGAGGCAGTTGATATGCCAATACCATCCATCAGCAACTTCTCTGATTGTGATTCGACAATCGACCATAATCATTTTTTTCAGTTTTTTGACGTTTTCATCGGTTGTTTATATGCTGGAGCGTCCGGAACGTTCGTCACCCACTTGTTCACAGCTATCTTGGAAACTCTTATACCACTCGTAAACCCTTGTTTTACTCATAGCATATACCCCAAAAGCAGTGTTCAACATTTGTAAAACTTTGTTATATTTTATCCCACTTTTATAGCAAAATTTAATGCAAATTCTCTGATCTATTTTCAGAACAAATCTATAATCGCAACTTCTAAGCAAACACATGTAACTTTCTTGACAACTGACAACAGACGGCGCACCAAATATGTTTAGCAGTTCATAGATACGTTTCAGGCATGTTTACCAACACAACAACGAAAAATAACGCTAGTGGTATTAACATAACCCGCATTACAAAATTCCTGATGCTGTTTGAACACACCTCAAATACTGTCATGCTGTACTGCGGCCTGGTGGCGTTTTCGTAGATTTGTGAGACTAGATACGAGTAGCAGTCTGTTTGCTGCTTTGATCCTGTTAACTTTGGTTGACACTGTGGCCAAGCATGATGACTGCATCTCGTATCATATACGATAACGACATTTGTGCAACATTTTATATACATATCTTGTAAATTCGACTGTAAAGTACGTTTCTCACTGTAAATTTCTGGCATATACACTGAGATGACAAAAGTCACGGTAAATTCCAAATGTGCAGTGCAGCAACTCGACGTGACAAGGGCTCAACAATCGCTGGAAGTCCCCTGCAGAAATATTGAGCCACACTTTTTCTAAAGTAGTTCATAACTGTGACAGTGTTGCCGGTGCAGGATTTTGCGCACGAAATGACCTGCTGATTATGGCCCATAAACGTTCGATGGGATTCATGTCGGGCGATCTGGGTGGCCAAAACATTCGCTCCAACTGTCCAGAATGCTACTCAAACCAATGATGAACAACTGTGGGCCGGTGACGTGGTGCACTGTCACCCATAAAACTTCCATCGTTGTTTGGGAACATGACATCCATGAATGGCTGCAGATGGTCTCCAAGCAGCCGAACATAACGATTTGCAGTCAATGATCGGTTCAGTTGGGCCAGAGGACCCAGTCCATTCAATGTACACAGCCAACACCATTACGGAGCCGCCGCCACCAGCTTGCACAGTGCCTTGTTCACAACTTGGGTCCATGGCTTCGTCTGCATCACACTCGAACCCTTCTACTATCAGCTCTTGTCAACTGAAAACGGGACTCACCTGACCACGCCACGATTTTACAGTCATCAAGGGTCCAACCGATATGGTCATGAACCCAGGAGAGGCGCTGCAGGCGATGTCGTGCTGTTAGAAAAGGCACTATCGTCAGCCGCCAGATTTCAGCGCACTGTCCTACCGAATACGTTCGTCATAGGTCCCACATTGATTTCTGCAGCTTTTCATACAGTGTTGCAAACCTTCTGTTCTCGGTCGTTAAGTGAAGGCCCTCGGTCACTGCGTTGTCTGTGGAGAGAGGTAATGCCTAAAATTTGATATTTGGCACAGTCTTGACACCGTGGATCTTTGAATACTGAGTTTCCGAAACTGAATGTTCCATCCATCTACCTCCAACTACCATACCTCGTTCAAAGTTTCTTAATTCCCGTCTTACAGCCGTAGTCAGGTCGGAAACATTTTCATATAAATCACCTCAGTACAAATGACGGCTCCACCAATGCATTGTCCTTTTATACTACCGTCATCTGTATATGTGCTTATCGCTATCCCATGAATTTCCTCGCCTCCGCGTAGTTCCGCGCAGTTGGCTGAATCTTATCTATGTATTTTTTTGTTTTATATACTGGTATTTCCTTAAGGCTGTTAATACTATAATGGAAGTGTGTCTTGTTCCCTCGTTAGACACTGCAAGTTTGTAACCTGATGTGTACACATACAGGTTTTCCATAATTATTTATGGGCGTTGCTGCAATATTCCGAAATACAGGGTGCGTCAAAATAATGTGTACACACTTTGAAGATTCATAGAAAATTTATTTCCCGTTGTACAATGTTAAATTTCTGGAAATGGAAAGCTTAAAGTCCAATTGGAAAAATATATGTACTTTGCAAATGTGATTAATGTTCAAACTGGTGGCCTTCAGCATAAATACATTTCTGAGTACGAGTCACCACTGATTCCGTACATCGTACCAAAGTCTCCAATGAGATTTCTGCGCACACCGCCTGTCTCTCATTCCAAAGTGTGTCCAGGTTACGTGGTTTACGTTTGTACACCTCATCTTTTACTGTGCCCCATAAGAAGAAATCCAGCGGAGAGCGTGCAGGAAACTAGATTGGTCCCCTGCGTCCTATCCACTGGCTTGGCACATTGTGATCCAGGTACGCTCGTACGTCCCTATGATAGTGTGGCGGGGCGCCCTCTTGTTGGAAATAAAACTCATCATTACAGTATAATGCACGAATGGCAGGGAATATGGAGTCAGCAAGCATTGTTAGGTACGTTTCTTCAGTAACAGTACCTTCAAAGCGGAAAGGACCAACTAGTCCCCTTGCAGACAAACCACACCACACCACACATTTACACCAGGCAAATTCACAGCCTTTTCAACTGTAATGTGAGGATTATCTTCAGCCCAGTACACACAATTGTGCTATTGACAGTTCCATTGAGCTTGAATTGGGCTTCACCCGACCAAATTATGCTACCCATAAATCTCGGTTCACGTCTCACCATCTCCTGAACCCATTCACAAAATTCTAACCTTCGATCTGGATCGTCGTCACTTAGCTGTTGCACCAGCCTTGGAATGTACACACGAAACTTGCCTTTCTTCAGAATGCGTAGCACACTACTAGCACTTACATTACTCTCACGTGCCGCTTGCCTTGAAGATTTTTGAGACGAACGCTGAAACAGTTCCAATTTTGGACTTGTGGAATCATCACTTATAGCTGTACGAGGTCGCCCTGCTCGACCTTAACGCACATCACACACTGTTCCATGAATTTAGAATTTGTCTCGTAGTCGTGTAATTGTTAACCTTGAAGGTGGTTCTGTACCATACTCACTTCTCCACTGTCTTCGAACCGGAGCTACATTCTCAAAATTCCACTACCACAAAATTATCTGCTTTCGCTTCAAAGCTCAAACGCACGTCCGCCGTGTTGCAGTTATTTCCTTGTCACTGCTGCCACCTGTTGAAGAAACATAACATTACTTTCTCACAGATATTTAACCTTGTATAACAGAAAATAAAGTGTCTATGACAGTTCAAAGTGTGTATACATTTTTTTTTACGCACCCAGTATTTCTGACTTGTAGCTGTATAACAACTTCGAGATGAATGGTTGAAACTAGTAACCAGTGTTCTCTATATTATGATCTTGGCCAAATAAATGTTTTGACAAAATCTGCAACAGTCAAGTTCACATATGACCATCCCCATTCTGACTGTGTCAGATAATTCTAACACTTCGTCTTTCTTCCAAGGATTCCTCTTTAAGACATCCATGCAATTCTGTTTTACTTTCGTGTGGGTTACACCGACCTGTTACGATCGTAACAGTCGTCTCCGCCTTCGTTCGCTGCCTGTTGTCATGCCTACTTGGTAAGAACTCCATTACAGCAACAATACTCCAGAACTAGTGGCATTAGCGTCATGTAAACGATTTCCTTTACACATGCACTGCACTTCGGCAGAAACCCTCCAACAAATCTAAGTCCTCCATTTGCCTTCACTAATACTGGGTTTACATGATCAGCCCATTTTATGCCGCTTCTTACAGTTAGCATTATCCGTAAATACTTATAGAATGTGATGTGTCAAGATGCTCACCATTCATCTTGTAACAGGACACTATCGAATTTCTTTAACTCGCATTCCTCCATATTTAAATAATACTACCATTCATTACAGCAAGTGTAAACTTCGTCCAAATGATGATACTTTCCTGTTTGCAACAATATCACCTCTCGCTATTTACATACAACGCCCATTGTCGACATGTAAAACAATGACATCATTATCGAGTTCAGTTTACTGTTATTTTTTGACACACACGAAAAGTGTCCTCTGCTCTTTGGAACAAAATATATAAGTATTTACTTAGCCATACTGAAGCATTACGCTAAATCGTTGTTTTTACACCATAAAGTAGCAGTCCCAAATGGAATAGCCACAACAGTTTGAAAGCTGTTGGTTTCGTACAATGGCGAAGCGAGATGCGCTCTTTAGGCAGTTTCCCGTATGACTTCATTAGAATTTCAGACAGGTTCCACATTCCGCCACACACATGACAATAGTTAAGATTTCGGAATACATTCAATAAACATTTCACGAATATAGGTTAATGGCGGGTTGGAGGAGTACTGATGCTTCGGGACTGATTCAAGCAGTTTGTACATTTGTTTTACAAACTGCAACAGTCATTTAATCGAATCATCGCGAACTTAGATAATCAGAGTTCGTCTGCTCCTGATCATGGGGTGACTTGACCTGCTGCTGGGGAACTACCGTTGCGCAAGGCAAAAGGAAGAACTAAGAAAGATAAGGTGATAAGGATTTAAGGTCACATCTAACATGAGGTTATTAGAGGTGTAGAACAAGGTCGGATTGTGGAATCATGGGGAAGGAAATCGGCTATGCCCTTTTCAAAGGAACCATCCAGGCATTTGCCTTAAGCAATTTGGGAAAATCACAGAAAACCTAAATCTGGATTGCTGGAAGGAGAACTGAACCGCAACAAATGACAATGTGTGTGTGTGGTGTGTGTGTGTGTGTGTGTGAGAGAGAGAGAGAGAGAGAGAGAGAGAGAGAGAGAGAGAGTTACATTCTATTGTGACTGTCAATGTGATTTATAATCAATTGAATGGACGATGCATTTGTAAATTCCTCGACTTTTCCTTTTTTTATTTTTGGCACCATGTGCAACATGCAGTAAGCGTATATGCATGATGTGTCAAACCATTATGACCGCTACCAACTGTGCACAGTGATACCAAATACTGTCTGAAGGTGTTGCGGGCATGTGACACACTAAGGTAAATATAAGAGGTTGTGAGGAAAGTAATGAGACTGACTTTTTCTATAACAAAGTCTTTATTTTTTTTAAACAACAATATTGTCCACTTCAAAATGGCTCCCTTTGGCAGCTATACACAGGTAAAATCATTGTTCCCAGTCTTGGTAGCAGAGCTGATGGGTTTCAATGGGTAAGGCCTTGAACATGTTGTTCATATTCTGTTGACTGTTCTCCACACTCGCAGAATGACATCATTTTAAAACATTTATCAATGTTGTGAAAAGAAAAAAGTCACGGACTCAGATCAGGTCAATGGGCAGGATGTGGAGCAACAGGAATATCTTCTGAGGTAAAAAATTCCGTAATGGTAGCGGCTGTGTGACAAAGGGCATTGTCATGATGCAGTACCCACTTGTCTCCAATGTCTGGTCTCACTCGATTCACCATTTTCCTGAACACTTGCTTGACAGTTTATCCTGGAAGAACAAGTTCTTTGTGCATCATATCCCTACTGTCAAAACAAGCAATTGTTCGATGTTTACATATGTTTTTGGATTTGAAGGTCTGTCTGGGCGAGGTTCAATCTTCAACGTGTTGTCAGCCTTCTACAATGATTTGTGCCAGCGAGAAACTTGTGCTCTTCGTAAGGAATGTTCCCCATAGGACTGTTTCAACTTTTCTAAGATCGCATTTGCAGATTCCCCAAGTTTAACACAAAACGCGATGGCATAACATTGCTCTAAATTCCACTATTCCATTTTCGTAGCGCACAACAAAAACAAAGCTTCACTGATGGCGCTCTCAAAAATCACATGAGGGCTGTACGGAGCTGAAACTCGGACAGAGCATCTGCAAGGGATGAATACATCGGTCTACGTAAGTAGAACGACACAGCGTTGCGAGGTCGCTCGCAGCGTTGTCAGCCTCATTACTTTTCTCGTACACCTCGTATATGTGGAGCAGAGACGAATCTGGAATCAAACTAGCGACTAAACGGGCCGCAAATGGAAGAATCCGCTGACATAAGCGACTTTGATAAAGAGCAGATTCTTACGGCCCTGCAACTGGGAACGACCATCTCGGAAACAGTGACGCTCGTCGACTGTTCGTATGCTACTATTATGAGCACCTTTGGAAAGTGATTGAAGGAGAGTGAAACCATGGGTAGGCGACAAGGTGTTGGACCTCCACGCCTCTTCACAGTGCGTGGAGGTCGGAGGCTTGTCTGCTCTATAAAGCAGGAAACACTGTTCCGCACACATTTTTGTACATTGGACTCTGCAGTAAACGATCGTTATGTGTTCCCACGTTGATTCAACTACACTGTCAGTTACTATTGTAACGGTCACAGGATCATCGAGGTTAGACATGGATTGATGGAAATGTATCACCTGTTCGAATGAATCACATTTCTCGTTACACCAGGTCAGTTGTGGTGTCTGGATACGTCGTCATGGTGGCAAAACTTCCACTGCGTCGTGGTGGAGGCCAGTTGCGGCACCATTATGCTATGTGGAATAGTCATCTGGGCTTCCATGAGGCTTGTGATAGTAATCGAAGGGACCATGACAGCTGTGGACTACGTGAAAGTTATTGCGCACCAACTGCATCTCTTCATGCTTGATGTTTCGCGCGAGGCGATGGCGTCTTCCAGCAGGATAACTGTATATGTCAGAATGCTTGATAATGACACTTGACTGAAACTGACCAACAGTCACGAATAAATATTTCATTCAAATAACAGACAGCGACAACAGACCCATGAATTATTTTTATCGATATCTGTTTTATGTGTTTGAGGCATAAAGAAAAAAAATGTTATTTGTGTCCTAATTAATTCAAATACCGCTTTATGTGATAAACTAGATGTCTGAAACGAGGCATTTTGATCTTCTGCATCTACTGAGATAGCTCGATTGTATCAAAAGGCTGCTTCAAAAGTGTGAAAGAAACAAGTGGAGTAGTATTTGTGTATATCAGGCTTGCTGGAATTAATTCACCGAAGTGGTTGTGGCCTATAGGCAGAAGATTGGTTTGATACATCTTGGTACGCAAGTCTATTCTATGCAGACTATTCATTTCTGCATGACTACAGTAAACTAACCAGCAGTTGTACTCCGCCGGTAGCTGAGTGGTCAGCGCGACAGACTGACAATCCCAAGGGCCCGGGTTCGATTCCCGGCTGGATCGCATTCTCCGCTCAGGGGCTGGGTGTTGTGTTGTCCTAATCATTATCACTTCATCCCCATCGACGCGCAAGTCGCCGAAGTGGCGTCAAATCGAAAGACTTGCACCAGGCGAGCGGTCTACCCGACGGGAGGCCCTCGTCACACATTTATTTATTTATTTACCAGCAGTTGACGTTCGTGCATTGACAATACGTGCTCCGTCCACCGCCACCTTCTACCACCATAGGTATAAGTTATTTGAATTTTTGTCATATTTTATCTATCTTACATTAATTTTTATTATTAGATTCCCTCCCAAAATCTATATTGAACTTAAAAATGCGCATGGTCTGAAGATGTCGCCATTTGATCGAAACCGGCTGCCATTGTTTAATAAATGTTCTATTGCGGTCAAGACTGTTTTAATTTTAATTGTAAAATATTCCATTAAGACCGCTGTTTTATTTCCCATAAAAATGCTTTCAAAATTGCTCCTGCGAACTGCAGTTATTTGAACTTGCTTCTTGTAGTCAAGCTTTGGTCTCCCTTTACCCCTCACACTTATCTCCGTAATCAAATTAACCGTTTAAGTGACTGGTAAATATATACCGGTATATCACTGGAACCACCATGTTTCTTAAATATATAGTTTATTTCTCCTGGTTCATTGGTACGAATATTTATCACCCAATACCTCTTCATCTACATCTACATCCATAATCCGCAAGCCACCTGACGGTGTGTGGCGGAGGGTACCTTGAGTACCTCTATCGGTTCTCCCTTCTATTCCAGTCTCGTATTGTTCGTGGAAAGAAAGATAGTCGGTATGCCTCTGTGTGGGCTCTAATCTCTCTGATTTTATCCTCATGGTCTCTTCGGGAGATATACGAAGGAGGGAGCAATATACTGCTTGACTCTTCGGTGAAGGTATGTTCTCGAAACTTCAACAAAAGCCCGTACCGAGCTACTGAGCATCTCTCCTGCAGAGTCTTCCACTCAAGTTTATCTATCATCTCCGTAACGCTTTCGCGATTAATAAATGATCCTGTAACGAAGCGCGCTGCTCTCCGTTGGATCTTCTCTATCTCTTCTATTAACCCTATCTGGTACGGATCCCACACTGCTGAGCAGTATTCAAGGAGTGGGCGAACAAGCGTACTGTAACGTACTTCCTTTGTTTTCGAATTGCATTTCCTTAGGATTCTTCCAATGAATCTCAGTCTGGCATCTGCTTCCTCTTGGTGGACTTACAACGTACCCCTTAAGTGCGAGGTCACAAGTTCAATTTTAGTAAGGCTTATTTGAAAGTGTTGTGTTAACAACTATAATAGCAGGGTGACAGAAAATGAGTGTCGGGGATGAGCAGAGATAAACGTTCTATTGCATGTATGTATTACACACCACAAAATGAACACCGGTGACCCCCAAGGAATGTTCAAAACAAAACATTAACTTGCTCTATGGACACCGAATGAAAAAATGACGTGTCACAGTGACCGCAGACGTTCGTACCATCAAGATCGAAGCCGAACTTCGTGGGAGTTAGAACCCGTGCAGGGCCTTCAGGTATGTATCCACTCTTACAGAATGCATAGAGAATCATGTTGGTGTAACAGGGTAATGAGTATTGATAGAATGTGGTGGCATGCAACCGAATGTGAAACAGTCTGTCGTGGAGCTTATTGTGGAATTGACTATCCCTTAGGGCGTAGCTGTAGATAGTACGATCATACGTTTTTAGGCAGGGGAAAAAAAACATTCAGAGGCTGAATTTGACCAGTGGTTCCAGGTGGTATGAAATGCAATGTCGCACACTTTTCAGGAGGAATAATTTGTTTTAAGGAGTATGATTGTTATACATAGACCAGGAATCAAGCTAAAGTAAGTTATTTTAACCAGCCATTGGCCAAAAGCAGTGCTCATACCATAATTGTCGTTCTCTTACGCCCATATCCACACTCTTGTTGCAGTGAAGTAAATATTTCCTATTGGCCTTGCAACGTTACCCACTCGAGAAAGAATCGTAGGGAGCAGAGCGCCTCCAACTTCTCGCAGCACAATAAATCACTTTCCAGCCAATTTACCATCCAGATTAACAGTGGACATAATTGTATACAAATGTATTTAGGCATCGATGTTAGTTGATCTTGATACAACTCTCTCGGTAACTCCAGTTTCCAGGGTTCCTTTCATATCCACTTCCTCTTCAGATCGGAGTTGAAAACAAAGTCCCTTCTGATCGATGGTATAAGTTTGTTTATCACATCTACAGATTTTCAGGTCGATTCCGCAGTTTTCTGTGCATCGGCAAGTTGACCATTTCGTTATCTTATGTCTTTCAATTTTGTAGCACTGTTTGATGTTATGCAACAACCCACTGCTCCCCTTGAAATCACTGTAACCTATGTCGCGATCAATTTGATGTACATAACGTAGTAGATCACTATTATGCACATCCTGTAAATTGTATCTGACGTCCTTGAAACGCGCAAACAATTTTTGTCCTCTCGTGAATATCCGTAGTTTTTCTTATGCGTTACATGGCCGTATTGCTGCAGACTTATTCGCAATCTGTTCATAATTGATTTTTTCTATGCTACGGATGATCTTCCATGTACGTAATTATGTTTAGTACCCGCTCCTTGGACAAAGGTTGTCCTTTTCTACGTTTCGCTGGAGACGGGATCTGTGGCTTCCTGTCCGACAAAGATGAAGAATTACATGGCTCGACAACTGTTTCATTATCACTTTCACTTGTTAAGCGCGTATCGTCATTGTTCTCATCACATACACTATTCGCACAGTTGAGCATGTACGACACAACGCGTTTCACTGACTCATCTGGCAGAAAAGCTAATATTTCATCTGTCATTTCTTTCTCACTCTGCGACATTCCTTGGGTTCCTTGCTGACGAAATGTCAATATAGGAAACTATTGTTGTAGATATAATGCAATGTTTGCTTTGTTTACCGTTGTCATTGCTCTGCTTTGCATCAACACCACTATAGCACTGTACCACTGTTGTGAGTTACTTGTAGATTAAGCAGTTCAAATACGCTACGTAAACTCATGCTGTGCTCACCGTTGAATACCTCATGCCCCGCCCGCTATTACCACTAACAGCCAATATTGCTGTTGCATGGTAGACAATATGTGGGGCGTCGAATGCCTTAAACATCATTCGCCTTTTGCCGGCCGATGTGGCCGGGCGGTTCTAGGCGCTTCAGTCTGGCACCGCACGACCGCTACGGTCGCAGTTTCGAATCCTGCCTCGGGCATGGATGTGTTTGATGTCCTTAGGTTAGTTAGGTTTAAGTAGTTCTAAGTTCTAGGGGACTGATGGCTCCAGATGTTGAGTCCCATAGTGCTCAGAGCCATTTGAATCATCATTCGCCTTTTGCGACCTCGCACACAAGTGGTTTCTTGTTAGGAATAAATAATCTGAACAGTTTTATTAGTTAATATCTTTTTTGTCAGTAAGTATTGCAGCATGAACTAAGTCGCAATACGACGTTTTATAATAAGACAATTCCAGTAGGTGCAATATAATCTTTATTTGCTTGTATCTGGAGATTTCTGCACAAAAAGCTTGCCTGTTTCGGTTCGCAATGCCATTTTCAAGTATATCTGTGGGTGTTCTGAATAGTTGATCATATTTACTTCTTACGTACAATTAATAACGTTATTTTTGTAATCACATTTTTACTTGCGTCTAGGTGGAGTTGACGATCATGAGGCATCAAGGGGTCAACTGTGAGCTGTGTTATGAAATAATATTATTATTATCACGTAGTTTTTATAATACGAAATTTTTCGTGATTATTGTGTGACAGTTGGATTCCTTAGATGTTGCGTGTTCACAGATTTTTCATTGAGAGGCACCCACATGCCTTGCTCATACTGTGGCATCAAGCAGTCAGGCCTGCAAGATGAGTGGTCTGCCAAGCGAGTGGATTCATTCTTATTTATCGAGTAACATGAACTCTCGTACTCACAATTAAGTTACAAATTATCCCCCTGTATGAATAATACGCAACGGAAACGCACATCTGACTATCAGTAATTTACAGAACTCTGACTGTTCACTACGCACTGGCAATACCACATATTCCTTTTTTTATTTTATTTAACGGCTTTTATCAACACGTGGCCATCGCACTGAATATGAGTGGCGCACACATTACAAATTCTGGATATCATGACAACATACAATTCGAAGGAAGAGGCCACCAATCTTTTTCTTTTCACTGTCTTATTTATTCCGATAAATTCTATAACCTAAACACACAAATTCTATAACCTACAACAATAACACGTGAGAAATTCCGCCCAGTGGGCATGGCTTTACATTGGTGAATCTCTATCTTATGGTTTCGTAATTATTTAACGCTACAGCGCACTTTCTGGATAGGATGGTGGATCTTTTGCTATATCTCACACTTCGACTCTCACAACCATCATCACGAAACTTTCCTCCAGACCGAGCGGTACAAAAGGAACATGCATACCCACTACCTCTGAAACTACCTTGCTACTCTCCCATGCAAACCACAGATACTTAAATTACATGACATACACCACACTGCAACATGAAATACAAGACAGGGAATAGTCACAACATTATCACTTTCAGCTTTACCACTTCAATTAATATTATCCCAGTTTCACACGACACTGCCCCACTTCGTAATTCTACTTTCCTACTATGAACTCTGGAGATATATGCACGTCTTCCTGTGCAATGCAAGCCAAGTGGCGTTGCTGGATAGACGGCTGACTCACCTTGCTTCTCTCTCAGAGTATTATACACTCCTGGAAATGGAAAAAAGCACACATTGACACCGGTGTGTCAGACCCACCATACTTGCTCCGGACACTGCGAGAGGGCTGTACAAGCAATGATCACACGCACGGCACAGCGGACACACCAGGAACCGCGGTGTTGGCCGTCGAATGGCGCTAGCCACAATCAGGACTGCATACGACCGAGGCACACAGGGCCAACACCCGGCATCATGGTGTGGGGAGCGATCTCCTACACTGGCCGTACACCACTGGTGATCGTCGAGGGGACACTGAATAGTGCACGGTACATCCAAACCGTCATCGAACCCATCGTTCTACCATTCCTAGATCGGCAAGGGAACTTGCTGTTCCAACAGGACAATGCACGTCCGCATGTATCCCGTGCCACCCAACGTGCTCTAGAAGGTGTAAGTCAACTACCCTGGCCAGCAAGATCTCCGGATCTGTCCCCCATTGAGCATGTTTGGGACTGGATGAAGTGTCGTCTCACGCGCTCTGCACGTCCAGCACGAACGCTGGTCCAACTGAGGCGCCAGGTGGAAATGGCATGGCAAGCCGTTCCACAGGACTACATCCAGCATCTCTACGATCGTCTCCATGGGAGAATAGCAGCCTGCATTGCTGCGAAAGGTGTATATACACTGTACTAGTGCCGACATTGTGCATGCTCTGTTGCCTGTGTCTATGTGCCTGTGGTTCTGTCAGTGTGATCATGTGATGTATCTGACCCCAGGAATGTGTCAATAAAGTTTCCCCTTCCTGGGACAATGAATTCACGGTGTTCTTATTTCAATTTCCAGGAGTGTAGTTTGAATCAGGCGTCACACGGAAGCGTATCTCGCAAAGTAATATTAAGAACGTATTCATCGCACACACGAGTCCTCAACTGATACCATGGACGAGTACTTCTCTTTATCCTTTGTCTCATGTACAGATTGAGACTCACACAGTACTCACCACGTGAAAGTACTCGTCTCTAATTTCAAGTCCTGCACACGCCATTTCTTAAATATTTCAACTTGTAGTACACACGCTAGTAATTCAGCTTAACTTAAGCACACGGAAGTATTTCAACTTATTGCTACACGTGGTTTCATTGTGACCGTTGGTCACTTCCGAAGATTACTACGATCTCATTAATATTTACCTGCCTGACATTTAATTCTCCCCACAAAAGTTCCTGAAATAGAGAAATTATTATTTCAAACTACTCTTAAATATTCCACATGCATACCATGTCTCCACTCTTTTGTCTTTACGGAGCACAACTAAGACAGGACAGGTCTTAACAGGACAAGATCCAGCGGCAGAGTGCTGAAACATGGCCGTTCTTCAGGTTCTCTCGCACCTCTGTCGAAGTGGGGGAGCACCTTGCTACCGTATTGGTCAGCCACATTTCAGGCTCTCAAAGCTCAGGTAAATTTCATCTCTTTGGTCCCACCAAAGGTGGCCAAAGAATCGTCTCAAAGATGATCATATATTCACATTCACTATCTGCGGTTAGCAGACGACATACATTCATTCATTTCACAGATCTCACCAAACTGGATGTAGGGATTTATTTTGTGGGAGTGCACATGTGATCAATTAAATAAATAAATTGTCATTCTTTCCCACACTGGTATCCGGCTTCGCTGTATTAATTGAAATTGAGTTATTTTGACCAAAAAAAATGTGTTGTTCTGACAAGAATAATGAAGTATGTTGTACATATTTTCAATGTCGGGCGGTACTGTACCCTTTCATCATCTTTGGGAGTCAAGGGTGGTGTGTTTATAGAATAGTTATTGTATGATTGAAATTTTTTTGTTTATATGTTATCTGTTTCTCCTTTCCCGTGGTCGAAAATTTCATGATTATAATAACATTATTTCACGACAGACAGCCACAGTTGGCCCTTGATATCTCGTGATCGTGAATTTCACCTAGACTTAAGTAAAAGATGTAACTTACAAAAATAACGTTACTGCTCACAACCAAGTTGTAAATAAGACCCACTATTCACAACACCCAAAGGTGCACTTGCAAATGGCGCTGCAAGCCGAAACAGGCAAGCTTTTTGTGCAGAAGTCTCCAAATAAAAGCAGCTACTGTAATGACTTCCTACAATTACAATTCGTTTGTCACTTACGGGATAAATTATTCCTTGATGTCTCTTGATGTGTGCTATCAACTATTCACTTCTTTTAGTCAATTTGTGCCATAAATTTCATTACTCTCGAATTTTCCTTTTATTATTTATTTTATACGCCCATATAATCTTCAGCATTCTGTTGTGCCACTTCTGAAAAGCTTGTAGTCTCTTTTTGTCTGGACTTTTTATTGTTCACGTTTCACATCTGTATAAGGCAACAATCGAGAGAAAAACATTCAGAAAAGAGTTCTTACCACTATCAAGATATCCCTCTTAAAATCTGATGCTTGACTGCGAATAAAAGGTAGTTGTCACTTTCGATAAATGTTGACAACGTTAGGCGTAATTTCTAAAAAGGAAATGGGAAACGAAAAGGTGAGTCATGTGGTAATCACTGAGTAAGTATTAGTAAAATGATTATTACGAAAATAGACCATTTCAAGCAATTTAATGCTGTGTCCGAACGTGCACTTTATGTTACCTGATAATTAGCTTTTAATAGTGAAAATTAAAGTGAGAGAAACGAAAAGCTTTAAGTCTGAAGCAGTCGATCATATGTCGATTAAATGCTTACTGTCGATCTTCGACTTTCAAGATGCGTTTAAAAGGGCCATATTTTAAGGCCATCAACATTGCTGCAATAGACGGCAGTTTTGTGGTATGACTGGGTAATATTGCTGGTGTAGCAGGCTGTTGCAGATAGTTGCCGACATATTGCCGAGGGGTTGCTTGTATTGCCTACCAAGGGCGGAAAATTTTCGTATTGCAGGGTAATATCTATCTCGCTGTAAATGCTTCCCGTCTCGCCGTCACATTTGTTTCCTACTTCTCTCACCGACAGCGCTTCAGTCACGTGTCTGAGCAAAAACAATAATATCGTTTCGCTTTTGTTCGAAAGGTTTCTCGCATTCATACCGCCACATGTTTTGTAGTTGTTCATTGTCGTGAGTTCGTTTTGTATAGCAGTGGGGAAGTGGACAAACGCGAGAACTATGAATTTTATAAATGCAACTCATTTATGACAAGAGTTAGGGGACGTCGAAATTAGTGCATACAAAAATCGAAATATGAAAAAAAAGTAAGCTGTTGCGGATGAACTGGGAATACATCTACATACATACTCCACAAGCCACCGTACGGCGCATGGCAGACGGTACCCTGTATCACTATTATTCATTTCCTTTCCTGTTCCACTCGCAAATACAGCGAGGAAAAATGACTATGTGCATGCCTCCGATTGAGCCCTAATTTCTCATAACTTATCTTCGTGGTCCTTAAGCAAAATGTATGTTATGCCCAGGTATCTTCGTGATGCTTAAGTAAAATGTATTTTGGCGGCAGTAGATAAATTTTCTCAATAGTGTTTCTCGAAAAGAACGTCGCCTTCCCTTCAGGGATTCCCATTTGAGTTCTCGAAGCACCTCCATAACACTACTCACCGGTAAGAAACCTACCAGCCCGCCTCGGAATTGCTTCCATGTCTTCCTAATGCGAACTGGCACGTATCCCAAACACTCGAGCATTACTCAAGGAAAGGTCGTGTTAGCGTCCTGTATGCGGTCTCCTTTCCAGATGAAAAACACTTTCCCAAAATTCTCGTGATAAACCGACGTCGACGATTCGCGTTCCCTGCCACGATCCTCACATTCTTGTTCCACTTCACATTGCTTTGCAGTGTTATGCCCAGATATTTAAAAGACGTGACTGTGTCAAGCAGCACGCTATTAGCACTGTATCGGAACATTACAGGTTTGTTTTCCCTACGCATCTGAATTACATTTTTCACCACGTTTAATGAAGCATACAAAAATTCCGAAGTGTCTGACACTGTGCCACATGCGAGGTAAAAGAATTGAATAGGAAGAGTGGAAACACAGGTAGCTCTTTATGCACCTGATTGGCATTTGATGCCATAGGTTAATATTGTCTCGTGATACATCTGAAGCAGGAACTAATAGTGCAAGATACAGGGTGTTTATAAATGAATATCGGTGTTTTAACGCTTTATAATATTTAATACATTAAACTTACTGTTATAAATGATTTGTCAAATGACAGAGCAACTCAAACAGTTTTACCAAGAACCTTATAAATGTTCAATGTGAGCAGCATTTGTCACACGGCACCCATGAAGTCTATAGCCGAGCGCTGGATAGACCGCAAGGGGCCCACTGACAGGGCTTGCTTTGCATGGCCTCCACGTTCACCCGACCTAACGCCATGCGATTTTTTCCTTTGGGGCTTCATCAAGGATCGTGTGAACGTGCCTCCGCTGTCAGCAGGCCTCCCTGAATTAAGAAACCGGATTGAATCAGCTGTTGCTACAATCACTGAAGACACACTTATCAACGTTTGGGAAGAACTCGGCTATAAACTTGATGTGTGCCGTGTAACAAATGGTGCTCACAGTGAACATTTATAAGCTTCTTGGTAAAACTGTTTGAGTTGCTCTTTCATTTGACATATCATTTACAACTGTAAGTTTAATGTAATAAATATTATAAAGCTTTGAAACCCCGATATTCATTTATAAACACCCTGTATAATTCGTGTTGCAAACTTCCATTAATGAAATATTTCAATTCTTCATCCAAAGCATTGCTTACTTCTTGAACCATGAGACTTATTGATGTATAGTGAATTTTAAAGAAGTTCATTAAACTTCTGAACGAATCATCAGTAGCTAAAAGCTGAAGTGTTATCACCAGTCGGGTTGCACCTGGTATTACACTCTCTTATATTTGTTCTTGTACGAGATACAGGAAATGCTTTTCCGACGGTCTGGAAAAGTTCAAGAACGGTTATGTATCCAGCATCAGTTTACTAGTCACATGTTCTGAAGCATTCCTCTTGCTTAAAAAGAACACTTCCACAAAGTCTCATTTTACTCTTTTTTTCCAGCTTGATTCTTTGTGTGATGTAAAAGTAATAGAGCTAAATTCACTTCCGCTAACTCGTGTTCGTAGATTTTGTGGCAATTGTCCTGTCGCTTGCAAACACTTCTGGCCCGGAGTTGTATTGCACAAACATTGCCGGGCAGTAGTGGCCGGTAATGTAGTGGTACATATGGCTGCAATTCGTGTGTCCGCAATGATGCTTCTTGACAACATTGTCGGTATTATTATGGGCACTATGCGGTTTTTATGGCCGTGTAAAACGTGCCTTTAAGGACGATAAATTCGACGGAACTATATCGGTCAGACTCTACAAAGATCTCGCAAGACTGGGGCCATCTGGTGGCAGAGTAAACAGCGGGCGCGGACCGAGCTGGCCGATCCCGAATTGGGACAAAGAGTGCTGGAGAAGTTGGGTAGTTCCAGCTCGCAGTGCTGGAGCCGTGGCGACCCCTCCTCTTCCTATTGGACTGAGCCAGTGCGGCAGGGGTGTGCTGACTGCCGCCGCCGACGCGTCTGTAGTCGGCCCTCTCCCCTCTCTCTCATTTCGCGCAGTGTTCGGCCTGCCCCTCGTCGACCGTCGTTCCTTCGAGTGCGCGGAATTTCTTTGACAGCAGTTGGCGGCCGATTTTTTTAGCCCTCTTCTCGCGACTAGGTTCGCGTTTTACGCCTGCAGCAAATGAAACAGCTGAGCGGCGCGCGGGCACGGACTGTGCGGGGTCGGCGGGGAGGGTGGGAGGGTGGGCGAGCCCGTGTGGCTGCGTCGGCGGCCGCCCCCACCTGTCGAGCGAGCTGTCTGCCCGGGCAGCGCGGCGATCAATATGCGGGCGGGGACCGGGGGGGTGAACGCTCTGGCTGTAGGCAGCCAGCGCCGTAGTGCGGCCCGGCCCGGGGCGCCAGACCTGCGGCTGACCTGACCCATGCCGCCGCCGCCTGCGGCCAGAGGCGCGTGCCAGTCTCGCTCGTTATTTTTGTTTTGGGTTTTTGATTTGAGGCATTACCACACACACATTGCAATAAAGGTAAAATCGAGATTTACGATTACGCTTGCGAGGTGCTGGGCCTAGCAGTGTATTTAACACTAAATTCTTCTAGAATCTTCATATAGAAATGGTGCTCTAAGTCCCCCCCCCCTTTTCTAGCTCCAACTTTTGCTGTTGCACATGGATTAAGAAGAAACGCGAACTGACTGTAATCGACCCTGCAAGTGGAGTAGAAAAGAGTGTGGCACCTGCCATAATTTAATTTGATAGAAATTAATTAGATAAAGAGACCTTTGGAGAAAGGAGAACCACTTGCATGAATATCAAGAGCTTTGATGGAAACCCAGTTCTAAGCAAAGAAGGGAAAGCAGAAGGGCGGAAGCAGTATATAGGGGGTCTATACAAGGGCGATGTACTTGAGGACAATATTATGGAAAGGGAAGAGGATGTAGATGAAGATGAAATGGGAGATACGGTACTGCGTGAAGAGTTTGACAGAGCACTGAAAGATCTAAGTCGAAACAAGGCCCCAGGAGTAGACAACATTCCATTAGAACTACTGACAGCCTTGGCAGAGCCAGTCCTGACAAAGCTCTACCATCTGGTGAGCAAGATGTATGAGACAGGCGGTATTCCCTCACACTTCAAGAAGAATATAATAATTCCAATCCCAAAGAAAGCACGTGTTGACAGATGTGAAAATTACCGAACTATCAGTTTAAAAAGTCACAGCTGCAAAATACTAACGCGAATTCTTTACAGACGAATGGAAAAACTGGTAGAATTCGACATCGGGGAAGATCAGTTTGGATTCTGTATTTGTTAGAACACGTGAGGCAATACTGACCCTACGACTTATCTTAGAAGAAAGATTAAGGAAAGGCAAAGCCTACGTTTCTAGTGTTTGTAGACTTAGAGAAAGCTTTTGACAATGTTGATTGGAATACTCTCTTTCAAATTCTAAAGGTGGCAGGGGTAAAAGACAGGGAGAGAAAGGCTATTTACAATTTGTACAGAAACCAGATGGCAGTTATAAGAGTCGAGGGGCATGAAAGGGAAGCAGTGGTTGGGAAGGGAGTGAGACAGGGTTGTAGCCTATCCCCGATGTTATTCAATCAGTATATTGAGCAAGCAGTGAAGGAAACAAAAGAAAAGTTCGGAGTAGGTACTAAAATTCATGGAGAAGAAATAAAAACTGTGAGGTTCACCGATGACATTGTAATTCTGTCAGAGACAGCAAAGGACTTGGAAGAGCAGTTGAACGGAATGGACAGTGTCTTGAAAGGAGGGTATAAGATGAACATCAACAAAAGCAAAACGAGGATAATGGAATGTAGTTGAAATAAGTCGGGTGATGCTGAGGGAATTAGATTAGGAAATGAGACACTTAAAGAAGTAAAGGAGTTTTGCTATTTGGGGAGTAAAATAACTGATGATGGTCGAAGTAGAGAGGATATAAAATGTCGACTGGCAATGGCAAGGAAAGCGTTTCTGAAGAAGAGAAATTTGTTAACATTGAGTATTGATTTAAGTCTCAGGAAGTCGTTTCTGAAAGTATTTGTATGGAGTGTAGCCATGTATGGGAGTGAAACATGGACAATAAATAGTTTAGACAAGAAGAGAATAGAAGCTTTCGAAATGTGATGCTACAGAAGAATGCTGAAGATTAGATGGGTAGATCACATAACTAATGATGAGGTATTGAATAGAATTGGGGAGAAGAGCAGTTTGTGGCACAACTTGACTAGAAGAAGGGGTCGGTTGGTAGGACGTTCTGAGGCATCAAGGGATCACCAATTTAATACTGGAGGGCAGCGTGGAGGGTAAAAATCGTGGAGGGAGACCAAGAGATGAATACACTAACCATATTCAGAAGGATGTAGGCTGCAGTAGGTACTGGGAGATGAAGAAGCTTGCACAGGATAGAGTATTATGGAGAGCTGCATCAAACCAGTCTCAGGACTGAAGACCACAACAACAACAACAACAACGACGACGACTAAACTCAAAATAATAAACAAAACACATGAAACATTTACAATACGTCAAATTGGATACTCAGATAAATGCTTTGAAAGTGAAGTTGTCCATAAACTAGATTGTGACATTTATGACCAAGTGGTATGTGGAGCCAATTCCGTGCAACTCAAATCTTAAGAGAAACACCCAGCCAACCCAACATTAATTGCTGTTACAGTAGTGAGAACTCAGACAATGAACACCCAAGACAGAACCACATTAGAAAGACGGGAACAGGAGCGCTCTGCTGAGCTCTGATTGTCACATAGCAAAATTCCCTGTTTTGCCGGTGTTGCGGACATACATTACCAAGCTGTCTTCTTAACTGCAAGGACACGATCTGGCGTACTGAAGGCGATGGCTGGTTGCTTCGACGTTCCGTCGTGGTGATGATAATGTCGCGAGTGTAGCCCGAAACAAATTCTCCTGGTCTGGTTGTTCCAGACTAAAGACTTCCTAACAACACAAATACGCCTCTGAGGGAGACGAAGAAGGTTCGCTACACAATCACTGACGGTACAGTGAGTGATTTTAACAAGCGAAGTCACACAGTAACTCCGATACAGTTAACTTTAGCCAAAACTGCTCAAGACGGACAACATAGGCCGCTTGTACACAGAACGCTCAATTGCCAACTGTACTCGGAAAGTTACATTGAAGTCGAAACTTCAGCAACTTCGTCAAACAGTTACAATTAAATGAAAGTATATTAGACAGGCAACGGAAGGCAGGCTGTCCAGAGTAGCGAGAGCTCAGTCTTATAACCTACACCGACCGAAAGGCGAGAGCCGACTCTCTCAAGAGCACCCGTACAAGCCAAACACAGAACATTCCCGCCCCCACGACAGTGGTCGTGGTTAAACGTTCCAATCAGCAACTCGAAAATCGGCGGAAAATTCCACTCTAGTGCCGACGCGTTACTATTCCACCAATGGAAATACTTGGCGCCAATTTCTACGCCGATTTTGCTACGTCACGGAGCTATCCCCTGAGCAAGCCAATCACAGTTACGATTTTGCAGAAAACGCGGGAACTTGCCCGCCAAGACTGCCTGGGAACACAAGTCATTCCCGCGCGTCGCTGGTAGCCCGCCAGAAAGTGTTTTCACTAAGTTTCTGCAAAGTAACGGTATCTCTAGCCCAGCCGATCCTTCAGGCCCCTGTGGGCGTGTCGCCCCCGCTCTTATGACAATGTCGGCGTCTGGAAAGCATCCACTCGACTCCCTCACACCCGTCGTCTTAACCCTTTTTGATCAGCAGAACCCGCCTGTCACCGGACCCGGTTGGGGACGAGAGACGCTGTGTGGGAAGTCCGCGTGTGAAGGAATAGCAGCTTTTCACCGCATGCAATGACAGAGGAAAATCGAATTACTCAGAGTAAGATAGAAATCTGAGAGGGGGCTCATGCCACATCTCACGCTATTATTCACACTTACACATGTGGCTCAGGCTGCGTAGTCTTGTGTCTGCAATAATGGAAATGTTTCTGCATTGTCCACATTCGACACGTAGTCGAGTTAACAGGTTGTTTAATAAGAACAACACCTGGGCCCTTTCTCAAAGGATGCAAATCGAACAGTCTTCCCTGTTCCATAGTTACTGACTAAGGTAGTGACGATTCATTAGGACCTGCCCGTAGTGGGAGTGGTGGTTGTACGAGAAGCGTTCTGTAAGTAATGCAACACATTTTTTTCTCAGCCAGTTTGGGTTTATAAAATGCGGAATATGCTGTGGGACATCATTGAATATTCCCATTTCAGCTATTAGGTTCATGAACTTCCGATAGGTGGTGGCCCTGTAGCCTTCACAATGGCATCTGTAACGCAGGTGCTTTCCAAGCAGGAAGCTATCATTGAGTTTCTTTTGGCGGAAAACCACAGCATCGCAGATATTCATAGACGCTTTCAGAATTTCTACAAAGACCTGGCAGTGAAGACAAGCACGGTGGGTCGTTGGGTGAGGCGTCTGTTATCATCGCAACGAGGTCGAGCAAAACTGTCCGGTCTCTCACGTGCCAGCTGGTCGCATACAGCTATGACACCTCCTATGTCGAAACGTGCGGACACTCTGATTCGAGATTATCTACACGGATCAGATTCGAACACCACGCTGCTCACCTGGACATCTTCGTTGGTAGCGCTGACACACTCGTCCATCACTTGGGGCACTCCAAGGAATCTGTGTCCGCTGAATTCCTTGCCGCCTAACAGAAGACAATAAAGAGCAACAAAGGACCATCTGTGTGCAACTGCTTGCACGTTACGAGGATGATCGAGTTAGTTTCTTGTCGAACATTATCATAGGCGATGAAACATGGGTTAATTATTTCGAACCGGAAACAAAACGGCAGTCCGCGGAACTGCTCGGCTCCACCTCTCCTCCGAACAAAAAGTTCGGTAAAGTTATGGTATCATTCTTCTGGGACTTGAAGGGGTTATTCTGTTTGATGTCCTCCCTCGTGGTGCAACGATCAACTATGAAGTGCACTGTGCTACCCTCAGGAAATCGAAGAAACGGTTTCAGCGGGTTCGTCGCTACGAATAAGCAGAAGGAATTCTTCTCCGTGACACTGCAAGGCCCCACTCAAATCTGCGCTCCTGAGAGCATCCACAAAACCTCATTGGACTGTTCTCCTTCATCCATCCTACAATCCGGATCTCCCGATTTCCATCTATTTGATCCAATGAAGGATGCACTTTGCGGTGCGGGAAGCAGTACGTGGATGATGGGGAAGTTATTGATGTTGCAAGAAGTTGGGCCGGACGTCGACTAGTAAAGCGGTACCATGCGGGCATACAAGTTCTCCCAGTTAGGTGGCGTAAGGCCGTCGCATTGAACGGAGATTATATTGAAAACTAGAGTCTTGTAGCCAAAAGAGTAGAGAATAGAATGTTATATTGGAATCCGTAATGTCACCAACCAGCTTTCAGGTAAAAAAATGCATTGTATTAGTAATTGATTGTCCCTCGTAGTTAGCGTCGTCCTGCTATGCAAGTTGAGGCACGAAATTGACGCTCTCGGGAGGTGGAGACTGGTGTTCGAATTCAGTGCTGTCTTCCCCCTCTTATGGATGTTTATCTCTCTGGCGAAGCGGTGTCCCCATTATCGTTCACTGGTATCCCCATAACCGAGACCTCTTCTTTCTCTCCTGTGATTTTCCTTCAGCTGTCCCCACATCCCACATATCTGTCGTCATCGGTTTCTATCTTCCCATGCTTTCTCGTCTTCTTCTAGTTCTATTTTTCTCATGGACTCTCCTCCTTGCCTGAGGATGGTACATAAAGATCTTCTTTGGCCATCTGTCATCTGTCATTCACATTCTTTGTCCATACCAGACGAGCTGCCGTTCTTCTATTATATCTGTGATGCTTTCTTGAGTCTGTGGCACTTCCGTAATCGTAGTATTTCTTACGTTGTCTCGCCGAGATAATCCACATGTTCTCAGTCTGTTTTCATTTTTTCCAATAAGCTCCGAGTGCTCACATCCACAGCTCATTTTAGGCTGTCCGCCTCCTTATCCGAGTGGTCGGCGTGACTGAATGCCATGCGAGGGGCTCGGGTTCGATTCCCGGCCGGATTGGGACTGGGTGTTGTATTGTTTTCATATATGCACCAGGCGACCGAACTCCTCGAATTGGGATTCCCGGCCAAAATATTCCATACGCACAGTACTTCTACACAGCATCTCATCTTCTATATTTTCCATTTTACTTCTTCAGAATACCAAAACACGGGGTTCAGCTTCAGGACTGCTGCTTTCTCTTGGGCTACTCGTTGCTATATTTCCCAATTACTTACTGCGTCTTCCGTTAAGATCCTATCCACAATATTTAATTTTTTTAGGTACCTTGATGTTATGGTTGTCTACTGTTAAGTTTCCTACATTTTCTCCACGTATAGGTATCCAGTCTTTTGAAAATTTACTTTCATTCCCCACTTATCACACTTTTATAATAATTTTCTTGGCATACAGCAAATATGATCTTCTTTACTGGCTGCTACTTGATCATCTGCGAAGTACAAGGTATACAGACAATGATGCTGTGCGATCTGAATCTCCATTCTTGCACATTTCCTACTTCACAGACCTAAGGCTCTCTTGATGTATATTCTAACATTTTAGGAGATAACCAGCAACCCTGTTTTAATGTTTTTGTAGTTCTGAAAGGCCCTGACGTAATTTTATTCTCCATTTTGATTAGACGCTCTTGAAACTTTTATAGGCTGCATATATAGGTACTTCTAAAATATTTATATGAGGACAACAAACACCCAGTGAACTATAAAATTGTACACATGTTGATGCAAAGCCTTACCACTCCATGAAAATTATGACATTGTGATATGGGCTCTGCCTGAAACCAAATAAAAAAAATAAAGACTAAATTATAACATTAAGAAAGGAATTTAAAATAACTTACAATACCAGAGTACATTTTCTTCCCTCAGAAATATTGCTTTTTCGTCGTTTCCTGCAGAAAGAGAAATGAGGGGGCTGTGTAAAGCCAACGCATATTACGTGAGCGTGCTGAACTGTAATGGCTTCGAATAATGTATGTGAAAACTTTTAAAGCTTTTCTAAATAAAACAAACTTTATTAAAATTCTACATCAGTACTCTTCATGTCTTCATATTGATTTCTCAACATAGTCACCATGCAGACGAACAAATTTCTCCCAACGAGAGACCAGTTTGTTGATACCATCAGTGTAGAATGTTCGATTTTGTTGACGGAGCCACAACCTCACCTCCGCTTGCACAGCTTCATCACTATCAAAGTGAACTCATCGAAGGTGTTCATTAAGGTCTGGAAACAGATGAAAATCGGATGGGGCTAAGTCGGAACTGTATGGAGGATGATCGATCGTCGGTTTGTTGCAGTTATCGCAGCGCTCGTGTGTGATCTGGCATTGGCACGCTGAAGGAATGCATGCCCCATGTGTGGATGAACTCCTCGAATTCGTGCTTTTAGAAACTTGATTACAGCACGCTGTTTCTCACGCACCGACACAGCTACGTTACACATCACCACGTTACGTGCTACAATTCGGATACCTCCAGCGGCAGAGGACAGTAACTTGCAACGACCGAGTAACATGCATTACATGTTATACATCAATCGATGCTGAGGCCGAATAAAGAGTTCGGAGGCATTAGTTCTCAGCTCGATTTTTTTTTTTTTTTTGAGGTGGTAAATGAACTTCTATACCTACTCTGGTTTGCCAGTTCGGAGAAGAATCATAATATGTGAACGCCTGGGGCTCGATCGTTAGGAAGGCTTTGGACGACACATTTCAAGGTTACTAGATTGGCAGAAGATTGTGTAAAATAGGTAGAGTGTGTGTGTGTTGATGTAAAAAGAAAAAAAAGGTACTGTATGTGGTCCGATGTAAGAGAGGGCCTGATCGCCCTAATGAGATCAGGTTAAGTAAGTAAATAAATAACTACAATTTCCCGACCGCCAAGGTCTTGAGACTACATGTTTTACCTTTGGGCTTTGTGAAGGATGCAGCCTACCAGTCCCTGGTGCTGGAACTGCAGCAATCACGAACTCGTAGCACAGCAGCAATTACGCACGTCAATGAGGACGTGCTACCCGGACATGAGAGGAAATGGAACATTGCGTAGATATCCCGCGTGTTACAGATGGCGTATACACTGAAATATGTCAAACAACTATGAAAATTGTGCCTATCCCGATCTGAAATACGCGTGATCCAAGTTATAAAAATCGTTTCGTATCACTCTATATAATATACGACAGAAAAAAAATATACAGGAGAAAAATTTCCTATTGCTAACGAATTAAGCTGAGGGAAAGAGCAATCTAAGTGAGTCTGCCTAGCATCTGACATAACAGGATACATGTGTCACACGAGGAGTTTGTTAACATCTAAAATACATTTAAATCTTAGAAACATTTTTATGAAAATATTTGTTTGGAGTGTAGTCTCGTAAGTAAAAGAGAGGCGTACGATAAACAGTTCAGACAATAAGTGAATAGAATGGTGAAGATAAGATAAGCAGATCGGATGACTAATGAGATGGTACAAATCGAAATCCTGGAAAAAAGAAATTTATGGCACAACCTGACTACATGAAGGGATCGGTTGACAGAACATATCCCGGGGCGCCGAGAAATCGCCATTTTAGTAGTGGTGGGCAGTATGGGGTGGGGGGTAAAAATTCTGGAGGGGGAGCAAGGCTCGAAAACTGTAACCAAATTTAAGTGAATGTAGGTTTGCAGTATCTATGAAGAGATGAAGAGGTCTGTACATGATAGACTAGCGTTTGGTGCTGCATCAAATCAGTCTTCAGACGGAAGAACATCAACTTACAGAGAATGGTTACATCTATAATTTTTCGTCATTCTTGTACAACTTGCTTAGCGTTTTATATAGTCCAGTTTCCTTATATTTTGTAACACCAGGGGTCGAATCGTTAATCGTAAATTTATTATCTGCTACTTATCCGCTGAGTCAACAAGTCAGATCCCATGGTAGCCGAAACAATTTGACAGTGCAATGTTTGATCTTGTTGCAAGCCGTTCGTTTAGATTACTGTGATCCTTTGTTGTTGTTGACGATGGGTGGCAAAAGGGGCAGGAAGACAGCGTACTCCTCTCGTATAGCATGAGGATGGCCGTCCACCTCATGAGCCCTACCTGCAATAAGGATCCTCGTTAAATGTATCAAGCGCCCTCGTTCCGTGCGACATTGCGGAAGTGTTTGTGACCGAATCCACAATACGAAACGAGTAGGACAGCGAAGACAGGAAGGCCACTGTGAGCTGACCAGTAAGCATTGGGAAAACAGCTAAACTATTATTCCTGTGGCGACTTAATTTCCTAAATTGTGCACAGATAACATATTTCTACAACGGATTGAATCAAAAGCGAAGGTTAGTCTAACAACACATTAAAAGCGAAGGTTAGCCTAACAACACATATGTTAGTGCATATGTATGTGGCAGTACATTACACGTTAGGATCCTGTTTTGCTGTACAGGTGCTGAAGAAAGATTAGAAATACAAAGTCAGTACGGACGTGCCACATGTCGGCAACAGAGACAGCAAACCTATTAGAAGCACTTATCATAAATAAGCATTTAACTCAAAACCCTCACTAATTTATAAATGATCGGCTACAGCTGAGCACCCCCCCCCCCCCCCCCCCGCTCTTATACTTCAAATAAGCCAATACGTCTGCCACAAACTGCACGATCTTAGTCCCAGCAGCCACAGTCACCTTCATACACTCCTAAGACAACAGAATAGTAACTATAACTTATGTTGCATTCCCTTGCAAACTTTAGAATCACATTCATCCAACTAGTATATTTTCATATTGTTTGTTTTCATTATGTTCTGTTTTTATATTATCTATCTAGTAAATTATAATTTAACATCGTAATTCAATATGTTTAGTAACACTAGTGATAATTGCTCGATTTAATATTTCATGATCAAAGTTTCTGCTTGTATTGGCAGTGTCTTTGTTTCTAATGCTTGGTTTCCTGTGCACTAGTGTCTCTTGTTGACGCTAGTCAATTGTTCCTTGACGATGGCCCAATAAGCCGAAGAGCGGTTCGAAATAAATAGTAGTAGAACCAAGACTCAGATTGTTTGCTTTTAAACCTTGAACCTTCGATATCTGCAATGCAACTTGCACTTTATTTCTCGTTCTTATAATCCGTAAGGAAGATATTTCAATCAGTGATAACCTTACAATTAAGCGAGCGTTTCTATCAATGACACGACGTGTCGAAAATATTTTTAGTGTTTACAGTAAGCATATGTGATCTTCAGCCACTTATTTGCATCAGCTGTCACGCAATTTTGCATAACCTTTAAAGTCAGCTTGTCCTACGGACTTTTAACAGGTGTGCTGTACATGACACAAAGTAGTCAGTTTAAAACTGACAAACGTAGAGACTGACAGGCTGCTACACTACAGTCCAGAAGCAAGCGAGGAAGCAGGTTAGTGTTTAGCGTCATGATGGCATTATTAGAGATGGGACACTAGCTCAATACAGAAAGGTATGGGCGAAGGAAACGGCCTTATCGAGCCTGAGAAACTATAACAACTTTTCTTTGAGGATGAAAAGCATATAAATTGCGTTTTGTTCACCACAACGTCAACAGTGGAAAGAAATCAATCGTTGTAAATTAAAGATATTAGGCAGGAAGTGTTAGCACATCTGTGAACTGGACATGATTGTGGTCACCTACATGTAAAACCCTGTATGTGTGAGAATGTGAAATCTAACTGAATCTGAAAATAATCAAGAATCAGACACATCCTTGACATCCAATGCTGAATTTAATGTACACAACGGAATTACTAATGCTTTAATTTATTGGTCTGGGCAGTGAATCTGAAAGTGGGAAATCGACATAATATTCATCATCTAAAGGAAACGGTTGTGAAAATAACCTCAAGAATGAATTAAAACTATGGTTTCTTATAAAAGACACATGAATAATAATGCAACAAAACTCAGTTATGTGGACAAGAACTTTGCAAAGATATACATTACTATGAGAACTTTAAACTAAACCTCTGAGTTGGCAAAGTAACTGAAAGAGATGGAGTTGCATAAAATTTCTGATCCAATTCTGAGAACTAGGTACGGTAACTTGACTATGACGATCAGAGTGACTGTTTGCCTGAAAGCAACTTCCAAGAACCTTAAAGATCAGAGGAAGCACTGACGAATAAAAGCCAGTGATAGCTATCTTGCAAATGTACTACAGTTCCATCGCTTGCCTTAATATGCCGGAGCTGTAAGCGATGCTTACCATAAACTTCAGTGTTCTGTGAGCAGAGTGGACACATAGCAACTCTGCAGCTTCATCTTAGCCTCCATCACCTGTCCGTGACTTCTGCGCCGGAACTCCTCAACTTCCACGTGTCCCTTCAATCTCTCTGACTGACTGCATGCATATCCCATTTTTCGAATCTCCTCCCGGCAGCTTGCCTGTGTCTTACCACCAACAAAACGCGACCACTAATGCTCTTAAAAGTTGTTTCTTTAACTACATTTTGCACCAAAAACGTCAACAAACCAATGACTCAAATTCTTCCCCTCTTTTCTAGAATGCTTCCCGCCTCATGTTACGTCCTCATAACGTCACTCGTGACACTCCAGTAGGTGCTCATTCGGCTACCAGCTAGCCTCACATTAGGCCCTTGAAATTATAAAAAGCTGCTCTAGCGTCCGTCCGTTAAGTAGGTCAGTGCTGAGTTGTTAGGAAAGCCAGGAGATATTTATCTGCCCAGGCATATCACTTAACAACCTTTCAACTCCTAGCACCCTCTGACAGAGTTCCGTCTTCTGGAGTGAAAGCGTTTTATCTTGGCTGCCTGCTTATAAATGGGCAATGGCCTGTCCATCTGCTCTCCATGTGGGAAAGCGACTTCCGTCCCCTGGCAAGGAGGCGGGTATCCTACCTGCTATTTTTCCCCCTCTGTTTCTGCGAAGGCTGACGCACCTATTGCCCCCATGGCTCATTCCGCTGGGCCTAGCAACCTGTCTCATATTCATAGCACTCCTTACTTCCGAAGTTAGCCCATGAAGCAAATGAATGTACGAAGAACCATGTTGAACTATAAGAGATAAAGAAGACGAAGTGAAATCAGATCGTACAATCACTGTGATATCATGACTCCTGCTAAACTAATTCAGCTCGCCTTCATTTCTATAATCAAAGGTGATGAAAAGTAAAAAGGTGCTAGCCTTGCTGTGTTGCATAATAGCAGTGTGAGTATGCAAGAGTATTAAATTATAATTAATAGAATGAACGGCACCAAAACAGTGCAAAACGAATGCACACTATATTAATGTACACATGTTGTTTCAATGTAGCATAAAGAGGGGTTGATTTGGGGAGGAGACCAAACTGCGAGGTCATCGGTCTCATCGGATTACGGAAGGATGGGGAAGGAAGTCGGCCGTACCCTTTCAAAGGAACCATCCCGGCATTTGGCTGAGGCGATTTAGGGAAATCACAGAAAACCTAATTCAGGATGGCCGGACGCGGAATTGAACCTTCGTCCTCCCGAATGCGAGTCCACTGTGCTAAACACTGCGCCACCTAGCTCGGTGTAGCAAAAGAAAGTTGATATATTGTAAGGGACAGATATAGTATAAGGGGCCTAAATCATGTTAGCTGGAATATATGAATCCCAATACAAAGATAACTGACCACAAGTTATAGTGAGCATATAAACAATGTGTTTGTTGTTATTGTGATCTTCAGTCTGAAGACTCCTTCCATGCAACTCTGCTAGTTTATCCTGTGCAAGCCTCTTCGCCACTGACCGAGCCAGGTGGCGCAGTGGTTAGCACACTGGACTCGCATTCAGCAGGACAACAGTTCAAAACCCCATCTGGCCATCCAGATTTAATTTTTCCGTGATTTCTTTAAATCGCTCCTGGCAAATACCAGAACGGATCCTTTCAAAGGGCACAACCAATTTTCTTCCCCATTCTTGAAGCAATCCGAGGTTATGTTCCAACGACAATGATCTCATTGTCGACGGGTCATTAAATCCTAATTGTCCTTTCTTCTTAACCTTCGTATAGCCGCTGCAGCCTACATTCATTTGAACCTGCTCACTGTATTCAGGCGTTGGTATCCGTCTACAACTTTTACTCACCACTTTCATCCATTTTCCAATTAACGATTCCTTGAGGCTCAGCATGTATCCAATCAACCTATCCTTTTTTTTTATCAGATAGTTCCATAAGTTTTAGCCCATAATTCGAATCAATATATGCACATTCGTTGTTCGCTCTACCCATCAGATCTTCAGCTTTCTTTTGCCCTTTTTGCAAACAGTAGTGACCGGCGCTCTTTTCCAGTCATGCATGACTGTTTCCAGTGATTGTTCAGTAAACATACTGCCTGATATAGGGAGACTGTTGTCGTATACAGGAAATACATACGAGTACACTGAGGTGACGAAAAACATGGGATAGCGATACGCAAAATAAGGGTGGAGTAAGTATCGTGTACACAAGGTATGAGATAAAAGGGCAGTGCACTGGTCAAGCTGTCATTTGTATTCATGTGATTTATATGAAAAGCTTTCCGACGTGATTACGGCCGCACGGCCGGAATTAACAGATTTTGAACACAGAATAGTAGTTAGAGCTATATGCATGGGACATTCCATTTCGGAAATCGTTAGGGAATTCAATTGTCCGAGATCCACAGTGTCAAGGGTGTGTCGAGAATACCAAATTTCGGCAGTACCTCTCACCAAGGGCAACGTAGAGGCCGACGGCCTTCACTTAACGACCTAGAGCAGTGGTTTTTGCGTAGAATTGTCAATGGTAAGAGACAAGCAACACTGCATGAAATAACCGCAAAAATCAATGTGGGATGTACGACTTTGCGGCGAAATCTGGCGTTAATGGGCTATGGCAGCAGACGACCGACACGAGTGCCTATGCTAACAGGACGACATCGTCTGCGGCGCCTTTCTGGGCTCGTGACCGTATCGGTTGGAACCTAGACGACTGGAAAACCGTGGCCTGAACAGATGAACCCAGATGTAAGTTGTAAGAGCTGATGATAAAGTTCGAGTGTGGCGTAGACCCCACGTTGCCGCGTACCCAAGTTTTCGACAAGGCACTGTGCAAACTGGTGGTGGCTCCTTAATGGTGTGAGCTGTTTTACACGGAATGAATTAGGTGCTCTGGTCCAAGTAAAACGATCATTGATTGGAAATGTCTCCTATAAGGAGATCATTTGCAGCCATTCATGGACTTCATGTTCCCACACAAACATGTCATGTCACTGGGCAATAATGGTTCACCACTGGTTTGAAGAACATTCCGGACAATTCGAACGAATGATTTGGTCACCGTGATTGCCCGACACGAATTCTATTGAACATTTATGCAACATAATCTAGAGGTCAGTTCGTGCACAAAATCCTGCAGCGCCAACACATTCCCAATTATGGCGGCTTTAAAGGCAGCATAGCTTAATATTTTGCAGGGTACTTCCAGCGACTTGTCGAGTCCATGCCACGTCGAGTTGCTGCACTACATCGAATGAAAAGAGGTCGACGCTATTTTAGGAGGTATCCCATGACTTACACTTCCTCAGTGTAAAGTGCCTTCATGAACTAACTGTTCTCAGTAATATCATTATGGACGCTGAGTATATTTCAGTCTAACATCCAACAGCGAGGTACGAACCCAATGCTTTCCAAGTCCTGGACGTTAGTAGTGAGGCGTATCAGCGCTGGCCCACTAGACGGAGAATCTGGACATGTAAATCCTTCCGGACATTTAAGTGAGTACATGTATCACGACTGCTGGACGCGACAATACAATCATCGGTAACTGGTCTTTCGTCTCATTTAAATACGCAACAGCGCGGTTGGGCGTGGATATGAAGTGCTCTCCTCCGGAATACGAATGCGGCACCACCTGAAGGCCACGCCGTCTACCAGCACGGCAGACGAGATTGCAGCACCGGATGGCAGTGCCGCCTTTTCCCCCGCTGGACGCTCGTGCAAAGGCCGCGCGCTGAATTATTCATTGCGGAGCGGCGTGAGCGGCTGACCAGCGCCAGGCGCAGTCACACCGCGGCCCTCCCGGCTCCGGAACTGCCCCCCGCGATCGCAGCTCCGAGCGGCGCTGGCCACCACCACGCGCCGCCTGCCTGTTGTTGGTGGTGGGGGCAGGGGGGGGGGGCGGCAGTGCCAGCCAGCCGGCGCGCGAGAGGAAGTGTCGGCGTTCCGCGCCCCGCAGGGAGCCCGGACAGTGTTTGCGAGGGCCGCGGGCGCGCGTCCTGTTTGAAGAGGCAATTTCCTAGTCCGCCTCCGGGAATCGATACGGCGACCCCGCGTGTATGCGCTCGCGTTAATTACGCCGCGCGGCGCGCCGCTCGCGTGAATGGCCGGTGTGCGCGCGCGCGCGGGCTGCAGGCAGCTGCACTGCAGCGGGGTCTGCCGGCTGCACGTGTTAACTGCGGCTCGCTGTCGTAAAGCACATAAAGCTTTCCCTGTGCCCGCCGGCCAGGACGGGCGCCGCGTGTGAGCCGGTGTTATCCCTCAGTTTACGATACCTTTCCAAGTTCATTTGCCCTTCTGCAGCTACGTTACTGCCGGAGTATAAATAGCTGCGTCGCTTGTTGGTACGGCTCTTCTGAGTATTTAAGGAACATGTCACCGATACGAAGCGAATCCTGATTTGGAACGCAAAATATTGCCCTGCATTACTAATTGAAATTTCCGTCCGCATTGCTATATTGTGATTGCAACTTCCAGGTCGGCGACAGATCACTCGAAACAGTAAGTGCCGTAAAATACTTACGTGTAACTATACTACACAGTCCAGCCATATTAATGTCACCACCTCGCAAGAGCCTAAATAACCATATTTTGAAGCGAGGACCGCTGCGAGACGTGCAGGAAGGGGGCGAATGAGGTTCTGGAAGGTACCGATAGGGATATGGAGCCATACTGACTCCAGCGCCGTGACCAGTTACGCCAGGTTTCACGGCTGAGTATCCATGAAGCGAACGGCTCGATCGAGGGGGTCCCACATTCTCGACTAGTTTTAAATCCGGAGAGTTTGGTGGCCAGAGGAAAACGGTAAACTCATCCTGCTGTTCTTCGAGCCACACACGTACACTGCGACCTTTGTGACACGTTGCATTGTCCTGCTGGTAGATGCCATCTTGCCGAGGAAAAACAAACTGAATGTAGGTGTGGCCATGCTTGTGTTGATCCAGAATGACTAGATCAGCCAGGGAATTCCACATTCCCCAGATCGTAATCCATGCAGGGTGTTTGCTTTTAGACGTATCACGCGGTACACGCCAACGGCCGTCTGTTCGACAGAGCGTAAAACCTGATTAATCTGAAAAGGCCACTTGTCGCCACTCAGATGATGTCCAGTTACTGTAGTGCTGTACAAATTCGCCGTTGAATACCAGTTAAGCACGGATACATGGCCCGCTGCTTGCTGCGGAGGTCCATACGCAGCAACGTGCGCTAAACGGTCGTTGAGGTTGGTAGTCCCTTCTTTCATATGGGCTGTCAGCCCGTGGTGCACCACAGCTGCATCGGCGTCCGTTTTGCCTAGCGCCATTTTGCAATGCACTGTATACTTTAACCACAGCAACAAGTGTATAGTTTACAAACTTAGCCATTTCGGAAATGCTTCCAAAGTTGGCCCGAAGGGCAAAGATCTACAGATAAATAGTTCTGTCTGTGCGTGACGATAATGAGTGTGCTCTTGTCCGCAGCCGGCCGCTGGTGGCCGAGCGGTTCTGGCGCTACAGTCTGGAACCGCGCGACCGCTACGGTCGCAGGTTCGAATCCTGCCTCGGGCATGGATGTGTGTGTTGTCCTTAGGTTCGTTACGTTTAAGTAGTTCTAAGTTCTAGGGGACATATGACCTCAGCAGTTGAGTCCCATAGTGCTCAGAGCCATTTTTTCTTGTCCGCATCCTTCCCCCCTCCCTAACCCGCTGCCATCCCGTCGTCGGTGAGTGGCTATTGCACGTCGACGTCGAACATATGCAGTGGTCACTTTAATGTGAGCAGACCGTTATGAACACGTTCAAGGTTTTAAATACCTAGGAAGCAGGGTAGAAAGCGACTAAAGGAGCAGCACAGAAACTTAAACTAGGATAGCAATGGCGTGAGTGGCATTTTGTAAGAAAAGGACAGTTTCCTGTAGTGATATGGATACATATTTGAGGAGAAGACTAATAAAATGTTTTGTATGGCGTGTTCTCCTATGAGGTGCTGAAAGGTGTACAACGAGAAAGAAAGTGAGAGCAAGACTGCAGGCTTTTGAGTTGTCGGCATGGCGGAGCGTGGAGAAAATAAGTTGGATAGATAGAGTGAAAATGAGGAGGTGCTGAGAAAAGAGGGAGAGCAATTACTGAATGTAATAAAAAGTAGGAAAGAAAAAAATGGTTCAAATGGCTCTGAGCACTATGGGACTCAACTGCTGTGGTCATAAGTCCCCTAGAACTTAGAACTACTTAAACCTAACTAACCTAAGGACAGCACACAACACCCAGCCATCACGAGGCAGAGAAAATCCCTGACCCCGCCGGGAATCGAACCGGGGAACCCGGGGGTGGGAAGCGAGAACGCTACCGCACGACCACGAGATGCGGGCAGTAGGAAAGAACTGGATTGGATATACCTCGTCAGCCTAAAACGTTTGGAGACTGCATTAATACAGACCAGAGAAAGGTGAAGGTGGTGGTTTTAATGCTTCAGGTGCTCTACATAATCTCTCCTCCCAGTTCATACAACGATGTGAAACCGTCAGAAAAGTCCTTCTTTGGAATTATGTTGAAATCGCGCGTCACATTGGCTTGAATGCCGGTTCGCAGCGTGATGAGCAATAGGAAGACGTTCTTCACAACTTTTGACACTGCTGACATCCTCGGGCCCTTCCGCCCTTCTCTAATGACATTCGTGGGGCTGCACCTGTCTGGAGCGCAGCACGACCGCTGTTTTTGCTCTCGTGTTCAGGTTGGAACCACTGGGGAATATCAGAAACAGTTCTACAAAATTTGAACGTGATCCGAAGCAGCAAAAGGTCCTCTAAGGCCCCCCAGTTCGTCAACATCCTTTGGTTCCACCCGCGTGCTTTTGCTGCGCAGTTTAAGAATTTCTCTGTACACAGCCAGTCATTCACTGATTCCTAGAAGACAGTCTGACAGGCAGCGATTTCGACTCACCTCAGCTGAGTGGTACTGTGTCGTTAAACTAGCGCCTGCTGGCTGCACGCGACACCGCCTAGGCATCACTGAATGACTGTCTCTGAAATGGGACGTTTTTAAAGTGCTCAACAAAGGTGAGCGGATGGCACCAAGGGTGTTTGCGAACTCGGTGGTCTTAGGGACGCTTTGCCGTTTTATTCGCACATATGTCAATGTCGCATACCCCCAGCCCTTCCCCGCCCCTCCCCCCTCCCCCCCTCCGTCACCACACCACAGGGGGGCGTGAAACAGGAGGACTAAAAAAGTAAATCAACGACCCGAAGAAAGTTGTGGTTTCACTAACCCCTTTATGCCATCCCCTGAGACCTGATGTGTCGCCGGCCGGGGTGGCCGACCGGTTCTAGGCGCTACAGTTTGGAACCGCGCGACCGCTACGGCCGCAGGTTCGAATCCTGCCTCGGGCATGGATGTGCGTGATGTCCTTAGGTTAGTTAGGTTTAAGTAGCTCTAAGTTCTAGGGGACTAATGACCACAGAAGTTAAGTCCCATAGTGCTCAGAGCCATTTGAACCTTATCGTGTCGATTCTTAGCGGCGGTGTGTCTGAATTGTTTTCCTCTATCACCCATTACAAAACAGCATGATTTCGACGCTGGACGGGCGATTCTGACCTCCAGCGCATCGGCGTCAAAAGAAGGGGTGATACGTGGGTAAGGGGAGGTGTGACACACCCACGGTGGCGCTGGACAGAATTGTGGTGAAGTTTAGTGCCAGTGTGGCATAATTAACCCACCTTAATAAGTCACGTGAACTTCCGAGCTCTGGCATTTATTTCGCTAGTGTCGACACCACGCTCTCTGAAGCGTCGTCGAGCCCGAGGGTGGCGTCGTAGGGCGTCAAGCTTTTTCATCGTTACAGGGAGAGGCTGCAGGTATCTTTGAGCCAAATTTCAAACTTCTGTGTTGCAATGGGAGCCAGTTACAAGGTTTCGAAAAAGTGTTCCTTTAATTGTGTTGCGCAGTGTACTTCCAGGATGTCCCAGAAGGAATGGTTAATGCACAAGGATATGACAGGAACAGTCACTCGAAGAAAAAAAAGTCTAATAAGAATGGGTTCTAAAATGCATAGCTTAAAAGCTACGAGCAGTTCTTCGATTCCGTGAAACAAATCTCTTCTACCGAAAGCTCTTTGCTTTCCATACTTAGGTAGGAGGTAGAGCGGACCAAAAGAAGCAAAAAGTTGGGTAGTAAACACGGCTTCTAAAATGCTTAACTTTAGAGATATCATCATTTGTTCACTCGAAGGCATGTGATTCACTGTAGCGAAGATGAACAAGTGTTCATAACTCTTCAGATGTGCACTTTACGAGCTCTATTAAAAAAATTCCGGAACATTCGTAATTTCGCGCCAGTGGTCTTTTGGAGCGAAATGCTGCTGGCATCCCTGCACACGTCTGTTTAATGTGTAATTGCCCGAAGTTTCATTGTTGTACGTCTGTTACTTATTGTTGTGTCGTGTATTGAGTAGAACGTTGTGTCGCATAGTTCGCTAATTTCGACGTGGCAGAGTTAGAGGAGCAACGCGTCTGCACTAAATTTTGCGTGAAACTCGAGAAAATTAAACAGAAACACACCATTGATGCAGGAAGTCTACGGCGATGAGTGCTTAAGCCGTACTCGGTGTTACGAATGGTTCACACAGTTTGCCGGCCGAAGTGGCCGTGCGGTTAAAGGCGCTGCAGTCTGGAACCGCAAGACCGCTACGGTCGCAGGTTCGAATCCTGCCTCGGGCATGGATGTTTGTGATGTCCTTAGGTTAGTTAGGTTTAACTAGTTCTAAGTTCTAGGGGACTAATGACCTCAGCAGTTGAGTCCCATAGTGCTCAGAGCCATTTGCACCATTTCACACAGTTTAAAAATGGCCGGACCAAAGTTAAAGATGGCCCTCGTTTTTCGGACGCTCTTCGATGTCTACCGACAACGCTCATGACAGTAACGTCAACGAAATTGTGTGTGTCAATCGAAGACTGACTGTCCGAGAGGTTGCAGAAGAATGTAACGTTTCAGTTGGATCATGTCCTGAAATCCTGACACAGCATCTTGCAGTGCTTCGTGTGGCTGCCGAGTTCATCCCACGGCTCATGAGTCAAGACTACGGTTATGATGTTGAGACCAAGGGTCAGTCTTCACAATGGATCGGGAAAGGTTCTCCAAGATAAAAAAAAAAAAAAAAAAAACTCGCCAGATCAGGTCAAATGACGAAGCCATGCTTATAGTTTTGTTTGACTGAAGGATTAGTTCAGCATGAATTCGTGCCACAAGGACAAACTGTTAATCGATGGTACTATCGGGACGTGTTGCGACGCCAGTGAGAAAATGTGGGACGCAAAAAAAAAAAAAAAAAAAAAGGTTCAGATGGCTCTGAGCACTATGGGACTTAATATCGGAGGTCATCAGTCCCCTAGAACTTCTCTCTCTCTCTCTATTCGTTTAGTTGGTTCCGACTCTTCGTGACCCCATGAACCAAATCACGCCCCTTTTTCCTGTCTTTCACTTTCTCCCGTAGACCTTCCAGGTTGGAACACATTGCTTGTGTGATGCGATCGATCCATCTCATCCTCTGACGTCTCTTTTTCTAGTTCCTTCAATCTTCCCCAGTACTAATGTTTTTTCCAGCGAGGCATGCCTTCGCATTGTCTGTCCAAAGTAGGTCAGCTTTTGTTTTAACATTAGACCTTCCAGGGAGAAATCTGGCTTTATTTACTCCTAGAACTTAGAACTACTTAAACCTAACCAACCTAAGGACATCACACACATCCATGCCCGAGGCTGGATTCGAACCTGCGACCGTAGCGGTCGCGCGGTTCCAGACTAAAGCGCCCAGCCACACCGGCCGGCTGTGGGACGTAAACGGCCTGAAATGTGGCGAGACAGTTCATGTCTTCAGCATCACGATAACGCGCCCGTACATTCATCCCTGTGTGTGACTATTGCACAAAAAAAAAAAACAAAATCACTCTACTGCCTCATCATCCACACCTGGCCCCTGCAGACTTATTTTCATTTCCAAAGTTGAAAACCCTCTTGAAAGGTCGAAGATTTGCAAAGATAGACGAGGTGAAAGAAAATTCACGGACGGCACTTCGCGCTATCCAGCAAGAGGCGTACCGAGACTGCTTCCGGAAGTGGAAACGGCGTTGGGAGCGGTGTATCAATTGTGGAGGAGAGTATTTCGGAGATGAAGCACAATAAGTAAAAGGTAAGCGTAGAAAAATTTTTTGGGCAAAGTTCCGGAATTTTTTTGAATAGACCTCGTAGACGCCATTTTTACTGGACGTTTTTTCTTCTTTCGCACCGTACTACCACGTTCCAAAACATGTAAAGTAAAGAGTTTGCAGTAGAATAGATTCATTGTACAGTACGGAAGCTGACGTAGTGCTCATATCTCTGCTGTATGCATTTTAGAGCCAATGTTTACTAGAAGTGTTTTCTTCAAATGATCGGACCTGTCCTATCCGTGAATGTTGAGCGTTCGTCATTGGACACCTGTATAATTGTAGTAAGCTCATTGTTGTTGCTGTGGTGTCCACTTACGCTACTCTATCCTACGCTAGTCTCTCCATCTGTGAGTAACTACTAAAATCTCCATCCTTCTTAACCTGCTCAATCGTCTTGAAAGATTCAGCAACTAAATTTATATTTAAGATAATTCTCGTTTATTGTTCTGTCTCAGTTGCACATTTTAAATTAGATTACACGTTTTGATCACTCTAGATCATCTTCAGATCTATGTAGTTGTGTCAGCAATCCGTCTTGTTTACTCTGAACGACATATCACAGTACAATACTCCGAAATGTGGTTCTGAATAGACAAGACCGGTTGCTGACGCAAGTACATAGATCTGAAGACGATCCAGAGTGATCGAAACATGTAATCTAATTTAAAATGTGCAACTGAGACGGAACAATAAATGAGAATTATCTTAAATATCTGTTTAATTTATTCGAGCCTTGGTAACCCTCTACAACTTCTACACCGACACTTCCCTTCATCATCAAATTAACGATTTCTTGATGCCTCAGCATGTATCCTGTCAGCCGATCCCCTTCCTTAGTTTCTGTTCTAAATTGTTTCCCCCCAATTCAATTCAATACCTCCTCGTTAGTTAATCGATCTACCAATGTAATCTTTGGCATTCACCACATTTCAAAAGCTTCGGTTCTCTTCTTGTCTATGACGGGATGTTAAATTTTAATCTCGCTTCTTTCTTCTTGTCTCAACTGTTTCTCATCCACGTTTCACTTCCGTACAGGCTTACTCCAGGCAAATACCTCCATGAAAGACTTCATAACACTTAAATTTATATTCGTTGTTGGCAGATTCCTCTTTTTCGGAAACGCTTTTCTTGGTGTTGTTAGTATACTTTTTACACCCTCTCTACTTTGGCCATCACATGTTACTTTGCTGCTCAAATATCAAGACCCACCTACTACTTTTAGTGTCCCATTTGCTACTCTAATTCCCTCAGCGTCGTTTCTTTATTTGCACTAAGTAGTATTACCCTTGCCGGCCGGAGTGGCCGAGCGGTTCTAGGCGCTACAGTCTGGAACCGCGCGACCGCTACGGTCGCAGGTTCGAATCCTGCTTCGGGGGATGGATGTGTGTGATGTCCTTAGGTTAGTTAGATTTAAGTAGTTCTAAGTTCTAGGGGACTGATGACCTCAGAAGTTAAGTCCCATAGTGCTCAGAGCCATTTGTATTACCCTTGTTTTACTATTGATTGCGTTCATCTTATAACCTCTTTTCGCGACAGCATCCATCCCGCTTAGCTGCTCTTCCAAACATTTAGTTGATCCTTAAGTTCGTTGCCTTTTTGTTTTTCATAAGTTTAATAAACATAACGGATACACATATCTGAGACTTTAGTCATCAGTAAGGTATTCTCCTTCACTGTCTACAACAGCCTGCCAACGCTGGGGCAATTTTTCGAATCACCGACTGTAGAAATCACGTAGTTTTGAGGCGAGACATGTTCGGAGCGCAGTTTCATCCGGAAAGGAAGTTCCTTGAATGCTGTTATATAGAGAGCAGAAAAGGCGAAAATCTGAGGGTACAAGATCTGATGCATTAAGGTGAGTGCGGAATGACTTCCAAACCCTACTCCTGTCTTGTGATTTTTGTCAGTCTAGCAGAATGAGAGCGGCCGTTATTGTGCAGTAGCATCACTTCACGGAGTCCTCTTGTTTGTTGTTCTTGGACTGCGTCTGCAAGACGTCTCAGTTGTTGACAATAAATGCCTGCAGTGATGGTTACGCCTCGGGAAGCAACCACACAGTCGCTGTTCCACCAGATGCATAACATTATCTGTTGTGGATGCGCGCAGGACTTTGTACGGGAAGTTGCTGCTTTGTTTGGGCTCAACCATTCTTTTGTTTTACCTATGTTAGCATAAAGATACCATTTCTCGTCACCAGTAACGATACAGGATAGGAATAGTCGGTGTTGTTCACGAGACAATTGGCGACGCGCAAGCGGAGATACACAACATTTGGCCACCTGCTGATTTTAATGATTTTGGTTTACGGCATGCAGTACCCATACACCCGATTTTTGAATCTTTCCAATCGTTTGCAAATGACGCACAATGGTAGAATGATCAAAGTTCGTCGCATATGGCAGTTATCGAGAACATTTACTCGTATCGTTGTGGACTAATGCGCTTTAAACGATTCTCAGCGAACCTCTAAGATCTTCCTGGACGTGGAGAGTCATTAATGTCAGAACGATCCTTCTTAAAACGATAAAACCATTTTCTTCCCGTGTTGTGTCCAATGGCGTAACCCCCCCCCCCCCCCCACGCAAATGTTCCTGGCTGCCTCAGCTGCTGTGTGAACCCGAACAGAAGAATATGTCGGAAATGTTCCGATTTCTCCACTTGACACTTCATTTTCTAGTGTCCACAGCCCCACTCACTATCTCCAAATGACAAAATGACATAGTGTAAACTGAAATGGTAATAGTGAATTACGAATAAAAAATGGCAATCGGTTAATAAACTCATAGCAACCGGAATACCAACAAGCTAAGCAAAAACTCTACGAACTTATGCAGCAACCTAATACTTCGCTGTCTCTGACAAAATTACACTGTCATAAACTAACCCAAAAATTTTTATTTGTTCTCACTGATCGTTAATTCATTTTCCAGATTTCTCCATAGTTCCCTTCACAGCTTGCACAATGGTAAGATTAAATAACAGCAGGGACAGGCTGCAACCCCGCCCGTAAATTCATTAGACCTTGTAAAAGTGACATTGTTAATGTCACTGTATTATCTGGTTGGTTCTTTGATTTGATTAATTGATGGAAAAGTGTAACGTCAAGTATTTTTATATTTATGCTTAAGTTTCATTTTAAAAGTTTAACTATTTTCATTTCCCATGTATAAAGTAACAATAATTTAATTTTTTTCATGTTTTTGAATTACCCTCATTCTTGTATGTCTCTTTGTGCGAAGTCATTTTAAATAAACAAATGGAGGAAGCTCGGTCCCTTCGACTCATTATTGTCTTACCACTGTTTCGCTTGATGACACGAAGATATTGCTAAATAAACACTTTTATTATTTCAATATGCGTCAAGTGAAAAACTGAAACTGATGTACCAACCAAAAGCGAACGGCGCCATGCAGAACAGAGTTCCACTACCGAAACACAAGGGGTACTACTGTAGTGTTATCGTGGCATTCACAAAGTCCGTTTAGGTTTGTACAGACAGTAGAGCCTGTGATAAATGCTTGCAATAGCCTATTAACGGAGAGTAGTATGCGCTATTCGGTGTTATCCTGAACGCCTGTTTAGCATTGCATAGAGCTCTCATCTCATCTTCTCAGTCGGTCATTTTCGCTCTGTTTAATAAGAGACAGATGTCGCGCTTATGTAAAAATGTCCCTTTGTATTCACAGGCGTACGCCCTCGAGCGTTTGTCAATGCTGATATTGTTCTTTCGGAATGTAAACAAACGCGGAGGGCTTACCTGGCAGCGGCACGCGGAGCTGCCAATGTAGTTCCGTCAATCGCCGCCCGATGGCAGCACGCGGCCGCCTTCCGGCGGCCGCCATCATTGTATTAACAGGCCACGCCTCCTGTCCCCACCAAGTACTCTCGTTGCTATGACGACGGTAGCTCACGCCATCTTACTCCGACGTGGGTCCACGCTCCCCCCCCCCCCCCCCCCAAGCGCCCACATTCGCCAAACCCCCGGACGTTGTCCCGTTGCCTTTGGAGGCAGCCTTTTGGTGAGACTCGTGTAAACAGATTTCCCTTTGGGAGGGATTCATTGAGCTCATGGTGAGGAGAGGTGGCGGTCAGGGACGTGCAGAGAGACTTAAATTTACCACGGAAGGTCAACCAGCTACGTGCCCCGGGATAGCAACGCATTATTCAAAAGAGGGAGCGGTTTCAGCTGGAGTCGTTCGTGGAAGCAGCGTAGGAGGAAGGAGACAAGTGCCGCGCGTCACAATGTCGTTGCCAGCCTTTTGTATACGGTAGTACTCGTAGCGGCTCTATGTGCTAAGAACTCACCAAATGCTTACTGCACAGAACCGTTTGCGCAGCAGACGGAAAACTTGATTGTTCATTTTATTTTAGGCCCTCTAACAGAAATTACGAAAAGGCCCGCTAACAGAAATTACGAAAATACTCTGAAATATAAAAATAAAAACAAGCGCTTGTACCCAGCGTGTTTGACTCTGAGGCAGAGAAGAATCAACTTAATTCTTTATTTAAATGAAATTTTTGTCGAAATATAACATAAAAAAAAGAAAAGGATACACCGTTTTAATAGTCTGTTTAGAATCATGGGAGCAGATATCATATGCAGGGTGTCCCAGGACAGGGTGTCCCAGGAGGAATGGTCAGTATTTAGGTATATGAACAGAACAGAGTGATTCGAAGCCAAAAAGTGGGCTCTAAGACGGCACAGAAGAGATGCGTTTCACAGTAGCGAAGATTAATAAGCGCTCATAGCTCTTAAGTTATGCACTTGTTTACGTCCACACCACCAGCTCTCAAAATATGGAAGGAAAAGAGCTTGCAATAGACGAGCTTTGTTTCACAGTAACGAAGATTAAGCGGTGCTCAGAGCTTTTAAGGTGTGCTTTTAGAGCCCCTGTTTACTGTACCTTTTTGCTTCGAATTATCGTTCCTGTCACATCCCTGAATACTGACCATCCCTCCTGGGACATCCTGTAAATATTTCAATGGCGAGCTCTGTTTCTTTCGGATGACGAGGAACTATCTTGTGTGACGAAGGCAGAACACGTGGAGAAATGCAGCGAATAGGACGTATATTTCTCGACAACATAAACTCCGAGGATCATCTCTTGTATGAAGTACTCCCCAGTGAGGTAAATTGCTTTGGATTAACTACAACGATCAGAGTCCATCAGATAGTGTCTCTGCAAGAGTAATAAATTATTCCTGAGTGACTTTTATTTCACTGCATTACTACATGCTGCATCTCTGTACGAACCAAGTTCGAATCATACTTAACAAAAGAATGGAAAAATTTGTGCTGAAAGATTCAATTAATATTGGAAGAAGAGAATTTTTGGCGTCTAGAAAGTATTCACGACGGGAATTGCATAGTTTTATTGCTCCCATTGCTAATACACACTGACGAGCCAAAACATTGTGACCATTTGCTTAATAACTTAGTGTTCCATATTTGAAATGAAATACGTAACCGATTCTGCGTATCGTGGATTCGACAGGCTGTTGATAGCTTTGTAGAAGTATGTCCCACCTGATATCCACGCACAAGTCGATTCCTTAAACAGCGGGCCGCTGATTTATGTACGTGGTGATGGCGCCTGATAACGATCCAAATGGGTTCCATTGGATTAACATCAAGTCAATTTCGTGGCCAAGATGTCAACGCGAATACACTATCATACTCCTCAAACCACTGTAGCACGGTTCTTACTTTGAGACACGGACAATTGTACTGCTGGAAGATGACATCGCCGGCGGGGAAGACATCAAGCATGGAGAAGTGGAGGTGGTACACACTTGTTAGCGTGTCATCGATTACTACCGTAGGTCCCACGCGAGCGCAGCAGAATGTCTCTCAAAGCATAATACTGCTCCCACCAGCCTGAGGCCTTGGCGCGGTGCACGTTTCGAACCACCGTACGCGTGCAAGACGGCGTTTGTGGAGACGATGTGACGTCCCCTCTCCCCTTTTGTTGTCGCTGTTGATGTTGAACCGCTACTGCTACAGATCGGTCGGTGGAATGGAGACGCGACGCGCAGTGATGTTTGTCCCCGTCGGATAACGTGGAACAGCACCTGAAAATCTCTAAAGAAAATTATTCCTCGCGTAATGTGTGAAAGTCCGTTTGCGAGTCCGCACAGTCTTCTCAGTGATGCGAACCGCTGATTTTAATTGTCTGTTATGGTTTTATGATGATTTGCTATGCCCGGTTAGTTAGTTATTGCAGTATTGAGTGAATCATTCATCACCGGCGTCATTTCACACCACTGAAGCGAGGAAAAATTCATTTGCGGTTCAGTATCAGTAGTTGTTGTTACGTTGCTAGGCAGAATTGTTTACGGCACGACGCAAATCCAGAGATAATCTATAACGCTATCTTGCTTTCGTGCATTGTAATATTATTTCGGCAAAACACTCCTTTCAATGCTCAATGTTCATCAAGTCACTCTTTCAATTAAAATGTTCACAGTTAAATAATTTTGATCATCAACTATCACACAGTTCAATTAATGATGGAGCCAAGACGTGAGATTTCCATTACTGACGAACGATTTTTATTGTTCCTTCTTAGTAGTTAGTTTATAATCATCGCACCACACGCACACCGATGGATCAGATCAATTACGATTCTTTTCAGTTCGGTGATCGTGACAATTACGACAACTTTTACAATCGGTGTATTTGTATTATGGCTCTGAGCACTATGGGACTTAACTTCTGAGGTCATCAGTCCCATAGAACTTAGAACTATGTAAACGTAACTAACCTAAGGACATCACACACTTCCATGCCCGAGGCAGGATTCGAACCTGCGACCGTAGCGGTAGCGCGGTTCCAGACTGTAGCGCCTAGAACTGCTCGGCCACACCGGCCGGCCGGATTTGTATTATCTTCGTGTCGTCGTATTAATGTTTCCTACTCGTGGCTAATCAGGTATTGCAGTCTTCGACACTATGTCCATTCTTCGTTGTAACTGTTCATTTTGATGAAGGTTGAGTCCAACAATAATATCTCCAGTAATTAAGGTTCATTACCTCGTCGTACACTATCAGGATATCACTTCAGTTCAAGTTCTCAAGTCAGAATAACTGATAACAAAGACCGCGCATCTCTATCACGCAATAGTACTTTTTTTGAATAGGAACAATCTCGTAGCGTTTCGTTTGTAGTACTATAACAAACGGTGCTATCTCACGACTTGATAGCAAGCAAACTAGCAAGCGACTAACATTTCCAAGATCGAGCATTGCAGACGCATTGAATTTCCTTTTCGCCGCGTTTACCACTCTCTTTCACAATAAATGTTATTTCTGACCGACATATTACTTTGGACTTAACTTTCGTCGTACTGATTTGCAGTTATTACTGAGATGTTTGATAACTAATTAAAAATAACTTTTCTTTCTTTCTACCTTTATATCATGACATACTCAGTAATTATTGAAATCGGTGTTCATCAAAACTTTAAGGTGTTATATTATTGTCAAAGTTGTCGTACTTGTCAGGATAACACTATTCCCTACTTCAAATTATCATGACATTCTTATTTGGGTTTTCGGGTTTCTTGTGGTGTTACAACGACCATCGAGCTGCATCCGACGAGGCGACACGTTTCCATTAATCGACGATCGAATCACGATGACCTCATGCCCACTGCAACCATAATTGACGATGTCGTTGGGTCGACATTTGAACACGTAGGGGTCGTCTGCTGCGGAGCCCCATGTTCAACAACGTACGATGAACGGTGTGCTCCGAAGCACTTCTGCGTGCACCAGTAGTGTGCTCTTTCGGCAGAGATGCCGCTGATCGCTACCTATCCTGCTTTACAGAACAGGCAAGCCTCCAAATGCCACGTTCTGTGAAGAGGTGAACGTCCAACCACTTATAGCCCAGTAATAGCTAGCTGTGGTTCTATCGCTGTCCATAGATGCTCACTACAGTAGCACCCGAACATTTGACCAGCTACACCGTTTTCAAGATACTCGTTCACAGGCTCAGGGCAATAGTAATATTACGTATTTCAAAGCCGCTTATGTCAGTAGATTTCCCCATTTGCGACCTGAGTCCTCGCCAGAATGATTTCGCATCCGTCTAAGACCCACTTATATAATTTCGTTATTGTGTCATCGTGTCACATGCATCAGTTAGTTAGCACTATTTGCAGACTTCATAAGCGCTATAATCAGACCTCTTAAAGCCTCAGAAGAAATCCTCAACAGTGTGTCTCAAAGTAATATTAAGTATTTCTCTGAAAAGTGACTCTAAAAAAAAATGGATCTGAGCACTATGGGACTTAACATCTGAGGTCATCTGTCCCCTAGAACTTAGAACTACTTAAACCTAACTAACCTAAGGACATCACACACATCCATACCCGAGGCAGGATTTGAACCTGCGACCGTAGCCGTAGCGCTGTTCCAGACTGAAGCGCCTAGAACCGCTCGGCGAAAAGGGACTCTCCTTTAATTTTGAGAAGCTCAGCCGATCCATTTCTCGATGTTGTTGTTGTGGTCTTCAGTCCTGAGACTGGTTTGATGCAGCTCTCCAGCTACTCTATCCAGTGCGAGCTTCTTCATCTCCCAGTACCTACTGCAACCTACATCCTTTTGAATCTGCTTAGTGTATTCATCTCTTGGTCTCACTCCACGATTTTTACCCTCCACGCTGTCCTCCAATACTAAATTGATGATCCCTTGATGCCTCAGAACATGTCCTACCAACCGATCCCTTCTTCTAGTCAAGTTGTGCCACAAACTTCTCTTCTCCCCAATTCTGTTCAATACCTCCTCATTAGTTATGTGATCTACCCATCTAATCTTCAGCATTCTTTTGTAGCACCACATTTTGAAAGCTTCTATTCTCTTCTTGTCCAAACTATTTATCATCCATGTTTCACTTCCATACATGGCTACACTCCATACAAATACTTTCAGAAATGTTATGTGATCTGAGGCTTTCCCGGCTGTATCCAAGGTTTTCGGGTGTCCAGCCGGATCCGCACCGAGCGAGGTGGCGCGGTGGTTAGCACACTGGACTCGCATTCGGGAGGACGACGGTTCAATCCCGCGTCCGGCCATTCTGATTTAAGTTTTCCGTGATTTCCCTAGATCACTTCAGGCAAATGCCGGAATGGTTCCTTTGAAAGGGCACGGCCAATTTCCTTCCCCATCCTTCCCTAATTCGAGCTTGTGCTCCGTTTCTAATGACCTCGTTGTCGACGGAATGTTAAACACTAACTTCATCCTCCTCCAGCCGAATCCGATCGTCGAAGTTGCACGATATTTCGGCGGATAACCGTTCCGCCATCATCAGCACCACCTGATGATGGCGGAACAGTTATCCGCCGAAATATCGTGGAACTTCGACGATCGGATCCGGCTGGACACCCGAGAACCTTGGATACACTTTCAGAAATGACTACCTGGCACTTAAATCTATATTCGATGTTAACAAATTTCTCTTCTTCAGAAACGCTTTCCTTTCCATTGCCAGTCTACATTTTATATCCTCTCTACTTCGACCATCATCAGTTATTTTGCTCCCCAAGCAAGATGTATGAGACAGGCGAAATGCCCTCAGACTTCAAGAAGAATATAATAATTCCAATCCCAAAGAAAGCAGGTGTTACACAGATGTGAAAATTACCGAACAATCAGTTTAATAAGCCACAGCTGCAAAATACTAACGCGAATTCTTTACAGACGAATGGAAAAACTAGTAGAAGCCGTCCTCGGGGAAGATCAGTTTGGATTCCGTAGAAATACTGGGACACATGAGGCAATACTGATCCTACGACTTACCTTAGAAGCTAGATTAAGGAATGGCAAACCTACGTTTCTAGTATTTGTAGACTTAGAGAAAGCGTTTGACAATGTTGACTGGAATACTCTCTTTCAAATTCTGAAGGTGGCAGGGGTAAAATACAGGGAGCGAAAGGCTATTTACAATTTGTACAGAAACCAGATGGCAGTTATAAGAGTCGAGGGACATGAAAGGGAAGCCGTGGTTGGGTAGGGAGTGAGACAGGGTTGTAGCCTTTCCCCATTTCCGATAACAAATAGAATTATAGAAATAATCAATGTCGCACATGAACCGGGGTCACCAAATAGCGAACGACGTTTATGAACTTTTCTTTGCCGTTAGTTGCTAGCTTTGAGTACAAATAAAACATCTAACATATCTCCATATATTAATGTCTTCTGGTATAATTTTCTGGGATAACTAATCACTTGGAAAGTACTGATTGTGCAAAGGCGAGCAGTGAGAATAATATCTGATGTATGCCCACTATCATCCTGTAACCGCTTCTAGATGGAGTCAGGCATTTTAACCGTTCATCACAACATGTGTATTTGCGAATTAAATTTATCGCAAAATTTTATTTTTTATTTATTCATAGTATGGCTTGCAAATACAAACATTGAGATGATTAAAATAGGTAGGTTATGTAAAAAAATACACGATATAGTCGAATATGACACAGATGCAGTACAAATACTAATATAAATATAACAAACGCCTGTATATTTACTGTTCATATGAGAGTTTAGCTATGGTAGAAGGGCAGCTATAATCGATCATAAAGTTAAATCCAAACGGGACAGCCACTCAATAGCAGCCGGGCTGGTCTCGATAAAATCCCTCCACTTTCCAGGGAATCTACGCAACTGGAGTCGTATATAATACGTAGTAACGTTTGTTCAGCAGTTTTACTGTCACACATTGGGTTCTCTCAGTGGTATTCCACTTCTGCATCATGAATGCATCGCAAAGTACTCATCACAATTTGACAAGAGTCTTGATGTCAACAGCTACAACATTAGAAAAAGAAATGACCTTTTTACTCATTACTTCAACTGCCAGCGGCTCAAAAAAGTGTTCAATATGCATCCACAAAATTCAGTGACCATTTGCCCAATAACATAAAACGTCTAACAGGGAAAAGAAAAAATTTAAATGTAGGCTAAAATTATTTCTGCTTGGAACTCTTTCTGTTCCATAGACGAATTTTTTAGTTCAAAACTGGTAGCATATCTAGGTATAAAAGGTAAAAAAAAATTCAGGTTGCGTGAGTAGTATTAGAGACTAATATGTTCATTCTCGTCAAATTTAAGCAAGTGTGCTGTTTAGTAAACTGTAAATGGTCAGCATGAATCATACTCACGGACAAATCGTACATGGATCCTGTAAAGTGATTCCTTGCAAAACATTTCAGTTTAGATAAAAATCGTGGAAATGATCAGCGGAACATGTAACCAACTGTTAAATTATCTCTTCGTTAACTTATGCCATTTCTCGGTTACATATAATTATACGCGGGTAATGCTATGTTACTATATGTGTTTTCGTTCTTACCGCCTGGAAACTCCCCGTAGAATTTTTGGGGTCGCTATGTAGCAAAGAATATGGAGTTTGTCTAGAGGTGTTGATCGTAGCACCCCGTAGTTATACTACAGGTGTCACACAGGAAGAATTGTGCCACACCGGGCATGAGCATTCTGCAGGATACTAGCACGAGCAAAGAGCGGGAATAAGGAGGATATTTCCGTTGGCACGACAGCCGGTAGCAGCTGCTGTCGTTACGTACACTCGCCTTCTGTTTTATGTTCTCGTGCTGATCCTCGAGATTTAGGCCATACGATCGACAATAATTCCCAACCAACGATGGTTGCTGTTTTAAGGCAGTCTGTAACGCTCCATCGTGCTCTAAGCATTTTCTGATTTCTTAGTCGCGCAGGTTGGTCGGGACGATGGTCAAAATCACTACTTTCATCGTTGTTAGTCTATTCATGTCTCCATTTCAGATGATCACTATTGAAAGCACATGACATAATTATACGAGGCGTGTTTTTTTAAGTAAGTACAGTTTTGAAATTAAAAAAGAAGACATGTTAAGATATCTCAATAATTTTATTTTAAAATGAAAACCTGTACCTTAATCTACGCACTGACGCCATTACAGTCTGATTCTTCCTTGTTTATGTTGTGTACTGAGTGTTTAAGATGCCTCCGCTAATCGTGAGTCCCGCCGACTGTGAAGTACGGGCTGTTATAAGATTTCTTAGTGCTAAAGGCCTAAGCGATCGATATTCATCGTGAGATCTGTGCAGTTTACGGAGAATGGAATGGTAAGAAAGTGGGTGAAAGCATTTAAAGATGGCCGCACAAATGTGCATGATGAACAACGGAGTGGGCGTCCTTTCGTCGTTAATGAAAGTTTGGTGCAGGAAGTGGACAATAAGGTGAGAGAAAACAGACGCATTACGATTTCCTCCTTGCGGGATGACTTTCCTAATGTTTCTCGTAGTGTTCTGTATGGCATTGTGACCGAGCACTACCGAAAATGTTGACGGATGTGCACAAAACCAAACGTTTAGACAGTGAACTGACTTTCCTTGAGCGGTACCACAACGACGGTGATGATTTCTTAAGCCAGATTGTTACGAGCGATGAAACGTGGGTGGCCTACGTCACACCAGAATCAACGCAGCAGTCCATGGAAGTTGATGTGTGATATCTGCAATTTCTTTTTTGCAATTTGCAGTGGAGTGTTGTGTCCAATGACATTTTCTGCACTGTATCACCATTTACCATTGATATTTACTGTTTTGGGGCAATTCGTTACAATTTTGTCGATTTTCTTCTAGTATTTCACAGGCGCACAACGTCCATCACTATTTACAGTTTTGGGGCAATTCGTTACAATTTTGCCGATTTTCTCCCAGTATTCCAAAGGCACACATTTTGCACCACTACTTACTGTTTTGGGGCAATTCGTTACCACTTTCTCAATTTTCTTCCAGTATTCCATAAATACCCACTTTTCAAGAAGACACGCACTAATATGCTGATAGTTTCGTTTCTAACGATCAGTGCTGTGCAACAGATACACTCTTGCTACTTTTTGACCGTAAAGAACGCAAAAAAACTTAACTTCGTCTGAACAGACCGTAAAGAACGCAAAAAAACTTAACTTCGTCTGAACAGGCCGTGAAGGCACAACGGTACCGACCGGCCACCGTGTCATCTTCAGCCCACAGGCGTCACTGGATGCGGATATGGAGGGGCATGTGGTCAGCACACCGCTCTCCCAGCCGTATGTCAGTTTAAGAGACCGGAGCCGCTACTTCTCAATCAAGTGGCTCCTCAGTTTGCCTCACAAGGGCTGAGTACACCCGGCTTGCCAGCAGCAACTGCTAGCCGAGCCCGACAGCTCGTAACTTCGGTGATCTGATGGGAACTGGTGTTACCACTGCGGCAAGGTCGTTGGTGTAAAGAACTTACCCCTGCATTATTAGAGAGTTAAAAACAATGACATCATTATCAGGTCACCTAAGAGAAGACTAACACCATTACATTATTGTGGAGTTACATTAGGAAATCCAGATAGTGGCATTTCTACAGACACACACACATGAAATCGCTAAATAACATATAAGTGTGCATGACCTCTACACTGCCCTGCAGAAATAGGGACGAAAACGTGTTTTCCAAGTCCATGATGTACAGGATGCTCTGCACAACAGACAATCAATCTGCTTTCCAAGGCAGCCTATATGTTAGGGGCAAAAAATGGGTTTTGCAATGCATTCTACATCATTTTGTTTCGAGGTATTTTAGCGTAATATCCAACAGCTCCAACAAAATATCGTGATCGTCCCATATAACAGAATATAGATCGCGATAAAGAGTGAACCAGAGATTGCTAAACTCTTAGAAGAAGAAGAACAAGAAGAAGGAGCAGCGGCAAACACATAGCCTGTATTACACCTGAAAAAGGCGAAGTATTGCTGGATGCTACTGTTTTTCCCACATTTTCCAGTACAATTATGCAGTAATACCTCTCACTATACTGTTATTGCATTTCTTTAAGATTTCTGCTATCCTAGTATCTACTTCTTCCTTATGTAGCCAGTCCATTTTAGATCGATTACTCACAGGTGTTTTTCACGGTAGCCACTGTTTCCAGCAAGAGTGTAGTAGAACACTATAGGATTTCTTTCCCTGTGAATGCACAGTATGCTATATCCAGTAGCAACTCCGAATCTCTCTGTACCAGTCACCGATCCTCTGCATTCGTTGCAGTCTACTGGCACTGTTATCGTCTTCTTATAGACAACTGTACCTTCTGTAACCAGCATTACATATGATGATAAAGAATGTATACTGCAGACTGGCCGTCCCTTATAAAAATCGATGTATACCACAACCATTGTATTACTAACATATCAGTGCTATTCTGCTTGTTCTCCCTTTCTTATAAAAGCAGTTCATGACCCACCTTCAGTTCAATTTCTAGCCTATGATCTACTTTTTTTCCTGCAGCACAACGTCCATCTACGAAATCCGAATTAGTACCCTCACCCCCCCCCCTCCAACTCCATCCAACTTGCCCACCCTGGACCGACTGGTTTCAGCTTGGTCACCTCTCCCTTCCAGCTCCTCCAACATATTTGGCAGACAGCAACTGGTCGGGGTATATAAACGCACCAGTCCACCCATCAAGATAGCTGCCATAATAATGTTGCTGTTGCTAATACATATCATTTGATCACCTACATGTCTAAATGTGCTAATGTCAGGGTAGCATTTGATGGTGAGTTCGAAGTTACACTATATGTAGAAAATGTAAAGCGAAGTATGAAGGTGAGGCTCGTTCAAATAGAGGGGGAGCAACTATAAAGCTATTGGACATATATTCAGGATATTTTGACAACCAGTTACAGCCTATTCCATCTCAACATGCACGTCTTTGGCAGGAAGAGCAGCAGCAGCACTGTCAATGTATCAGTAGCTAGTCAGTGTGTTTGGAGGTGCTACTTGAAAATTAACAGCCCAGTTCATTGGAGCGTGTATGTCTAAAGAAATGTCTGTTGGGAACACATGAGGGTTAAAATTCTTTTCGACAATACTGTAAAGTGTGTATTGGAATGTGAAGTTCATGATGATGATGTCGAGTTAGTAACTGTGTAAATGATTGTGTCACAAATTCAATAGAAGATGGCATACTTATTCCAATAGATTCATATAGAATTCAAAGCATACATAAAACAATTATTCATGCCACGGCGAAAGGCAAGGTCCCGAGTTCGTGTCTCCGTCCGACATACAGTTTTATTCTGCCAGGAAGTTTCAATTATTCGTAAATTATTGCCACACAGCGATTGCAGATGATGTGAAATGAAAAAGAATGACTATGTTTTAAAGTTGCAGTATGTGGATAGGGTTGTCGCTGTGTCAGAGCAATTTTTATATATGTGAGATGAAACTTAAAATAATTGTCATAAATATATATATTTATCAAAAGTTGCAGCATGTAATTAATTCCATCACACATATTATTATCTTTCCTTGGCAATAGATGTGAGTTAGCAGAGGTTAATACCATGCTCTTTACGCAGAAAGATGTGTATCAGGATACTTTTATAAGATGTCTACCTAATCGTAAATCTCTCTGTATGTCTCCCACATATCAGTGGGCTAGTGTGTATTCCCACATGCCATAGTATTTCCGCATTTTAGTACCGGAACGGTTGGAATAAGCTGTGGGAAATATGCTAATGAGAGACTGCATACATTATCCTTACCATTGTATGTATCCTTACCATTGTATGCACACGCCAACACCAGCACCACTCTGGCGTCAATAAATGAGCCATGTGTATCCCTCTACTGCTGCAGAATAATTAATTATGACAGCAATGCTACATATATGTTTTATAATCTAAATCTGTAATTGGGACTGTATTAAGTCTGTTCGATACATTGGCTCTTTTTCTTAAGACCTTTGGAGTAATATTGTTTGTATAAACCTGTCCTAATTCAAATGATTCAAATGGCTCTGAGCACTATGGGACTTAACATCTGAGGTCATCAGTCCTAAAGAACTTAGAGCTACTTAAACCTAACTGACCTATGAACATCACACACATTCATGCCCGAGGCAGGATTCGAACCTGCGACCGTAGCGGTCGCGCGGCTCCAGACTGAAGCACCTAGAACCGCTCGGCAGTCCTAACTCGTTCATCTCTATATTTGACGGTATTGTGGCGAAAAAATGTTTCTCCTTCTACACTCCTGGAAATTGAAATAAGAACACCGTGAATTCATTGTCCCAGGAAGGGGAAACTTTATTGACACATTCCTGTGGTCAGATACATCACATGATCACACTGACAGAACCACAGGCACATAGACACAGGCAGCAGAGCATGCACAATGTCGGCACTAGTACAGTGTATATACACCTTTCGCAGCAATGCAGGCTGCTATTCTCCCATGGAGACGATCGTAGAGATTCTGGATGTAGTCCTGTGGAACGGCTTGCCATGCCATTTCCACCTGGCGCCTCAGTTGGACCAGCGTTCGTGCTGGACGTGCAGACCGCGTGAGACGACGCTTCATCCAGTCCCAAACATGCTCAATGGGGGACAGATCCGGAGATCTTGCTGGCCACGGTAGTTGACTTACACCTTCTAGAGCACGTTGGGTGGCACGGGATACATGCGGACGTGCATTGTCCTGTTGTAACAGCAAGTTCCCTTGCCGGTCTAGGAATGGTAGAACGATGGGTTCGATGACGGTTTGGATGTAGCGTGCACTATTCAGTGTCCCCTCGACGATCACCAGTGGTGTACGGCCAGTGTAGGAGATCGCTCCCCACACCATGATGCCGGGGGTTGGCCCTGTGTGCCTCGGTCGTATGCAGTCCTGATTGTGGCGCTCACCTGCACGGCGCCAAACACGCATACGACCATCATTGGCACCAAGGCAGAAGCGACTCTCATCGCTGAAGACGACACGTCTCCATTCGTCCCTCCATTCACGCCTGTCGCGACACCACTGGAGGCGGGCTGCACGATGTTGGGGCGTGAGCGGAAGACGGCCTAACGGTGTGCGGGACCGTAGCCCAGCTTCATGGAGACGGTTGCGAATGGTCCTCGCCGATACCCCAGGAGCAACAGTGTCCCTAATTTGCTGGGAAGTGGCGGTGCGGTCCCCTACGGCACTGCGTAGGATCCTACGGTCTTGGCGTGCATCCGTGCGTCGCTGCGGTCCGGTCCCAGGTCGACGGGCACGTGCACCTTCCGCCGACCACTGGCGACAACATCGATGTACTGTGGAGACCTCACGCCCCACGTGTTGAGCAATTCGGCGGTACGTCCACCCGGCCTCCCGCATGCCCACTATACGCCCTCGCTCAAAGTCCGTCAACTGCACATACGGTTCACGTCCACGCTGTCGCGGCATGCTACCAGTGTTAAAGACTACGATGGAGCTCCGTATGCCACGGCAAACTCGCTGACACTGACGGCGGCGGTGCACAAATGCTGCGCAGCTAGCGCCATTCGACGGCCAACACCGCGGTTCCTGGTGTGACCGCTGTGCCGTGTGTGTGATCATTGCTTGTACAGCCCTCTCGCAGTGTCCGGAGCAAGTATGGTGGGTCTGACACACCGGTGTCAATGTGTTCTTTTTTCCATTTCCAGGAGTGTATAATATCCGGTAGTATTTAATAAATTTAGACGGTCATCTACAGCGTCAAAGCGTGAATAAAACGTTCGATAGCTACACTATGTGATCAAAAGTATCCGGTCACCTGGCTGAAAATGACTTACAAGTTCGTGGCGCCCTCCATCATGCTGGAATTCAATATGGTGTTGGCTCACCCTAAGCCTTGATGACAGCTTCCATTCTCGCACGTATACGTTCAACCAGGTGCTCGAAGGTTTCTTGGGCAATGGCAGCCCATTCTTCACGAAGTGCTGTACTGAGGAGAGGTATCGATGTCGGTCGGTGAGGCCTGGCACGAAGTCTGCGTTCCAGAACATCCCAAAGGTGTTCTATAGGATTCAGGTCAAGACTCTGTGCAGACCAATCCATAACAGGGATGTTATTGTCGTGTAAACACTCCGCCACAGGCCGTGCATTATGAACAGGTGTTCGATCGCGTTGAAATATGCAATCGCCACCCCCGAATTGCTCTTCAACAGTGGGAAGCAAGAAGGTGCTTAAAACATCAATGTAGGCCTGTGCTGTGATAGTGCCACACAAAACAACAAGGGGTACAAGCCCCCCTCCACGATAAACACGACATCAACATAACACCACCGCATTCGAATTTTACAGTTGCCATTACACACGCTGGCAGATGACGTTCTCCGGGCATTCGCCATACCCACACCCTGCCATCGGATCGCCAAACTGTGTACCGTGTTTCGTCACTCCACACAACGTTTTTCCACTGTTCAGTCGTCCAATGTTTATGCTCATTACACCAAGCGAAGCGTCGTTTGGCATTTACCGGCGTGATGTGTGGCCTATGAGCAGCCGCTCGACGGCGAAATCCAAGTTTTCTCACCTCCCGCCTGAATGTCATAGTACTTGCAGTGGATCCTGATGCAGTTTGGAATTCCTGTGTGATGGTCTACATAGATGTCTGCCTATTACACATTACGACCCTCTTCAACTGTCGGTGGTTTCTGTCAGTCAACAGACAAGGTCGGCCTGTAGGTGTCCCTTCACGTTTTCACTTCACTACCACATCGGAAACAGTGGACCTAGGGATTTTAAGAAGTGCGGTAATCTCGCGTACAGACATATGACCCAAGTGACACCCTATCACCTGACCACGTCCGAAGTCCGTGAGATCCACGGAGCACTCCACTCTGCTCTCTCACGATGTTTAATGACTACTGATGTCGCTGATATGCAGTACCTGGCAGTAGGTGGCAGCACAATTCACCTAATATGAAAAACTTATGTTTTGGGGGTGCCCGGATACTTTTGATAACATAATGTATAAACTGTAATTTAAAACCATATTCATTAGCCGAGGAAGATGTAAAGGTTTGCTACTGCACATGTATCAGGTCCCATTTTAAAACGGTTACCAGTAACTTTGTTCACCCCTGGGTTTGAGATCTAACATATAATTTGTTTACAGGTCTTGAACACAAATTGGAAACATGGTGACAAATGCATGCTTCAGCACAAATCCAGATGCTAACCAAGTATGCACATTGCGCTGTTGTATTTGACCATGAACGGTACCTGTGCAGTGTTCTTAATACTTTGTGACAGTCGTGATCAGAACAGGGTTCTGTGTAGTTGTGAGTGCATTATGTCGGAGCTAAGTGAATTCAAAGTACTAAACTCCTCCCGAACAAGCCATGAAGGCCCAACGGCACCGACCGGCCGCCGTGCCATCCTCACCCATAGGCGTCACTGGATGCGGATATGGAGAGGCATGTGGTCAGCACACCGCTCTCCCGGCCGTATGAAGTGAACTGAACGTCAGAAAATTGTTGGTGCGCGCATTGAGGGTCCTTCTGTATCCATGGGAGCCGAAGTGTTTGCCGGCCGGGGTGGCCGAGCGGTTCTAGGCGCTACAGTCTGGAACCGCGCAACCGCAACGGTCTCAGGTTCTAACCATGCCTCGGGCATGGATGTGTGTGATGTCCTTCGGTTAGTACGGTTTAAGTAGTTCTATGTTCTAGGGGACTGATGACCTTAGAAGTTAAGTCCCATAGTGCTCAGAGCCATTTAAACCATTTTTGAACCGAAGTGTTTGGTGATTCAAGAGACATAATATTGAAGATTTATTCCGCGTACAGGGAAAGTGAAAAAACATCACGTGTTAAGCCAACCTATTCAGCTCCAAAACGACACAAAGAGAGCTCCATAAGCAGATAACTGCAGGGCGAGCTAGACTACCAAAACGACTCATCGGTGGTGCACATGCACGCAACAGGAAAACGTGATACCGAAGATATAAAACCTTGACCTTGGTGAAATGGAAGAAAATCATTTGGTCGGATGAATTTTGTTTCACAGTTTCCAACCTCTGGCCGAGTTTACGTCCCAAGAGCGAAACAAGGCAGGCGTTTGATGATAGTATGGTAGTATTCGATATACACCGTGGTTATTCTGCAAGATTGCATTACGGCCAAGGGTTATGTGACAATTTTCCCTCATAAGGTCCATCCCATGTTACAATATCTGTTCCCCAATGGTGACACTGTGATCCAAATGACAGGATCCCTGTTCACAGAGCTCGGATCGTCCAGAATTGGTTTTGTGATCACAAAGATGAATTGCCGAATTTCACCTGAACGTTACAGCAAAGATCTCAATATTGTTGAGCCTTTGGGATGTACTTTGGAGAGAAGTGTGAGTAATCGCTATCCACCTCCATCATTGTTAGCTGAACTTGCCACTATTTTGCAAGAAGAATGATGTAAGATTCGTGCGAAAATAATACAGGACCTGTATTTATCCATTCCGAGACGATTGTTTCAAATGCGAATGTGTGTATGACCACACTACTAATGTGTTTTGTACACCATGTTAAGCATGGTAATGTGTTATGTTCGTGGTGTTTCCATATTTTTTCCAGCCGTAGTATTTTTACTCTACAATTGGGTGGCCAAAGTTAAACAGCCTTATCTTTGTTTATAATTACATTACTGTTTACCTGGTAGTTTGCTTCTTGCAACCGGAAGTTGCGGTTCAATAATAGGTAGTCACACATATCCATTTTGTTAAAAATCCTCACCACAATATTGAAATGGCGGTTAAATTGCTATGCGTTAAAAACAGTAACCACAAGAAAAAGTGCAAACTTTCAATCAATTTTCCACCTGAAAGAAAGCTGTTTGGCTTAAAAATAATGAATTAGATACTGATCTGACACCCACTGAAGATTCCTTGTAACTAATGCGAAATGCATCTAGATGCACATGGTAAATAAAAGAAACTTAACGTGCAGCGTGCAAGAGGCGTTTTTCTTTTGAACTACTATAATTCAATCCAGTAAGGCTTGACAAGCCGGCCGAAGTGGCCGTGCGGTTAAAGGCGCTCCAGTCTGGAACCGCAAGACCGCTACGGTCGCAGGTTCGAATCCTGCCTCGGGCATGGATGTTTGTCATGTCCTTAGGTTAGTTAGGTTTAACTAGTTCTAAGTTCTAGGGGACTAATGACCTCAGAAGTTGAGTCCCATAATGCTCAGAGCCATTTTTGAAGGCTTGACAAACACTTAGTTGTATAAAAATATTACCGTTTGATCCAGAATAGTTGCATGAGAGGAGCTCTATATTTTGATGTTGCATTTCCTTAACACAGAACCATTGCTGCTTTTATACGTAGCTCTCTCCCCCCTTCTCGGCATAGGTAAATGCAGCCACTTTTAATTGTACATTACGACACACCCTAAGGAAAATACACCTTCACTCCAGCACATCCTCGAACAGTGTAGAATGAACAAGAATGCCTTTGTCCTCGTTGAAAACTTGCAAACAATGCTAATATCAGAGTACCCTGACTCCTCATTGTCTGAGGCCGCATTCGCATCAAAGAATGTCGGCAGAGAAAACTACCATAGCATATGCCACAGCAGACGGATAGAGATCAACCAGTGAGTTCAGAGATAACAGCAAAAGTTACTTGTGAGTAGGTGACATGTAAGAAACCGAATATATGGAAGTTGGGAAAGATAATACACGACTTTCAACATTCCAGGTGTCAAAATTACGTTGGACACACTCTACCGTATGTAGGTATCTGGCACATTCATAGTTCATGTGAGACAGTAATTGGATCAGGAAAACTCTATTAATTCTCTGTATGTCCATCATTTCAGAGACGGTTGCGGGCTCGACTGTTCGGCACAGGATTTCAAATCAAACACTTTTCAGCTGTCTAATTTCCAAACCGTTATTTTATTTGGCTACCAGTTTCGGCGATTTCCTACACCATCCTCAGGATCCCTGACCGACCTGTAGGAAGATTCCAACCTCGGTCGAAATAGCGGCCCGTATTCGAATACTGGTATCTGTAGATTTCTTCTTGATACAGCGCATCCAACCAGTCGCCAGACGGTGGTTGAAGTGATCGCTGTATGAAGCAGAAATCTACAGATACAAGTATTTGAATGCTGGTCCCATCTTTGACTGGAACCGAGGTCCGAGCTTTCTGCATGTCGGTCAGGGGGCCTGAAGATGGCGTAGTAAATCGCCGAAACTGGTAGCCAAATAAAATAACAGTTTGGAAATTAGACGGCTGAAGATGTTTGATTTGACTCTATTAATTGGAGAGAAGACATAGAATATTTATGAAGCTAAGCCATTAATTTGTTGTGAGTGATGACATTTTGTGATCCGTCAGGTTTTCTCGGCGTGATTAATTAATTTAGTGCTTTTGGGTGCACTCCCAATCTGTTAATTACATTTCATGCTCATTGTTTTGATGACCGAACCAGTCATCTTCTTGGGGTGCTGCAAGCTGTTTTGTTACATGTAATCGCTGCCTGAACTCCAACCAGGTTGTGAAATATTGCTGGGTACTCAGATTGTGAAAATGAATGGGCGTTGCAGTCAAAATGAAGAGATTGAGCCTGAGAAAGAAAAGCAGAAGCCCAGAATCACTTATCTGCCTTACACTGGCCCAGTATCTGGAAAGATCAGTAGCCTTCTACAGAATCATTGCTTCCAGTGTATTTTTCTCCCATCAACAAAGATAAAAACTCTTCTTTATAACATTAAAGACTGTCTAGGTCTCCAAAAGTTGAATGTGTACCACTGTCCATGTGAATGTGGTATGTCTTAGGGGGATATGTGGCAGACTTTTATAATAATCAAGAAGAGGTGCACGGGGAATCAGTGACACACCCATCTAAAACAACCAAGAAAGAAAATGAATTGTCTCCAAATACTGCCTCAAATATAATCAACAAATTTATTTTATGACGAGACCACTGTGGTAGGATAGCAGTGAGAATTCTACCCAACATAATGATCTTATCTCAAGATCACTTTCGGTGTCAGATTACACCTGAGGCGATTGGGCTCGTTATCTTCAAGGTCACAGGAATCCCCACCCCAATCTCATCCCTGCCTGTACTCCCTGCACCTTAGACAATAAAGGTGTCATGTGTCGAGATCACCCTTATTTGCCCATGCCTCTGGGGCAAGTGTGCAACTAAAAGTTGATGGTGAAATGAAGCTGGCACATGCTGCAGTCACCCACGTCCACCCATGCCTCCGGGTCAATAGGATGGCGTGAAACCTCTCCCCTTCCCCACTGTTCCCTCCAGGCCAATAAGAAACAAGCGTCCCCTACCCCCCCCCCCCTTCCCCCAATTCATTACTAGGGCAATCGCATGAGGGTTGTCATTTGAGGCCTGTTCACCATAGCGAGAGGATCACTTTTGTTTGGGATAAGAACAAGGATATCTCTTTTATAAATAATTATAACAAATAAATTTTTGGATTATTAACAATAATTTTTAACCCCTCCTCTCTTCCTTTTCTCTCTAGAACCAATTCATAAGCCTAGTCATACGTACACCATATTGAAAGGATTGGGTTTGTTTGTATTGTTTTGTAAATAATAATGTTGATATAACAAATGAATTTATGGATTATTAACAATGATTTTTCAAAGTTTTCTTGAAAAATCCTTTTTTTAAATTTATGGTTTATTAACAATAATTTTCAAAGTTAGTTTGCAATAAATTATTTTATTTATTTATTTATTTTTTGCTTTAAAGATGACTTATAGACATTTATACATTTTTAAACTAATATTAGTTGGTACAGAAGTACTTGTTGTATACAGAAAGAGATATTACTTACACTAACACTAGTAAAAAATGAATATATATACTTCGTTTCTCACTCAATCGTTACTTTTTCTGACTGGCTTTTACACACTTTTCTATATAATTTAACCCATTTTTGCAACAATCAATTTTTCTATACCCATTGTATATTGCAATATATACAACAGATCGCAAATTAAACTAAATGGTACGACTAGCAGCTGGTTAAGAAGACCACACACACACAGACATGTACAGTCGTGGACAAAACGAGCGAGACCCCTCGCCTTTTCGTTATGCTGATCCGCACAGCTTTAAAGCCTGCTACGCAGCGTAACAGGCAAGGCGACGAAGTGCTACCAACATACTACGCACAGGCGTGAAATTGACAAACTATCCGAAACTTGTCAGACTTTTTCAGTCATGTGTAAGACTATATTAATGCTGATTAGTGTATTAAACACAACACGTAAATATAAGATATAAATGAAAGAAGAAACGCTAATTAGTATGAACTGTACTAATAAAAATGAATTTCAGCTTATCGAGATAACATAACTGTTTTAAGACAAAGTACCCCAGATCGTTACAAATTAGCAAAATATTATGCGCTTTCGGCCGTGAAACCGTCTGTGTTAACTTTCAGACCAGTCATACTGGATTACCATTGCTGACCTACCGTTAAAGTGTGAAAATATAACAATGCGTGAAGATTCATAACGAAATTCAGTTAAAAATCATTCAGTGCCACACCTCAGTCAATTCAGTTTCTGACAGAAACGAAAAAAGTAGGCAGTAAGAAGCATAAAATTCTACAAGAGGTTCATATTGACATCCACAGAGCGCCAGTAGAGAATGAAGGTAGCAATAAAACAAATTGGGGGCACGAGAATTTCTTAAAATTGCTTTACTGATAGTCTATCTGCCTCCATCGAGATTAGGACCTAAAACAAACCAGACCTCCCTTGCAGTAGCATACACCTTTCACTACGCTGGCAGACAACCCAGGCTAACAGCCCTCTCTTATTACCCCAGACATGAATAAGCTGGCTATTTCGAAATGAAAATGGCAAAATGATCTGCAGTTTCTGTTGCATAGAGCTTTCTGGATTCAAAAACATGAATTTTCTACCTTTATATCACCGCTTATGTGACAATCATTCGGGATGTTTATCGAAATAACAAAATACTGTTATTAGCGAGTAAATTTAGTGGGATACTTCTGCACCACCCTAGGAAATAATCAGCTACGTAGCTGCCAAACGTATTCTACAATGTTTCAAATTCTCAAATGGTTCAAATGGCTCCAAGCACTATGGGACTTACCATCTGAGGTCATCAGTCCCCTACACTTAGAACTACTTAAACCTAACTAACTTAAAGACATCACACTCATCCATGGCCGAGGTAGGATTCGAACCTGCGACCATAGAAGCAGCGCGGTTCCGTTCGAATTCTCCATTAGACTCGCCACAGCCAGAAAGCGTTCATTAGCAAGGGAGGTCTGGTTTGTTTTCGGTTCTAACCTCGATGGAGACATATAGACTATCAGAAAAGCAATTTTAAGAAATTCTCGTGCCCCCAATACGTTTTATTGCTACCTTTATTCTGTACCGGCGCCCTGTGGATGTCAATATGAACCTCCTGTAGAATTTCATACTTGCTACTGCCTACTTTTTTCACTTCTGTCAGGAACTAAAATGACTGAGTTGTGGCACTGAATGATTTTTAACTAAATTTAGTTATGAATCTTCACGCATTGTTAAATTTTCACACTTTCACGGTAGGTCAGCAACTGTAATCCAGTATGACTGGTCTGAAAGTTAACACAGACGGTTTCACGGCCGAATGCGCATAATATTTTGCTAATTTGTAACGATCTGGGGTACTTTGTCTTAAAACAGTTATGTTATCTCGGTAAGCTGAAATTCATTTTTATTAGTACAGTTCATACTAATTAGCGTTTCTTCTTTCATTTATATCTTATATTTACGTGTTGTGTTTAATACACTAATCAGCATTAATATAGTCTTACACATGACTGAAAAAGTCTGACAAAGTTCGGATAGTTTGTCAATTTCACGCCTGTGCGTAGTATGTTGGTAGCACTTCGTCACCTTTCCTGTTATGCTGTGTAGCAGACTTTACAGCTGTGCGGATCAGCATAACGAATAGGCGAGGGGTCTCGCTCGTTTTGTCCACGACTGTACATAACTACACATTCTCTCTTCGACAAAATGTATACAATTCACATGTACACATAGTGTGCAATGCATGCATATGTATACTCACATCTGTGAGAGACGGTCCTTACTACTATTCTGCATACACTTTCATAAATTTATACTATTTACAAGAAAATACCCATCCATTCTCAAGCACAGAAGTGAATGGTGTGGGAAAAGGAGGGTTCTAATCCCACCCTCATACATTAACCGATCATTTAGATATGACAGAAGAACTTTCAGCTTCAATACAGAGTGTACCACGTGGCCACTCAATCAAATGACTACTTAGTGCACCTTATGCAGAGGATGAGACTGTCGAGCAGGCACCCCTTGTTTTCATTAGTCGTGTGAGCCACGAGGCTGCATGAGGCGCACCCTTAGCCTGTCTTTGCGTGCCGCCTTCATCAATACAGTTTGTGTACATTTTCGATCTGAACCTCACAATCTGCAACACATTCGTTTCATCTTTGATCAGGCTGATAACCTTCTTGTTTTGAGGTGTTGTGCCATAAGGATTATCGGGAACATATCCAGACATGTTGAATGCGTCCAAGGACACCTTACTACTTCATATGGATCACAGCTTTTCATCCAGTAGATGAAATTGTCCGTATGTAACTGTGCATCAGCGAAGTTTATGTTTCATAAACTCATAGTGAAATCAGTGCATGTGGAGTCTGGAAAGGCCCAGTATCCAAATACTAACATGGACTGATTTTTTGAACTGTGAAATCTTAGCCATAGCCACAGAGACTTACGATAGACTGAAGATTATGACTCACTTACAGTTTGGTCTTGTGATATAATCCTGTGCGCCATTACATCCCTCCCAGCAGTATCTAATTGATTTTCCCCGTGGTTTCTTAAAATGCCCCTGTTTTTTCTTTCTTTTTTTTTTTTTACTGAGTTATTCCTTAATTGAAAAAAGTCGTTTTCAAAATCACACATCGTGAGAGCTCTCTTTTCGGTACTAACATCTATATGCTCCTTCAGCCAGCGTCACTGGTTCAAGGTGATGGCATGGGTGATTCCAATAAGTTTCATCCCCAAACTAACAAACTGCTTGATGTTACTTAGTACATAATGTGTCTCTGTCTATTTTCCACAGTGTTTATGTCCATATACAGTCTAGCACATTCCCCTGAATTAGGGATGTTGAACTTCTGCCTCTCGTCATCAGCTTGGGGATGGAACCATTGTGCGGAACTAGACACACCGGACGCAGGGGCAAGTTGCTGTGCTGTCATACAAATTAGTAGGCTATGCCAGGTCTGTCCCCAGGGCACATCCTACACCAGAATCCGCAGCCACATCTTGTAACGTGTCTCACGATGACCTTATGGCAGAGATTGTTGCACGGTCTGTCAGTATGAGTTGTTTACATCTAAGTATAAAGGTGGTTTGATAAATCTGGTAGAAAAGCAAGAAAAAATGTTTGTTTCGTAAACAATTCACCTTACTTCTCGACATAGTCTCCTTTGAGGGACATACAGTTGGCCCAGCGAACCTTAAGCTTTTTCATCCCATCGTAAAAATAGCTTCTGTCCAAGTCTGCAAAATACTCGTTGACTGGAACTATCACTTCCTCATTTGATGAAAATTTCTTCTCATCAAGCCAAAGTTTCAAATTAGAGAACTAGTGTCAGTCACTTGGGAATAAGTCTGGTGAACAGGGTGCACGAGGAACCAATTTAAAGACCATTTCATGCAGTTTCGCCATTGTTATAGTTGATGTGTGGGAAGGTGCATTATCCTGGTGAAATGTAACTTCTTTGGGTGCCAACCTTGGTCTGTTTTCAGCCAACGCAAGTTTCAGATGATCCAACACTGAAGCATAATATGATGGAGTTATGGTTCCGTCTTTTTCCAAGTGATGTATGAGGATTACTACTTGGGAATCCCAAAAAACAGTTTTGACTTTGGCGCGTATGACCCCAGTTGTCTTTTGCGCCCTAAAGCATAACGAAATCAAAAGTAAACTAAACCAAAAAACAGTAGCCATCATCTTCCCAGTTAACAAAATGGTATTTTCCTTCTTCAGTACACTTTCACCAGCTTTTGTCCAATGTTTTGACTGTGGTGTGTAATGGTGGATCCATACCTCATCATCAGTCACAAATCGGCGCAAAAAGTCTTGCGGGTTGAGATTAAACAAAGCTAGATATGATGTTGAAACGTTTTGCTAGATGCACTTCTGCTCGACTGTGAGCAATTCCGATACCCACCTCGCACATAGCTTCTTCATATCCAATTCTCCATACAGGATATTATGCAACAGCTCAGTTGAGATGCCTACAGCCCCGAAATCTCACTAATTTTTATTCAGCGGTCTTGGATTTCGTCAATGGTTTCCTTTGTGGTGAACTCAACTGCACGGCCAGAGCGTGCTTCGTCTTCAGTGCTTGTCTGACCATGCCTAAATTCGTAAATTCAAAAGTAAATGGTCTTGAATGGTGGTGCTGTGTCCGTGTGGACTTCGTCCAATTTTGTTTTGATTTGTATGACAGTCCAACCATTCAAATTAAAATGTTTAATAACAGCATTATACTCGGTTTTCTTCATTTTCAGTTGCATTTAACACACTGACCAATTCAGATGGCTGTCAATAACGAACTACACTGTACAATGTTGAAATTCTTTATACGAGTAGTATCCTTGGAATAATCAAGCTTAGCAACCATGAAGGCGCAACATTCTTCACGGTTATTTACCAGACTTATCACACCACAACTCGTATAGGATGTATCTGAAATGGTCTGATGCCTATACCCCTCCTCACTCATTCTTGCACATAGTGGTAAGTTCCTCGCGAATCCCGCGTTCGAAGAAAAGGAGAATGTCAACATTGATCAATAGTTCAATGCTGACACGTGTTCTTTTTTACACTGCATCCCGCGAAAGTCCTGGCACCGTGCAATAAAAGGCCGGATCCGCACTGTATGTGTCCATGCATACACTGTAATTTCTCAGGAATATCCACGAGCAGACATACATTTATGTTTATGTATAGCCTAGCATATTTCCTCAAATTGAGGATGTGTAACTCCTGCCAAACATTCACTGTATGCCCATACCGCACATCCATTAAGGCAGTGCCCTAAGTTGACTGGTGACTCTGGCTATGCCAGGCAATGCGGTTTCATTGAGTCTTTCCTTCGATTGCAGGTATTTGTAAGGAAGTTTCCTTTCTTTGTCGTAAGTTGAAACATTGCAGCATTGTGACAGTTAGCTCTTGTGACATGCATGTCTTCGTGATACATTGTCTCAGTATGACATATTGTCCCAGCAAATTTCTGAAGGAACACGTGCAAAAAAAGTAATGAATCCAGGTATCAGAGCTCTATTTTTGGCATTATTCGCTTGTAAAATGAAATTTATTTTCGTACAGCTTCAGGTATGATACGGACTGTATCATCTCTCAAGCTGCAGTCACCCAAGCGCTGAACGAGAAAGTGGGCATCACTTGAGAGGCACCCACATGCCTTGCTCATACTGTGGCATCAAGCAGTCAGGCCTGCAAGATGAGTGGTCTGCCAAGCGAGTGGATTCATTCTTATTTATCGAGTAACATGAACTCTCGTACTCACAATTAAGTTACAAATTATCCTCCTGTATGAATAATACGCAACGGAAACGCACATCTGACTATCAGTGATTTACAGAACTCTGACTGTTCACTACGCACTGGCAATACCACATTTTCTTTTTGTCTTTTATTTGACGGCTTTTATCAACACGTGGCCACCGCACTGAATATGAATGGCGCACACATTATAAATTCGGGCCATCATGACAACATACAATTCGAAGGAAAAGTCCACCAATCTTGTTCTTTTCACTATCTTATTTATTCCGATAAATTCTATAACCTAAACACACAAATTCTATAACCTACAACATTAACACATGAGAAATTCCGCCCAGTGGGCATGGCTTTACATTGGTGAATCTCTATATTATGGTCTAGTAATTATTTAACGCTACAGTGCACTTTCTGGATAGGATGGTGGATCTTTTATTATTTCTCACACTTCGACTCTCACAATCATCATCACGAAACTTTCCTCCAAACCGAGCAGTACAAAAGGAACACGCATAACCCACTAATCTTTTGAAACTACCTCGCTACTCTCCCATGCAAACCACACATACCCAAATTACATGACATACACCACACTACGACATGGAATACAAACACTAAATAGTCACAACACTATCACTTTCAGCTTTCCCACTTCAATTAGTATTTATCCCAGTTTCACACGACACTGCCCCACTTTGTAATTCTACTTTCCTACTATGAACTCTGGAGATATTTGCACGTCTTCCTGCGCAATGCAAGCCAAGTGGCGTTGCTGGATAGACGGCCGACTCACCTTGCTTCTCTCTCAGAGTTTGAATCTGGCGTCACACGGAATCATATCACGCAAAGTAATATTAAGAACATATTCATCACACACGCGAATCCTCAACTGATACCATGGACGAGTACTTCTCTTTATCCTTTGTCTCATACACAGATTGAGACTCACACAGTACTCACCACGTGGAAGTACTCGTCTCTAATTCCAAGTCCTGCACACGCCATTTCTTAAATATTTCAACTTATGGTACACGTGCTATTTCTTAAATATTTCAACTTATTGTACACACGCTAGTAATTCAGCTTAACTTAAGCACACGGAAGTATTTCAACTTATTGCTACACGTGGTTTCATTGTGACCGTTGGTCACTTCCGAAGATTACTACAATCCCATTAATATTACCTGCCTGACATTTAATTCTCCCCACAAAAGTTCCTGAAATAGAGAAATTATTATTTCAAACTACTCTTAAATATTCCACATGCATACCATGTCTCCACTCTTTTGTCTTTACGGAGCACAACTAAAACAGGTCTTAACAGCACAAGATCCAGCGGCAGAGTGCTGAAACATGGCCGTTCTCCAGGTCCTCTCACAGCTCTGTCGAAGTGGGGGAGCACCTTGCTACCGTATTGGTCAGCCACATTTCAGGTGCTCAAAGCTCAGGTAAATTTCATCTCTTTGGTCCCACCAAAGGTGGCCAAAGGATCGACTCAAAGATGATCATATATTCACATTCACTATCTGCGGTTAGCAGACGACCATACATTCATTCATTTCACAGATCTCACCAAACTGGATGTAGGGATTTACTTTGTGGGAGTGCACATGTGATCAATTAAATAAATAAATTGTCATTCTTTCCCACACTGGTATCCGGCTTCGCTGTATTAATTGAAATTGAGTTATTTTTACCAAAAAAAATGTGTTGTTCTGACAAAAATAATGAAGTATGTTGTACCTATTTTGAATGTCGGGCGGTACTGTACCCTTTCACACTCTCTTTCAAATTATGGAGAAAAACGGATATGTATCATGGCAGTTGGTTTTTCAAGTTGCATGCATTGTGTGCTGTGCTGCAGAATTCCCCTTTTATATGACAGTGCTCTCCACTTGGAGATTCTGCCTTCTGTCCAATGGCAGCCCACAACCATGACAGTCAACTGCCTTCTTGGGTAAGGCATCGTTCTCCTACGATTCAGTTGTCAGGATGTTGTTGGCGATAAATTGCATCGACATGCCACACAAGCTTAGCGAACTCAGTGAGGAACCATCTCGCAGGATTATCCCTGACGAATGGAAACAAATGTATGAGTCGAGCTATAGGAGTATACAGCTTGATACGCTGCCACATATGGAATGTGCAGTTCTGTTAATTGGTCACCTTCACAATGCCCCACATTAGCTAGGGTGGTTCAAAATGGTTCAAATGGCTCTGAGCACTATGGGACTTAACATCTGAGGTCATCAGTCCCCTAGAACTTAGAACTACTTAAACCTAACTAACCTAAGGACATTACACACATCCATGCCCGAGGCAGGATTCGAACCTGCGACCGTAGCGGTCGCGCGGTTCCAGACTGAAGCGCCTAGAACCGCTCGGCCACTTCGGCCGGCTTAGCTAGGAGGCACTAAAATCGGCACCTGGTGGTGGGTGCTCTTAAACTTTAAGAAGCTGTTTGCCTCAGTAGGCCTTTCCACACATACCAGTTCCTGCCTAGAGCAATCAATTACATGTCTTCCTAGGTACTGACTCTTTGTGAAGACGTAGAGGCGTCTGTGACAAAAATGCCTTCCACCATTATGTTTTGACAATTAGGAGTATAGTGTGCTGGACATGTTTTTGATCCAGACATAGAGTGGCGTCTCACCCTGAGAGAATAACAACCATTCTACATTTAGGAGTGCTGGCCGTCTGCTACGGAAAAATAGAGGGGTTGACTAATTTATGCTTTGCCTTTTTACTTTTGTTCTGCGCGGTGTGCTCTCTCCGTTCTTCTGCCTTGCATTCATCTACTGCTGGGCTGTACATGAACTGAATAACCCAGATTCTCCCTTTCAGACTGTAGTAGGTCATGAAGTTTAATGGGGAATGAGATGTCTTTGAAGTTCTAATGTTCACAAACATTAGATGCATTGTATGTTCTCGTACACTACATAGTTCAGTTAATTTCCATCACAAGCCAGAAGTGACCATGTAAAGCAAAATTCATCGTCCTCATCTAGATTCTGGGCATTAATACAGGTGGCAATAGCCCTCGCAAGATGGATGAAACTGGACCCTGCCCCCCCCCCCCCCCCCTCCCAATTACTGGGTCATAAAGAAGCGAACGTGCATAGGGATGGACTACAAGGCTGATTGCCTTATCAAACCCTCTTTCCTGCATTTCAGAAATAAAGTCTAGTACGAAGCTCATGGGAAGAGTTCAGAACCAATCTATAATTGAGTCACTCCGCAATATCACACTAGTATACCCCCAACTGTAGACAATAATCTTTTCATCAACACCGTTGCTACCCTCTTTCAGTGGGTGTGTGAGTTCACAGCACTTAGTGGCAGGAAACCAAGAGGCATTGACGATTCTGGGGAGCTCCTTTTCCAAAACAGGTTGACATGCGTTAAGGAAAATGACAGAGTCGTGGTAGCCTGCAGCAGACTTGTCTGTACATGCTTGCGATATCCAGCTCCCAAAAGTGCAAGCAGCCACAAAGTAGTTCGAAATTGACATGAGTGTAACCTGGTGCGTATTAACATAATGGGGCAGAGGACTGCTGCTGATTCTAGGGTGATGTCAAGGTCATCGCCGATGCTGATTTGCTGCAGGGCACAGTGAATGCCTCATCGAAGCATCAGGTTGATAAGAACTCAGTACTGAAGGGAACTGCGAATGCTTCCAGGCTGAGATGAACGCATCAGTGAGCCACGGTGTTGTTGGAACCAGCCTGCCTCCAGGTGGTTGCAGTACTTCTGAAAAATAAGGGTTGGGTTGGGCTGTTTGGGGGAGGAGACCAGACAACGAGGTCATCAGTCTCATCGGATTAGGGAAGGATGGGGAAGGAAGGCGGCCGTACCCTTTCAGAGGAACCATCCCGGCATTTGCCTGGAGTGATTCAGGGAAATCACAGAAAACCTGAATCGGGATGGCCGGACGCGGGATTGAACCGTCGTCCTCCCGAATGCGAGTCCAGTGTGATAACCACTGCGCCACCTCGCTCGGTGAAAATGGAATGATATTGATAAGTATCATGTGTGTAATGATACCAAATAGACATATGTAGATGTCGATAATAATAAATTCTAGTATTACATAGCAAATCGTCGGCGTCCATATTGTTCAAAAACTTGGTTGTCATCTCATCATCAGTTGTATTATTGCCTCTTAGCAGTGTTTTCAGATCATAATCATCCTTTGCAATAGTATCTTCTAATGCACCAACACACAATAATATCTCATAAGCAGTGCATGCACACTTGTAAAAAAATTATTATTATTTTTATTACCGTAGAAGAGAAATGGGCTACTACAGCTAGTTAACGTTTCTGCCCCTCGACAACTGGCATTATTCCCACGAGCTCACGCTAGAGAAAGCCATTTGGTCATTCAGCTGTGTCCACGCAACTTGAGGGTTGACTCAGTCCCCCATAATTATATCATTATTGACAGCACCTAGAAAGAGACAAGATCGTCTGGCTGCGAGCAAACGTGAGTTAATGTTGTAGAAGAATAAGAAATATCAATTATTACATATGTGCGCATTCGTTAATAGCAGGGACCAGTCCCTGTGAATTCATATCACCAAAAGGCACTGGGTAAATCCCAGAGATTTGTGTCATGTTAGCGGCATCTATCCTACACCACATCTCTATAATAATTTCCTAGTCTCTTAGAACAAAACAACAACATTTCATAAGAATCGTATTTATGCGTAAGTATACGACACTCCTACTTTAATTACATATACCATTTACTACCTGAGTGTCTATAGAGGCCGAGTCAAGTCCTGGGAGCTTACAGTAGGGATGTACACAACCCTTGGTATTTCTGTAAATAAAAAACATGAGAAATGGTCCCATTTAATTAACATGCACACAGAGTGTGAGAGGGGTACTATATATTTAATTTTTTTTACTCACCTTGATGTGCAGCTGCAACCCACTGGACTTTGTGTCACTCCTCGTCCATTCCCACTGCACTGCCCCATTGAAAAATTTTGCGAGAAATAGAATAAGCATTATTATTATTATTATTATTATTGTTATTATTCACATGTACATAGAGAGAAAAAAACATATACTTACGATCACAAAATTCGCCTGTTAATGGTTCTGGATCGCCAATTCAAAGCCAACAGCCGCCCTCTGAAGTACCAATTAACCCCATTAAATCTTCTAATGTGCTGTCTTGCATTAGGGGTGACGGTGTACGTCCATCTGCTTGAAATCAAGGACGCTTCCCAAAAAAAATGGTTCAAATGGCTCTGAGCACTATGGGACTCAACTGCTGAGGTCATTAGTCCCCTAGAACTTAGAACTAGTTAAACCTAACTAACCTAAGGACATCACACACATCCATGCCCGAGGCAGGATTCGAACCTGCGACCGTAGCGGTCTCGCGGTTCCAGACTGCAGCGCCAGAACCGCGCGGCCACTTCGGCCGGCGACGCTTCCCAGCTCCTGCTGCAGCAGCATCAGCAACATCCCACTCATTCACGAAACGGTGTCGCATCTCTGCTATAAGACTAATACTGTAGATTTTATCTTGGCGCAGACTAGAACTCATGTGATATCTCGCGGCAAAATGCTTTTTATGTATCAACAGAAAACCGGTTAAATCCAGATTTGTTAATGGCAGGCTGGATCCTGTCAGGCCACTATCGAAGAGTTGCTTCCGCCCCGAGATCATGCAGGGTTACCTATCGGCAGGTTGGAATTTCCAGGGAAAGGTAACTCTGGCAGTGACACGTGGTACAATCACTGCAACACCACAAAGCCATAATAAGTGTGCGCGCTAGCCGCATAAGCGATGGAATGCTGTTATCAGGCTGCACTTCTGCTACTGTTGGCACCGGTCAAAGGTCACTATATTATAATTGACAATGCATAGCTCCCTGTGCCAGCATGCTTTGGCACATTGGGCAGTGAGCTCTAGACTTATCATGCCCTACTGAACGTAGGTGTTCTCACTACGCAGCAGCCATGGCCAGTGTGCTTTGCAGAGGGAGACATGTGCCATCCAGTTCATCAAAAGCACACATGCCCCTGTTAGTATAAAAGGAATGGGAGAGAGGTGATTTACCGAGATCTTGAAGAACGTGCACTTTCCAGATGAGATATGTATATCATTTCACACTTTAACAGACCTAGATTTTGATTACAATGCCGTTCAGATAGGTACTTGCTAACAGGCAGCAAAGAATCATTGCCGATTCCAGCGTCACGTAAAAGAGATATCTAAAATTATACCTCCCACCCTCAATGGAGTCCATAGGCAATGCGTGATAAATACTTATCTGAAACCTGTAAGTGGTCGAGGAGGACAAAGAGTTGAATAAATGTAAAGTATTTTAAAGAAATATCACTTATTTTTAACCCGACTTAAAAGCGATTGTAAATTTTCTGAAGTACGCATAAAATAATTTTTTTCTTCACCGTACATTTCCTCTAGATGTCAAATAGATGATTTCAGATTGCAGATAGGCGTGTTCTTAAAAATCTCACGAATCCAGGACATCTTACCACGGTCTTTGACATAATCGATTCTGTCGTGCGGTCAAATATTTGAAGCAATGTTACCATATCCGTTTTCCATGATGAAAACATGTTAGCCATGCCACCGATTTTCGAGTCTTGGCACACTTTACTGTTCTAAACGGTTTTGGCGAAGTGACGATTGTGAAGAACGTCTTTATTACATTTCCAGTGTTGGCGAATGCAGAGAAGGCAATACCCTCCAACAAAAATTATCCACACTCGTCATAAAAGCCCTGTGTGTCCACTCTGATGTTCACACTCTGGGGTGCTATCGTGAAATATCTCGGATGCAAAGTTGTACCTACACAAATATACAAGTCATTGTACAATCTCTTTGACAGGTGAGTGATTTATCACATGATCATGTAACGGTGATGCTTGTGAACCTGTGCTTGAGGAAAAATTGTTTGATAATTGAAATTTAATATAACTGACTACTTGTCCCAATTTTATACTTTCATTTTGCTTCAAGCAACTGTTGCTAGTTCTTTAAATTGCTGTGGACTGATTATGCATCCAAATTCATCACTTTCATAGTAACAAATGCAACCTCGCATACACGTCGTACAATAGGCCAGTGTTGCTAGTATCCCAGTCAAGCTGTAGATTATGGTATGGCTAAAATACAGAAGTCAAGTAAAACCTTGCACAGTTAGTTTATAATTGCCGAATACACTGGAATCTTTTTTCACATTTCCCTTGTCAGCTCCAGAATAATGAATCAATGACTCATGTCAGTAAAACTGGACATTCAGACGGTTCCTGTAAACAGAAACTTAATGGCAGTTGAAAACCTGCATTCAGTACACTTAAAAATTTCAGACGCTTCTCATGTGTTATAGAAATATGGGGCATTATCATCTCAGTTTCTCCAACACAATTGTATTCCCTCCATGCTCTCCTTGAATGTATGAGTTACTGTCCATTGCATATTGAACCACAATTAGTTCCTGTTTAACGTCCATGATGATGCATCTATTATCTCAGAGAACCCCATAACCGTAGTGAGTGGGATACACACACTAAAACAATTATCTACTGATTCGTCTATGAGTCCTCCTGCATGATGTAGACCATTCAAGTCTAAAGTTGATTCGGAAATATATGTTTTGAGCATCAATGGATTCCATTATTTTTGTGTGTTCGACATCAACACCATTCAGCTCATATCTTATTTCCTGAAATAGAAAGGCGGAGTGGTGTAAGTCATAATGCAGTTGCTTTAAGTCTCTGATCCTTTTTTACAATCGTACCTTCCAAGTCGCTCTGAAATGTTAAAGCATATTGGTGTTGAATCAAAACAATTATCTCATTGCAATTTTGTCGTATGATGACATGGTTTGAGACCGTGGCTGTTACTATAAACAGATGTTGATGGTGTTGAGACAGCAACCAGCCACAATTATCTCATTATTATTAAACGACTTTGAAGCAAAAGGTTTCTGGGAGAAATATTCCTGGCGAATGCTTCGCTCGTTATATGGAACTGGAGTCGATATGTTGAGTGTTGTTACTTGTAAATCTCTCGTGTTATCATGTTGTGCTTCTGCTGCGAAGTGGTGTACTGTGTACTGATGGTTGTGTGTGTAAGTTTTATACCTTACAACCATGATGCTGCTTCAGGTGGAAAAGTACCACGATTTCCTCCCCTCTAAAATCAATTATATTCTCACCTTGATCCACAGTGTCCCACTCGAGATGGTTTAAGATCTGAACACTGGAGGTATGTCGGGTTGCATGACACCTTAGCGAATTCATATACTTGCCCAACTGTTGGGAAGAATCCACAGTTTGTGGGAATTAATCTGTCATTCAGATACGAATTCGTTGTGGTATTACACTCGACATGGATTGAGCTGACTGGTAAATTTGCATTGGTTGATCTGACTCGTAAATTTTTTCACTATTATTCTCCAGAATTTCACTCCTTGAGAAAGCTAGTGGAGGTTCTACTGAACCTTCCTGGCTAAAGTCCATTATTTGTTTTAGCAATTTAATCTCTGTTTTAAATGTATTAATATTTGAACATAATTCAAATTCTTTTACAGATTGTTTTATAAATGCATTTAAATTATTAATATCGTATGAGCTAGTGGGTATTTCCACAACTTTACCAGTCCTAGATACATAGTTTACTGTTCACCTTGGTGATATGAGGAATGCTGTTGTATGTTTCAAGGCCAGTCAATCCAATACTCCATTCTATTGGTGGAAAGTAATTAATATTTAATACTGACGATGTTCTTTTAATGTTAGAGTGTACAAAATAACATCTAAACCTCAACTGATGATGTGATTTGCATATTGCTTGTTTTTATGCAATTGTTAGGAGGAACATTAGGCAGAAAGACCCACAGAGATATGAATCAAAGCCTTGATAGCGTCGAAAACTATAGAACACGGTGTTGTTAGTAAAGTAACAGTAAAATTCTTCAGGCAGCCATAAATCACTGTACGAGTCAATGTTCAGGCTATGGCCAATGCCCCACCTACTAAAGAGCCATTAGTTGATGGCCTGAGTCCAGGACTTGAGAACTGAATAATTCCACCAGATGTCTTAGGTATTGGTAGAATCCTAGGTGAGTTAACACATCTTTCTGATTTTACCCCTTTCTGCTTCAATTCCCTTTTAACCGTTGCCACCCATAATTGGATGCAAGTTTTTAAACGCCCTACAGGCTTTTTCTTCTGATTCTTCATTGTATGACAAACTCCATTCATAACTTGTCGGAAATTTACCCCAGCACACAATTTACGTTTGGCACACTTTGCTTTGTTAACTCGAATACTGCAGTACATTTCCCTACGCTTATATCTTTTCTTTGATGTATTTGTTTGGCCCTATCAGTTAAAATTCGATCAGCTGTGTGATGTTCTACCAAGTCTTAATTTGCAGCATATTCTAAACCGTACTCCTTTCAGGCCTCATCAAGCAGATAAACCACTTTCACCGTTATCTAGACACTTTTTCAGCTTTGTTCCAGGTCCACTGTAATTATATACAATGATGTGCAGTTCAGTGGTAACTTAATGAGAATACTGCCACCACCTCTGAAGCACATTGTAGCACTCATGTTATGCTACTGCACTGTTTGAAGTCACGCACCCTGTTATGTAGGCCTACCTGTCATGAGCTTTCATTTAGTTGTTTCATGATGATGGGAAGCAAAGCAATTTAACTAAAGCCTTGTTCCCTTGATGATATATGATACAGTCTGTGGGAAACATTTCCAGTTCAGAGCTTTTCTGTAATTCCTCCATGTAAAAACTACTGGCAGTATCTTAACCTTCACTGTTCTTTAAGATGTAAGCTCTCAGGTTTGTCCACTGCACTTTCGAAACTGTAAATATCTCCGTTGACCAGTTCAGCAGATACGACTTCTCATAAATGCAGCTTTGTTTCTTTAAATACACACTAAGTCAGTTACATTAAATTCCTGCTTGTATAGATCCACCATCTTAATACGATTGTATACTCTATTTAGAAGCCCTTTATCATGAACATCAGTAAGTTTCATTGCAATCATATGATGTTTAAGTCGATTATACTTCCCAATAATATGTTGGAAAATGTCTTACTGTTTGCACGATTCTCGAAGATTAAATTACATCAACACATGGTTTTTCATCATTCTAATAAATTTCCGTTACTTTACGCCTATGACCATATACGTAAAGCAAAGGAAATTTTGTTCCATATTCGGGTCACTGTTTTATTCGCGACAATGTCGCAGCTTGTGTTTAGTCATTCTCTTCAAATGCTCCACAATACTTGCATTCATGTGGGAGAAAGCTGAGTAGTGTTTTGTTCCATTACTGACTTGAAATACGTATTGTGAAATTCTCCTTTATGGACAGGTTGTTGGATGTCAGGACACCAACTCATCCCTATCTGCAGCAGTTATTCAAGAAGCAGTGCAACTTCCTTCCCAGCCTTTTCACAGATACTGTCCTGGCGAATTTGGAATAAGTATTTATAACCATTAAAATGTCTTCGAAACATTTATTCACGCATGAATATTGTCTCATATGTATGAGATCAGTCTGCCATAAATCATCCAAACCTTGTATTATGACACATCTATGTGGAAATGTTTTTTGCCCTGGTTGAGTTCTCAGACCACCATCTCTATAATTGTTATTAAATAATGCATCTTTCTCAAAGCTCTGAAATGACTGATATTATTTCATTCATGTGAACTGTACTCCCTGTGGCAGCTGATGCTGTGAACACTCACAGCCATTCTGTTTTTCCGTTGGCGTCACCACAGTATATATACTAGAGAGGTAGATTGTTCATTCTTTTATGGTGAATGTCAATCTCTCCACGTGCACTATGCACACCAGCTGGTGCAGGTCTAAAAATATTATTGTATTTCCTACTGTCTGGGCTTTTCATTCGTACATTAAGGGTGTGGTTTTGTCTGTGGGCGTCAGTCATGCATGATATTTCAGTACACGTTTGTTTCTCTTCTGGCAGATACTCGTCAGTGTTCGAAGTTTTTAAGAATATTAGTTCTACTGAATAAATTCAGCTACCAAGATCGCCAAAATAATTTATGTTTACATGACTTGTTTTGGCAGTTCTCTGTTGACCTATTTAAATCTCCAAGACATGGGACTGAAAATGCTAGGATACAGCAACTAACATCACACTTCGTTATATTCAAAATATGCAAAACACGGAATCAGTCGTTACAGATCAAACAGCAGAAGCCAATTTACGTTAGTGGAAATTTCATGGAATTATAGTAAACCGATTACAATAAAATGCTTTCGTCTTAAGCATTTGGAGGACTAGACTGAAGGCAAACTAAAATGTGACAACATTGACTTTCATACAATAAATGACACACTTGACAAATGCTTTCGTAACTGAAGTCTTCCATCCTTTCATACAATAAATGACACACTTGACAAATGCTTTCGTAACTGAAGTCTTCCATCTGAAACACAACTTAGCTAACGCCTGAAAATAACAGGCAAAATTATGCATGCAGAAATTTCTTTCAAGTTTGTTAACCTCTCTTACAAATATATCTGAGCTCCAGGCGCCAACTAGGTACGGACACGGATGTCGTACACAGCAGACAGTGTGGACAACAGCCGGTTGGCCCGCTCGACCACCAACTGTCGGCCCGACGAATAGTGCGAGGTATACAAGTCCCAGACCGACCTTGTTTCACATATACTCCCTTAAACAGTATTAACTTCAAAACAGGCAAATGTTGCTGGATGTACCTGGAGCATAAAACGAAACTTAGAGTCTACTAAATAAGAAAGACACACGAGGGGCCGAAGGCGTAAGTCAAACCCCTAACCCAGGCTCAGAGTTGCAACAAATCGTAAGAAACTACGGCTTAGTAAATCGCGCGTCCCAATACGATAGCGAACACGCTACAACTTAAACTCCTGAAATAAGTAATCCTATCCTCATAAACTCAACGCAGTGCACTTACAACAATATTAAATAAAACAGCATCAAATTAATACCAAAACACGCTAACCAACTAACACTGTGGAGTGTGAGCGTGGGGATTGGGTCGGGGGCGGTAGGATTTAAAGGTTACTTTTTTATGTTTTTCTTAAATAATTCGAAAATCGTATTCTCTAGCGAAAATATTTGCCATTACAAAGTTAAACTATATTAAATTTCCTACAAAAAATACCCTCTTCCTTTTTTTCTCTAGGATTAGTAGCTCCCGCGTCACAAGGAATGGAAATAGCGCAGGTTATTAAAAATAGCGCTTTAATAATATCAAATTAATGTTTATTGTTAAATGAAGAGGTTAAGAACAAATATTAGATGTGTATACCACATCCACGTGCAATAGATAAAGCGATAAATTGTGATAAATGATAAATTGTGTTCTGTGGGTGTGACAGGCCGGAAGGGGTGGAAAGGGGGGTCTGGTTCATGAATACCTGGCTACCAATGTGCAGACACGTCTGGGAAAGGGAGGGAATGTTGATTTTCCACAAAGTGCATGAACATTACATGGGACGCAGATATTAGTTCTTTACAAGGCTAATGCAAGAAAGGGATATGGACAGCTTCTACAAAAATCTTTGCACAGTGTTCTACACTGCTAGAGGGGAAACTGATTCCTCGTCGTCCTGTATGGCAGTTGTAGCGTTCTTTAGGAAAAGGTAACTTTCCCACCGCAAGCACTGCCCTATTTTCAGTTGACAGACACACTGTACCTCCCTAGCATATACTCTCCAGTTCTCTTATATGAGTAGACAAAAAAAACTTCGCTGAGCTTGTGTTCATATATTTAAGTTATTTTCAGTTTATTAAGTGTTTACGTACTTGCAGTTGTTAAGTGAGCTTTAACGTAAAAGGCGTTCCTATTAACAGCGACTGAGAAGGGTTTAATTTGTAAGTGTGATGTTGCCAATGGTCTATTTAGCTTGGTGGGAAAGGGACTGGACTAGTAATTATTATTATGTCACGTCTACCATTGACAGCGTACTGTAAGCTCATGTAACCATGTTGTAGTCACTTGGCGGTGAGTTGACGAATGACCAGCAAGTTACTGAACCATTAATTGTGTTGACTCCAGTAGACTCCATAAAACTTTTCCATTCAGAAACTGCTGGCACTTGTAGACTGGGCTGTACTGAATGGGGCCGCTTAACACACATTCATAGTAAATCTTCCAACGGGGGTGCGAATATGTCTGATGGATTGGGATTGATCATGTTCAAGTCTAGAACAACAGTCTGCCGTAATGCATTGCCTGATTTATGTTGAAAATCTAGAGTTCCATAACATCTAGAAGACCTACTTCTGTCGCCGAGGGAGCCAGTTTAAGACTCTGGGCCTCTTCAGAAGTTGGCAGAGCTGATGCTGGGGTGACGCGTTTGATACCCCTAGAGTGAAAAGTATTCCAGTCACTCACTGTGGAGACAATGAATAAATACTGACAGCATTTTACAGTTGTAGGCTCTTCAATGTGACAGACAGTTGGTAGCTCCAGCTGCAGCGTTTTTACGTAATGGTTCAGTTAACAATTGCAAATAAATACACGCTTAATAAACTGGCGATGACTCTATTACTGAATACGAGCTCAGTGAAGTTATTTTGTCTACTCCCATAATAGAACTGGACAGGAAATGTTAGGGAGGTATTAGTTTTTGTAAACTGAAAAGCGAGCAGCGCTCACGGTGAGGGATGTTGCCTTTTCCCCAAGAATGCTACAACTGCCGCACAGGGCGACTAGCAATCGATTTCCCCTCCAGCAGTGTAGAACATTGTGCAAAGACTTACACAGAATTTGTTCAAATGCCTTTCTTGCAGTCGCATAATTAGCGCGAGTAGCTCATATCTGTATTCCACGTGCACTTTATGGACACACTCTAGGCATGTCTGCACATTGCGTCGCCAGTGATTCACGAGGTGGGATGCGGAAGGGCCGATATAACATTGTGAAACATGCTGTAGTTGCGTCTTGTGATGTAGTGGGGTAGAGAGAGTGGAGACTCGTCTGCTTCTGTTTGCAGACCTGTGAACGAGTGAAGTGCATGACCACAATCCGGCGACCTGCGTTCTGCCTTCCCTCATTCATCTACCCTCCAACTCACTCCCCCCCCCCCCTCCCCGCCGAGGAACACAGTTTATTGCTTAATACGGTTCTTCTCCCCTTAGATGTGGTACACAATTTAATACTTGTTCTTAACGCACTTCATTTAACAATAAACGTTAATTTGATATCATTAAAACACAAGTTTTAATAATCTCTGGTATTTCCATCCCCTGCACCGGATAAAGTATTACACCTAGTGAAAAAATGAAGAGGGCCTTTTTGTACTGGAAAACATTTTTCGATCTATTTAAGATAAGCCCCCCCCCCCCCCCCCCCACACACACACCACCCCCACGCTCACGCCCCACCGGTCAGAATTTTTAGAATGTTCTTCATGATTCTCCCTTCTACCACTGTACAAAAATTTGCAACTGCACAATTTTTATCGCCTTTGTTGACTGGACTACCTCATTTGCACGGTTTTCCAGTATGATTTTTGGTTTTTTGTCTTCTCTGTTTCCTATTTCCTTATCTTTGTGCACTCTGTTGATGAAGACAACATTCCAACACTAAGCAATTGTTGTAGTAAAGTTACATTATGGCTGTATCTCAGACTCGTAGACATAAATTTTTACTACCGATTTTTGCACACTTTGTGAATTTTTGAACACCTGGGTCATATAAGCGCAAGGTACACAATTAAGGTACAAGTATATAACGAGGCGGAAAATCTTTTTATTTTGAACCGTAAGCTACGTAGAATGTATAGAGAAACAAAGTCATTAGGTTTCGACCGCAAGCATTTAAATATAAAAATATTGTGGAATAGTAAACACCTTTCTGGGTCATATTGACCCAAAGACAACAGAAGGGTTAAAGTGTATTGAAGTGTCGTACAATACAATACAGGTGTGTTTTACTATCAGATAATTTCCAAGCTGGTACTTCTGCCCAGAGTAATACGACTAAGTTCGACTTTTTAGGACATTATGTAAAATTTCAGACTTCGTTCTAAAACAAGCCGAAATCCGAAAACGGGCAACTGGACCAAACCTTATCGCCACTGATGATTCTATTTGCACTTGGTACAAACAATAATGCTCCGTCAGAGTTTCTGTAAGAGGAGTCCAACTGAAAACTACAGCGGGAAGATTTGCAGATAAATTGGGTCAAGAAGGTTTCAGGGCTAGTGCTGAATGGCTGTACAGTTCTGCAATCAACACACAGTCTCTGACAGAAAAGTGTATGGGGAAAGTTAAGTGGAGACATCGCAATAGGAAAAACAGTCCATCTAGTTTTTATTTAACCATTACATACACTGTGTGCTGTAATCCTAATTATAGCTCCACGTATCTATTTTAGAAACCATTTCTATGATTCAACTTTCAGTAATTCTGATTGGAACTCGCTCCGATTAGTGAGTTTTCTTGCAATCACTCACGCTTTTAACGCACCACAATTTTAATAATAATAACAATAAAGTGTATAAAATGTTTAACCCTTAACTCACGAGGTGTGGTCTTTGAAACAGTAAGATAATTCTCGAACTCGCTCTCCAAGGTGAGTTGTGGCAGAATACACCCCTTAACCTACTTAAATTGCCACCTTACAATGTTTCGCAGTCGGTTGCATTATCGCCTTCTTTGTTTTTTGTTGACACGTGTTGTTGACAGGTGTCAGGGTCTCATAGACCGCGCCTCGAGAACTACGTACCTGTTTCTTCAGCACGGTAAAGTGCAAATTGTGTTCACAGCTACAGGGGGTAGGCAAAATCATGTGAAAACCTGTACGTACTTGGAAATGGTTTATTAATAAGGGGCTGGACCTCCATTTGCCCCTAATACAGCTGCGATTCTTCTTGTAATACTGGCATATAATGATTCATAGTCTCCAGTGGAATTTTATGCCATTCTTCGATTAGAACCTCTTCCAACTCCTGAAGTGATGACGGAGGCGAAAATCTGTTCCAAAGTCTGCACTCCAATACCTCCCACAAGGATTCGATAATATTCAAATCCGGGGACTGTGTTGACCAGGGAAGGCGCTGCAGTTCAGTTGCATGCTCCTCATACCACGATTGTACTGTACTGGCTGTGTGCTGGGTGCATTATCATCCTGAAATATGGCATCATTGTTGGGGAACAAAATTTTAATCATGTTCACTTAATCGTTGGCTGTAACACGGCCTTTGAGGGTAATGATGGGACCAGCAGAATGCCATGACACGGCTGCCCACACCATCACACTTCCACTCCACGCTTAACCGTTGGAATCAAGCAATCAGGATTCTAGGCTTCTTTTGGCGTTCTCCAGGCGTAAACGCGGTCCGATGTTGGAAATAACGAAAAAGTTGACTCGTCGGACCATATGACGTGTTTGCACTTATCAGACGTCCAGGATTTACGCTCCAGACAACACGTTTTACGCTTCTTTGCGTTGGTTGTCTTCGCTAATGGTTTAGGTATAGCAGCCCGTCCATGAATATTCACTTTATGGAGTTTTCGGCGGACAGTGTCGATAGATACGGGGTCTCGAAGATAGCTATTAAGTTCTGCAGTCACTTTAGCCGCCGTAGCTTTGTGTTGTTTTGATACAATTCCTGTTAGCGTATGACGATCTCTGTCATTAGTTTTGATTTGCGTCCACTATTACGTTTACACGATGTCTTTCCGTGTTTTGTGTAGGCTGTCATGACTGTAGAAACAACTGCTCTTGAAACATTCATTAAGTCGGATGTCTTGGTTATTGATGCTCCAGCTAATCAGGGCCCCACAACCTGCCCTCTTTGGAACTCTCTTAGGTCTTTCATTGCACGTCGACCTCGGCCTCTGAATGCAAATATGAAGTGTGCACTACACGTAAACAAACTGCACTGATGCTTAGTCCGTACTGAACAAGCACAGTCCAGCGCGACACGTGCTTACCTGCGTTGTTGGCCGTCAAACACAACCATCCCATTACTACCACTGGTCACATTATTTTGCCCATCCCCTGTACGTGTCCGTTTTAACTATCTCGAGTTTGATGAAACTTTTAAGTCGGTGGATGAGCAAGGTGTCAATAATACAGATCACGAAACAGACGAAAAAGACGACGATTTTACAATAGCCAGTGATCATAGTTCTGTTATCGAACAAGAGCATCATTCAGAGGAAGAACATCAGGACAATTGTGATGGGGGCTTGCCTGTTTCTGCAATAAAATACTTAAAGGGTTTGGTTAAAATCAAATGCATTCTGAGTGTTGATAAGAAAAATGTAGATTGCGGCACCGAATGTCAATTTCCATCGAGTGGAATTTTCATGTGCAAATTTAAATCCAGGAATGTAGCTTTATGTAGAAATTTACTTACTATAGAGATAATACGAGTATAATTTTTCAGAATGTGAAATTCTGCTCTAACGGTCTGTTTCTGTGTGCTATTTGAAAAAAACAACACAAAAATATGTGGTTTTGTGTGATAAATAGCATAATTCTGCAGGATTTATTTAGTGCAATAAAATAAACAAAGAGCGTTTAAATAACACTTAAATAACTATAAAAATAAATGTTATGTAAATAAATTAAAAAATTCAAATGATTTGTGGCTTGAATCCTTTCAGTCGGAATTACATTCACTTCAGTGTCAACATGAAAATGTCTTCGTAATGGGAGACATGAACATAGGCCTGCTAAGAGACACTCTCTCCGCAATAAACCTAAGAAGTTGCAATAACACCAACATTCTTCCATTAAATAATCAGAGAACCTGGAATCGATGGCATAATTAATGAACTTGGTGATAAACTCACTGCCCTCTATGACAAACATGCACCTGTACGCACAATCCGTGTAAGAAAATCTCCTGTTCCATGGCTGACAACTGAAATACGTCACATTATGAATAATAGTGATGCTGCCTGCAGGCGTTTCAAGGCAGATCCGAAACCCGAGCGTTTCGAAGAATATAGAAAGCTACGGAGCATAGTGAAACAATGCATTCGCAATGCTAAAATCGGGCATGATCGATCCCTTGTATGCAACGATCTGACGCCCACGACTTTGTGGAAGAATCTCCGTAACTTGAGGGTCGGAAAGGCAAAATAGGAAACTGCTTTTCATGTCAGCTAACGAATTAAATGAATTCATCTCTGCACCTCTGAATACCTATACGCCTGATAATTACCAGCCACAAGAATCCCCTAACTAGATAACTAACCACGATACCTTCCATCTAAAACACGGCAAGAAAAGCAGTAATGAGAATCTCTTCCGGTGCGATAGGCAATGACAGTATCAGTATGACCATGATTAAGAATGTTGCCGATATCTTAGCACCTGTCTTAACTGACATATTTAAAATTTCCCTCGTGAGCGGAATATACCCCACTGCATGGAAAAGAAGCAAAATTCGACCCATCCCTAAGATCGAAAACCCGCAACTACCTAGTGATTAGCGATCAATTAGCACAGTGCTTGCTGTTTCCAAAGCATTTGAATGTATTGTTCACGATCAAATCACTGAACACCTGCGTGAATGCAACCTATATGACAAATTTCAATCCGGTTTCCGTAAACATCACAGCACAAACACTGTTCTAATTAAAGTAACGACCTGAAATGTGCCGTCGACAGCCAAAAGACCACGATTTTGACGCTATTAGTCTTCAGCAAAGCTTTTGACAATGTTAGCTTAGGCATATTGTTCGGAAAAATGCAACAGCTTAATTTCTCAGATACTGCAGTGAGATGGTTTGAAAGCTACTTAAAAGACAGGCAGCAATGTCTTGTCTGTGGAAATGAAAAATCTTCCTGGAAACATATCTCCTCGGGAGTGCCACAAGGATCAGTCTTAGGACCACTTTTGTTTATTTTATATGTCAATGATATTTCGTCGGTTCTGTTCTCCTGTAAATATCATTTCTATGCCGACGACCTCTAGCTCTACCTAAGCGTCAGACCTGAAGATATAAACACTGCAATCGCTCACATGAATGATTATCTGTCTTCAGTAGTGACGTGGGCGAAAAACCTGGGGCTTAAACTAAATGCAAAAAAGACACAAGTAATCTTAATAGCCCAACAGAAATTAATAAGTTCAGATTTCCGCGAACGGCTGCCTCCTATTCTGCTCGACGGTATCCTAGTACCATATCAGAAAACAGCTAAGAACTTGTTTGTAACTACGGATGAGCATCTCGACTGGGCAGAGAATACAGTCGCAGTGTGCCGGAGGACGTCCGCTTGTCTCTATGCTCTCAAAAAGTTTCGGAACGTATTTCCACAGGACGCGAAACGCCAGCTCGTGCAAGCACTCGTTCCACCGAACCTCCACTATTGTGAAGTAATTCAACAGGGCACGAGTAGTGAAAACAAAAGACGGTTAGAACTAACCATGAATGCCTGTGTGCGTTACACCTGCAACATTCGCTGATATGATCATGTTAGTGCCTCGTACTCCCAGCTAGGTGGCTGCGGCCGGACAAATTGCGTGACTACTACACTCAATGTCTACTTCACCGGTTACTCGTCGTGCAGGCACCCCAATACCTTGCTTCAGAGATTAAACACTGTTCATGCCATCATAATCTAAACACGAGGTCACTGTTATTTGGTAGCCTAACTGTGCCCGCTCACAGAACAAAAACATTTGCAGATTCCTTCTCTGTTGATGCTGTCCGCCTCTGGAAAAAACTGCCACTGACTTTGCGCAAAATTCAATCCCCTGCTGCTTTTAATAAGAAGCTGAAGTATTTCCTACTATCATCCTCATAACGTTTTCCACAAAATTAATGTATAAGGCCAATCCTCCTCTCTGTCAAATAGCAAAGCTAGTGTCTCCTATCTTGCTCCTTTCTCTTCTTCTATCTCCATTAGCTACGCAAACTTCTTTTCCTTTATATTTCCTTAACTGTGTTTCATCATGTCCGTATTCTTCTCCTCCCTTCACCATCAGTCTCCCTCACACTCCCAGCTGCTAGCACTCCTATCCAAAATCTGTCTTTATCTTAATGTCTAATTATAGCAGTACTTATCATATACGATTATAAACTGTATGTGTATGTATTTTTCCAAGTGTACCTTTGTAATTGTTTATTTCACTTTCTTTAGTAGATGTAGTTTAATATGCCTACTAAAACATATGAAAGCAAAATAAGTAGAATGTCTGGTTAGATGTAAGAGAGGGCCTGATGGCCATAATCTTGCCAGGTTACATAAATAAGTAAATCTCGGTTTCATCATAGGGGACCAGAGGCCCCACGTCGTAGTATACGTTACAGAAAAGTCACCTCGTGAGTTAACGGTTAATGCAGGGTGATTCAAAAGTTACTTGACATTTTTGGGAAACAGATGTTCATTCACAAAGTGCAAGTTACAGATTCATTACACACCACATGAGAGACACACATCAATACTTTTCAATGTGGTGAACTTGAAAATCAACGACAACTCCCATCTCTCTTGCGTGGCACGGAACACGGTCGCCAACATGTATTGTGTTGTTGCTCCTGCTGCATTGGTTATTCGCTGTATCAACTGGTCTAGGCTATTAATCTTTACCTGGTACACCTTTGACTTCATGAAACCCTATACAGAAAAGTCCACGGGCGTCAGGTCAGGAGAGCCGGCAGCCCATAGTACAGGTGCTGATGCGCGCAATCCATATACCAAAAAATGTTTATTCCAAGTTATCCCGAACGATGATTGCAAAGTGCGGAGGTGCGCCTTCTTGTTTATCCTATCCTGTTACAGTTGTGGTTCCAGATAGTGTAGAAGCACGTCTAGATAAATTGTTCCTGTAATTGTCTTTTCGGCATAACATGAAAGGTCCGTATACAATATTTTTGTTTTGGTCACTCCCATCCACACATTGACCATAGGTGTGTCACGTTCCCAATCCTGAACTACATAGTGTCAGCCAAATTGTCGTTTGCAGGACGTTTAGCTCCCTGTTGGGTCGTCGAGGCGGTTGGCCTACTGTTAATAGCATTCTGTATGGCATCTGTGTTCTCTGGTGATGTTACTGGCCTCCCAGAACGTACTCCATCAGCAACATTTTCCGTTCTTTTGAACTTATTCACTAAATTTCTGATAGCCTGCCTTGATGGACCTGGCTTTCTAAATTTCCTCAGGAAATCCTTTTGGACCTCTTGCTATTTTTTCTGCAATTGTGGGCATTCTTCATGAGTATCTGCAAAAAATAAGACATTGGTTAGCGATTTCAAGGAAATGTCTGGGAACTTTTGAATCACGCTGTAAGTAATAATATCGCTACAATTTGTTTGTTTGTACTGTACCTTTATTACTTGCCCTTCAGAACGATCACTGAGCATCTGACGCTGTTCGCGTCCCCTGTATACCGTACGAGGCCTGGTGACAACACTGAACACGAACAATTCCTAATGCACTCTGGTGGCTATTCTATGTCACAGAGGGTTGCAACTCTCATTATTTACACTATAGTGTGTACGCGTTTGAAGTTTCGTTGAAATCTGATCATGCCTTCTGGGTGCTTCCTTTCTGTTTCTCGGACAGTATATATATATATAAAAATATAAACGTTTCAAGTTCAAACGTGTTTTGTGAGAGGAGTCATGACGCTGCGACCCCCCCCCCCCCCCCTTTTCCCGCGCTCTTGTATACGGGCTTGGTACTTACAAGGCGACCTTATGAAATTCCCCTCACCGATTTGATTCATACTAACTAGATGTGTAGGGCACGACTACAGCATATGTAAACAGGAAGAGGCAACTCTCAACTCTTTTCGAGAAAATTGAGTTTGAAAATTTTGCTCTTATTTATGTATTTTATATGGTCGTTGGCACTGAAGAGGTTCACAGCCAAGCTTGTTAAGCAGTTAGTCCCACGAGCGCACGGTCCATGGTTCGAATATCTGTGCCTGCACTTCTATCTTTTTCTTCCCACGTAATTATTGTGACTGTGAAATCTGTCATTATCGATGGTTCGTGTATTATTTTCGTAATCTTTATCCTGAAAAAAAAAGAAAAAATTTTCTAATGAGACTGAAAAAAATAGATAGACCAATAAAATCAGTATAGTCAATTTGGCTACATGTGTGGCAACTATAATGCGTAACCTGTGGAGCACTGTACGAACCAGGATAATACTAATAATAGAAACATGGGAAACAATAATTATTGCGACGTGCAGCACTTGTAACGAACACCGAATCTTTGCATGTGCATGGTTTTTTCACTGTGTCTATTGGAAAGAAAACTTGGGTTATATTCGTAAGCGGTGCTCGGTCATCACACAGTTTCGCGGCGCGCCACGCATATCTGTTGTTAGAATTAGGTGGGAATGAAATAAAAAAAGAGCACTGCAAGCAAAATTCGATCTGCAGACCTTGTGCTTATGGAACTAAGCACTTACTCGCTTGGCTGCGGAATCCTTGACTAAGAGAAAGAACACAAAGTATGTAAGCACGCATAAAATGATCAAACTCTTTTTTTCTCGAAAACGATTGAGAGTTGCGTCTTGGTGTTTGCTTATGTTTAAGTCCAAGTCGTGCCCTGCATAGCCTGTCAATGTGAATGAAACCGGTGAGGGGAAGTTCGAACGCTGCCCTTGTTAGCAGTCTGCTTGGAATTCGAGCGGCGAGTACGCACAACACAGCTTCCAGGATCTGAAGAAGACTACTGGATCGGTCGTCGAAATACTGTGCGTAACATGGAATCGACGACACGGATATACACCCGACGGCGCCCCATCGGTAGCCATTGTGTCAGAAAGTTGGTGTGGCCTGTGTTAGGCGGACCGGCGCGGCCTTGCGGCAGCGAGGTGACGTCGGCACTTCCGCCGCCCACCCGGCCCTTCACCTTCCCGGCGGCTGCATCAATTAGCGCAGCCAACTGGCAGCGCGAGTCCGGGCCACACGGGCGTCCCATTAGAGCCACCGGGCGACGTGGCGCGGTGGCTAGCACACTGGACTCACATTCGGGAGGACGACGGTTCAATCCCGCGTCCGGCCATCCTGATTTAGGTTTTCCGTGATTTCCCCAACTCGCACCAGGCAAATGCTGGGATGTTTCCTTTGAAAGGGCACGGCCGACTTCCTTCCCCGTCCTTCCCTAATCCGATGAGACTGATGATCTCGCTGTCTGGAATCCTCCCCGAAAACAACCCATCGCAACCCATTAGACCCTGCCTATTGGAGCCGGCGCCGCTCACTGCCGTTGCCACGGCGCCCATGCACGGCTCTGACCGCTTCAATCTCACTACGTAGCACTCCAAACGGCAATTACTGCACTGAGAAAAAGTAAAAAGGCGGCAAATGAAGGGGAATATAGACGTCTAAAAAATTACATTGACAGAAAATGCAAAATAGCTAAGTGCGGGGGTTAGAGGATGAATAAAAGGCTGTAAAAGCATGCATGATTCAGTATATATATTTTCCGATCTCACATGTAACTGCTTCCCTTTTTGTAATATATATATATATATATATATATATATATATATATATATATATATATATATATATATATATATGACCCGGCCTTCAAGCCAATAAATAATCAGATTTTGGATGTTAAGTTCAATTTTTTATTAGGAAATACAAATAAAAAAATTAAGTATTTTTAATGATTCTTTATTCTTTATATTTTTTGGTGCATAGCTTCCACTCTTCAATTAAGTACCTTGTGATACACGAATTTTTTTGTTTTATTATCAGGCGAAAGAACAAACAACGCAGATGGTCTTCCGACCCGTGAACATGCCACATATAATTGATCAGGTGAAAAACATGGATATTCCTGATTTAAACCATTAACTTTCGAGGATTGGTCTTGTGATTTGTTAATGGTCATGGCGAGTGCAAGACGGATCGAAAATTGAAATCTTTGAAACTCAAACAGCATATCGGTTGTGATCATCGGGATCCTCGGAATGAGAAAAAACATTGTTCATCAATTTACTTACCACCAAACGCGTACCGTTGCACAGTTTTGGTTGGTTTATGTTTCGAGGCATGATTACCACGGAGCCAGCTTTTAGGCGTAAATAGTGCGGTGGTATGCCAGGCACATCCAAGGAGTTTAAAAATTGAATTGGATACTTGGTGACTTCATCTTCATTTGTTACACAATCAATAGATTTGAATGAATGCATTTTACCAATGATCTCATTCTGAATTATGTAGTTTAGGTCATCTACATCTTTATTCTTAGCCGCTAAAATTGCTCTCTCACTCAACCATTCATTACTTTTGTAATTAGTAATGATGTTTGGGAATACTTTGTTGATAAGTTCGTCTTTCGATGAGACTAAGTTACAGAAATTATGAGGAAATGAAATCAATCCGCTTGATTCTTCGACAGGTACTCAACCATTACCGATAGTCAGCAATTGCTCAGAGAAATCTTCAGCAGATGTATCGTTAAGCGTGGGCATGAGTGACCGAGCGGTTCTAGGCGCTACAGTTTGGAACCGCACGACCGCTACGGTCGCAGGTTCGAAACCTGCCTCGGGCATGGATGTGTGTGATATCCATAGGTTAGTTAGGTTTAAGTAGTTCTAAGTTCTAGGGGACTGATGACCTCAGAAGTTAAGTCCCATAGTGCTCAGAGCCATTTGAACCATTATCATTAAGCAGTACAACTACTGTGTTTGTTGTCAGCTGAAGTTTCTTCACGTAGCGCCATAGATTCGATGTTTTGGGCAAGCATTTATTTCGTCTGCAGCCGTTGATCTTGGAAGTACTGGCAGTGTTTGGCGGAAATCGCCAGACAGTAAAATCATTGCCCCTCCAAAACATCTTGAGTCATTGCGTAGATCTTTCATTGCTCGGTTAAGTGCCTCTAATGCACGTCTATGCGCCATTGTGAATTCGTCTCAGATGATGATATTGGATGCTGATAAAACTTTGGCCATTGCTGAGTTTTTGTAATGTTACATGTTGTTTCTTCAATGACTTGAAGATTCAACGGTGATTTTAATGCTGAATGAGCCATACGGCATCCTTCTAACAATGTGACTGGCTATTCCAGAAAAAGCAACTGCAACCGCAATGATAGATCTCGCACCTAACAGTGGCTAAAACTACTGACATGAGGAATGTCTTGGCAGTTCCACCAGGGTCATCCAGGAAATATAAACCACCATTTCCATCATCAATTGCCTTCATTAATGTATCATAAACTTCCTTTTGTTGGGAGTTCAACAGGGGTACATTCGTTTGGACTACTAAATCTAATTCCTGGTGATCATATTCACGTTCCCGTTCCCATTCTCGATTAAATGCGCGTCATTCATTTCACGATTTGGTACTGGCATTCCTAACCTGACTAATAAACTTCCGCACATGAGGTAACACATGTCTTCGATCAAGAGTAAAGCCTGATTATGTATCTCCTCATTCATTTCAAGATCTTGATTTCTGGAACTGACACGATTTTGATGTAAAATATCTTCTGACATATTATCCTTGTATTTGAGCCACAGGTTAGATGGATTTGGTGGAAAGCATGTTGAAATGATGATAGCAAATAATGTGCGTATCTGACTTGGTGATGCAGAGATAATGGCTTCACCGATTGTCGTATCCCAATGGGTATCGTTTTCTAGTAAATTGAGTTCTTCACATGCAGCACGGTATGTTGGGAATATTATACCATTAACAGTCCGTAGTGTCTCAAAAGACGTTGGCCCACGCACATTTACCATCAACAACCGCAAATAGAAGCATTCATCATGCTTTGGATGAACTGTATACATACGACCAAGAGCATCAGTAGAATGCACATCCGGATAACCAGGAACCGCATGGCCTTGCTTCCGTCGTCGAAAATTCTTCGATGAACCATTCCAAGTGTAATAATGTGGCATCTCCGAGTAAAGCAGAGTTCGTGCAAACGGATCGCTTTGGCAGATCGCAAAGAAACTGGTCAATGTTGTCGCTGGAGGTGTTTCAGCACGTTGAACAACATTCGAAGCCGTGAAATATACTCGTTGATCATTCTCCAGATGCACCGCCAAATGCACAACAGTACGATGACGTTCGTGAATAGGGAATGCGAATATACGCCAAATCACCTCATTGTAGTTCACGTAACGACCAACTTGATACCACGCAATTTCATCGTTGGTATTGGAGGATTGGATGCCAAAAACTGCCATATTGCTGCCTTTCGTGATATATTTGCAAATGTATTTTATGGACTTTACTGAATTCTAATACTCAACGTTGCAATGTGTCTTGCACGTTTTGGAAATAAGTAGCGAATATGAAACAATCCAACTGTTATCGACAACTAAATCCATTCTTTTCACTTTTGTTTTGATAGTTCGACCGTTATCATCGGGTGATCGACGCCGATACACTGGATAACCATCGTTGCCAGTGACGGTCTCCGCCGTTAATTTCCGTGGATATTGTTTTGAGCACTTTCCGTCGACCATGCAATGTGATTGGGGATTGATGGCGCCACACGGTCCATGAATCATATTTGTAATTACAACATCATATAGGTCTGGATCGACTTCGTGATCGGGAATCTCGGCACTTATGATATCATCTATATGGTCTGGTTGAATTCTTCCCACTAACCAAATAAGAATGTGTGCTTGCGGCAGGCCTCGTTTTTGCCATTCGATTGAATACATCCAGCATCGTGTATCTCCAAATACGCGTTGTTTAACAATGTAGTTCATCAGGGCTCGCATTTTTTGCCTGAATACTCGAGCTGTGATGTCGTGTCGATCACTTTATCTTTGTCCGGGAAGTAGCAATTGAACAATTTCTATCCATTTTGGATTACAGGTAAAAGTAATAAAGAGATCTGACCAACCGTAATGACGAACATATGTCATTGCATCTTGCGCATATTCATGCATATGACGTGGACTACCTGTGTACGTCGCCAGCAGAATAGTTAATCTACCTATATTAGCTGCATTTCTTTCAGTACCAATTGCATCACGTAAATGAATATACTCCCCAGAACGCAGTTTGGCTTAGTTTAACCTAATGAAAGTTAAACGCTCCGTTTCTATTTTGACGTACATGTCGACACAATACTGCTGAAACAACCTACGAAACCGCAGCAAATAGTTGTCAGCATTTTGACGAATTAACAAACGATATGGGTAATAATTAATCGAGCTAACTTTCGTTGTACTTTCTTCACCTGAAATTAAAACAGTAGATTTATTATTTCGTATGTAAATTTTTAGCATATTTATCAATGATCGGATTACGTAGTGCAATTTCGCAAGGCTTAGGTACGTGAGCTTACTATGGATATGACTTGCAGTCCCAGAATTATATTTGCTGTACTTTGGTGCATAAGCTTAGTACGTACCTACATATGAGTAACTTGTAATCCTGGCATTACATTTACAAAGTATTAAGTTTTGTGTTAATTTTCGAAATTATATTGTTGTTAATCTATAATTTGAACATAATATATTCATACTGTAAAAAAAATAGGCAATAGACGAAGATCGCGCATAGCCTTTTTATTGACTGTAGGTCAATACAGTGACCACGTAAACATTGTTCCGATAGAGTATATTGTTTAGGTGGCGGGCGGTTTGGATAACTTTTACTAATATATTATTATTATTATTATTATTATTATTATTATTACTGTTTTTTGTATGTTTAAATCGTCCACCTTGTATATCTTCAGGAGTTGTTTTTCTGCCTTTTGTATCACGATACCGCAACCGCGCTAGCGATCTATCGAGGAAATAACATACTTTTAGGAAGAGTGGTCCTCTTTTTGGACTTCAATGACTAATAGGTCTATTACCTGCTACCTAACAGTTCAATGCCGATTCTACTGCTAAACAGCAAAGTGGTCATTTAGCCAAAAATAGCATAACTAAAGCTCGTGGTTCATTATTCCAAACCAGTTCTTAAAAAGCTAATTCAACTGCTACACAGCGAGAAATGATATTCGCTGTAATTTCAGAAGTTATTTCCCTCATCATCTCCGAAGATCCTGGTTTGATATTCATGATTTTTTAATGAAACTACCCTTAAAGTACATTTGATCCAACAAAAAAGAAGTATTTCAATTGGCCCAGTAGTTTCTGAGTAAACCATGAACAAATATTTTTAAAAAATATAAACTTCTGAATCGAGTAACCTCTTTTTTTTAAGTTGGTTGAAAATGACAACATGTTTTACTTTAAAAAAACCTTTTCCCATATGTAAGAGTAACTGTAAATATTGTCACATATACTGTTGAAAAATAAGAGTCCCGCAGTCACGCGTCTTATCCATATTAAGCATAATGTTTGAGGCCATTCACTCCAAATTGCACTACTTAATCCGATCACTGATAATTATAAAGGGGTGAAGATAAATGATTTAAAATCCGTTGCCAGTCATTTTATTTACACAAACAACTCCTAATCGTTTTCTGGTAATAAGCAGTGAAATTGGTGTTTTATTGTAAAACAAAACCAAACAATGTAAAATGTACGTCATGTTGAACTATAATATTGATACTCACCATTCAGTTGGTTTATCATTTTATATTGAAATAATATCTATCTTCTCATTGCCAAAACATCAGCGGGTATTGCAACGTGTCATATAAACGATGTGTTTCAAATATTCGTTGCAGTTGCCCAATTTCGCGACGTGTAAGCACAATATCGCGTGTTTCTAAGTGTTCACCAACAATCAGGATGGCAACTTCATCTATTGTTGGAGCGTTAAATGTGCGTTCGTGTGTTCCAGATGGTCGTTTACCTGCTCTGATCACGACTTTGTAGTCATCATTTGGCATGCGCTCTAAAGCACTCTTGAACAGCCTGACCAACGCATGATGTTCATGAAGTAGTTGCTGCAAATCTTGAAGAGTTGCTCTTTTCATTGCTGCATTGATCTCTTGACGTCGATCAAGTTGTTCTCCCATGTTGCCCATGAAGTATATTTGTAAAAATTTATGCTGTGCATCTTCGAGAGGTAGCGATGATACAGTTCGATGGTGAATCTGTCCTTGTATCTACAAAATAAAATATTACTGATTTATAAACACTTTTTTAAGAATTAGCAAACAGAATACGTATGAATAAGTATAGTAAGTTATTCTTCTACTGTATTGTGTGTAAGTACAAAAATAAATAAATAAATACCTTGAATGTCGGATTAAATCCTCGTTCTTCGATACTGTCTGCCCCAAATGAGGTCATTTGGAAACAACTATTGTATTTTTGGGCGTTTGCAAGAAAATGACGTGATTCGTGTGTTTCGTCGCAAAGCAATGAATGCAATGGCTCAGGTGGCGGAGTCAATAATGGCAATTTCACTTTCCCACTAAGGCAGCACAAAACTTCAATGCGCCACAATACTCGCAAACAACTTCCATCGGCCCAATGCAAACGCAAGGATGCAAGCAGTAATCAGTGCTGCAATCATATCTAAACGCTGCTCGATTCAAATCATCACTTGGTAAATCTCTTCTCGTGTGTCGAAAATTATCTACATGTTGATCTCTGTTGTTCGCTCGACGATTTCGCATTGCCAACTGAGCCGTTTCACGGGGTGCCTCACTTTGCTCTTGTGATTGAGAAGCACGAAGTCGAGCCATACTAACGCGGCGCTCTTCACGGACAATTTGTTGTTCTTCTTCAGTCCTTTCATTCGCAATGTTTTGTATCCTTCTTGCATTACGGCTTTCTCGAGAAATATTCGATCGTCTTGGTCGCAGCGTTGTTAGTGATGATTCAAAGAAAATACAAGTTATTTCTTTAAATTTTCAGTTAATGATATCTACTGATACTTAACCATAGACGTTTAGCTGTCATTTGCGTTTTGTTATTCCATGTCAGATGCGTTTTTGCTATACCAAGTTTTATAGTGACGTTTAGCTGACATTTGCGTTTTGTTATTCCATGTCAGATGCGTTTTCGCTATACCAAGTTTTATAGTGACGTTTAGCTGACATTTGCCTTTTGTTATTCCATGCCATATGCGTTTTTGTTATACCACGTTTTATAGCGGTCGAACGGGATAAAAAGTATCCTATGTCCGTCTCCTGGTTCTAAGCTACCTCTCCACCAATTTTCAGCCAAATCGGTCCAGCCGTTCTTGAGTTATAAATAGTGTAACTAACTAAGATGGGAAACATATATATATATATATATATATATATATATATATATATATATATATATATATATATATGGGAAACATGATACTGCGAGAAGAATTTGACAAAAGAATCCAAGTGGCAACAAGGCCCCTGGAGTAGACGAACATTCCCTCAGAGACGAACATTCCCTCAGAATTATTGAGATCTTTGCGAGAGCTAGCCAGCCATGCAGGATTATTCCGCCTCGTGCACAAAATGCACGAGACAGGCTTAGACTTCAGGAACAATGTAATAATCCATTTCCAAAGAAGGCAGGTGTGAATACTATCGAACAATTATTTATTAATCCATGGTTGCAAAATACTGAACGAATTGTTTACAGGAGAATGAAGAAACTGGTAGAAGCCGAGCTCGGGGAAGATCCATTTGAGATCCAGAGAAATGTGGGGTTACGCGAGGTAATACTGATTCTGCGTCTTATCTTAGAAGACATTTACAGTATTTACAGATAGCTTCTGACAATATTATCTGGAATATACTGTTTGAGAAAAAAGTATGACGGAAGGTTGCTTACAACTTTTACGGAAATCAGACTGCACTTATAAAGACCCGAAGGACATAAAAGTAAACAGTGGTTGAGAAACGAGTGAGACAGGGTTGTAGCCTATTTAAAATGTTAAGTTTGTACATTAAACAAGCACTTAGGAAACCAAGGAAAAATTTGGAAAAGGAATTGCCTATGACATTGTAATTTTATTAGAGACAGCGCAGGATTTGCAAGATGAGTTAAACGGAATGAGTAGTATCTTAAAAAGAGGTTACAAGATGGCCATAACAAAAAGTAAAATCGAATGTAGTCGAATTAAATTAGATGTTGAACGAATTACATTACAAATTCAGACACTGGAAGTACTTGATAAGTTTTGCTAATTGGGCAGCAAAATAACTGATGATGGCCGATATACAAAGGTATAAAATGTAGATTGGCAATAAAAAGGAAAGCATCCCTGAAAAACAAGAATTTGTTAACATCCAAAATCAATGCAAGTGTTGGGAAGTCTTTCCTGAAGGCAATTGTCTGGAGTATAGCCCTGTATGAAACAAACGTAGATCATAATCAGTTTGACACAAGAAGGGAATATGACTTTTGACAAGTGATGCTACAGAATAATGCTGGAGATTAAATGGGTAGGTGGCGTAACTAAAGACGGGTACTGAATCGGTTTGGGGAGAAAGAAACCCAACATTGTTTTATCTATGCTGGATCTCGTTGAACTCCGTTGCTTTACACTTAAAAACTTTAGTTTACCTTGAGACACAAGATGGCAAAGGAGACCTGAGGCCATTGTATATTAATTAATGTAACTTCATTTTTTCTAGGTGGTAGTTAAATCTTTATGACAACAACTCACGGATAGATTTCTAAATGCAAATTACGGTGTTGCTGAAGACACTGGCCGTGTAACAAAATACACTGACGGAAAGAAAAATCGAAACACCACAGGAGCTGTTAGACGTGTTTCTACATCTAAAAGATGATGTGTATTCAAATTTCGCATTCGTCCCATAAGATTGGCGCTAGTAGCGCCACTTCGAGGATGCAAATTAGGCTGGCTTTAAATACACGCCTGTAACGGTCCTGAGCGTTAGTTATCTTTGAGACTGGACGTAGTTAGTTGATGTCAGTCAAGAATGACTCTTAGGCGACAAATATGCCATTACCAACACCTTACCGAGTTCGAACGAGGTCGTGTAATAGGACTACGAGAAGCTGGATGTTCGTTCTGCGATATTGCAGAAAAACTTGGCACGAATGTAGCCACAGTACATGATTGCCGGCAGCGGTGGTCACGAGAATGTACGACCGCAAAAAGACCGGTCTCCAGATGGCCACGTGGCACTACAGAGAGGGAAGACTATCGTATTCGGCGTATGGCTCTGACGCATCATACTGCATCTGCAGTTACTGTTACAAATCGGTTATTTCAAAGACAGCTCCAAGCCAGACGCCTTGGAGCGTGCATTCCACTGACCCCAAACCACACCCACTTGCGACTTCATTTATGTGAAGCGAGAGCTCTGGAAGGGTAGGAGGTCGGTTGTGCTTTCTGATGAGAGCTGGTTCTGCCTCCGTGGCAGTGATGGCCGTGTGTTGGTTAGAAAGAGACCAGTTGAGGGTCTTCAACCAATCAGTCTGCGTGCTAGACAAGCTGGACTGGTCTGGGGTGCGGTTTTGTATGACAGCAAGAGCACTCACGTGATTATCCCACACATCCTGACTGCAAATTTGTACATCAATCTACTGATTCAATCTGTTGCGCTGCCACTCATGAACAGCATTCCGGGGAGGGGGGGGGGGGGACTTTCCAAAAGGATAACGCTCGCCCACACACCGCTGTTGTAACACAGCATGCTCTACAGAGTGTCGACATGTTGCCATGGTCTGTTCGATCACCAGATCTGTCTCCAGTCGAGCACATATGGGACACAACTCCAGCGTCAACCACAAACAGCATTAGCCATCCTTGAGTAGACCGACCAAGTAGAACAGGCATGGAACTCCATGCTACAAACTGATATCTGGTACCTGTGCAACAGAATGCATGAATATTTGCGTGCTTGCATTCAACATTATGGCAGTTACACCTGTACAAGCATGTCACAATTGCAATGGCTTATCTCGCGCTTACATTAACCTGTGATCTTGCAATTTTTTAATCACCTAAATACGTTGTCCAGACAAACGCATATTTCATTACCATACATTAATTATTTTTTTGGTGCTGCAATTTTTTTCCGTCGGTGTAGTTGAAAGCATCTCAAGATGGGCGTGATGGCTCGAAACAGATAATGGCGGTCTGTTTAAAAGTTGTGCAAAATTATGGATGATAGCGGTTTCGCTGAACAGAGTTTAATTTATATGACTGGCAGGGAACATACAACGTTTACGCACATACAACTTTTATAACGTTTATCCACTGTTTCGAGCCGACCGATGTGACCGAACGGTTCTAGGCGCTACAGTCTGGAACCGCGCGACCGCTACGGTCGCAGGTTCGAATCCTACCTCGGGCATGGATGTGTGTGATGTCCTTAGGTTAGTTAGGTTTAAGTAGTTCTAAGTTCTAGGGGGCTGATGTCCTCAGATAAGTCCCATAGCGGTCAGAGCCATTTGAACCACTGTTTCGATGCTGTGGAAATCTCTGACAACTTCGCATGGTGCAGTGTTAGTGATATGGTTTTCATGAAAGCCGGACTGATATTTATCTTATGATTAATGTACAGATAAACAGCGATAGGTGGCTTATTAATTGCTTTATTGCTAGTTTCGCTTTTCAGACGAGAGCAGCTCAAATTATTCGTTGTCTGGACGGCAACACGTTATAGGTTCAAAGCTACGCTCGGCCCCATCGTCAGCACACTTCGTTTTTTTTTCCTTTTACATTAAAACAGTTCACAGAATTACAGCTGAATTCTGACTAACCGAGCAGGTCCTTATGGGGAAGAGCTGTTGACCTTGTTCCCTGGAAGTTGTGTACAGCGAAGCTGTTAGTTATAACGATATTTATCATCTATTTTTAAAACAAATTCAGCCTCAGATAATTTTTGTTATTTGATCTGATGCTAATTCACTTTAAATATTCTACAGACTGCGTTACGTCTATTCAGATGGCAGCAAAGTTTAGAGTATAAATCCAGTGAAAGCCAGATATTCCCTCGGTGTATTCGGTTACAGCTAAATTTTAGCTTTCGGTAAATCTTTCTGCAAGCGAATGAACAAGAAATTTCTCGATCCATTGTTACTGTGCCGTTGTGGACCTATCGTGTAGTATTGTACAGCCGTACACTATGGTGTTCGTAGTGTAAACCTTTTGGGTCTCGTACACAGGGGAAATCTACTAAATGTCATTTTGCTGTAGTTCTTAGTGGACACATGAACATTTTTTATGATAAACATTATCTCCTGAAGAGTTAATGCCCCGCAAGATCGATGTTACAACATCACGACAGGTCGTTGACATTTCACACAAAAAACCGAGATTCGCATTGTTCGGTTATCTTTCCTCTACGTACTTCGAATGAAGAGAATTCTGTCGGTTCACAGTGACGTGCCGGGAGGAGCTGGCTTTAAAGAGCGCCTCCCCCGTCGTCACTCTTAATTCTTTCCTGCCGGCCTCATTAAAGGCAGAACTAGTAACGGGTGCAGAGCTGCATGCAGCCTAAGCGCAGGCAGAGATGCTTACTAATTGAAACAAAAACCTAAGGACTTGCAGAAAGAGAAGCACTTGTTAAGAGGCGACAGAAGATTGGACACGGAAGAGGGACGGTCCTTTTCAACTTTTGAATTACGAGATGCTGAGATCATTAGGGACGGTACGCTCGCAGTAATAAGTGGAAAATGATTCAGATACAGCTGCAGCTGTGAATATGAGGTTACCTCAAGATTACACAGCAAGGACAGCAGACAGCTGCACCCAAAAACTGCATTAGTGCTGAGGACGGAACTAGATGATACGTCAGTAGCGTCGCACATTGCATGAGCGACGTTTATTATTATTATTATTATTATTACTATTATTATTACTTTCTAGTACTTACACCAACACAAATAACAATAAAAATCGTAGACGCTAATGAGCCCAACATTATGAGACCTGCTTAAGGGTCCACGCCCCTCAGCCAACCTGTTCGGTAGAAGGCCCAAGTTTCGTCAAATTAGTACGTTAGGACCTGTATAAGTCCTGAAAAGTAACGGAAAAGGCTACAATTTTGTATATATTTTCCATAACTCACGCTCCACTTGAAGGCAAGTAACAATTAAACTGTTGTGACATACTATAGCCAGTATTTGACATAAACGTTATCACCGCAAAAACTGAAAAACAAAAAGTGTGTTCGTAATTCCATTCCCACAAAAATTCTCTAAAGTACAATTAATTGAAATGTATTTTTCCTTTCTAACATTGCCAAGCAATTTCACCACTATTAATCATTTCAATATCACGTACGAACATTCCTTTCAAGTTTTTTCAGCCTTCCAAAGATGTGTGCCATATGAATTTGTATGTCTATCTAGATTAGGGTGACCAAACGTCCCGGAAAACCGGGATTGTCCCGGTTTTCATCCCTGTGTTCCGGTGTCCCGAAAATTTGTTTTGGGACGCTCAAAAGTCCCGGAATTCAGTTTTTAAATACATTTTGTGAAACTTCCTCAACTTTTGGGGATTTCCCTGTATTAAAGGAAATACTACACAAGAAATTAACATATTTTAGCTTATTTGTCTAAAACCTCCATTGTCCCATACTAGTAATCACAGTATCAGTATTGATACACTCAGGCAATAATTTACTTTGAGCGGTTCTTTGGCCAACAAGTAGTAAGTTGTATTATTGTAGCAGAGCTATGAAAACGTCCGGCTGTCGCGCCACTTACTCACACACTCATTGCCAGAACAGTGTACTAGCTGATGTTTCGTCAGACAAACTGCAATAGTTTTTTTCTCATATTAGTGGTACTATTGCTGCAGTACCGTGAAACGCAATGCCGAAACGTGCCTGCAAGTTCAGTGACTGTTATTCCAAGGAATGGAATTTCATTAAGAAAGGTCGTTTTTTATTACGAAGCAGAGTGTTCCGTATGTAACTGTTTTATTAGTATGAGACGTGGTGACCGTTCCGACATAGTTGATCACATCAGGTCAAAGAAACACATTAACCGATACAGTGCACCGAGCTGCAGTAAAACTCTACAAAATTATTTTGTGAAACATCAGTCAAGTGAAGAGACGAAAGTTCGAGCAGCCGAGCTTACACTAGCCTACCACACGGTAAAACATCACCAAACCTATAGATCTAGTGATTGTACTAATAAGCTTAACAGCATTATGTTTGATGATTCTTCCATTGCAAAAAAGTTTAGTTCAGCAATAACTAAAGTGTCAGCCTTAGTGAAAGGAGTTATTGCTCCCCAGAGTGTAAAGGAAAGCCTTGAATACATTAAAAAGTCTTCTTTCTACGGGATATCCACTGATGCCAGCTATCATAAGGCCACTAAAATATTTCCGTTTGTTGTTCAGTTTTTCGATATTAATCAGGGAATTCAGACCAAACGTTTGAAGGTGAGTTCCCTACCTAATGAAACATCTGACGAAATTTCAAGATTTTGTATGAACACTATCGAAATGTTTGATCTTGAGAAAATAAATGTGTGGCATTTTGTGAAGACAACACCAACACAAACTTTGGTGGTTTAAAAAGACAAGGCAAATGCAACGTATTTACCAAATTAATGGCAACATTGCATGAAAACATTGAAGGCATAGGGTGCCCTGCACATGTTTTACACAATAGCGTGCAGACATCTGCTGACAGTTTGAGCTGTGATGTTGAAACTATCGTCATGAAGTTATACTCACACTTTTACATATATACTGTTAGAACAGAGAGGCTTAAGAAGTTCTGTGATTATGTGGGAACTGTAAATATGAATGTAATGTGTCACTCGAAAACTCAAACTCGCTGGTTATCACTGTTTCCAGCAGTTGAAAGAGTAATCCGCCTGTTTGAACCGTTAAAAGATTTTTTCCTAAATGAAGACAAAGCCCCCAAAATATTGGTTCAGTTTTTCAGTAACCCTTTAAGTGAAGCCTACTTATGGTTCATTCACAGTCAGCCTAGCACTTTGCAGCATGGGATAAAGGAAATTGAGGGAAGCACGAAAAGTGTAATAGAGGTAATTGATGTTTTGAAAAATACTCTGGAAACTGTTACTAAGAGGAAAGAGCAACAGTTCATTTCTTTTAATGTTAAATCTGTCCTTAAAAGAGCAGACGTACCCGAAGCAGCGGAAAGGAGTTTTAGACAAGATGTTAACAAGTTTTATGACACTTGTGTAGAATATCTCAGCAAGTGGAGCGCCTCATCTTTACCCTCATCTCCGGTGTTTGATTGGATGTTACTGAAGAGAGTGCCAAAATGGGAAAGTGTTGAAGAGACAGTTTCTTATTTGAAGAGTATAGAGATTGAAATTGATGATTCCATTCTCTTTGATCGGTTCGGCATACCGACAAATTTTGTTAAAGAAAGTCTTCACACGTGGAATGATGAAAAAACACACCATTGGAATGTCATGAGAAGTGGCTGAGTTTTTTTTAAATCTGTGACTGTCTTCAGCATTACTCTGAGTTGGTAATAATTGCTATTTATTTATTTGCAATCCCAGCCCATAATGCCAATGTGGAAATAATATTTTCGTTCATGAATATCCAGTGGACTGATGAAAGAAACAGAATGGAGGTGGACTCTCTTGAAGGAATCCTGCAGATCCTGTACAACTACAAAATGGATTGTGCCGAGTTTTAACACTGTGTCTCAAAGAACAAAGACATGATCAAGAAGGCTGGAGGCAGTGAAAAATACCCTTTTCTCCAAGGACAGTCAATTCCATCTACAAGTGCTCAGTAATATTAAAGCTCATGTTAATATTAATTGATTAAAAGTTGAATGGCTGTAAAATTTTGTAAACTCGTAATATATTTCTTTATTACTGTATACGTTTATTAAATGTCATTAATTGTACAGATAATCTAGATTATATCAATCTTTTGTATCCTCTTATTAGTTATAATAATCGGGTTAACAAAATGTATCAACAAAACATTAATATTTAAAATTAAGAAACCTGGGTACATGTGGAATGAGGTGTCCATTGGCACCCGGGTGAATGTGTCCCGGTTTTCACCGAAAGTAATTTGGTCACCCTAATCTAGATAAACAGCATCTTTCGCGATAAACTGAGCATTTCGTGCAGACGAATCCATTTCTCCCCCTGTGTTTTCCCATATCAAAACAGTAAAGTAATCTTTATAAGTAGCAAATAAAATCCGTGTTTAATGACAGTTCTAAATTTCGTCCCCAGGACGAAAATAGAAACTGCAGGGAGACAAAATTACGAACATTGTCAGGTTTATTATATCGGACGCTACAGCAATATACGCCAAACCCTTGACTATTAACGATTACACACCAGGAACTACAACAGACGACTGAAATACAGCCCAGTGCTCACACTAGGAATTGCACTGTTAATTTAACTGCCACACTAACTCACCTCAGCATAAAAAATTAATTCCTTCATACACGCAAGCTACACGTGCTCCACCCGACAAACTCCGTCAACAATACAATGGACAAAATTCGCGCAGCATAACATTTGTTACCAAGTGTGGAAACCGAAAATTCTTAGGGGGACGTAATTAGGAGCGGGGACGATGTTAGGGCTCTTTACTTTAAAATAAGCGATTTTTACGATTTTTTTGGAAATACTAATAAAGTAATCAACAGAAATCTTTTGCACATTATTTATTCATTATTTAACAACATTTTCTGATTTTTATAACGAAATTCAATCATCATTAAGCTTCCCAGCTGATGAGTTAAAGTTGCTCTGTTCAAAATGAGGTGTGGCCATGATGGAAGTCTTATCTGAAATTAAAAAAACAAACAATTTTCTTAATCAATAAGATACCGCGCTTGGAATAATAGCTCAGTTTTTTTTTCAAGTTTGGAAAAGTAATAAACTGGCGGCCGTTTGAAACAAAGATGTTGTTTTGTAGTGTGTTTTTGCTCGAGTTTTTTTTGGAGACAACGCTGAGGAGTAATTCACCGCAATTTCAGAGAGATATCATCGTTACACTGTAGCTCAAGCGGACAGAATGAATTGCAGGTACACTAAATTTCTGATATTCCTTTGAATTACTCCTCTGACATGTTCACAAGGAGTAATTGGCTATTTTTTATTTTAATTTATTCATTAGTTATTGAAAAATACGTGACCTTTCTAATTTCAAAAAACCGTGCTATTACTCCGTGTGCAATAAGCTATAGATTAAGAAAATTGTTTTTTTTTTTCATTTCATGTAAGATTTGCTGAATTGCTTCGGACATGGGTACACTTCATTTTGAACAAAGCGACTTTATCTCCTCGGATGGGGAGTGCATAACGATGACTGAGTTTCTTTGGAGAATCAGAAAATATTGTCCAAGAAACAAGAAATAATGTGCAAAAAGATTTATATTGATTGCTTCATTAGGTTTTACAAAAAAATCGTAATACTCGCTCTTATTATAGGCTGACTGAGGAGAATGGACCCTTAATAGCCTGTTGGTTCACGTTTGGACCGCAGTACTGTACAACAGTGAATCTGCGTGGCATTAGGATGGATTCGACAAGCTCTTGGTAGGTTTCCGAAGGTATGTGGCACCTAACATCTACGCACTGGTCACTCAGTTTCCGTAAATTACCGGACCGGTAGTTTAAGGGTGCCCGATAGCGTCCTAGATGTTTTCCACTGGTTCCAGATTAGGTGAATGTGACGGTCAAGACATCAAAGTGAGTTCACTCTCATCTTTCTCAAATCGCTGTAGTACGATTCTGACCTTCTGATAAATACCCGTTATCGTGCTGGAAGGTGCCATGGGCGTCGGGAAGGGACATCTAACATGAATGGACAAAGGCAGTCTGCAAAATGATCACGCAGTCCACATCTATCATAGTGCGTTCGATTACTACTACAAGTTCCATGGAAGCCCAGGTGAATGTCCCCCATAAGACAAAACTGCCTCCACAAGTCTACGTCCCTGGCGAGGTGCATGTTCGGAGCAGCCATTGGTTGGATGACGGCGTATCCAGACACGACCATCGTGTGACAACAAACGTGGTTCATCCTACAGGTGAAACGCTTTCATTGCTCTACGGGTCACTGATGGTATGATACTACAAATGACAGAGGGCATTTACTAGCGACATTTGTCGAAAAAAGTCGGGTAAGTGCGACAGGGCTCGCGAAAAAAAAATCTTTTCGTGTGAGATAATTAAAATCCAAGAACTATCGGATTTTTTTGTTTTGTTTTTGTGTTATGATACCTCACTTCTTGCCAAATTCCATGACTGAAGGTCAATGGGTAGTGCTCTATGGGGTTCGCGAGTATCAAAATATGTGACATAAATGGCCGTATCGTTTGACTGCATTGGTTTAGAAGCTTAAATGGTAAAAGCCGCCATTGCAAAATAGACGTTAATATGTGACACAAATCTTAACCTGATACGTCCAGCCGTTCCTGAGAAAAAGTGCTCCTGACAGTCGGATAAAAAGAAAAAAGTTTTTTCGTGTGATTTAATTGCACATTAACAATTTTCGGAATTTTTCCTTTAGTTGTATTGGGAAATTTTGCTTCTTGCCAAATTTCATGATTACAAGTCAACGAGAAATGCCCTATAAATTTCGAAGAGTGAGTTTGCGGGTGTAAAAATATGTGACATAAATGGCCGTATCTTTTGGCTTCATTGACTTAGAAACTTCAATCTTTTACATCGCCAAGGACTATAGACCTTAGTATGCGAATAAATATGAACGTGATGCGTCTATCCGTTCCTGAGAAAAAGGGTTTTTAACAATCTGACAGACAGACAGCAGACAACTAAGTGATCGTGTAAGGGCTCCATTTTTACCGATTGACGTACGGAAGCGTAAAAAAGAAAATGTTTACCGTTAATACGTTTTCAGAGGAAAAAAAACAGAAATAGAGTTGCCAAGGATCAAATGGAACTAAAAATGAAACTGAATATTTTTATAAAACAAGAAAGAAATTGTACAAGATGTGACGGTAAACCACTTTAGAGTTGCAAGTTACCATAGACTAATAAGATACAAAGTAATGATATGCATATAAGTAGCAAGAAACAAACTCATCAACCAATGAATTAGAAATTTATTTGATACGAATTCATTTAACAATTAATTAAGCAACAAGTAGCATATTACAAAATGTGTACAGACGTTAAGGGTTCATTATTTCACTAAGGAACCATGGACCTTGCCGTTGGTGGGGAGGCTTGCGTGCCTCAGCGATACAGATGGCCGTACCGTAGGTGCAACCACAACGGATGGGTATCTGTTGAGAGGCCAGACAAACATGTGGTTCCTGAAGAGGGGCAGCACCTTTTCAGTAGTTGCAGGGGCAACAGTCTGGATGATTGACTGATCTGGCCTTGTAACATTAACCAAAACGGCCTTGCTGTGCTGGTACTGCGAACGGCTGAAAGCAAGGGGAAACTACAGCCGTAATTTTTCCCGAGGACATGCAGCTTTACTGTATGATTAAATGATGATGGCGTCCTCTTGGGTAAAATATTCCGGAGGTAAAATAGTCACCCATTCGGATCTCCGGGCGGGGACTACTCAAGAGGACGTCGTTATCAGGAGAAAGAAAACTGGCATTCTACGGATCGGAGCGTGGAATGTCAGATCCCTTAATCGGGCAGGTAGGTTAGAAAATTTAAAAAGGGAAATTGATAGGTTAAAGTTAGATATAGTGGGAATTAGTGAAGTTCGGTGGCAGGAGGAACAAGACTTTTGGTCAGGTCATTACAGGGTTATAAATACAAAATCAAATAGGGGTAATGCAGGAGTAGGTTTAATAATGAATAAAAAAATAAGAGTGCGGGTTAGCTACTACAAACAGCATAGTGAACGCATTATTGTGGCCAAGATAGACACAAAGCCCATGCCTACTACAGTAGTACAAGTTTATATGCCAACTAGCTCTGCAGATGATGAAGAAATTGATGAAATGTATGACGAGATAAAAGAAATTATTCAGGTAGTGAAGGGAGACGAAAATTTAATAGTCATGGGTGACTGGAATTCGTCAGTAGGAAAAGGGAGAGAAGGAAACATAGTAGGTGAATATGGATTGGGGGGAAGAAATGAAAGAGGAAGCCGCCTTGTAGAATTTTGCACAGAGCATAACTTAATCATAGCTAACACTTGGTTCAAGAATCATAAAAGAAGGTTGTATACCTGGAAGAATCCTGGAGATACTAATAGGTATCAAATAGATTATATAATGGCAAGACAGAGATTTAGGAACCAGGTTTTAAATTGTAAGACATTTCCAGGGGCAGATGTGGATTCTGACCACAATCTATTGGTTATGAACTGCAGATTGAAACTGAAGAGATTGCAAAAAGGTGGGAATTTAAGGAGATGGGACCTGGATAAACTGAAAGAACCAGAGGTTGCAGAGAGTTTCAGGGAGAGCATAAGGGAACAATTGACAGGAATGGGGGAAAGAAATACAGTAGAAGAAGAATGGGTAGCTCTGAGGGATGCAGTAGTGAAGGCAGCAGAGGATCCAGTAGGTAAAAAGAAATAGAAATCCTTGGGTAACAGAAGAAATATTGAATTTAATTGATGACAGGAGAAAATATAAAAATGCAGTAAATGAAGCAGGCAAAAGGGAATACAAACGTCTCAAAAATGAGATCGACAGGAAGTGCAAAGTGGCTAAGCAGGGATGGCTAGAGGACAAATGTAAGGATGAAAAGGCTTGTCTCACTAGGGGTAAGATAGATACTGCCTACAGGAAAATTAAAGAGACCTTTGGAGAGAAGAAAACCACTTGTATGAATATCAAGAGCTCAGATGGCAACCCAGTTCTAAGCAAAGAAGGGAAGGCAGAAAGGTGGAAGGAGTATATAGAGGGTTTATACGAGGGCGATGTACTTGAGGACAATATTATGGAAATGGAAGAGGATGAAGATGAAATGGGAGATACGATACTGCGTGAAGAGTTTGACAGAGCACTGAAAGACCTGAGTCGAAACAAGGCCCCAGGAGTAGACAACATTCCATTAGAACTACTGATGGCCTTGGGAGAGCCAGTCCTGACAAAACTCTACCATCTGGTGAGCAAAATGTATGAGACAGGCGAAATACCCTCAGACTTCAAGAAGAATATAATAATTCCAATACCAAAGAAAGCAGGTGTTGACAGATGTGAAAATTACCGAACTATCAGTTTAATAAGTCACAGCTGCAAAATACTAACGCGAATTCTTTACAGACGAATGGAAAAACTGGTAGAAGCGGATCTCGGGGAAGATCAGTTTGGATTCCGTAGAAATGTTGGAACACGTGAGGCAATACTAACCTTACGACTTATCTTAGAAGAAAGATTAAGAAAAGGCAAACCTACGTTTCTAGCATTTGTAGACTTAGAGAAAGCTTTTGACAACGTTAACTGGAATACTCTCTTTCAAATTCTGAAGGTGGCAGGGGTAAAATACAGGGAGCGAAAGGCTATTTACAATTTGTACAGAAACCAGATGGCAGTTATGAGAGTCGAGGGGCATGAAAGGGAAGCAGTGGTTGGGAAAGGAGTGAGACAGGGTTGTAGCCTCTCCCCGATGTTATTCAATCTGTATATTGAGCAAGCAGTAAAGGAAACAAAAGAAAAATTCGGAGTAGGTACTAAAATTCATGGAGAAGAAGTAAAAACTTTGAGGTTCGCCGATGACATCGTAATTCTGTCAGAGACAGCAAAGGACTTGGAAGAGCAGTTGAACGGAATGGACAGTGTCTTGAAAGGAGGATATAAGATGAACATCAATAAAAGCAAAACGAGGATAATGGAATGTAGTCAAATTAAATCGGGTGATGCTGAGGGGATTAGATTAGGAAATGAGACACTTAAAGTAGTAAAGGAGTTTTGCTATTTAGGGAGTAAAATAACTGATGATGGTCGAAGTAGAGAGGATATAAAATGTAGACTGGCAATGGCAAGGAAATCGTTTCTGAAGAAGAGAAATTTGTTAACATCGAGTATAGATTTAAGTGTCAGGAAGTCGTTTCTGAAAGTATTTGTATGGAGTGTAGCCATGTATGGAAGTGAAACATGGACGATAACCAGTTTGGACAAGAAGAGAATAGAAGCTTTCGAAATGTGGTGCTACAGAAGAATGCTGAAGATAAGGTGGGTAGATCACGTAACTAATGAGGAGGTATTGAATAGGATTGGGGAGAAGAGAAGTTTGTGGCACAACTTGACTAGAAGAAGGGATCGGTTGGTAGGACATGTTTTGAGGCATCAAGGGATCACAAATTTAGCATTGGAGGGCAGCGTGGAGGGTAAAAATCGTAGAGGGAGACCAAGAGATCAATACACTAAGCAGATTCAGAAGGATGTAGGTTGCAGTAGGTACTGTGAGATGAAGAAGCTTGCACAGGATAGAGTAGCATGGAGAGCTGCATCAAACCAGTCTCAGGACTGAAGACCACAACAACAACAACACGTGGGAAAACAGCGATGATTTTACAGGCACGAACAAAGCAAAAGAAAACAAAATTCTTAGTGGACCTTGGGAGCTATTAAGAGAATGCGAGAATTTCAAGCAAGCAATTGCAGAAAAATTATAGAGTAAGCAGGATGAAACAACAACTATTCGAAAATGTCTCCGAGAGGATGGGAGAAGATAGGCGAAATTATGATAAGAGAAACAATTTTAAAACAACGATGCTGTACATAATGGAAATTCGTAGCCATCACATGACATTCGTTAAGCTGACATACAGTGCAGTAGGAAAAGATGGAAAATGGTATAACCACACGAAGTCTGCTTTAATGTTCGTAAAGTTCAAGAGATGACTGAAAACACAGATAATAAGGAAAATAATGATTCCGCAAGCGATGCCATATGAGATTTATAAAGCCAATCGGAGTATGAAGAAATGAAATAATGGATTTCTTAGCTTGCCCGCAAAGGAGAATTTGAAACAGCTTCACAGACACACTTCACACAGTATGTTGTAGTTCACCTTTCCTAACGTAGGCATAGCAGCCGATCACGTAAAAGAGAGCACCAGTCTTGTTTACGGCGTCATTTGTATTTGAAACGTTCATAATTCTGTCTGCATAAACAGAATAGAGACATTTATTTTGCAAATCATACAGTTAAGGGAAAGCATTGTATGAAAACAGGTGTATAACATTCAGATTTTGTTGTATTTAGTGGATTGTATTCAATGTAATTTACCTTCAAATGATGACTACAGAAGGTTACAAGTCAGATAAAGTAAAAAATAGTTCTAATAATGTGATACTGTATCGGTTGAATTTCCTGAGTAGAGCGAACAATAAATCATGGTACAGCATTTGAAAGTTTCGAAGTTCACAGTCTTCATGGCGCACAGAAGAAAACTGTTATCGCACTTGAAACTGGTGTGAAAAACAACTATGAGCAATTGAAAAACATCAAGTAATAAAAAATGATAAAAAAGTGGTACCAAGTGTATTTTACTATTGTTATTACATTTTATTACAGTATTATCGTGTTAAATGTTATTTGGGCTCCAGTAACACATCTGTCGTGCATATTAATCTTAAATTGTTATTTTCTATTCGTGGTAAACGTACTCCACTACATCCCTAAAGAACATCGGATGCTGATGTTGGAAGCGAGAGTTAGATCCCTTCATTCCCTCAAAACACTGCGAAGAAACTTTCAGTCTACAACGTTTAAAAGCAACAGAATGAGAGTTCAATACTAGGAATAAAACGCAGTACCTGGAGAATCATACACGGATCTAACCCCTAATTATTCACTGAAGCGCCAAAGAAAGTGGTATAGACATGCATATTCAAATACAGAGATATTTAAAGAGGCAGAATAGGGCGCTGCGGTCGGCAACTCCTAAATAAGACAACAAGTGTCTGGCGCAGTTGTTAGATCGGTTACTGCTACTACAATGGCAGGTTATCAAGATTTGAGTGAATTTGAACGTGGTGTTATAGTCGGCGCACGAGCGATGGGACACAGCATCTCCGAGATAGCGATGAAGTGGAGATTTTCCCATAGACCTTTTCACGTGTGTACCATGAATATCAGGAATCCGGTAAAACATGAAATCTCCGACATCACTGCGGCTGGAGAAAGATCCTGCACGAACAGGACCAGCAACGACTGAAGAGAATCGTAACCGTGACAGAAGTGCAACTCTTCGGCAGACTTCAATGCTGGGCTATCAACAATTGTCAGCGTGCGAACCATTCAACGAAACATCATCGATGTGGGCTTTCGGAGCCGAAGGACCACTCGTATACCCTTGATGATTGCACGACACAATGCTTTACACCTCGCTTGGGCCCGTGAGCACCGAAATTAGACTGTTGATGGCTGGAAACATGTTGCCTGCTCGGACGAGTCTCGTTTCAAATTGTATCGAGCGGATGGACGTGTACGGGTATGGAGACAACCTCATGAATCTATGGACCCTGAATGTCATCAGGGGACTGTTCAAGCTGGTGGAGGCTCTGTGGTGGTGTGGGGCGTGTGCAGTTGGAGTGATATGGGACCCCTGATACGTCTTACGTCTAGATACGACTCTGACAGGTGACACGTACGTAAGCATCCTGTCTGATCCCTGCATCCTTTCATGTTTTGTGCATTCCGACGGACTTGGACAATTCCAGCAGGACAATGCGACACCCCACACGTCCAGAATTGCTACAGAGTGGCTCCAGCAACACTCTTCTGAGTTTAAACACTTCCGCTGGCCATCAAACTCTCCAGACATGGACATTATTGAGCATATCTGGGATGCCTTCCAACGTGTTTTTCAGAAGAGATTTCCACTCCCTCGTACTCTTGCGGATTTATAGACAGCCCTACAGGATTCATATTGTCAGTTCCCTCCAGTACTACTTCAGACATTAGTCGAATCCGTGCCACGTCGTGCTGCGGCACTTCTGCGTGCTCGCAGAGGCCCTACATAGTATTAGGCAGGTATACCAGTTTCTTTGGCTCTTCTGCATAAAAGGCGAAGTGTCTTGAAATACACGTATGTCGGTGATCGTGGTGGCATTATAAAGTGAAATAACTGTCAAGATCTCACTTTATTTATCCTCATCAATTGTAAATTACGCGTTTCGGCAGACTTCAGTCATCAGTTTAGAAAATATCGTCAACTTTAACGATGTGAGCATCATTATTTCTTTCTACTTGAATATGTTGGTGGCAGTCTGCCGAAACGGTTAGTTTACAGTTGTTGTGGATAAACAAAGTTCAATATACATAATTTTATCACTATATAAACTAACCACGGAAGCGAATAAATGAGAATCCAATATCCTGCTCTCTCAGAGCACGATATACGACGTAGAGATTTGGCGAAGATTTTCCTCCTTTGTTTGCTCCTGTAGGCCATACTGGTGTTTAAGTACTGGTGCCGTAAGGAGGTGCAAATAATGTGGATTATTTCGAGGTGTGTGGCTGGAGGATACTTTTGAGCAGCAGCAATTCACCTGTCCGACTTCATACCTCCACAATATCTTGCTACGATTACCACTGTAACAGTCTAAATTAATTGATATATTAACTCTCTTTTGAACAGAGTGATATTTACCTATTCTTTCTTGAAGGAAAGGATGCACCATCCAGCTCCGTGATAGAGAATGCAGCATAATACAATCATAAATAATGTCGCTTTGTTTTCCGCAGTTTGCAGGCTACGGTGTATCCAGGAATCATTTTCAGTATGAAGCAATTTAGAAATGAAAGAAACTACCCCCCTTTCCAGAAGATATATTATAAAAACCTTTACACAAATATATTTTTTTGTCGGACAAACACGCAATACGTCCACCCGCGCTCACGGACGGGAAGAGTCAGATTGTTGATGAGTGAAAAATTTGATGGCGGCTTAAGGAAGCATTAGAATAGAGATATATGTTCATCTTTCTTTTCGCACATATCTCTTTTTGGCGCAGTCATGTTTATATCGCATCTTTCCTCTGCACAGTGTTCCGATACTTATTAAATGACATACATCTTTTGGCTAAACCAATATAAGATCTATTACAAAGTTGAGATCACCTGTGGAGATAACACCTTTGACAGCGAATGAGTAGCTCTTATGATAAAAAAAAACTGTCCCCGTCTCTGCGAAAAAGTACATAGCCATTGCGGGGAAATAAGTGTAAATCCCTGATTGTGTGTCAACACGGAAGATCTGCAGAGGTGCAAACACTGTACACCGCGCAACAAAATTAAAGGATCACTGTCTCCCAATCCGTCGCATAAGTATGAAATTGAGCTCAAAAGATGCTGACAACCCTCCTCTGTAATGGCACAAAATCTTGGCGCCCTGCGACGTCACGCTCGGACTCTGCGACGCTTCAAACAGCAAATAGTTGACACATGCAAAAAAGGCAATAGCTCAGAAGTTCGTGTAAGCTATAAGGTGAGCTAATATGTCACATTGGCACCAAATTTCACCACCATGTAAGTATTCCACAATGCGAAGATCGTTACACGGCCTCTTACCCACATTTCACCTCTCCTTTTGACGCTTTTGTGATGGAGGTCATAACCGTGAAACACAGCGTTGATATCACGCGTTTTCTTGTGGGTGGCTGACGAAAACATTTAAGACACTTCGCCACTCAGAATCGATCGAAAACGCTTTAGGGGGTGGCACAAAGCACGTCAATGAAACCACCGCTTCACTTGGGACATTGATTGCCACACATTTCGCGATCGAAAACGACAGTCCGAAATGCGATAAGCAACAGGACGACTTTCCTCACAGCGTTCGAAACTGCTGCCGCCTCTTGCGAGTTTGGACCCTACTCTAATGTCGTCGTGAGGCTGCAACCCCATTGAACGTTATCTGACCCCTGTGTAGCGTAGCGCGACCGCAGTTTTTGCTCTGCTCCACAGCTTGCAATCACTAGAGATTGTTAAAAAGCATTGGAAGAAATCTGAAAGTGATCTGCAGCAGCGAAGGGTTCATGTGCTTTTTCGTCCCATCTTTTTCGCTCCCTCCTATGTCGTGATAAAGGGTTCAAATGGTACAAATGGCTGTGAGCACTGTGGGACTTAACTGCTGAGGTCATCAGTCCCCTAGAATTTAGAACTACTTACACCTAACTAACCTAAGGACATCACACACATCCATGCCCGAGGCAGGATTCGGGCCTGCGACCGTAGCGGTCGCGCAGTTCCAGACTGTAGCGCCTAGAACCGCTCCACCACTCCGTCCGGCCGTGATAAAGGGGGGGGGGGGGGGCGGAATAGGGAGAGGGGTACGTGCAACAACAAGATGTGCGTAAATAAAACAGCAAAGGGTTCCTGTAAGACCTCCCAGTTCGGCAACACTCTCTGTGCCATCCACGCACCTTGTTTGAGCACGTTACAAATGTACCTGTCGGAAACTTCGACACACATTCAGCCTCGTGTCTGCTCTTGCGCCCGGAGGTAGGCAACACTGTCGACACCCTCAGGTGATGTTTGCCTGCCTTTAAAATGGTTCAAATGGCTCTGAGCACTACGAGACTTAACTTCTGAGATCACAAGTCCCCTAGAACTTAGAACTACTTAAACCTAACTAACCTAAGGACATCACACACATCCATGTCCAAGGCAGGATTCGAACCTGCGACCGTAGCGGTCGCGCGGTTCCAGACTGTAGCGCCTAGAACCGCTCGGCCACCCCGGCCGGCTGGCTGCCTTTAGACGCTAGAGCAGGTGTAAGGCAGAATGTGAAGTTCCTCACACGTACATTTGTAACATGCTCAGCTAAGGTGTGCGGGAGACACCGAGGATGTTGCCGATCTGGGGGTCTTAGAGGGACCCTCTGCTGCTTTATTCACGCACATCTTAATGTTGCACCCCTCCTACTCCCTACCTCCCATGATTACGCCATAGGAGGGCGCGAGAAAAGAGGGATGAAAAAGCATATGAATCCTTTGCTGCTACGTATCACGTTCGGATTTCGTCGAATGGTTTTAACAATCCCTCGTGATTCCAAGTTGTATAGCAGAACAAAAATTGCGGTCGCACTACACTTCACAGGGGACAGATACCGTTCAGTGGGGTTGCAGCTCCACGATGCCCTTAGAGTAGGGTTCAAACGCCCAGGGTGCGGCGGCCGTGTTCAGCGTTGTGAATAACGTTGTCCTGTTGCTTATGGCACTGCGGACTGTCTTTTTCGATCGCGAAATGTGTGGGAATCAACGCCCCAAGTGAATCGGTTTTTTATATAGAGATGGGGCCCCTCCACGCCGCACCAACGTGGTGACCAAACCAAAAGTTCTACTGTCACCTCCGTCAACATGTTAGTTATCTAGTAAGTGGATCACAGGATGCTGGGCTGTGATGTTATCCGTGCGTCTGGGTAAGACTACGCATTAACACGGTCCATAAGGTGATAGATAGTGGACGAAACGCGAGTGAGGGTAGCGATTTGAAGAGCAGAGGGAAAAAAGTGCCATGGCTCGTGCCGTGGGAAAAAAACCTCTGCGACTGTGGGATGGGTAGTAAGAGCAGTAGTGGCTTACTGGCTGCGATAGTTCATGCAAGGTTGGGTTTGTTAGTATGGGTATCATGCATCATTAGCGTGGCAAGCGATGGCGATGTATCCCAGTTGCTGCAGCCGCTACATTCCTGGAACAATCGAGATCGTTATATAGTAGTGGGAGATCGGCCATAGATCATCTCACTGTGTGGGGGATGTGTGGAGCTTGTCTGCATGCAGTGTACGGTACGGCTTCCCTGCGTGGTGCCAGTTATTAGGCAGTGTGTTCCAGCTGGATATCCAGTAATGGCGTCTGATTAACAGGGGCTCACCTGTACCGTTGTGTTTGCGTGTGCTTGGCCATAGATGTTAGGTCCTTACAAGTATGTCTTTTGGTTTTTTATGTTTCCATCTATGGTTATGGTCGTAGTTCCCCAGATTCAGAATAAACGGGTTCTGCGAATGTCTGGAGTTTCTGTATAGTTTTGTGGTGAGTTTGTGGATTACCTCCGTGAGAGTCTCAAGTCGGTATTCGCGGAGAAGGTCCGCCATGCGTGTGTATCGTGGAGCATTTCTTATGATTTTGAGTACTTTGTTTTGTATGAGCTGCAGACGGCGCGGGCGTGTGGGCGCAGCGTATCCCCAGACAGGAGCTGCGTACGTCATGAGGGGTCGAATAAATGTCATGTACATGGACCAAGACACCCTTCTGTTCAGTGTGCTACGCCTGTTGAGCATAGGTTAGAGCTGTTTGAGCCTCGCGCTAGCTCGGTTGGTCATGTGTTGTATGTGGTCCCCCCAGAGTAATTTCCGGTCCAGCCAGACACGGAGGTATTTCACTTTCTCACGGAAACGTATTGGGCGTGCATGTAGAGTTATTGGTGATTTCATTGACTCAGTTTATGCTCCCATGCTCCCCCTGAGGCCTTTTCGTGTCGACTCTGAGCGGCGGTGTGTCTGAGATGTTCCTGGGTCACCCATCAAAAATCCGCACGTTTTCAACGCTGGGTGTCGCTGTTCTGGCCTCTATCGCAGTGGCGTCAAAAGAAAGGACGAAGTGTGACGACCTCCCCATCGTATGACACGTCCTTGGCGGGGTGGTACGGAATTGTAGTGAAATTTTATGCCAATGTGACATCATTAACCTCGCTTACAGCTCACATATGTCGACATCTCGCTGTTTGAAGCGTCGCCGAGCCAAATTTCAAACTTATTCTTCGGAATGGGACATAATTACGGAGTTTCGAAAATGTGACCCTTTAATTTGTTGCACTGTGTATTTTGCACAAGTCTGGTCAAAGGCTCAGCACATTAGGAGGCGATATTTGAAAAGGTAAAGTGTCATCAACCCGAATGGTGGTTTCAAAACCGAGCCCTTCACTCGGCCTGGTCCTATAAGAGGTGGAGTGCCCTAGTCTTCCATCGACCTTTGAATCGATTTATCCAGCCACCTACAAGGGGAATTAAATTTGAGTGGACTACGAATCGCACAGCATCTAGGCATTTTTCACAGTGACAAAGCATTGCCAGAAGTGAGAGAAAGGTCAAAGGAAAAAAAGTCTTCGGACTCACTGCAAATTGAAACCCGAACCTTTACATTTATAGTATGACATTTACCCGTCGGAATTCTGCTGGTACTTACAGGGAAGAGGCTCGCGTTCAACGGTTTGTATCTACACCTATACTTCGCATGCTATCTTTTGGTGTGCCGCGGAGGGTACTTTGTATAGTGCCACTGTAACTCTCCTACTAGCCCTCCCCCCCCCCCCCCCTCCCTTTCCTGTTCTAGTAGCGAATAGTCGGCGGAAGGAGTTCGAATCTCTCTAAATTTATCTGCATTCTCTTTCCGCGATAGATTTGTAGGAGGATGCAGTATATTGGTTGACTCATCTACGCATATACCCGTCGGAATTTTAACACTAAACCACAGCGTTATGCAGAGCGATTATCTTGCAACTTGTGCCTCTGAAGTTGGCTGAGCACATCCGTGACGCTTACTAAAGGAACCTATAACAGAATTCGCTGTTCTTGTTTGGATCTTATCTCTATCCTGAATCTATCATTTCACGTACCGAACCCACACTGGCGAGCAATATTCAAGTGTTGGTGGAACTAGAGTTTGGCGAGCTATCTCCTTTGTGAATGGACTACACTTTCTTCCAATGATTCCCATTATGACATCTGCATTACCAGCGATTAGTTTTGTGTGGTCGTTCCACTTTAAATCGCCCAGCACGTCTACTTTCAGATATTTTATAGATGTTGCTTCCACTGATTATCCTTTACGATGAGGATCAACCACCAGTCTCTGCCGTAATCTTCTGCAGTGTTAGATGTATTTTGATACAATTTTCAAGCGTTGTAACTTACCTATGTACAACAGCATCATCTGCATAAGACTCACGCAACTTCCGACGTTATCTACTAAATCCTTTATAGGTCTACTGCGAAAAATAATGGTTGTGTAACATTTCCTTAAGGTACGCCTCAAGTTACTTTTACGTCTGAAGATTTCTCAGCTTTAGAAAAGACATGTTGTGTTCTTTTCATTAGGAACTCTTCACTTCAATAATAAGACTGTTCTGATTTTCTGTACGCTCGTTTTCTGTTCGTTTGACGGCAGTACGGAACTGTATGGAATGTAATCTGGAAATCAATGACCAAGGCGTCGAAGTCGATATCATTAGCTACGTTCGGTCTGGCCTATAGGAGAAAGACAGCCGCGCGGAGTGGCCGCGCGGTTAGAGACGCCATGTCACGGATTGCGCGGCCCCTCCCGCCGGAGGTTCCAGTCATATCTCGGGCATGAGTGTGTGTGTGTGTGTGTGTGTGTGTGTGTGTGTGTGTGTTGTTCTTAGCATAAGTTTATTTATTTATACGTGTCCAGAACAGAACATGTTATACATAATATATCATACATATACAGGGTGGTCCATTGATCGAGACCGGACCAAATATCTCACGAAATAAGCGTCAAACGAAAAAACTTCAAAGAACGAAACTTGTCTAGCTTGAAGGGGGAAACCAGATGGCGCTATGGTTGGCCCACTAGATGGCACTGCCATAGGTCAAACGGATATCAATTGCGTTTTTTTAAAACAGGAACCCCCATTTTTTATTACATATTCGTGTGGTAAGTAAAGTTCGTCCCCTGAGATTTATCCCCATTTCCTCATGTTCATCCTAAACCGAGATACTCCAGTTCTCAGGCTACTGAGGATCTTGCATGTCACGTATGGGAGGTGATGGCCTGGAGCAAGTTCTTCTTTGGGGTTGTCCCAATATTTCTCTGATGATGAGCTATACCAGAGTTGTATCCTACGGTTTGCAGGTATTGTCTGGGTTGGTTGCGTTGTCTGGAGGAAACTTTTTCTCGACTTGAGTCTTGGTGATTGGTGTTCTGTTCCAAGCAGGGGGTGTCTTTGGTCCGTCTCCGGCTTCTTTCTTTCTGTTTCAGCTGCCGTTCTCCTTTGGATGTATGGTGGTGCTACGCCTATGAGGTAGTAGATTTTGTTAACAGGGGTTGCCCGCAAGCAGCCGGTTACAATTCGTCCTGTTTCATTTAGGGCAATATTTACCTCAAAACAAGACATGGTTGTCTCACTGGGAATTCCGCGATCGTTCATTAAGTAAAATATGGCGTTTCAGTCTTCGATCGCTATTCTTTATTTTCAATTACCGGTTTCGGGCTAGCTGCCCATCTTCAGATCTGTTAGACAATGTTAAAAATGTAATTAATAAGAGAGATACATTTAGTGATAAAAATATCTTAGTTTACGAAAAGAAATTTTGGAACGTATTAAATGCCAACATACCATATGTTGTAGTTACAGAGTAGCTTGTCCGTACAGAACACACAGTTCACTGTCATAAGTAAAGTAAATTTCAATCTGTTAAAACATTATATAGCAGTATTTAAGAGTAACCTGATTGGTAACAGTAAAAAGTGCCCTCTAACTATAACAATTGTGCATCTGTTATTATTTCGCCGTATATATTAATGGCGCATATTCTTTTTAATAAAACAATTTTTAAGGTAATAACATATGAATAATCATTTTGAGTGGACCATGAAACGAAAAATTTTTACATTAATTTAAAATTTCTTTATAAAGAAAATAAAATATAATTAAAATGTTCTTTCTGCAACTCATCTTCCTGTAGTGGCAATCTGAGGGCTCTGTTGCACATTGCATGAAAGTACGCTCTTTTATGCTGTGCCGGGTGGTGCGACGTCGCTACTATGATGTTGTCGGAGCAACAGCACAGCATAAAAGAGCGTACTTTCATGCAATGTGCAACAGAGCCCTCCGATTGCCACTACAGGAAGATGAGTTGCAGAAAGAACTGGGTATTATTAAGCAAGTAGCAGCAGCTAACGGATACAGGACACAAGATGTTACACGTATGTTTAACAAAATCAAAAACAAATCCGCGGGCATCAGTAGCGATTCTAGGAAAATTAAAGTTAAGAAGAAGTTTGTCACCCTGACATACAAAGGGCGTGTGTCGGAAAGAATTGCAAAATGCTTTCCAAAAAACGTCGCAGTGGCATTTCAGAACGAAGGGCAAATGGCACATAGATTAAGACATAAACCAGCAACGACGAAACAAATGAAATACAATAATTCCGGAGTATATAAGATTAAATGTGCTGAATGTGACAGTTATTATATAGGACAAACAGGGCGGAATTTTGAAATTCGATACAGGGAAAATTGCAGTCATAGCAATCGAACAGCATTTGGAACACATGTAAAAGAGAGTAGACATGAAGTGAATAATATAAATGAACAAATGGAGGTGCTACATAAAGCTCCAAAAAGTCTCTATCTCAACGTGCTCGAAGAGATTGAAATATACGCACATCAAAGATAAACCCCAGGCCTACTACTTAATGAGCAAAGTGATTTTATGCACAGGAATTATTATGAGATTTTTAAAGACCTGTTTTAGGCTTACTCTTGAATGCAACAGCACGCCCCAGTAAGAAACAGCTACAGCGGAACGGCCCTCAGCGTACTGGCGGCGAGGTGAATTGGGCGCGGCGCAAGACGACTCGGCGTGGCGTTGTATACGTTCTGACGTAGGGAAATCCACTCCACCACCAATCAAAAACAAAGAAGAGCAAACCCACATTTTCGGAAGAATATCTACATTTTAATTATATTTTATTTTCTTTATAAAGAAATTTTAAATTAATGTAAAAATTTTTCGTTTCATGGTCCACTCAAAATGATTATTCATATGTTATTACCTTAAAAATTGTTTTATTAAAAAGAATATGCGCCATTAATATATACGGCGAAATAATAACAGATGCACAATTGTTATAGGTAGAGGGCACTTTTTACTGTTACCGATCAGGTTACTCTTAAATACTGCTATATAATGTTTTAACAGATTGAAATTTACTTTACTTATGACAGTGAACTGTGTGTTCTGTACGGACAAGTTACTCTGTAACTACAACATATGGTATGTTGGCATTTAATACGTTCCAAAATTTCTTTTCGTAAACTAAGATATTTTTATCACTAAATGTATCTCTCTTATTAATTACATTTTTAACATTGTCTAACAGATCTGAAGATGGGCAGCTAGCCCGAAACCGGTAATTGAAAATAAAGAATAGCGATCGAAGACTGAAACGCCATATTTTACAATATTTACCTGTTTGGCATGGCTGGAGCTTTGCCGTACAGGTGCTGCATATTCAGCAGCGGGGAAGCACAAAGAAAGGGCAGATGTGCGGATGATATGAGGATGTGCTCCCCAGTTGTTGCAGGTCAGTTTCCTAATTATGTTATTCCTAGTAGAGACTTTCATCTTTGTACCTGTGCAGTGGTCTCTGAAGGTGAGGGGACGGTGCAACTTCACTCCGAGATATTTTGGGGTGTCACAGTGGGTTAGCTGTTGACCTCTCCAGGCTATTCTCAGTTTCCTCCGAGTTTACATTAGTTTAAGTAGTGTGTAAGTCTACGGACCGATAAGCTCAGCAGTTTGGTCCCTTAGGAATTCACACACATTTGAACCTTTTTGAGGAAAGACTGACATTATCTTATTGAAGGAGCGCTTACCTTACTCGTCCGTAGAGTTTCCCAGGAGGAATGGTCAATAATCAGGGATATTATAGGAAGCATCATTCGAAGCAACAAACTCTACTAGACATGGGTTGTAAAACGCGTACTTTAAGAGCTATGAGCGTTTCACTTTCAATACCTGAAACATATCTCTTCTAGTGCAAGTTCTTTGGTTTCCATATTTTGGGAGGAGGCAGCATATGGACAAAAAAAAAAAAATAAAAGAACACTATGATCAAACAATGGCCTTAAAGCGCATTCCTTAAGAGCTATGTGTAAAATACACTCCTGGAAATGGAAAAAAGAACACATTGACACCGGTGTGTCAGACCCACCATACTTGCTCCGGACACTGCGAGAGGGCTGTACAAGCAATGATCACACGCACGGCACAGCGGACACACCAGGAACCGCGGTGTTGGCCGTCGAATGGCGCTAGCTGCGCGGCATTTGTGCACCGCCGCCGTCAGTGTCACCCAGTTTGCCGTGGCATACGGAGCTCCATCGCAGTCTTTAACACTGGTAGCATGCCGCGACAGCGTGGACGTGAACCGTATGTGCAGTTGACGGACTTTGAGCGAGGGCGCATAGTGGGCATGCGGGAGGCCCGGTGAACGTACCGCCGAATTGCTCAACACGTGGGGCGTGAGGTCTCCACAGTACATCGATGTTGTCGCCAGTGGTCGGCGGAAGGTGCACGTGCCCGTCGACCTGGGACCGGACCGCAGCGACGCACGGATGCACGCCAAGACCGTAGGATCCTACGCAGTGCCGTAGGGGACCGCACCGCCACTTCCCAGCAAATTAGGGACACTGTTGCTCCTGGGGTATCGGCGAGGACCATTCGCAACCGTCTCCATGAAGCTGGGCTACGGTCCCGCACACCGTTAGGCCGTCTTCCGCTCACGCCCCAACATCGCGCAGCCCGCCTCCAGTGGTGTCGCGACAGGCGTGAATGGAGGGACGAATGGAGACGTGTCGTCTTCAGCGATGAGAGTCGCTTCTGCCTTGGTGCCAATGATGGTCGTATGCGTGTTTGGCGCCGTGCAGGTGAGCGCCACAATCAGGACTGCATACGACCGAGGCACACAGGGCCAACACCCGGCATCATGGTGTGGGGAGCGATCTCCTACACTGGCCGTACACCACTGGTGATCGTCGAGGGGACACTGAATAGTGCACGGTACATCCAAACCGTCATCGAACCCATCGTTCTACCATTCCTAGACCGGCAAGGGAACTTGCTGTTCCAACAGGACAATGCACGTCCGCATGTATCCCGTGCCACCCAACGTGCTCTAGAAGGTGTAAGTCAACTACCCTGGCCAGCAAGATCTCCGGATCTGTCCCCCATTGAGCATGTTTGGGACTGGATGAAGCGTCGTCTCACGCGGTCTGCACGTCCAGCACGAACGCTGGTCCAACTGAGGCGCCAGGTGGAAATGGCATGGCAAGCCGTTCCACAGGACTACATCCAGCATCTCTACGATCGTCTCCATGGGAGAATAGCAGCCTGCATTGTTGCGAAAGGTGGATATACACTGTACTAGTGCCGACATTGTGCATGCTCTGGTGCCTGTGTCTATGTGCCTGTGGTTCTGTCAGTGTGATCATGTGATATATCTGACCCCAGGAATGTGTCAATAAAGTTTCCCCTTCCTGGGACAATGAATTCACGGTGTTCTTATTTCAATTTCCAGGAGTGTACATCTTTTCTGAAACTTCTTGGCAGATTAAAACTGTGTGCCGGACCGGCACCTTTGTTTTAACCTGCCAGGACGTTTCATATTAGCGCACACTCCGCTGCAGAGTGAAAATCTCATTTTGGAAACATCCCCCAGGCTGTGGCTAAGCCATGTCTCTGCAATATCCTTTCTTTCAGGAGTGCTAGTTCTGCAAGGTTCGCAGGAGAGCTTCTGTAAAGTTTGGAAGATAGGAGACGAGGTACTGGCAGAAGTAAAGCTGTGAGGACGGTTGTGAGTCGTGCTTGGGTAGCTCAGATGGTAGAGCACTTGCCCACGAAAGGCAAAGGTCCCGAGTTCGAGTCTCGGTCTGGCACACAGTTTTAATCTGCCAGAAAGTTTCATATCAGCGCACACTCCGCTGCAGAGTGAAAATCTAATTTTGGACACATCTTTTCTACCGAACAAGTGCTCGTTGCTGTAAATGTACGCATTTTAGAGCCCATTTTACTACATTTTTTGCTTCGAATCATCGTTCCTCCGACTGAGCAGCGTTGCTGCATGGCGGCAGCTGTCAGCGTTGGTCAGTGCCGTGCTAGCTTTATGTAAAACACACTACCGCTGCAGACTTGCAGAGCAACATTGACAGCTTCACCGCGTATGTCAGATACGCCGCCAATATGCGTGCGTGCCAACTGTGCTACGTGCGACTCACGTCAGCACGGCTGTTTATGCGATGGGATCTCTCTTTCTTGACGTTTTTCCCCGGCGTCACTGTTTGCAAGTGGAGACGTACGTTCATTCTGGATTTAGCAACTGCAAACACTGTGACTCGGTACTGTAGGATATATACCGACCGACGTAGCGCAACAGTTAAAACATTACACATTTACGTACACCAGTGTACAAAACGTATGGGCGAAAGTAACTTCCGCGTAATGTGTCACTGCCAAGTGAAATGAAATGAGCGTATGGCATGGTTGGCCGGGAGGCCCCGTACGGGGAAGTCCCGCCAAGTGCAAGTCTTATTTCAGTCGACCCCACGTTGGGCGACTTGCGCGCCGATGATGAGGATGAAATGATGATGAGGACGTATGGTCCAAGTTTCATCGAGCACTGCCAAGTAACAGCTCGATGAAGCTTGGACCATACGTAGAAAGAACTGCTGCAATGCCGTACAGAAAGTAACCGAAACAAGTACGAAACGAAAGAAAGATAAATGATACTTTTATTCAAGGACAATGATTATACTGCAGTCACTGCAGTTCTTGGTAGTCCCTTGGACACTACAGAAGGCGGAACATAGGGTATGATCTCTACGAACGGCAGGCAATGCATGCTCTGCAGCGTGCTCCCTTGCTGGACACGAGTTTGGTAAGGAGTTCCTGTGATAGGGTGTTCCATTCCTCCAACAGCACGGTTGAAAGCTGTTTGATGCTCGTTGGTGCATGTGGATATGCAGCAAAACGACTCCCCAAAGCATCTCAAACGTCCTCAGTGGGTTTAAGTTGGGGGAATGGGCAGGCCAGTCCATTCGCCGAGTATCCTCTCGTTCCGAGAGCACCAAGTGCACTGTTATCCATAAAAATGAAGTCAGGGCCGAACGTACCCCTGAAAAGACGCACGTGGGGAACGAGTACAGTGTCACAATAACGTGAACCTGCGAGTGTACCGTGTTCAAAGATCTGGAGGTCATACACTTATGCAGAATTAGGCCCCCCGACACCATAACATCTGAACCACTAGATCGATCATGTTCGACAATGCTGCACGTAGCTTATTTTTTATTTATTTATTTATTTTGTTTATTTATTTATTTAACCTCGCAAGATTAGGGCCAATATGCCCTCTCTCACATCTAACCAGACATTCTACTTATTTTACTTTCATATGTTTTAGTAGGCATGTTAAACTACATCCAGTACAAAAGTGAAATAAACAATTAAAAAGGCACACTTGGAAAAATACATAAATATACATTTTATATTCGTAGATGATAAGCACTGCTATAATTATACATTATGATAAAGACAGATTTTAGATAGGAGTCCTAGCAGCATGGAGTATGAGAGAGACTGATGGTGAAGGGAGGAGAAGAATAGAGACATGATGAAACATAGTTAAGGAAATATAAAGGAAAAGAACATTGCGTGGCTAATAGAGATAGATGAAGAGGAAGAAGAGAAAGGAGCAAGATAGGAGACTAGCTTTGCTATTTGACAGAGGGGAGGATTGGCCTTGTACATTAATTTTGTCGAAAACGTTATGAGGATGATAGTAGGAAATGTTTCAACTTCTTTTTAAAAGCAGCTGGGGATTGAATCTTGCGCAAGGTAAGGTGCAGTTTGTTCCAGAAGCGGTCAGCGGCAACTGAGAAGGAGTTTGCAAAAGTTTTTGTTTTGTGAGTGGGCACAGTTAGGATACCAAATAACAGTGACCTCGTGTTTCGATTATGATGGCATGAAAAGTGTTTAACCTCTTAAGCGAGGTACTGGGGTGCCTGCGCGATGAGGAGCCGGTGAAGTAGACATAGAGTGTGGTAGTCACGCAATTTGTGCGGCCGCAGCCACCCTAGCTGGGAGTACGAGGCACTAACATGATCATATCGGCGAATGTTGCAGGTGTAACGCACACAGGCATTCATGGTTAGTTCTAACCGTCTTTTGTTTTCACTGCTCATGCCTTGTTGAATTACCTCACAATAGTGGAGGTTTGATAGATCGAGTGCTTGCACGAGCTGGCGTTTCACGTCCTGTGGAAATACTTTCCGAAACTTTTCGAGAGCATAGAGACAAGCGGACGTCTTCCGGCACACTGCGACTGTATTCTCTGCCCAGCTGAGATGCTCATCCATAGTTACAAATAAGTTCTTATCTGTTTTCTGATATGGCATTTGAATACCGTCGAGCAGAAGAGGAGGCAGCCGTTCGCGAAAATCTGAACTTATTAATTTCTGTTGGGCTATTAAGATTACTTGTGTCGTTTTTGCATTTAGTTTAAGCCCCAGGTTTTTCGCCCACGTCACTACTAAAGACAGATCATCATTCATGTGAGCGATTGCAGTGTTTATATCTACAGGTCTGACGCTTAGGTAGAGCTAGAGGTCGTCGGCATAGAAATGATATTTACAGGACAGAACCGACGAAATATCATTGACATACAAAGTAAACAAAAGTGGCCCTAAGACTGATCCTTGTGGCACTCCCGAGGAAATATGTTTCCACGAAGATTTTTCATTTACACAGGCAACACATTGCTGTCCGTCTTTTAAGTAGCTTTCAAACTATCTCATTGCACTATCTGAGAAATTAAGCTGTTGCATTTTTCTTCAAAGTTAACAGTGTCAAAAGCTTTGCTGAAGTCTAGTAGCGTCAAAATTGTTGCCTTTCGGCTGTCGATGGCATATTTCAGATCATCAGTTACTTTAATTAGAGCAGTGTTTGTGTTGTGCTGTTTACGGAAACCGGATTGAAATTTGTCATATAGGCTGAATTCATGCAGGCGATCAGTGATTTGATCACGAACAATATATTTAAGTGCTTTGGAAACAGCAGGCAGTATGCTAATTGGTCGATAATCACTAGGCAGTTGCAGGTATCTACGTGTGGGGAGAGGTGGGAACGCGAAATGCGTGCGGGAACAGCCTGGGAGCATGTTGCAGAGCGAGCATTGCTGTCCGTGGTGATAAGACACCCTATTAAGAAGCGCGTCTCGCCTTTGCTGATACCCAGGCATTAGAAAATTCAAAAACATTACAACTGAACTGAGTAATTGAAGAAAAATGAAATTTTTAAAAGTGTAAAATTATAAGAACGATACAAGATTCGCCGGCCGCGATAGCCGAGCGGTTCTAGGCGCTTCAGTCCGGAACCACGCGGCTGCTACGGTCGCAGGTTCGAATCCTGCCTCGGGCGTGGATGTGTGTGATGTCCTTAGGTTTAAGAAGTTCTAAGTCTAGGGGACTGATGACCACCCATGTTAAGTCCCATAGTGCCTAGAGCCATTTGAACCATTTTTGATGTTGTTGTTGTTGTGGTCTTCAGTCCTGAGACTGGTTTGATGCAGCTCTCCATGCTACTCTATCCTGTGCAAGCTTCTTCATCTCCCAGTACCTACTACAACCTACATCCCTTTGAATCTGCTTAGTGTATTCATCTCTTGGTCACCCTCTACGATTTTTACCCACCACGCTGCCCTCCAATACTAACTTGGTGATCCCTTGATGCCTCAGAACATGTCCTACCAACCGAACCCTTCTTCTAGTCAAGTTGCGCCACAAACTCCTCTTCTCCCCAATTCTATTCAATACCTCCTCATTAGTTATGTGATCTACACATCTAATCTTCAGCATTCTTCTGTAGCACCACATTTCGAAAGCTTCTATTCTCTTCTTGTCCAAACTATTTACCGTCCATGTTTCACTTCCATACATGGCTACACTCCATACAAATACTTTCAGAAACGACTTCCTGACACTTAAATCTATATTCGATGTTAACAAATTTCTCTTCTTCAGAAACGCTTTCCTTGCCATTGCCAGTCTACATTTGATATCCTCTCTACTTCGACCATCATCAGTTATTTTGCTCCCCAAATAGCAAAACTCCTTTACTACTTTAAGTGTCTCATTTCCTAATCTAATTCCTTCAGCGTCACCCGACTTAATTCGACTACATTCCATTATTATCGTTTTGCTTTTGTTGATGTTCATCTTATATCCTCCTTTCAAGACACTATCCATTCCGTTCAGCTGCTCCTCCAGATCCTTTGCTGTCTCTGACAGAATTACAATGTCATCGGCGAACCTCAAAGTTTTTATTTCTTCTCCATGGATTTTAATACCTACTCCGAATTTTTCCCTTGTTTTCTTCACTGCTTGCTCAATATACAGATTCAATAACATCCGGGAGAGGCTACAACCCTATCTCACTCCCTTCCCAACCACTGCTTCCCTTTCATGTCCTTCGACTCTTATAACTGCCATCTGGTTTCTGTACAAATTGTAAATAGCCTTTCGCCCCCTGTATTTTATTCCTGCCACCTTCAGAATTTGAAAGAGAGTATTCCAGTCAACATTGTCAAAAGCTTTCTCTAAGTCTACAAATGCTAGAAACGTAGGTTTGCCTTTCCTTAATCTAGCTTCTAAGATAAGTCGTAGGGTCAGTATTGCCTCACGTGTTCCAACCTTACTACGGAATCCAAACTGATCTTCCCCGAGGTCGGCTTCTACTAGTTATTCCATTCGTCTGTAAATAATTCGCGTTAGTATTTTGCAGCCGCGACTTATTAAATTGATAGTTCTGTAATTTTCACAACTGTCAACACCTGCTTTCTTTGGGATTGGAATTATTATATTCTTCTTGAAGTCTGAGGGTATTTCGCCTGTCTCATACATCTTGCTCAACAGATGGTAGAGTTTTGTCAGGACTGGCTCTCCCAAGGCTGTCAGTAGTTCTAATGGAATGTTGTCTACTCCTGGGGCCTTGTTTCGACTTAGATCTTTCAGTGCTCTGTCAAACTCTTCACGCAGTATCTTATCTCCCACTTCATCTTCATCCTCTTCCATTTCCATAATATCGTCATCAAGTACATCGCCCTTGTATAACCCTCTATATACTCCTTCCACCTTTCTGCTTTCCCTTCTTTGCTTAGAACTGGGTTTCCATCGAAGCTCTTGATATTCATGCAAGTGGTTCTCCTTTCTCTAAAGGTGTCTTTAATTTTCCTGTAGGCAGTATCTATCTTACCCCTAGTGAGATAAGCCTCTCCATCCTGACATTTGTCCTCTAGCCATCCCTGTTTAGCCATTTTGCACTTCCTGTCGATCTCATTTTTGAGACGTTTGTATTCCTTTTTGCCTGCTTCATTAACTGCATTTTTATATTTTCTCCTCTCATCAATTAAATTCAATATATCTGCTGTTACCCACGGATTTCTACTAGCCCTCGTCCTTTTACCTACTTGATCCTCTGCTGCCTTCACTACTTCATCCCTCAAAGCTACCCATTCTTCTTCTACTGTATTTCTTTCCCCCATTCCTGTCAATTGTTCCCTTATGCCCTCCCTGAAACTCTGTACAACCTCTGGTTCTTTCAGTTTATCCAGGTCCCATCTCCTTAAATTCGCACCTTTTTGCAGTTTCTTCAGTTTTAATCTATAGTTCATAACCAATAGATTGTGGTCAGAGTCCACATCTGCCCCTGGAAATGTCTTACAATTTAATGTTCCTAAATCTCTGTCTTACCATTATATAATCTATCTGAAACCTTTCAGTATCTCCAGGCTTCTTCCATGTATACAACCTTCTTTTATGATTCTTGAACCAAGTGTTAGCTATGATTAAGTTGTGCTCTGTGCAAAATTCTACCAGGCGGCTTCCTCTTTCATTTCTTAGCTCCAATCCATATTCACCTACTTCGTTTCCTTCATTCACTTTTCCTACTGCCGAATTCCAGTCAATCATTTTTGATACAAGATTCGAAGCTGCCGCCTTTACTTTTCCATTGTGTTACGCTATCCATTACACCAAGGTGGCAGTCGAAAACCTGATATTAATTTAATACTCTAGTGGAACAGGCTAAATTGTTCTTCGGCTTCTACTCGTAAACGAGGATCCACTAGTGTGAATGGCTTCAGGGTGTGATACCTGGGTTCTCAACCTACACCACCACATAGGTGATTGAAAATGCCGGTTGCACCTCCTTGTAATGATGGTCCAGGTTTCATAGAGCTACGTCAGTTAACAATGACGCAGCATGCGAAAGTTAGTTTCGTCTTTAAGTTTTGCACCCATGTGTATATACTCAACATGTCACTGCACAGTGTGTGGCGAAGGGAAGTTCGCATCAGTATCAGCTACTTTCTGTCGTCTTTCATTCGCGTACAGAACCGGGGGCAAATGTTCGTGCAATATCTCTCTTACCTTATTCTCATGGCTCACACGAGACAAGTACGACGATGGCAACAAAACAGTAGCACGGTCTCTCTCGTATACCGGTTCTCGAAATTTATCCAACTAGCTTTCGCGATAGAAACGTCATCTTTCTCCCAAACACACCCATTTAAGTTCCCCGAGGATCTCTGTCCAACTTCCCCATCGGCTGTGCCTACCTGATGGAATCCAAGAAGCGCATGTCAGAATTAGTTCGATGTCTAATGCCATGCCTATTTGACAAGGACTCCAAATGCTGAAGCAATACTCTAGAATGAGTCGCACTAGTGTTTGGAATGCAGTTTCCTTTGCAGTAACACTGCACTTTCCCAGAAAGCTTCCAACACCCCTAAGCCTTCCATTCGCTTACCGAAATACCGATTTTTCGAGTTCATCTCATTTTATGTCCTTTCTTCTTTATCAGATGAAATACCTCAAATATTAGCTGATGCTATTCTAAGGGCTGGCTTTGAAAAAAGGCGTTGTCCTTTTGGACCCTGGTGGTGAAAGGATCTGCCACTAGGATTCCTCGCAACGTTGCCCAGTGTACGCCTGATCGTCTGAAATCTCGTTTTGCTTGTTGAGAACAGTATTCCATGCACGGTCTACATGGAGGCTTGGGCAGGAGAACAACTATTCCACTGCGACACTCAAATCCTTGGAGTACGGATGGACCATTCTCTCACATTCAAAGCCAACTGAGAAGAAATAAAGGTCATAGTATCTGCACGGAACAGCATCATCTGGAAACTTATAGGAACCACCCGAGGCGCTCATCCAACATCTGCCGTGGCACTACGTTTCTCTGCAGCAGAATAATTCCGTACCAATCTGGCAAAATTCTGTACACGCCAAACCGGTTGTTACAGCTTTGAATGAGAGAGGACAGAGTGTCCACGACAGAATATCAGTAAGCTGTCCCAAATTAGAAGAAAAAAGAGGAAACTCGTCCCAGACATCCCTTCTTTGGTCACGAGCTTCAACGACCAAGAATCATCAGATCAAGAAACAGCGTCATGCAGACTGATACAGCAATTCCTCCATGTCCCGGAACTCACAGAATGGAACTTGGCGAGATCTTTTGCCGGAGTTACGCCGAACGAATATCAAAGAGGAACCAGCTGGAGTCTACACCTGCCTTATGAGAAACGGATGACGTTGAACAGACTGGGAACTGGAGTGCCACAATGCGACGTCAAGCTCAGGAAATGAGGTCCCAGCAGTGATGATGAAATTTGTCTGTATGGTGACTTACATGACCAACAACAATTGCTAGTGTGTCCGCCCCCGGTAGCTGAGTGGTCAGCGCGATAGATTGTTAATCCTAAGGGCCCGGGTTCGATTCCCGGCTCAGGGATTGGGTGTTGTGTTGTCCTAATCATCATCATTTCATCCCCATCGACGCGCAAGTCGCCGAAGTGGCGTCAAATCGAAAAACTTGCACCAGGCGAGCGGTCTACCAGACGGGAGGCCCTCGTCACACGCCATTTCATTTCAACTGCTAGTGTAGAGGAACCCGCCGGATACATGCTCAACCAGTGCAATTTTTGCGGCTAACGAGCCAAAACCGTCAAATAACGGGCTCTCCACGGAATATGAAGGGAATTATCGTGCTGACTGCTTGTTCGTTTTTTGTTTTTTATATTTTGTATTTTACAAATTCTTGTTGTACATATTAATCCCTGCATTTTTATTGTTATTACTTTCAGTCTGTACGAGGTGCGGCTAGAAAAAAACCGGACTGATGCTGGAAAAAAACATTTATTTACAATTATTTACAATTTCATGTTATCTCCTTCAATGTACTCTCCTCCTCGTCTCTACACCGCTCCATACGAATTTTCCACTGTTCATAGCAATGCTGCAGATCATTTTCGGTAAGTCCATACATTACTTCCGTCGCCTTTTCTTTTACTGCTTCAACAGTCTTAAATCTAGTTCCTTTCAAAGCTGACTTGATTTTAGGGAAAAGAAAAAAGTCACAGGGGGCCAAATCAGGTGAGTAGGGTGGATGATCTACGATGGGAATGTTGTGTTTTGCCAAAAACGTCTTCACTGACAACGCACTGTTAGCTGGGGCATTGTCTTGGTGAAGGATCCATGACTTTTTTCTCCACAAATCGTTCCGTTTTCTCCGTACTCGCTCACGTAGGGTAGCCAGGACGCTAATGTAGTAATGCTGATTCACTGTTTGTCCCTCTGGTACCCAATCAATGTGCACAATCCCTTTGATGTCAAAAAAAAAACAATCATCATTGCCTTGAATTTCGATTTTGACATTCGTGCTTTTTTTTGTCGTGGAGAACCAGGAGTTTTCCAATGCATCGATTGGCGTTTAGTTTCGGGATCGTAAGTAAAAAAACCACGATTCATCGCAAGTAATAACATTTTGTAAGAAGGTGGGATCACTTTCAATGTTTTCCAGGATGTCAGAACAAATCATTCTTCGGCGTTCCTTCTGTTCAATTGTGAGACACTTTGGAACCATTTTTGAACACACTTTGTTCATGTTGAAACTTTCATGAAGAGTCTGCCTAACTCTTTCCTTGTCAACTCCTGTTAACTCAGACACTGCTCTGATTGTTAAACGGCGATCTTGTCGAACAAGTTTACCGATTTTTTCAATGTTTGCATCAGTTTTTGCTGATAATGGTCTGCCAGTGCGAGTGTCATCACTGGTGTCTTCGCGGCCATCTTTAAATCGTTTAAACCACTCAAACACTCGTGTTCGCGATAAACAATCATCGCCGTACACTTTTTGTAACATTACAAACGTTTCACTTGCAGATTTTCCTAGTTTGAAACAAAATTTGATGTTAACACGCTGTTCTTTCTGTACACTCAACATTTTCCGACGCACAGACAAAACGTCAACTACTTAAAACAGACGCCACGGGCAGACTGAGTGCAGGAGGCAGATGAAACTCGAGCAGTAGGCGGAGCGAGAGTCACGTGACAGGCCACGCGACTTTCAGCCTTATTGCATTCGTTTTATTGTTTCACCAGTCCGGTTTTTTTCTAGCCATACCTCGTATTTTATTGAATTTCCTCTGTAATTTATTCTTAGTACGTAATTAATCTAATGGCTCTGAGCACTATGGGACTTAACATCTATGGTCATCAGTCCCCTAGAACTTAGAACTACTGAAACCTAACTAACCTAAGGACAGCACACAACACCCAGCCATCACGAGGCAGAGAAATCCCTGACCCCGCAGGGAATCGAACCCGGGAACCCGGGCGTGGGAAGCGAGAACGCTACCGCACGACCACGAGATGCGGGCGTAATTAATCTCTTTGTGTATGTTAGTGCTTCACGAATATTGAAATAATTTCATTTCCTGGGCACGTAAATAAATAAATAAATTCATAATTCGCTCCTCAGTATTTGAAGGATTTGACGTGCTAATAGATCGTCTACTCTTGTAATAGGATGCTATCGAGTACGTCCTCTTTGTTGTAGACATTGTGTAGGATTTGTCTGTATATAAAGAGAGCCACCACCAGTCCGCAAAGTGGCACTTTAATCGACGTCCTTCTGCATTTCCTTTTATCGTCCAACGACGTTGCAGTGCCCATGAAAATTTCGTCGGCGACAACCAGTCTGATAGTGCTCCTGAGCCTGTCTGCCAAATTTAGTGAAGAACAGGGCTCAAAACACTGTCCACGCATGCTGATTTAGGTTTTGTGATGTTATCTTTCACTTAATATGAAGTAGGAAGCACTTCCTAATGTTCCGCAAAATGTTGTCTTTCACTCATGTATTTTCTTCAGGTACCGTACCACTTGAAGATTGAACTTTTAAGTTTGAAACCGGTTATGGCGCACGTGCAGCTGAGGTGGAATTTTACACTCTGCTATTAAATCTCGTGCTGTGTATTTTCGAGATTTAAATTTTTATATGTTATGCCTCCAATGCCAAGATGAGACTCCATCTCAGCATCTGCCTAGCTGAGGTTCCACGCTCGTCTTTTTAGATAAGTGATCAGTATGTTTGACTGTGGCGGAGGGGACCCGAGTTTGATTGCAGATACTGGTTAGGAATATTGGGAGCCGGGAGAACTGGCACAGCGTGCTCCCAGTCTCATGAAGAAAACAGAGGAGGCTATTCGAAACGGAAGTGCAGACTACAGCTACGAGAAGGCGCCATCGACCGCAGGAAGAATGAGGTTTAACCACATGCCTCTTCGTTCTGAGGTATCATGAACAAATTTAGTTTTGAGACCAACAAATTTAGAGGCAAATCACTATCAAAAGGTTGATATATTTAGGTGACAAAACAATGTCGTTCGTAAATCAAATGTTGTCGAATGGTGTTAAAATCAAATGATGTTAAAGTAAGCGGCAGATAGCACAACTAATTAATAAATGTATGTCACTGTTGTAGTACGACAGGGTGTATCAGAGAGTTGGGCGCAGTAGGTTGGTTTTTTAAATATTTTCGGTTCAGATGTCCGCCTGCTTACCCGGGTGGTAACCTGTTCGCCTCCCATACAAGCGAGCCCGGGTTCGATTCCCGGCCGGGTTGGAGTGTTTCTCTGCTCGGGGACTGGGTGTTATGTTATCCTCATCATAATTTCATCCTCATCACCGGCGCGCAAGTCGCCCAATGTGGAGTCGACTGAAATAAGACTTGCACTTGGCGGCAGAACTTCCCCGATTGGGGCATCCCGGCCAACGATGCCATACGCTCATTTCATTTCATTTTCGGTTCAGATATTTTGCAATCTTTGTGGTAACTCTATGTAAGTCTGACACTTACTTAGAGATACCTCTTATTAATATTTTATAAATCATCCTTTTTTTTACACCGCAGAGCAAATGAGCCCTGTAATTAGTTTAGAAGCAAATGACGGTAACTTGTGTATGGTAATAGAACACGTGTTTCGGGGAATACTTCGTGGCTCAAAGCAGCTGTTTCCCTTTGGAAAATGTAATCGATGAAAAACAAGAATGCTATTTATCATCTAAAATCAAAATGATATACAAGCTTTGAAGGGTTCTTCTGTTGTACGTACCTTTGATTTTTGGTGCTTTGAGTAGACGCTCCTGCCACAGGAGAATGTTTTCGAAATGTTTTCTCAACCACGCGCAAAGAGATTATAGTCAGAGGCGCCAAACGTAGTGTCCAGACTCTCATGGATGATACTGAAAGTGAAATTTAGGAGAGCGAAACAAAAGGAGAAAAGCTGAATTACTTTTCCAAATGTTTCTTTACTATGGAAGATACAGAAGTACTGCGACAGTTTACTTCTCTCACCATTGCAAAGATAAGTGATACAGATATTGGGGGAAGGGGGGGGGGGGTTTAGTGGTTTGAGAAGCAACTTAAGTCGCCAAGACTGATTAAGGCTCAAGGGCCCGATGAAATCCATGGCAGAATAATTACAGAATTCGCAGCTGAGTTATCTCAAACAAAAGACTGTGGCCAGTGATATGTCTCAAATGCCGTCAGGTGGATGTCGCATTTCTTGGTTTGCGAAAAGCATTTGACTTAGTAGTAGCACCAAAGCTTATAAACGAAAGAATGATTTTACGGGGTGTCAAACCAAATGTGCGTCTAGATCTTGAATTTCTTGGCAGGGAGAACACAGCAAGTCACCAGCAATAGGAGAAGTAACTACAGCAGTGCCCAGGGAAGTGTATTGGGGCCCGTGCTTTTCATGATGGATCAACGACCTGGTAGATAATTTTGATAGCAACCCGAGACTCTTCGCAAATGATGCAGTTATCTATAATGAAGCATTGTCTGATTAAAAGTACAATCAGATCGGGTAAGATTTCTAGTAAGGAACTCCTTGAGTGCGAAGTCGCAACTTCAGTCTTTAGTAAGGCTCATCTGTAAATGTTGTGCTAGCGATTACGACAGGAAAAATGTTACCTTCTAATGACTGACCATGTGCATCAGCAGGGCGATGGGCAGTGAGTGTCTGGGAGGTGCTGAGTTCAACCTTCTATTGGGATGCACGTATTACACGTCACAAAATGGACATCGTCGACATTCAAGAAATGTTCAAAACAAACCAATAATTCTCACCATGAACACCTATTGAAAAATGGGGCGCCACAAAGATCACAAAGGTTCGCATCATCAGGGTCGAAAGCGAAATTGTTGGGAGCTACAAGCCGTGCAGGACGTTCAGCTAGGTATCTGCTCTTAAAGAATGCGTGTAGGAGGAGGAGGAGATTAGTGTTTAACGTCCCGTCGACAACGAGGTCATTAGAGACGGAGCGCAAGCTCGGGTGAGGGAAGGATGGGGAAGGAAATCGGCCGTGCCCTTTCAAAGGAACCATCCCGGCATTTGCCTGAAGCGATTTAGGGAAATCACGGAAAACCTAAATCAAGATGGCCGGAGACGGGATTGAACCGTCGTCCTCCCGAAGGCGCGTCCAGTGTGCTAACCACTGCGCCACCTCGCTCGGTAATGCGTGTAGAATCAGATAGGTGTAAGGGGGGTGATGAGAACTGACCGAATGTGATGGCATGCAACCGAACGCGAAACAGTCTGTCTTGGAGCTTATTGTGAAACTGGCTATCCTCTAAGGCGTAGCTGTACATAGTGCGATAATATGTTTTGTAGGCACGGAAAAAACAACATCCAGAGGCTCAATTTGTCCTGTGGTTCCAGAAGGTATGAACTGAAATGTCACACACTTTTCAGGAGGAATAGTTTGCTCTAAAGGAGTATAGTTTTAATGCGCAGACCAGGAAACAAACAGCTATTGGGCAAAAGCAGTGTTCCTGCCATAGTTGTAGTTCTCTTACGCGCATTTCCACACTCTTGCTTGCTATGACGTAAATATTCCCTACTGCCCATGTAAGGTCACGCATACACGAAGGATACGTAGGGGGCAGAGCACCTCCAACTTCTCGCAGTACAATAAATAACTTTCCAGCTAAATTATCATCCAGATTTACATTCGGCATAATTGTAAACAGATGCATTAAGGCATTGATGTTAGTTGATGTTGATACACCTCTCTTGGTACCTCTAATTTCCAGGGTTCCTTTCATATGCATTTCCTCTTCAAATACCGATTTGTCGATGTTGAAAACAAATTCTCTACTGAACGATGGGTTAAGTTTGTTTATCTCATCTACAACCTTTCAGGCCGATTCCACAGTTTGCTGTGCGAAATCAAGTTCACGCTTGCTTCGAGTCTTCGTTACCCGACGTGTTCCAATTCTCTAGCACTGTTTGAAGTTATGGAACCATCCACTGCTTCCCTTGAAATCACTGTAATCTATGTCGCACGTAATCTGGCGTGCACAACTAGTAGGTCACTACCATGCACATCCTGTAAATTGTATCTAACATCTTTGAAACGCCTAAACACGTTTTTGTAACAAGTGCACCTTGTCCTCTCGTGAATATTCGTAGTTTTTCTTATGCACTACGCAGTCATATTGCTGTGGACTTATTCGAAAACTTCATAACTGATTTTTTACTATGCTGCGGATGATCTTCCATGTACGCAATTATGTTTAGTAACCGCTTCTTGGACAACAATTATCCTTTACTACGTGTCACTGGAGACGGAACTTGTAGGATGATGAACTACATGGCTCGACACCTGTTTCAATAACCTTCACCTTTTAAATACGAATCATTGTCATTGATCTCATCACGTACATTGTCCGCACAGTCGAGCATGTACAACACCACACATTCAACTGACTCATCTTCCAGAAACGCTAATATCTCATGTGCCACTTCTTTATCCTTCTGCGAAATACATTGTGTTCCTTTCTCACGAAATGTCAACTTCGGAAACTACTGTAGGTGCAATGTTTGCCTTTTTATCGTTGCCATTGCTCTGCTTGGTATCAGAACCACTAGCACTTTAGCACTGTTGTGAGTTACTCGTTGACCAAGCAGTCCAACTACATTCCGTAGCTTCATGCAATGCTCAACATTGGACACCTCCAGCCCCGCCTCCTGTTAGCATTAGCAGCCAATATTGTGGCTGCATGGTAGACAGTATGTGGGGCGTCGAACGCCGTAAACATCATCGACATATTGCGACCTCCCAACTCAACGGGTTCCTTTTAAGTGGTTCAAAGACAGGCAACTTGCTTCAATGTACAGAAATGTAAACTGTTGCACTTTACGTATCAAAAAATATATTACCCTATGGTAATTGATTAAAGGAGGAAATATAAGAATGCAGTAAATGAAGCAGGCAAAAAGGAATACAAACGTCTCAAAAATGAGATCGACAGGAAGTGCAAAATGGCTAAGCAGGGTTGGCTAGAGGACAAATGTCAGGATGTAGAGGCTTATCTCACTAGGGGTAAGATAGATACTGCCTACAGGAAAATTAAAGACACCTTTAGAGAAAGGAGAACCACTTGCATGAATATCAAGAGCTTCGATGGAAACCCAGTTCTAAGCAAAGAAGGGAAAGCAGAAAGGTGGAAGGAGTATATAGAGGGTTATACAAGGGCGATGTACTTGATGACAATATTATGGAAATGGAAGAGGATGAAGATGAAGTGGGAGATAAGATACTGCGTGAAGAGTTTGACAGAGCACTGAAAGACTGAGTCGAAACAAGGCCCCGGGAGTAGACAACATTCCATTAGAACTACTGACAGCCTTGGGAGAGCTAGTCCTGACAAAACTCTACCATCTGGGGAGAAAAATGAATGAGACAGGCGAAATACCCTCAGACTTCAAGAAGAATATAATAATTCTAATCCGAAAGAAAGCAGGTGTTGACAGACGTGAAAATTACAGAACTATCAGTTTAATAAGTCACAGCTGCAAAATACTAACGCGAATTCTTTACAGACGAATGGAAAAACTGATAGAAGCCGACCTCGGGGAAGATCAGTTTGGATTCCGTAGAAATGTTGGAACACGTGAGGCAATACTGACCCTACGACTTATCTTAGAAGAAAGATTAAGGAAAGGGAAAGCCTACGTTTCTAGCATTTGTAGACTTAGAGAAAGCTTTTGACAATTTTGATTGGAATACTCTCTTTCAAATTCTGAAGGTGGCATGGGTAAAATACAGGGAGCGAAAGGCTGTTTACAATTTGTACAGAAAGCAGATGGCAGTTATAAGAATCGAGGGGTTTGAAAGGGAAGCAGTGATTGGAAAGGGAGTGAGACAGGGTTGTAGCCTATTCCCGATGTTATTCAATCTGTATATTGGGCAAGAAATAAAGGAAACAAAAGAAAAGTTCGGAGTAGGTATTAAAATCCATGGAGAAGAAATAAAAACTTTGAGATTCGCCGATGACATTGTAATTCTGTAAGAGACAGCAAAGGACTTGGAAGAGCAGTTGAATGGAATGGACAGTGTCTTGAAAGGAGGATATAAGATGAAATCAACAAAAGCAAAACGAGGATAATGGAATGTAGTCGAATTAAGTCGGGTGATGCTGAGGGAATTAGATTAGGAAATGAAACACTTAAAGTAGTAAAGGAGTTTTGCTATTTGGGGAGCAAAATAACTGATGATGGTCGAAGTAGAGAGGATATCAAATGTAGACTGGCAATGGCAAGGAAAGCGTTTCTGAAGAAGAGAAATTTGTTAACATCGAATATAGATTTAAGTGTCAGGAAGTCGTTTCTGAAAGTATTTGTATGGAGTGTAGCCATGTATGGAAGTGAAACGGGGACGATAAATAGTTTAGACAAGAAGAGAATAGAAGCTTTCGAAATGTGGTGCTACAGAAGAATGCTGAAGATTAGATGGGTAGATCATATAACTAATGAGGAGGAACTGAATAGAATTGGGAAGAAGAGAAATTTATGGCACAATTTGACTAGAAGACGGGATCGGTTGGTAGGATACGTTCTGAGGCATCAAGGGATCACCAATTTAGTGTTGGAGGGCAGTGTGGAGGCTAAAAATTATAGAGGGAGACCAAGAGATGAATACACTAAGCAGATTCAGAAGGATGTAGGCTGCTGTAGGTACTGGGAGATGAAGAAGCTTGCATAGGATAGAGTAGCATGGAGAGCTGCATCAAACCAGTCTCAGAACTGAAGATCACAACAACAACAACATGGTAACAATATCAGTGATTCACAATTAGAACCAAGTCAACTCATACAAATATCTCGCTGTAACAATTTATAAAGATATGAAATGAAATGATCTATTAGGACTAAAACTACTGAAACTACTAACAGGCCGAACTTGGGGATTATACCCCTCCACTATTCTCCACACCTACAAAAACCTGACCCCAACCATCCTCTGCTATGCATATTTTGCATGGGTCTCCGCCCCACCGAAGTTACGTTAAGTCCCTTCAATTCCTGGAACACCATGCACTGTGTCTCGTTTTCCGCATCCGTTTATCGTCTCCCAGATTGATCCTCTACCGTATCATCAAATTCCCACCCCTCCTCACCCACATCGAACGCCTCCCCAACTCCTGTACTCTCCGCATACCAGATTCCAGTCACTCCATTGTCTCCCCTCTGATCACCAGTTTTCATGCGGCCGAGGGATTTCATAAAATTTTCACACAAAGTATTTGGTACGTAATTATTATTGTATACTCTAAGTTCCTGCAACTCTAGTTTATAAACTTTATAACGTAAAAATACTTCCCTACTTTAGAAATCATCATTATTGTGGAACTGGTGGGCGACTAGAAAATTTTGGTATGACAGAGATACAAAACTGGACGGTGGGTAAGAAAGGTTGGCTACCCCTGTACTAGAGAAATATTCCAGAAAGGGGCGCACGAGTGTTTTGTAAGCAATCTCCTTTGTAAGCTGACTGCACTTACCCAGTATTCCACCAATAAACCGAAGTATTCCACCTGCTTCACCCACAACTGAGCCTATGTGATCATTCCATTTCATATCCCTTCAGAATGTTACACCCAGACATTTCTAGGAGTTAGCCGATTCAATCTGTAACTCATTGATATCATAGTCATAGGAAGTTACGTTTTTTCGTTTTGTGTAGTGCACAATTTTACATTTCTGACCAGTTAAAGGAAGTTACCAGTCTTTGCACTACTTCGAAATCTTATCATGATCTGACTGAACATTTATGCAGTTTCTGTCAGAAAGTACTTCACTTTATATAAATGCGTCATCTAAAAAAAATCAAGTGGCTCTGAGCACTATGGGACTTAGAACTACGTAAATCTAACTAACCTAAGGACATCACACACATCCATGCCCGAGGCAGGATTCGAACCTGCGACCGTAGCAGAAGCGCGGTTCCAGACTGAAGCGCCTAGAACCCGCACGGTCACATCGGCCGGCCATCTGCAAAAAGTTTTAGGTCATTATTCATATTGTGCGCAATGTCATTAATATACAACGCGGACAGCAGAACTCCCTACAAATTTCTCTGGGGGCTCACCCGAAGTTACGTCTACATCTGACGATGACTGTCACACCAACACAACATCCATCCAAGATAATATGCTGCTTCCTCCCTATCAAAAGTCCTCAATCCAGTAACAAATTTTGCTTCATACCCCAGCTTCGGTTCATTGGTAGGATAACGAAAAAATGCAGTCAGCCTACAAAGTAGGTTGTTTACAAATCAAGTGTGCGTTCCATCTTTGAATGCTGCTCAAGTGTGTGACACCTGTACCAAACAGGACAAACAAGGGATATTCAACGTGCACAGAGAAAGGCGGCACGAATGGTCACAGGTTTGTCAGACTCACGGGAGAGCGTCACGGAAATGAAGAATCTGAACTGGCATACTCTTGAAGTTAGTCGCAAATTATCCCACGAAAGCCTACTTACAATGTTTCAGGAACCACTATTAAGTGAAGAATCTAGATTTTTCTTCAGCTCTCTACATATCGCTCCCACAGCCAACGTGAAGCAAAATCAGACTAATTACAGTGCCCACAGAAGCGTTTACGCTGTTGTTCTTCCCGTGTTACATACGATATTGAAACGGGAAGAAACCCTAAGTGGGAAGTACCTTCTGCCATGCATTACGCAATGGAGTGTGTATGTAGATATAAATTTAATTGAAAAAATAAATGTAATCATTTTATTGTGAATAATGTAGATAAAAAATTACGAAAATTGGATTAAGCACGTTTCCAAAAGGAACCACCATGATGCTCATCTTTTTAAAGCATTCAACAAAATTAGTTTATGTTCCTGTTTCGCTTACGAATTTTCGCTCTTTGTGAAGAGTATTGTCAGATTTTAGAGACACAACAACTACTCGAATAAATCAATTGAACAAGTGTTATTTTCAGTATTGTGTGCTGTTGTGTTCCTGTGCTGATCACATTTTTCCTTTATTTGCTTTGTACGGAGGCACATAAGCTAGTGCTGACATCTGACGGGGTCCGCAAGGAACTAGAAGGTGCACAGCTTGTGTTGCGCGATGGCGCGCGCTACTTACAAGAACGGGAACCACAACCTCTTCGATAAGCTTCCTTCGGTTGAGGACGGAAAAAAATAGCTCAACTCTCTAAATATCGTTTGCTAGCTATTAACATAGAGCTAAATTACATTTTCTCCGCCCATTAACGCATCGTTCGCTCGCTTTCAAATATGGTTTCTCCAGCCTCCGATGGGGGGAGCCGCGCGAACCGTGACAAGACGCCTTGGTTCGTACTTTTCACATTCAAACGTTATGTTTTTTGTTGGCTAGACGAAGCGACATAATTTCTCTGCAACTATTTTACATCCGCATGCAATCGGATTAATTTGGGACGATTAATTTCAACCCAGTATTGTTTGTGATGCCATTTTAAAATTATGCTTCTGTCTATCAGTGTATACATCATCATACAAAAATATATGGAAGTATGTTATTTTTTCACACACATATTTTATGCTATCTTTCTGCTCCTGTACTGTTTATTCTCGGATAGTGGTGAAAAATTAGTAGGCAGCTATATGTAATATTTTACCTGTATCCGAGACGAACCATAAATCTCCAACACCAAGGTGACACATCTGCTGCTAGAACATCTTTTAAATACCATACTAAACGAGAAGTTAATATGTGACCTTAAGTGGTCCCTAGACGGTCAATAATATTGCACAATATTAATGTCCACAATATCGCACGGTAATATTGTGCAATAATGCTGTGGTTTGGAATGTTAAAACGATAAAGACTAGTCTGCTGTGATAATTCCTCTAACTTGTTGCAATAAGCAAAAAATGTGGATGAAAAATTGCCACAAGGGGCGTTAAAAATCACTCTCGAAAACTTGTTGAGAAAATTAAAGGTGAATGAAAATAAAACCAAAATTACGGTATTCATAACTATTTGTGTACTGATGGAGCGACATATGATACATTACAGGATATAGTTCTTCCCATACATAGACACCTGCAACTTCTCCCCCCCCCCTCCCACCCCAAAAGATAAATTTCTGCAAACGCCCATATCCCCATCTTCAAAAAACAAAATAATACAATGAGAGACGCAGCTCCACCAAATCAGCGCTTATCTGTTTCGCCGCGGTAGCTTGCTGCTGGCAATTCTTTCGAAGACTTGAAATTTACAAGTGCTGTTTTACTTTAGTGCAGTATTTGAGACAAGGTTATAAAAACGTGTCATGCAAAAATACTTTCACTAAAGGATTATATTCAGGTAAGTATACAGAGATAAATATCTGTATATACTTTGGTTCATAACGTTGCATTAATTAATTTTTTAAACATGTACCTTCGTGATCCTTCCCTGTATTTTCTGGTCAACTTAGCGTATGATTCATCGTTCTTAACACTTCTCTTTTTGTATACTCATCTGCCCTAACATTCCACAATGCTGGCTATGATTTATTTAGATGCGCTCCAACAACTATGTTCTTTAGTCGTGTTTTAAACTCACTTTCCGCACGACAACAAACCTACACTAACATAACAGACGGCACCATATTTCAGGCAGTGCAATACATTTCCGCAGTTTTTGATTTTCTCAATATTATTACGCAACCACCCAGTCTCACTCCTAGACGTTCAGTATTTTTGAGCATCTGCGAAATATTGTCAGTATTATTGACCGCCTACGGGCCGTTTTATAAGTGCCCCTAAGACCATTGTGATATTATTAAGTTGTCTAAGAGCTCACTTTCTGTAGTAACCAAGGCATAATCGTGGTAGCCACCGGAGATGTCTTGCATGTCTATAACCAAAAAATGAACGGAGACGTCGATTGAAATGTCATGCTAACAGCTAGGTATACCAAACTATAGAGCTATAGCGCATGTGTTGCAACCTTTCTTGACACAGAGCCGGTGTTGGTAAAATGAACATATGTCTTGATACAGAGGAGACACTGAATGGTAATTTCAGTTCATAATATAATTTGAATGAACTAAAAATGCCTGTATATTTGACATGTATTCATATTTATGTTATAAGTATGAAGTTAACAACCATTACATTTGCGGTTTTTCAAAACCTGATTTCCAAGTGTGAGTTCATCACACTAGGAAAAAATAGCTCTTGCGTTAGTATTGATTGCTTTATTAGATCCGTTATCAGAAGTTAAGGCAAAACTAAGAAATTCTACAACATTGATGTACATTCTTACAGGCGCCTTCATGTCGCAGCAAAACAGTAATCCAAAATTCCCACTTGCGAAGAAGAAGCAACGTTTCTGCTAAGCTCCTTGCATCACGTGACCAAAACATTATTACGTCACGGGCAGTATCCAACATGGCAGATGGCTGGTGAAGTCCGTGTGTTTCATTGTGCTGTTTAAACGGCATACTTCGTGCTTCAAGAACGTGGAGGTGCCCTCCAAAAAGAAAAAATGATCTCTTCAATAGTGTCACGCTTAGTCATGTGAGTATTTCCTAGCTTTTGTATCTATTTCCTACAGAAATGAGCACTGAAAACCGTGTGTCAGCGGCTGCAGATTGCGAGCGAAATATGAAAATGTCTAACCGTCCCGGCAGCATTCCGAGTCAATAATTCGTCCGAAACGAAACTTTTGTTCGGCATTTAACATTGAAAATAAGCAGAAGACGTGCGTACAAATGCTGAAATTTCTGCATAAAGGTGCAAGAACTCCACAGCTGATCTGTATTGATTTTCAAGGCTGTTTTGTTATTTCGAAGAGGCACGTTTCGCAGTGCGTAAGTTCTGCTGCTTCGAATAATAAATTATTTTGGTAATAAAAATTTAACGGACTGATTTGCATTTGGCGCTGGAAAGTCTCAAACACCCGTGAAAATCATATAAGAACTGTTTCCCTCATTAACGAAAATAAATGTGGTGACCTGCACGTGCATGTAATCTAAATTCTTAAGTGGAAAGTCAGTGTGCTGTCACTAGTATGTGTGGTTCTAGGAATAGTTAAATGTTTGTTGTTTAAGCAAGCGCATGACGCAAAATATAGCACATTTTTAATGAAGGGCTACCGGAAAAGGTTTACGCTTGTGCGTTGTTGTAGTTTACGAGAAAACATTTATTTCCCGTTTCCAGGTACGTTTAGTGGTCACGATCTTGTTACTCTATTCTGTGATCTTATAGAGACAGGTCATTTTGATAGTCAAAGTGTAAAACTTAACAAATATTGTGCTTAATTAGGATCAGCTGTGCGTTTATTCCCACATTGAATATCGTCAAATGCGTGGCTGCCTTCTGTTTTATAAAATATTTCGTAGTGGTCTATCTTGCCTTCTCACTAATACCCTTATTTATTTTCTTGATTTCGCTCGCATTTTGCATTTTTACTGCGATGTAGCCATAAGTTACGTATCGGAATGGAAAATGTTTTAGAATATTCTTAAAAAAATGTTGTCGAGGCAGTAGACGTCGGGCTACGCTGTGGATCAATGTTGCCTCAGTCTTTATTTCGGATTCACATTTGTTATCTTTGTCATCTTACAACTTGACTATTACGTTTCAGCTAAACTAATATTGGGCTACTCTGCAAATCTTTCAGTAGTACCGTGATTTCAGAGAGCAGTACTACTATCGACACCAGATGCCGTTGTTTCATACGGAAGTTCAGTGGGGCACTTTAACTTGCGTCAATTCTTGCTAAGGTGCATCAGATAAATGATTCAGTATTAAAGCTGTGCCTTGACGTGCTTTAAACTTGACACTTAAGTATTGAATGTATTGTATTGTTTGAAGAGCAGGCCAGTTTATTTTTGGCTCATATATTTTACTATGGAGTATCAAGTATTAAAATAGTACATAAACCAGACTTTTCAGCTCGTAATGCGTTCACTCCCGTACGTTGAGTTGTCGGATATATACCTCGTGTAGTTGCGATGTATGGTATTGACCCAGTTTTAAGACCTGTGATTTCATTAGTGAGGGCTACCCTTTCTCCGGTTATGTATATAGGGTCTACTATTGAGATTCTACAGATATTCCGATTGGTTGCTGAATCGGGCAGAACCGTAAAAAGACACAACTTGTCAGTTTTGAAGAAATGAATAAAAACGGTAGAGTTCGTTCGCCGTTATCTGCCCGTAACTTGCCGTGCGACGTATACATTTTGATTTTGAGAAGGTATACAGCACAAGTTATCGTGCATCTGCTTGCTAAAACTTTTAATAAAAGTAGTTATTTTGCTAATTTGAAAGAGTATAACTACCAGCTCCCTAAAGTTATCCAACTGCAAATACTCAAGTACGAAAATGGGATTTTTGATCTTTCTATTGCATTAGTATTCTGACAAGGCTGCACATATCACTGTGAAGCGAAAACTTAAATTTGACTGTTGGATATTTGTTTTTATAAATTGTTGTTGCATAACCATCGAAGAGAATTTTCATAAAGTACATATGTTGAAATGGTCATTTAGTGCAGCTCACAATAAATAAGTTGCACAATCATTTTATGTAGATATCGGTGCCACAGCGTGTAGTGCCAGCTATTTGCCAAGAGTATTAGTCACTTGTCGTTACAGTATCTTGCATGTAAAGATGCACATTGGCATAATGACTTACAGGTAAAAAGGTTACAACTTCAATAAATCTGTACTTTTTCATTGTTTTGTGGAATAATGTTCGTGTACTGTTTTAACCGAAAGTAAGATAGTGTGGTCCCTCAGCGAAAACGGGACTATGCAACTTCGTATCCCTAGGCCTATGGATGTAAAAGTTGTTTCACAATGCTCTTCACTGGTTTGGCATTGATACCACGTTTATAATTGAAATGAGAACCATGAAAAACAGAGTATCGTAAAACACTATTTCCAACCTGGACGTAAAATAACCAATCAAATTAGGTATTTGTAATTCACGGAAACCTATCGAAGCATCGACAATAGCTGAATTTAATGCCAATAGCAAAACTGATGAGAGGTTGTTCACTCAGGTCTTTGGTAAATTCTAAACACCACAAGGAAGTGAAAGAGTAGGACAAGTGTCATTGAAATATTTTAGTAAATGAAAGCATTTTTCGAAGAGGAAATATGTGCAAATGTGAAAGTATTTTGAAGACGTTATACTCATGAATCTGCTTTATTTTTCGTTTCTTGATTACTAAATTGCTAAAAAGTTTCCGTTTCTGTACTTGACTGTTTCGCTATTAAAGCCACTTTATGGACAATCAAGCCGACCACTTGTTCTTATTTATATGCGCTATTGGATTTTTCTTCGTCTGTATATCTTGAAATAGAAATTAATTTCACTTTCCGACTTGGATTCCGTTTGCAGTAGAACAACTCTCTACAGAATATTTAGCGATCATGCAAGTAGCTGGAACAAAGGAAACAACAAAATAAAAGTTCATACCCCCAAAAGCATAATATCTAAAACACCTGAGTATGGTTTATTTAGTTTGGCAAGAAAAAATGTTTGTTTTGTAAACAACTCACCTTACTCCTCGACAGTCTCCTCTCAGGGGCATGCACTTGGTCCAGCGATCCTCCAGCTTTTTCAACCCACCGGAGAAATAGGTTTAGTTGCGGAAAAGCAAGAAGTCACTTTGCGCTAAGTGGTGAGAAGGATGGATGAGGACCCATTTCAAAGCCCGATTCATGCACTTTCGCTAATGTGTAAGATGGTGCATTATCGTTATGAAAGAACTTTTTTGCTTGTCAAGTTTAAGACTTTCTTTCAGCTAAGGGAAGTGTCAAACGATCCAGCAATGAAGCATAGTAGGGTCCAGTTATGGTTCTGATTTTTCCAAGTAATCTGTGAGAATTATTCCTTGGGAATACCAAGAAACAGTGGCCATCACAGTGGCAAATTATCTTTGCCTTCCTCAGTGCACTTTCACCACCCTTTGTCCACTGTTCTGACTGCCTTTTTAACTCGTGTGTGTAATGATGGATCCATGTTTGAATTGCAGTCACAGATCGGCGCAAGAAGTCCTGCGGATTGCGATTAAACTTCGCCAGACATTGTGCCGGATGTGCTTTCGTTAAAGTGAGAGCAATCGCGGCATCCACTTCTCACAGAGCTTCTTCATAGCCAATTCTCCTTGCAGGATATTATACAGTAGCTCAGTTGATATACCTGCTGTCACAGCAATCATACGAATTTTTGTTCGGCCATCTTTTAATTGCCACATCATGGATTTTGTCAATGTTTTCGTTTGTGGTGACCTATGTCGGACGACCGGAGCGCGCTTCGTCTTCGGTGCTTGTCCGACCACGTTGAAATTCATTAATGCAAAAGTAAATGGTCTTCAATGATGATGCTATTTTGGTTTGTGCAACGTCAAACCCTTCAAATGAAAATGTTTAATAACAGCACGAAGTTCGGTTTTCTCCATTTGCAAACGCAGTCGACACTGACCGATTCAGATGGCCCTCAACAATGAACTGTAAGCTTTACATTGTCAAAATTCTTTATCGATCCTTGGAATAATCTAGCTTACCAACCATGAAGGCACAAAAAACGTGTTCCATTCTTTCAAGGACATTTATCAGACTTACTAAACCACAATCCCAAGGTCGGCGAGAATAGTTTATTCTTCTTCTATCCCCTTTTAAAAATGGGAGAGTAGTCAGTTGAACTCAGTTCTTCCCAACCAAATCCAGCGTGCTAGTAGTTGAGCAAAGGGAGTTGGTTCCACATGGTAGCCTAGAGAATTCCTTCAAAAACCTTAGAGACAGATTCATGGATGGATTCATTCGTTCAGTCATGCATCATCTCAATACAATGAAAATAAGTAGCAGAAAGTATGTACACATAGAATAGTTGTTGTTGTTGTTGTGGTCTTCAGTCCTGAGACTGGTTTGATGCAGCTCTCCATGCTACTCTATCCTGTGCAAGCTTCATCTCCCAGTACCTACTGCAACCTACATCCTTCTGAATCTGCTTAGTGTATTGATCTCTTGGTCTCCCTCTACGATTTTTACCCTCCACGCTGCCCTCCAATGCTAAATTTGTGATCCCTTGATGCCTCAAAACATGTCCTACCAACCGATCCCTTCTTCTAGTCAAGTTGTCATAAACTTCTCTTCTCCCCAATCCTATTCAATACCTCCTCATTAGTTACGTGATCTACCCACCTTATCTTCAGCATTCTTCTGTAGCACCACATTTCGAAAGCTTCTATTCTCTTCTTGTCCAAACTGGTTATCGTCCATGTTTCACTTCCATACATGGCTACACTCCATACAAATACTTTCAGAAACGACTTCCTGACACTTAAATCTATACTCGATGTTAACAAATTTCTCTTCTTCATAAACGATTTCCTTGCCATTGCCAGTCTACATTTTATATCCTCTCTACTTCGACCATCATCAGTTATTTTACTCCCTAAATAGCAAAACTGCTTTACTGCTTTAAGTGTCTCATTTCCTAATCTAATCCCCTCAGCATCACCCGATTTAATTTGACTACATTCCATTATCCTCGTTTTGCTTTTGTTGATGTTCATCTTATATCCTCCTTTCAAGACACTGTCCATTCCGTTCAACTGCTCTTCAAAGTCCTTTGCTGTCTCCGACAGAATTACAATGTCATCGGCGAACCTCAAAGTTTTTACTTCTCCATGAATTTTAATACCTACTCCGAATTTTTCTTTTGTTTCCTTTACTGCTTGCTCAATAGGAAAGTATGATTTTCTGAGGATAGGGCAGGGGTGATCACCTGCGGTCTTGCTGAAGGAACCATATTGAAAAATTAGTGCTGCGGATTCAGTGGCAGAATATGTACAGTCCTACTACTGAATAAGCTCAAATTTGTAAGTATCGTACAAATTAAGCTACAGATTCCCTGATTTTATAATCGTGAGAGTGCCATATGTTTTTTGGTTCCATCCATACTGCCCATTTTTCTTGCTCATGAGTTTCCAGAAACTGGTTCTGGGTTTATTTTATATGATTCTACAGTTATAAGCACTCATCTTTTCATCTTTCCGGAATTAACTGCCATTGTAGAGTGAAATGATGCTTATCCGCATGTCGTTTTAAGAGGGGTGCGATTTCGATGAAATTGACATCTCAGCAAATTTTTAACGCTGTAGCCAAATATTATGTGCCCAGAACCCTTCAATTGTATTGTGGTCATCGAAAAAGCATTTGATGAGTTGTCATATGGTTTTGCGATGGCTGCGAGCAGGTTTGACGAGCAAGGACAGCCGTCTACTCAGGCGTTGCGATGTTGGCTAGCGTGTCGAGGCCGTAACGTGCCCATGATTAAGCAATCAGGCACGTGCTGGTCAGGATTTTAGAGCAGCATCGTCGCTTCATATGCTGTGTGAAATTCTTGGAGCAACAATTTGAAACTGAGCTGCTTTGCCATTTCTTAGAGGGTAGACATTAAATTTGAAGATGAATAAGAGGTTTCCAGGGTGGTGGTCGTTATTTTGAAAAGAAATCATTTGTGGAGGAATAACACTGCTTAAGGCCCAGCGGATAATTCTGAGAAATTAATAACGTTTTTATCAAAATGTTATATCTCAGGCCTGTAGGAATAGGAATCTGCTCCTGAAACCTTTTTGAGAAAAGATGTTAAGGAAATAATGTTCCTTGCGGCGTTCGGTACTAATGCCGCTGTTGTTCATATCGTTCAGGTCCACAGTACATATTACTTGTTGCCAGTTGTCACTTACAAAGGTTAAAACTGTCTTGAATAATTGTAAAAAACATACTGAAACAGGTAAGTTGTGCGCTTGGTATATATCATAATTCGGCTATGTCCGCGGAAGCACGAGTCTCCAGTTAAAATCCCAATGCTAACGTATTGATAGATTGTTGCTGCGGCCATAATTTAGAGTGTTTTGTCAATTCGAATAGTGTGGTATGAGACACGACAGTAATCGACAGAACTGGATCGCTACCCACCATTTACAAATGTTCATTAGTAGTCTGGGGAAAAAAAAGAAATGACGCAAATGTTGAAGACTTCATTTTTAGTATTTTGTTTCGCGGTGGTGACAGAGCCCAATGGAATGAAAGAAATCCGATGCCTGCCCCCCCCCCCCCCTCTCTCTCTCTCTCTCTCTCTCTCTCTCTCTCTCTCTCTCTCTCGTGAGAAAACAGCTCGTAGTTACATGGGCGTGAATAGTTATGAAACGAATACAAAGTTCGAAATGCATACTGCTTGTGAGAAGATGGGTGCTGATCAGTGTGTAACATTCATATTCTTGTGAGCCACATACCCCTTTGCTTTGTGAGAATCTTTGACATATCAAACACGGTGTTACAGTTCCTCCAAGAGACAAGGTTTCTTGTAATGAACCAATTGTTAGGGGTGTTGATCCACAAAGTGCTTTTCATTTTTGTACGTCTTGATGCAATATTGAAATACCAGTAGGCGCAGTCTGTATAGCTCAATTGTCGCTAAAAGTGAAGAGTTCATACTGCTGACTCTGCTTAGCATCTGGGTTATTGATGCATTTTTTTAAAGGAAGCAGTTAGGTTCCACACTATGTAGTCAGTCACCTTGGCGGACCCTTTTTTTACGAGTAATTGACGAAAAATTCGAGATTTTGCTTGACGCTCAAAAGCGTTAAAAAAGTGCTGTATGGGCTGGATGCGAGCAGTAATGGGTAGGGCAAGGCCTTCACATGCAGAAGGCCGTGGGTCCGAATATCATCATGTGTGTTACGTCCTGTTTATTTCTAAATCTTTGTTGAAGTGGTTGTGATCATTATTTTTCTTCAATTCTGGCTTGAATGTAATTTTTATTTCTACTCAGTTGTCACATCAATTTAATCATCATAGGAACTTTATTTGCTCTCATTTTTCATCCTATAATTCTTTTTCTGACTGAAATATTCATGTGATTTTAATTAATGTTATGTATTAATTACCATTTAATTTTTTATTTTATAATCGTGTTTCTTCGTCTGTTCTTGCATTCCTTATTTCTATTCCTCATTTTGCTGGACTTTCGTTTTACTTATAATTCCTTCTTTCGTTTAAATCGTCATCTACTTTTTTTCCATAGTGCAGAAGGAATTAAGGTTATGTTTTAAATGTTTGTATGAAGGTTACCATCCAAAAATGCATATCTTGTAACGAAAAAAAAATTTTGACACTGTTGTACAGTCAGTATAGATTTAGTCTTTTGTTTCGTAACCGATAGATTGGCGTTTTCAAATATTTAAGTATTTTAACAGATTATATAATTTAATTCACATGCACAAGAATTCAGAGTGGAACACGAGATAAAGAAAAATATGAGAACAGGGTAAAAAGTTCATATGGCGATTAAAATGTGACAAAGGAATAGAAATAAAAAAAATTACCTTTAAACGAATTAATTGAGTAAAAGTAATATTTCTTCATTTCGATAAAGATTTAAAAATAAAGTTTAAAGCACCTGACAAGATTTGAACCCACAACCTTCTGCATGTAAATGCCTTACCCTAGGCATTACACCACACAAACGGCCAATACACCACTACCTTTTTAACGTTATTGACTGTCTCACAAATTTCCGAAATTTTTTGTCGTTGATTACTCGCGAACGAGGGCCCACCAGGGTGAATGGCTGCACGGTGTCATACCTAGGATTTGAACATACATCGCCGCATAGATGATTTCAGAAAGTCGATCCTACCGCCGAGTGAAATTTTGTACACTATTATCTCATTGTAAGTTGGTCATTGTCTTCGATGAGAAAAGAAGCCCGGTAGCTTCGTTTCGTGAAAGGTGAGCCAAGAAAGCCTGTAGTCCTACTGCTTTTGCATTTAATATCATAAGATAGAAATTGTTTGTGCAAGAATTGATTTTTCTGCGTTGTTTCCATCTTATTCTACACAAACGGAAAATCTGTTCTTTAACATTGCCCTCGTCGATAACGAGAAGGTAGTCAAACTGGTATCTGAATTTAAAGCAACAGGAACAGTAGACGAATGAAAGAGATCAATTTGGTTCTGCCATCCATCGCTTTTCAGCAGTTTTGATTTAGGAGAGAGGGATACCGAGAAGAGCAAATGCTTTGTAGTGTTTACTTCCTGCCATTTAAACGTAAGGGGCACATCTTATTTTATTAGGGCATCAGTCTCATTATTGAGTTTGTCGTATTTTTATTGTTAAATGACGATTTGTAAGCAAGATTTCAGAGTTCCGGTAATAGGGTGCAGTTAAAGGCCTGGATAGTGTTCCTTAATGAGAACGCTTTCTTCCCAATAGGAAGGCGTAGTATATCGAATATTTATACCAACCTTAGCACATCTCCTGGGCGAATCAATTAGACGACTTAAGCACTATCGTGTCAATTTTAGAGCAAGGAATTAGAGAGATCATTATCACGTACGAAACTAATTGCTGCATTTTCCAACTGTCAAAGTGCTCACAAGAGGTACGTATCCCATCCGGAAGACTAGGTCTTGAATTACATTAACAAACGTTAACTTCGAAAAACTGTTCTCGATAACGAGAAGGAAGATTTTTCTAAATGTATGAAGGACCATACTGTATTTTTAGACAATTCAGTAATGTCTGTTGGCTTTATGATCCATCCTACTGCTGCAAGAGTTTGTTTCCTTGCACACTTAATGCGTTCAGTATGTTTCTATCGTGTCTGTCCTGCTTGGATGATAGTGTGCATTTGGGCGTACGAACGTTCAAGGTGTCTCCAGCGAAGCGTGCCCTTTCCCTTGCGGCCTCCAAAACATTTTTACCCAGAAAAAGGTTTTGCATAATTCGGTTTTCATACATTTTACCAAAGGTCTGTCTAACATATACGGTTCTAGCTGACAAAACTGACGCACTCGCTTGCTGCCGCTCGACAGTCTGGTACGAGATGTCGCTATAAAAATTAATTAATAGATATCACATGGTTTTTATGAGGAAGTGTGTTGTCATGGCTTAAAATTACAGATTGCTAGACTTAGTTAAATTTCAGACGATTTCGCAGCGTCTTATAAAATGAGACTGGGAGACGCTGCCAGTGATTCGTTAGTCGGATACGAATCTTGGTTGTTCTCATGGTGCGTTTAGAGAGTACAGAATGGGCTGAGAGCGGATCAATCAACATGCAGTTCATATATTCGATGTTTTCAGTTCAGATGTTCAACACTTTGGAATTGCGGATAAGAAAAATACGTTCCTTGGGAACCAATTTGTAATCCAGTTATTCAAGAAGCATCAGTTTTCATACTGAAAGGCTCGCACTGCAATGCCTGTGATTACACTGGTATAATGTTGCTCCAGTGCAACTGCATTAGTACTGAGAGCATGATTCCAGTTTGACTTTGTGTTTTCATTTTATTTACTACGGTTGCGTTAATGTGCTACAAGTATATGTATGAAGGATGCAAATCGTCTGAGCACACACGAAATATGCGTGAAAAAATTGAGATCGTGTTTCTGAGATTACACTTTTTCTTTTCCCCGCACATCACGCAGTTTCCTTGTATCAGCTGTGATTCTTTACTGTCCAAAAGATCGTTAAAGCATGTTAAAGTGTAAAAAATTTGCGACGACGATCGCAAGACACTGGACGCTCATCTGGGAAGGCTGCTTCTAGAATCCCTTTCCGGCGATCCGGATTTAGGTTTCGCTATATAGCATACTGCAAATGACGTGCTGGTTGCTCCAGACGCGAGCAGTTTCCTCCAACACGATCGTGCCCTCTGTCTCTGACGATCACGTTGCCGACAGGAAATTTAACGCTTACACATATATAATAGTCAAAGACTAACACAATTTAATTGCTCTACGAATTTGTGGTAGTTGAACTTAGCATGTGAATACCTAGAGCTCTTTATAACCTGGTGTAACCGGTGCCTTGCCATCTTTCATTGCTGGCGTTGGAAGCCAGAAATTATACGACCTACAACACTTCCCTTAGTGTGTAAGTAGACACTGTGTTAGATATAGTACCAAGTTGTAATAATTTGCTTTTGCTGGTATAAGCGCCCCTTATCTGGCAAGGCGACGGCGCCCTCAGGGCTTCAGGTATAGTTCCAGACGAACGCGTCCATCGATCTGAAAGCGCAGAACAGCGCCCCGCGCCTTGTCCAGCTGTGCCCCACCACCTGGCAAGCTGACGTCACCGCCAATGACAGCCTCAGACTAACTTGCACTTTCCAGAAACCGGCTAGCGACGTAGAAGCGCCATATACATATGCGTATTGTGTGTGGCGGTTGCTCCGCCGCCGCTCGAAGATCGGCACACCGCAGGGTCCAAAAAGAATTCCTGTCTTGCCTTCACCTACTCGACAGTCTGTGCTAGGGTATCGACTCATAACCGTGTAAGGATACAACTAAGGATATTATGGAACCCATTAATGGATATTTTCCAGAAACAGCAGTGGAAATAAACTACTGCGGTGCGCCATTATCGGCACGCACAAACTCTTAAGTGTTCAATACACGCACTCTGCAAGTTGCCCAAAACTGCGCTTACCGCCAGTTCTCGAACCCCACAACCAGCGTCAGATCTGTGATTTTATCTTGGCCACTTCGTTAAACTAAAGAGTACGGTAAAATTTTTGCTACAACTTGTTTTAAAGAAGGTAAATTATCATCTCAAATGCCCTATGACTTATTAGTCAACAGAACCAAATGGCAATACTACGACGATTGAATTTTCTTTTGAGAGCCAGATCTTTTAAACTTAAACTGTGTAGGAAGACTCGTTGTTTGTTCATTTAAATTGGGTACTCCTAAGCTGATCTTCGGTAAATACGTCTTCATTGTAATTGAGATACGTTTTTTGAGGTCGTCCTCTTCCAACTCGCATCTTCACTCGTCTCCCTTCGAAGATTTTGGCTCAAGCCGCAGAAGTGGTGCAGGTGGCACCGAGTGCACGTGGTCTGAGCCCCAGTAGAGAATGCAGTTTCACCTACGGCTCCGTTTAACGCCACTTCTTCAAAGTAGACTCGCCCAGGCCGAAAACCGACATCTACAGATGGAGCACGAAGTTTCAATCGCATTGTTCAACGCACGCACGGCGTAGTTTCTGGAAGAGCCACACTCAAGGGGTCAAAGAGCCGCACGTTGCTCGCGAGTCGCGGTTTGTCATCCACTGCCCTAGCAGGATGACGACGAAGAAAATGACTAGATGTGAAGGGGACTCGTGCGCTGAGGGTCCCGTACAAACCTAATTATGTATAAGACGGTTCATCCATTTCGGGAATCGAGAATCTCCACCATTTTTGTCTTTTGTCGGTGCTGATACTGGCAAAATATGGGTCCCAGGCATTCCAAGATTGTTTTAATTTCAATGATATAAATTTGAGAGAGTCCTGCATGTGGCGGGCGACAGTTATTGTAATAATCAGTAGATCTCCACCAGACTGCCTGGGCTGCAATGATAAGTCAAACATCAGGCTAGGGATGACTTTATTGCTCATCTGGCGCGTTTCGGGATTTATCCATCATATACTCAGGAATGATTACTGCAGACTAGTCTGCGAATGTTTGTTTCACATACAACTTAAAACGCCCATAGTTACGTGCAGTAATCGCTCCTGGATATGTGATGATGGATAAATTCCGAAACGCGTTTTATGACCAATAGCCATTCCTTGCCTGATGTTTGACTTTTACCGTTGCGACCCATTTAGTCTTAATGGAGAACTACTGATTGTTTTAATGTCAAGTTTGACCTCGAATAATTAATGACAAAAGAAATGTTTTTTCGTGTTATATAATTACAAATAAGGAATTTCCTGATTTTTTTTTTCCTATATTTGCAGTGTGAAACCTTGCGTCTTGCCGAATATCGTGATTCTATGTCAAGTTCTCTATAGGTTCTGATTAGTGACTTTGCAAGTATTAAAATATGACATAAATGGCCGTTTTGTTTGATTGCATTGACTTACGACCTAACGTTTACAATACTGCCAGGGTGCCATAGACCTTAGTATGTGACATAAATTTCAACTTAATACCTCCATCCGTTCCTGAGAAAAGGGGCTCTCCGGACAGTCAGATAACAAATGATGATAATTCTTTTTGTGTGATATAATTACAAATGTATTGTTTTCGGATTTTGTTGTACTGTGCAAATTTCTTACAAAATTTAGAGATCCTCGTCCAACGGGAAGTACCCTATAGGTCTTGATAAGCGAGTTTGCGAGTATCAGAATAAGTTACATATGTGACCATATCTTTTCACTGCATGGATTTAGAAGCTTCAACTTTTTACACCACCAAGGGTCCATGGAGCTCACTGTGACGTAGATTCCAACGTGATACGTTTACCCGTTATCGAGAAAAAGGTTTTAAACAGTCGGACAGACACAGGACAACAACAAAACGATATTGTACGGATTCCGTTTTCACCTACTGAGGCACTGATCCCTAACAAGTATTTAAGGAAAAGAAAATCTTTTAACGAGCTTCAGTTAAAAGTACTTTCATTCAGGAGATATTTTAAGCTAACGAGGACATTTAAGAGTTCTAGGCCGGCCTCGGTGGCCGATGGGTTCTAGGCGCTACAGTCTGGAACCGCGCGACCGCTACGGTCGCAGGTTCGAATCCTGCCTCAGGCATGGATGTGTGTGATGTCCTTAGGTTAGTTAAGTTTAAGTAGTTCTAAGTTCTAGGGGACTAATGACCTCAGAAGTGCTCAGAGCCATTTGAACGATTTTTTAAAGAGTTCTAGAAAATACTTCAATAAGTGCGGCCTGTGCGTTTACCATTTTGCCTTAGCACAATTTTATTCTCAGTGAATACTTGCCTCTCCTTGATTTTCTGGCCAGCTTTTGGTACAGAAACGGGGCCATTTAGTCGCGAGGAGTGTTAACGCACTCTTCTTCCTTATGAACAAGTTGCGGAAATCGGCGAGTGAGATTAGTGGACCGTCCCACGACCTTATCTGCATTTACGGAGCTAGTGTCCGCCCGACGTAATCGTGGTATTCAAAACTGATTAACCCTTTGTGCGCCACATTTAGAAAAAAAATTGGGGAAATTTTTTTGTGATAAATATTTACTGTATATGTTGCACATATGCAATATCCATTGCAAAAGTTCTTTGAAGCTATTGGTTAATAAATAAGTAATGATTCCAAATAGCATCATTAGAAATTACATAATAATTACTCAAAAAAATGCATACACAACTGTATTGTAAACTTACCGTATTTCTTTCCCTTGCCCTTGAGGAACTACGTAAAGTTGGTTCCCTAACCAAGAATTTCAGTATACACAGAATAAAACTAAACCCAACAGTTATTGTTCACTCACAAATGCAGTATCACAACTCAGGACAGTTCTATTCTGCACTTCAAACAAACGGTGAGTCATGAAAGCAAACGCCAGTGTGATCTGTTGGCCAAAGTTGGAACTACGTGAAGCGATGCCAAACGGTATCATTGAAGCATTGGGAATCTCAAAAAAGCCAGGAATACTTAATGATGCCATTTGGAATCACAGACGCAGAAAGGGTTAATACAAGTGCTGCTGAAACCTCTTGTATGGCTCATCATCGTATAGAGAAAGAGTATGTGCACTTGCAACAGCACTGACATTTATCGCGCTGTAAATTATAGGCATATAGTGGCTTAACATTATCAATAATTATGTGGAAATACTAAGATTCGTTACATTAAGTCATTGACGTAGAGGCTACACATCGGGCAAGCAGGACCTGGGGTCTTCGCCCGCCGTTCCCAGACTTGTAAACCGCAGCCAGTCGGACGTGCCGTGGCCGGTTATGAACTTCCGGACAGCACAGAGTTACACAGCAAACGTGCCTACCGTGAAGAACACCGCCCTCGTCCGCTTTCAGCTGTCATTAACGCCTTTGAGAGATTTAACTCTGCATTCTCTGCTATCACCAAATGTATGTGGATGTATGCATGCAATTCTTTCTTTTAAAAGCAGCAGCTACGAGCTTAGTGATAAATGTGGTTGTAAGGTGCCATCCCTTAATATGAGAAAACCGTGAGGAATTGTGTATCAAAGGAAGTTTTCACCAACTCTCCCCTTTATAAACTGCAAAGATTCTTCCAACTGTGAAGCACTATATCTCATCCTGTAGTTCAATGTTACGTATTCAAAATATGGAAAGTGTGAATTTTTACGCAATTTTTATGTACTTAGTGTCCTCGCTTAATGTAGACGCAGTTTCACTTAAATACTCCCCCTGCATAGTTTTCGTATTATATACTCCACTTGATAGTTGCCACACACCCGAATAGGAGACTTCTATGACCAAATTGTTCTTACAATCAAAGCGAGCAAGGCGTCCTTCAAATTTTGCATGTATGTATGTGAACTCCAGCCACCAAAAATTAACGAGAATAAAGGGTACATTTCATTTATTGCATATCAGACCTGCTACCTGATATAATAAGCAGGTCGTGCATTATACTATTTATCATGTAACAGTGCATTGTTACACATTAGCAAATTTGTGAGCAAGAAATCAAGGGTATTAACAATGAGTGACAAACAGAATTAAATTAGATGTAGGAAACGGAGTTTTAAAATAAATGTTAGTAATTTAGAAAAAGAAATAGAAAGATAAGAAAGAAACGATCTGCAAATTTTCTTCTACTGTTAAAGCTAAGTATAACACACAAATTGTGGTTCATGTTGTTGGACCTAGAAACGACGGAGAGGTTTCGCCCCTGCTGTGGTTCGCAACACAACAGGCCACAGCAGTCCACCCACCCACCCAACCGCCGCCCCACACGGAACCCAGGGTTACTGTGCGGTTCGGCCCCAGACGTGTAAGGGTACATAAAGTAGTTTTTTACATGCTCTTTGGAATACGTGTATTGTAAACTGTAGTAGGAACAACGGATATTCGACATATTGAACGCCGAAAACTGTAAAATAATTGGCCCTATACTTCCCCATAACTGAAGACCATTTCTAGAATTTACATGGAAAGGGAAGTGCAAGTTAGTGTCAATCTTGAAATCGAATATTCTCTCATTGCTCGCCTGGAGCACCTCTAAAAAGCAATAGAGTAGGGATTCTTTGTGGCATGGATGCGACAAGCTCTAGGTGGGTCTCTGGAGGTTTGTTTTCACACCCAAGTCACGCAGTTCCCGTAATTTACAGGCCGGTGGTTCGAAGGTGCGTGGCTTGGGCATGATAGTGCTCCAGATGTCTTCGATCGGCTTCAGATAAGGGGAATTTGGTGATCAAGATATAAACGTGGAACAGCAGAACGGTTCTTACCCTTACAGGGACAATTTTGCGTTTACAAAAATTCGTTTGTCGGGGAAGACCTCAAGCATGAAGGAATGCAGGTATCAGCTAGAATGTTTACCTAGACTACAACCGCAGGTCCCATGCAAACCCAGGAGATTCTCCCCCATAGCATTATCCTGCATCCGTGGCGTAATGCATATTTAAAGCAGCAGTTCGCCTTGATGACACCGTATCCGGATTCAACAATCCATATGGTGTAACAAGATGCGTGTCTCATCCGACCAGGTGACACGTTTCCAGCGATCCAAGGCCCAATTTCGATAATTTCATGCCCACTGAAATCGTAATTGACGATGCCGTTGAGTTAGCATGGGAACATGTGGCATGATCTGCTGCGGAACCCAGTGTTCAAAAATGTAGGTTGAACGGTATATGTTCAGTAACACTTGTGCCCACACCAGCACTGTTCTCGGTAGTCGGATGGGCAACAGATAACAGCTTATCCTGCTTTACAAATTGGGCAAACCTCCGACCTCCATATTCTCTGACAGTGGACGTCTACATCTATATGATTACTTTGCAATTCACAGTTAAGTGCTTGGTGGAGGGTACATGGAACCACCTTGAAGCTACTTCTCTGCCCTTTCACTCTCGAACAGCACGGTGGAAAAACGGACACTTAAATCTTTCTGTGCGAACTCTTGAGTTCTATTGTGATTACTTCTCTCTACGTAGAGGCACCAACACAATGTCTTCCCACTCTGAGGAGAAAGTTGGTGATTGAAATTTCACGAGATGATACTGTCACAACGAAAAACGCCTTTGCATTAATGACTGCCACCCTAATTTATGCACCATATCCGTTGCACTCTTGCCCTGTTTCGCGATAATTCAAAGCGAGTTGCCCTTCTGCGTACTTTTTCGATGTCCTCAGTCAATCCTATCTAATGCGGATCCCACGCCGCAGAGCAATACTCCAGAAGAGGGCAGACAAGTATAGTATAAGCAGTCTCTTCAGTAGACCTATTACAATTTCTAGGTGTTCTGGCAATAATCGTAGTCTTCGGTTTGCTGTACCCACAATATTATCAATGTACTCTTTCCACTGTTGTTCGTAATTGTAATCTCTAAGTATTTGAGTGCACGGACTTTATAATTTATGTGATTTATTGTGTAAATGAAATTCAGCTGATTTTTTTTTAGTGTTCTTGTGGATTACTGTAACTTTTCTTACTTAAACTCAATTGCCACTTCTTGCATCATACAGATACCTTGTCTGAATCGTTCTCATCGTCTGATGACTTTACATAACGGTAAATGATAGCGTCATCTGTAAACAATCTGAGGACTGCTCAGATTATCTCGTAAATCATTTATGTAGATCAGGAACAACAGGGGGCCTATAACGCTTCCACGGATAACGGCAGAAATCACTTCTGTTTTACTCTCTTTTCGTCAGTTATTACGAACTGACACCTTTTGACTGCAGGATATCACGAATACAGTCACGCAACTAAGACGACACTCCATAGGCACACAATTTAATTAGAAGTCGCTTGAAAGGAACGATGTGGAAAGCCTTCTGGAAATCCGAATATATGGATCAGTTTGACATCCCCTATCGGTAGCACTTATTACTTTGTGAGAATAAAGAGCTAGTTGTGTTTTAAAAGAACAATATTTTATGCTCCCTCATTGGCCATTTTTCAATAGTTTTCTTATAGGTGTTCCACAATATTAGAGTACAATATATGTTTCAAAACCCTACTGCAAATCGACGTTAGTGATATGGTCCTGTAATGCAATGGATTACTCATATTTCCTTTCTAGAGTATTGGTGTGACTTGTGCAACTTCCCAGTCTTTATAGAACAAAGGATTGTGGCAGTGAAGCAGAAGCCCCACACACACACACACACACACACACACACACACACACACACACACACACACACAGAGAGAGAGAGAGAGAGAGAGAGAGAGAGAGAGAGAGAGAGAGAGAGAGAGAATGAGTTGGGCTGAGCAAGTGGGTAAGAATGGGCAAGTAGAAGTGGATCGGTATGAGCGACTTAAGCAATGGACTAGTGGACGTACATATCTACTCGCCCCACCCCTCCCCCAAGTAGTGCTAGGAGTGTCATATCCTCACAATATTTTTCCGTAGATAGTAATCCAACTGAATACAAAGTGCCCGAGTTCTGCTTCCTGTAACACCCATAGCTACCGTTACCACCCCTTAGTAGTTAAATGCTATAATTGTACTGTCACTTGAAGTTCTCGGAATTGGAGCAGGAAACGAAATTTGACTGACGTTATTTCAGGGATTACAAAATAGTCAAATTTACAACAACAACAAAAAAAACCTGGTAGTGTGAGCGCACTGACCAGAATGGGGTTGCACTGTGTAACTGGTCCTTGATATCTTGGATACTGGCACCGGGACGGAGTTGACGTCTAATCTGGTCTCATATCCGTTCTAACGGTAACAGATTTGGGGACCTTGCCGGTCATAGGAGTGCCTCAACATGACTTTATGGACGTGGCGTGTTTGGATGAGAATTGTCCGGATGAAAAATGAAACCACGATTCTGTCGCATGAGAGGTAACACGTGAGGGAGGAGGATGTACGTGACGGTACCGTACCGGTGTGCCATCATTTCCCTCAGTCACTATCAGCTGTGATCTGAAGCCATACTCGAATGGTCACCACATCATTACGTAACACCGCTTTACCTCTACAAAACATAGGAACAATGGGACCTCTTCACGGGTCTTCGCTATATTCACCGACGACGGTGATAGGGGGAAGTGCAGAACCACGATTCACTGCTGTACACAATTCGGCGTCATTCAGCAGTCCATACTTTCCGATCACGGAACCATATCAAATGCAGCCATTTGTGTCAACGGCAGCCTATGGTTGACGTGGTAATTGTATAGACGGCTGCTGCTGGTCACCAACCAATGGTCCGGGATGACAATGTTACAGGGAGTCCATTATTTGTTCTCGGGTGGCAGGCGGAGACGAGGAGGGGCTGCGATGCGCTTGGCGCAAAATAGATCGATCCTCCCATGTAGACACATCTGGTCGAAGGGAACAGTGACAATAAGTTATCTTGCCCTTGCGTTGCATTCAGTCCGACATCGGGCCATTCACATCCGAACGCTTCACAAATCTGGAGATTGCACAATTCGACCAGCCGACCAAATGGAAACCCATAATGAGGCCCCTTTCAAACACTATTTTAAACATAGCTGCACAACATCAACGGTTCCACGTATTAAAATTATTAACAACCGACCAGTTGCAATGGATAAAGAATTCTTTACCTAGGTTTCAACAAATTTAAATTTGTCTTCTTCAGAAGGTGGCCTAAGGACAATGATCATCATCGCTTACATTAGAAAGGTATGAAACTTAAGTCAAGAATAGATTTTAACACAAATTAGACAGCTCTTGCATTACAAAAATATGAGAACGACGACTGGTACTTACAATTTTACATTAGTATGGACTGATGTATCATCGCCGTTTTTACAAATGTCGGCATAAATCCATTTGTCAAAATTAAAATATAGCCCTAGAAATAGGGTTTGTCACGTAAATATAAGTTAGTGCATGGATGTTGCAGAGCTCACAACCGACTGAGTGTAATCGGCCAGCGTAGTTACTCTGCGGCCACAGCAGGTGGCGCGAACCATGTGCCGATTGGCGTACAAAAGCAACGTGTAATTAGTATTAATAACGTCATTGGATAAAGTAACAATAAAAAGAAGGAAAGCGTTTAACACTCCCGTTATAACATTATGGGAGCCTTGGTACAATTAATGTAGTTATACATCAAAAAGGCAGGTGGCGCTTACGCCGAGAGAGTTACGCACAGTGGCATATACAGTCAGAATATGAAAATTACATTACTATATTAGTGAAGCCCACACACGGTATATATGTCAGAACTTTATAATTGACAATAATGGCTCTTAAGACAGAATTACGAACCCTGGTCCACAATACAGTTAATACACATTCGCAGGGACCAACGTTTTAGAGCCAGACAAAATCACATAAGGGCCGATGTAGTGGCAGCCATACATCGTGAGAAAAACCACATTACATAAAGGGTAGTGAGCTTAAAGATTTGAAAGCGCATCATAGCTTCCTGAGAAAATAGACCACTGAGGTTACCAGCGTTAATGTTATGTCATAAACAGTACAGGTTTAAAGCCTTCGAAAAATTGTCTACAAGCAAGGTTCAACTGGTCGTTCAGTATATTACCGTCTTTGAGCTCTAGATGTTTAAAAATTTGTAACTCTTCCCACAGATCTAATCTACGCCCTTTGACTTGTCTGTGTAGGATAACCGTGTCTTCTAACTGTTTAGGCGTATCGCCGGCTATCAAGAGGTGTTCAGCAAAAGTAGAGTTGTGTATATTCGCTCCTTTTTTACCTAATAGGTGTTCTTTATATCTTGTTTTCACAGCTCTGCCTGTTTGACTAATATAATATGAAGGGCAGTTATTACAGGTTATTTTGTAAACACCTGAATTGGAAAACCAATCGCTGGCAATCTCTATTGAACGTACAAGATTTCTTTTTAAACTTATCTGTAGAGAAGGAGACGTTAGTTATATTTTTTCTTTAGAAGACGTTTAATCCTATACGATATATTACCCAAGAAAGGAATGGAAATAAATTTTTTAGCTTCTTTGCTGTCAGTGGGGAGGTTGTTGCTCAAAGTCGAACAGTTTTGGGAAATTTTCTTATTAAACTAGTAATCGATCATATTCTGATTGTACCCATTATTAGCCGCAATCGCTTTGATGACATTCAATTCCTTTTGCTGATCAGCAGGTGATAAAGGAGTAGTTACCATTTGGTGAATGGAGGCGCCTAGCCAGTGTGTGATGTGGACTACCCATTCCGTTCACTACAGGGCGAATCACACACTTGCTAGGCTACTCCATTTTAAAATTAAAGATGCTTTCACATTTGAAAATAATTTCTGTTAAAAATAGTAAGGAATTAATTAACAATATTCAAACTGTAAGATGTACACCTGACACTAGACTGGTGTCCTTTGACATCGTCAGTCTTTATACAAATGTCCCGGTTGATGAAACCTTGTAAAAAAGAATCTTCTCAAACATAAAAAACTAAGTGAAATTCAGATTGCGGAATTGATTGGTTTGCTTAAGGTTGTTGTAAAATACAATTATTTCACGTTTAATGGGAAAATGTATATGCAACCAGATGGTCTAGCAATGGGTAGCCCCCTCGCCGGTGTTTTAGCAGATGTTTTTATCAACGCCCTGGAAATAACGTTCTTAAATTCAAGTTCAGAATTACGCCACAAAATCCGCTATTATGCACGTTATGTTGACGACATTATCATTGCTTTTGATGGTACTGATCATGAATTAGAGCTTCTCTTCAATACTTTCAATGGTTTACATGAAAAGATTTCCTTCACAAAAGAACTTCAGAATGAAAAAGGTGAACTTAACTTCCTTGATTTAACAATTTCTATACAGGATAGTTCCTTCAATTTCAATATCTTTCGTAAGGAAACGTATTCAGATAATGTCATCCCTGCTGACTCAACTCATCCAAAAGCTCATAAACTGGCGTTTTTTCATTCTGCCATTCACCGAATGGTAACTACTCCTTTATCACCTGCTGATCAGCAAAAGGAATTGAATGTCATCAAAGCGATTGCGGCTAATAATGGGTACAATCAGAGTATGATCGATTACTAGTTTAATAAGAAAATTTCCCAAAACTGTTCGACTTTGAGCAACAACCTCCCCACTGACAGCAAAGAAGCTAAAAAATTTATTTCCATTCCTTTCTTGGGTAATATATCGTATAGGATTAAACGTCTTCTAAAGAAAAAATATAACTGTAACGTCTCCTTCTCTACAGATAAGTTTAAAAAGAAATCTTGTACGTTCAATAGAGATTGCCAGCGATTGGTTTTCCAATTCAGGTGTTTACAAAATAACCTGTAATAACTGCCCTTCATATTATATTGGTCAAACAGGCAGAGCTGTGAAAACAAGATATAAAGAACACCTATTAGGTAAAAAAGGAGCGAATATACACAACTCTACTTTTGCTGAACACCTCTTGATAGCCGGCGATACGCCTAAACAGTTAGAAGACACGGTTATCCTACACAGACAAGTCAAAGGGCGTAGATTAGATCTGTGGGAAGAGTTACAAATTTTTAAACATCTAGAGCTCAAAGACGGTAATATACTGAACGACCAGTTGAACCTTGCTTGTAGACAATTTTTCGAAGGCTTTAAACCTGTACTGTTTATGACATAACATTAATGCTGGTAACCTCAGTGGTCTATTTTCTCAGGAAGCTATGATGCGCTTTCAAATCTTTAAGCTCACTACCCTTTATGTAATGTGGTTTTTCTCACGATGTATGGCTGCCACTACATCGGCCCTTATGTGATTTTGTCTGGCTCTAAAACGTTGGTCCCTGCGAATGACGCTAATGCACTCTGGTGGCCGTTCTGTGACAGTTAGTTGCAACTCTATTTACATAACCGCCAGTGGTGCGTACTTATACCCAGTCCCCGTGACATCAGACTGTTTTTGTTCTGCGTGCTTTATTTTTTTGTAGCGTGGTTAGTTCCCCATATTTTAACATGTCCCTATCATCTCTCCCCTGAGGATAAAAGAGGTGTCTTACCTCAACAGTACTATTTTTCCAAAATAGTAACTCATGTATTCACCAAATTCAGTTGAAGTTTCTCCAGGCGTTCAGAAGTTAGTTTACTTTTCACAAAACCACTCCGACCACTACAAGTAGAAGTTATAAGGGTGCCTTACCTCCAGGGCAAATAACACATGATGCTTCGTAAGTCATATTTGTACCAAAGTAGGTGAAATTTTCTGGAGCCTAGAGCACACTACACATACAACCGTTATATATGTACTGCATGGCTTGTCTCTGGAATCGTCTTCGAAGAGAAGGCTTTCGGTGAACATGCGAACTGGTAATGTAGGCATTCTTAGAGAATGTTACATACCCGTTTTTGGTTCCAGATAATTTCATTCGTTTACTTAATGGATGCGTTACTATAATCTTCTGCGTGACAGTGAAAGATTTATCTGGCCGATCACTCGATTTTAAAGCGGTTGTTAATTTGTTCTTGCGTAGTTTTATTCCTTTTTTTATGCTGGTTAGCTCTTGTTAGCAAATTGCAGTCTGACATATAACACTTCATTATTGTCCGTTTACTTATTAGTACGTCACATCGATGGATAGACCAGATTCTGCTACTCACATATTAACGTCTGCATGTCACATCTTTCATGTATCCCGCAAAGGTTTGAACGCCACAGAGAATAAGTTTCCTTACATTGCTGTACATAAAAACGGCGTTTCGCAGTAGGCTGCATACAGCCCTGGTTCTAAACAGTGACGTGATTCTGAAAACTGCATCTGTCCTTACGAATGTTAAAAGCAGTCGTACTAGCTATTATAAATTCTCCATTACTTCCAAATAGTAGCCGACCTTTGTGGCCGAGCGGTTCTAGGCGCTTCAGTCCGGAACCGCGTGGGTGTTACGGTCGCAGGTTCGCATCCTGCCTCGGGCATGGATGTGTGATGTCCTTAGGTTAGTTGGGTTTAAGTAGTTCTAAGTTCTAGGGGACTGATGACCTCAGATGTTAAGTCCCATAGTGCTCAGAGCCATTTGAACCATTCTAAATAGACCAGTTGTTCAGGTCCACTTTTTTGCGAAAATATTTCCTAAGTCTGTGCAACCGTTTTCAGCAAGACGAAAGTACGAAATAACTCTTAAAACAAAATGTACTCATTTGGTTCTCGTGGATCTTCGTCGAAAATTGGCTCGTTGAAAACATTGTCTGGGTGGTACGATCGGGTTTGCACTTAAAATTTGAACACTACTGGTTTGTTTCTTCATCGCTTTTTTCTTCGTCTCATATTTCATTATGTCACAAATTGTTTTCCACTCTGATACAATCCGTTCGTATCAGCTGAACAGTTTTCATATGAATTTCATGACATTTCAATGACTGCTGCTTACTGCTCGCGTCATAACTGACCAACTACTTCTGACTTGATCAGATTTAATAAAAAGTCACAGCTCAGCGGTTATACAAAGTATCGAACTTTCACACACAATCAAATGTTTTTTTTACAAATCTTGTGTAGTTATGCAGAACAAATTGTAAATTGACATTGATAATTTCAGATGTGATTAAAATTTCGAATTAAATGTGAAGTAAGAACAATAATTGTTTCTGAAAAATAAATCACGTGCTAATTTCATACGTTATTTCTGTTTATAGAAAATGTGACTTGGTTACCAGAATACAAATCTGTGGTTTTGATTCCGTTTCATCGTATCATGAATTTAATGGAAGTATTGTATTGTACGACACGTGACAGATATAAGTGCACTGACCAGTTCCATTATACAGCGTAGCCGTTATGTGTTAGCGGACGGCATCACCTTTTGCAATTTCTTCTAAACTGTGGCAGTAGACTTTAATAGTTGTCGCAAATTGTTTCCTAAGGGGGTTCTTCCACATTCATTTGTGGTGCGTCCTGTTTGGCTAGTAATCGGAGGAAATTGTACATTCAGTCTCTGATCATCCACGCCACTGCATTTTAGAAATTGTACTGTCATTAGGGAGGAGCATGGGTCACATTTCCATCCAGCCACTCAGATTTGGATTTTCCTTATGTGCTAAAGCAAGTGGCAGGATTGTTTCTTTGTATAAGGACATGACAGTTTTCCTTCCTTATACTTCCTCAGCTTGCAATTGTGTTCAATCGATAATGCTCTCGACCGTGCCGGAACATTAAACCGAAAATTCCTTCCTTACATTGTGCTAAAGTGCGTCGTGGTGAACATGATTGTGAGCACATTTTTGTGCTTCTCGTTCTACATTTACAAATTATTCTTGCTCGCTACTCAGTTCCAGCGCACAAATAATAGTAAAACTTCGACGGCACAGTCAACCTATGCGGCACATATGTTGTGTAGTTAAACAGTAGGTAGAATAAGTTTTAGAATAATGGCGTAATGGAAGTGGAGGTAAGTTACAACACAGAGCATCTCGGAGAGGGGAAAGAGGTAAACATAGGTCCTTCATAGTGCAGTGTAAGACATTTGTCCCGATTATGGCGACGATACGTCGTGCGTTCCCAAACTACTGACCCTAACACGGAGGCCATGGAAGCATCTTCGCAACTGTGTCCGTCGCATGCGGCAGCAATCAACGACTGTTTAAGGTGATTGAGATAGGTAACGTGGGAGGGGGGGGGGGGGGGGGCAGGCGGATGGGCGCTATGTTCGTGAAGTATTCGTATGAGCTCACGAAGTGTTCTGGGATTATGCGATGATGCATAGTCCTAATGAATAAAAGTTCATTGGGATGGTTTTGGAAATGAGCATTACTCGCAGATCTATATGATCTGCAAGCACTTCCCAGTGTTGTTCGCCTCTGAGGGACAATTGCATCTTGTTTCATCCCACGTAAACACTCTATTCAAGAAAATTATCAGAACTACACATTGCCAGCTGGAGATATCTAAAGGCCTAGGTTTTTTGTACGGAGGAAAAGCATTTCTGTTTCAGGGGATAAAACAAAAAAAGAGGGTTTGGCTCATCAGCAGCAAAGACATTATGTAGCAGAGGACGAGGACGGAAAGGAAATTGGCCCTGTCTTTTTCTGCGTAATTGCACACAACTTTCTTAAAGCGACGAAACCACAGAAAACATGATCTGGATGCCTGCTTTGCGATTTGAACCCCACTGCTGAATGCGAGCCAAGTAGCGTAACAACCTCGCCACGTCGCTATCAACTGGAGACTGATTTCTGGCCTATATCTTCATAAAAACTAATCTCATTATTCCCCCGCTCATACACTTCACATGTCGAGCAAGTCGTAGACTTCATCGAAGGTTCGATGCGTTTCGCCAGCTTCATCTCAGAGTAGCACTTTCACCCTATGTCTTCATTTATTTGTTGCACGTATTCCAGTCTGTTTTCCTCTGTAATTTGTACTCTCTACAGCTCCCTCTAGTCACATGGAAATTATTCCCCGATGTCTTAAAAATATACTGTCATCCTGTACCTTCTCCTTGTCAATGTTTTCCGTATGTTACTTTCTTCCCTGATTCCGCGGTGAACCACCTCACTCCTTACCAGTCCACCTTATTTGCAACGTCCTTCTTTGACACCACGTCTCAAATGTTAGATTATCTCCTTTTCCGGTTTTCCCACAGTCCATGATTAACTACCATACAATTCCGTGCTTCAAACGTAATTACTATAGACTTCTTCCTGCGAGTAAGACCGATGTTTGACTAGCAGACTTGTATTGGGAAGCTCTTTCCTGTGCTAATGCGATTTTGATGTCTTATTACGATGTCCTTGCGTCCAAGGTAGCAAAATTACGTAACGTCGTATACTTCGTGGTCTCCAGTTTGGATGAGTTTATCGCTAATTTCATTTGTGCTACTCATTAGTTTCGTCTCTTCGGTTTACTCTCAATCCTTATTCTGTACCCATTACACTGTTCACTCCATTTGCTTTCCCTGAGGATAGCAATGTAATCAATGAATCTTGTCACTTACAACTTTTCACCCTGAACTGAACGGTAGGGGCCATCCCTGTCTTACATCCTTTTTAATTTGAGCACAATTTTCTTGGTTTTCCGTTCTCATTGTTCCCTCTTGGTTGTTGTTTACATGTTGTATCATCCGTCTTTCCCTATACCTTACTCCTTTTTCAGAATTCATAACATCTCACACAGTTATACATTTTCGAGTGCTTTTTTTTCCGACGGATCCTATGAACGTGTCTTGATTGTTTCGCAGTCTTGATTCCGTTATCGGTCGCAACACCAGAACTGCCTCTTAGTGCCCTTAGCTTTCCGAAAGTCAAACTAATTGTAATCAAACGGATCCTCAGTTTCCTTCTCCATTCTTCTGTATATTGTTGTCAGCAAATGAGGTACGTATACCATTAAGTTGTGTGGTAGTTCTCTTCTCGTACTCATTCTGGGCTTGCTATCGCCGGAAGTGTGGCCGATATTTTTCCGATAGTATGTTTCCGGAGTAGTGGATTCTACATACCAATCTGAATAGGAAGAAATTGATTCTGTACTATACATCTTCAAGAAAGAGTCTGTCCATTTAAGGTTTATTACTACATTATATTTACAAAAAGTTTTATGTATCTACATTATCCAATTTCTAAATAAGTTTTCAAAATTTTTGATGGTTTTAAAGACTTGGGAAATGTCACTGTTTTTGAAAAAGCTTGCAGTATTGTAAAAAAGCTTTGTAACTGTACTATAAATTTCTTGTGAAAACTGTAATGTAAACTTAATGAACGTGATTTGCATTGGCAAATACTTAATGTATCCCGCACGCAGGTTGTTACAACCCTGACTATTAGCTATCTGCACTAGAATTAGCAGTATCTGCTCTTAAGTTATATGTGTGTGTATCTCAAATACTTCGTGTATCATATTTTGGACCCCAATGCGTAATGATTCTCCTGTGCACTTCTGTAAGATATTATATATCGAAACGTTCACACATACGCCACATGTTGGCCGTTTGTGACGGCTCGCTCAGCCGTAGGCTGTGCGCCCGCTCAGTTCTTCCTTTGATATACTTAGTCTAAGACTGCCTTTCTATTTGCTAACCTCCACTCCTGTGCGTCCAGTTGGTGCAATGGATATTTTATATGTTCTTTTTTGTGTGTTTGACAAACCAACATCATGTAGTTTCCTATGAGTGGAAAGAGCTATCATTGTGTTATTGGCATGTGTACATGTTAATAAGAAATTCCGAAAGCATGTAAACTGATGATTATGTGAATCTTATCACTGAGATCTGGGTTTGTACGCAGTGATAAATTCTTTTTGGTACATTGTAGATCCGATGATAAAGATTCTGTCGAAACTGGCCATTCTGAAATAAAAATACCAAGCTATCTTGGCCGCAGATTATTTCCTATTCCCCGTCTGGTATGCGGCCGAAAAGCCCCGGATTCTTCAGTGGGTCATTACTCGCACTGCTCGCTGTATCTTTTGGGGTAGGGAATGAAAAGTAATAAGAAAAACCTGAGAAATTGAACAGCTGATTTAATTTTTACTTTTCGCCAATTAATGGAAAAAATACTATGAACACAATGGAGATGTGTGATTAGCTTTAACACACATAAAGAAAGCGTTGATGCTGTGGATGGGAAGGTGGTGTGGGAAACACTGAAGAAAACTGAAATACAAGATTACAGAGTTCATAGGATCTAGAATTTATGCGACGACGCCTGCAGTAAGGCCAGCTCACCTGTAGGAATCACTGAAACCTTCGGTATGAAATCTGGGTTAAGGCAGGGTGGAATTTCTGTCGCTTCTTTTCATTACTGTAAGGAACGAGATCCAGAGAAAAGTACACCAAATAATCGGAAAAGAAAGAATGAATTTCATATTGTTTGCTGATGTATGAGGGAACTCTAAGGAAGACCTTCAAGGTCCAATAAACACTTGGGCAGAAGTTGCTAAGGAGTGTGGGGCTTCATATGACTGATTTCAAATATCTCGGCACTATTGTCTCAAACACTGGTTCTGTAGACTAAGAAATTACTCACACCACCCAAGCAGGTAAAAACAATCAAATAGTGAGACCTAATATGGAACAAGAAATTATAGATAAAATGTGGGTCATCTGTGAAACCTATTACATTCGCATTTTGAGGTATAGTTGTGATTCACCGACCATGAGAAATATATCAGCAGAATTCAGGCAGCTGAGGTGTTTGTCCATAGCATGATCGGAAAGACGCGGAGAGAGAGAATCCGAAATGTGGAAATCTGAAAACAGACGTAAGCTGTAAGAATTTAGTACAGGTCAATCTTGCATTAGCTGAAATAGTATGGACATACGCGACGCATGGATCCTAACAGACTACCAGTAGTAAGGTGTGTTTTAAAACTCTGAGGCAAAAGACCAATAAGAAGACAAAGACACGGTAAAAGAATATGCTGAAATCTGGCATCTAGCAGAGAGGAGGTACCTTGGGCAGCATCGAAGAGGGAGGTGAGTCAGGACTGCAATTGGAGAGGCCTCATTTGCCGACACATCGAATGAGATGGAACGACATGGAATGGATGCTGATGGGATATGGATGATGAACGCCTTACTGTGTGTTATATTTGGTCTTGTTTTCCACAGTGACATTGTTACTGCTGTCGATTCGCAGTTTTCATGACTTCAGTATCATAGAAACACCATACTGACATGTGTGAGTGAACGTAACTGCTGATGTAGTACCTTTATTCTTCTCCGAAAAAATTCATCTCTCGAAGTGGTTTTTTCCCCTTATTTGAAATTGACGATTAGTGATAGTAATAACTGTCCTATAATTCTGGTATGACGCCAGTTTCCTGAAGTTCACTCTCAGCTTCAGTTGACTCAGTTTTCTTAACTATAATTTAGAGGAGAGTGTTGATAATTTCTTTGGCCAGGCTACATTTTCCACTCTGATAATGTGGTCGTAAAACGTCGCGTCTACCTCAAAGCGCACTACACTTTCTCAGATTTTTGGCATAGTTAATGGATTGGCTTTTTTCCAGATTCCCTGCAATGAAGACTGCGTTGAAAATTGTTCGTTGGATTTTGTGGTTCACTTACTTGTGTTCGGAGGGAACGGATTTCAAAACCCTATCGCATAATCTACATTGTTTTCTGCCGTTTCAGTAGCTTAAGGCCTGAAACAACCTGTTCAATGTCTTATCCCTTTCAGTCGGCACTTAGTGACACCAAAAAGTAGTGACAGACACGTTTTCTCATCCAATACAAAATGTATAAAACTCTTTGAGCGTTATATGTATACCATTAACTCAGATTCAATAAAGGAAATAATTTTTATATGAAAATATTTTCCGAATACAGCAGAAACACATGCAATCAATTATATGAGAGTTTTCTTCTGCTCAAAAAAGTATTGGCATACCGAACGACGTTTGTGATGGTGCTTGACAGATAGCGTCGCGTGTACCAGATTTGTGCGATCGGAGTTGATCCAGTTTAGACGGCGAATGTAAGGTGCATTCATTTGTACCGATGACTTCGTATGCGAAGCGGCATTCCGTGTCGTTCTGCAACAAGGCGATTTTATTGCATTTGCAAGGTAAATGTTACCGTGAGATTGGTAAAGAACTTTGCCTTAATTACACAAGAGTGCGGACAATCATCAAGAAGTTTAAAGAGAATGGTAAAATAGACAGTAAACGTAATACGGACTACCAACAGTTCTTACATTTAGGGAGCCTGGAAAGGTAGTTCGTCTTGCACAAACGAACCGTTGAAAGTTGCAGGGTCGTTTGTATCGGACATCCAACCAACGTCCAGCAAACAGGAATGTTTTGGACACAGACAGTTTCCATGGTAGATCTCCCAGAAAGAAGCCCTTTATCTTCGAAATTAACAGAAGAAAACACTTGTAGTTGGCCAAAGATTATGTAAATAGACCGAATTTTGAAATACTGTGCTATTCTCCGTGGAATCCAAGTTCAACTTGTTTGTATTCGACGGAAAGGGAAAAGTGGGGGTTAAACCAAATACGCAGTTCCAATCACAACACGACCTGTCTACAGTAGAACACGGGGGAGGAAGCATAATGGTTTGGGTATGCATGGCAGCTTCTGGTGTTGGTGATATGGCAAGTATTGGTGTCATGGATATTCGTAAATATATCGATGTGTTGTGAGGCCATTTACGTAGCAGTGCACAGAAACTGGGTCTTGATGGCGTATTTGTCTTTCAGCAAGACAACGACCCTAATAATACTGCCCTGAGAACTCGGGATTGGTTATTATATAATGCTCAATTAGGGTTTTCAGTCAATCACAGAGCCCTGATAACGCGATAGAGCGTCTTTGACGCACTTGGATGCAAAAATTCGAAACCGTCATTCCACACGGAAGCGGTAGTTTCAGACGGTGTTGTTCGAGAAGTGGTCGAAGATCTCAGCGGATAATACTCGCAACTTTGTTCACTCCATGCCAAGACGTCTAAAAGATCTCATTAATGCCAACAGTATGCACACAGTCTACTAGAATTAAGTTATGCGAATTAGAGAGACTCTTAACTTCATTTCTGTACAAGTGTTTCAATACTTTATTTGATGCGTAGATTTCTGTTTTGATAAATATTTTTGGTGTGAGAAAGCAGTTACACTAGAACCTTGTGATTGCTATTGTACATTTAAATAAATAGAAGTGCCTTGGCATCACCTTCATTGGTAATGTAAGAGTATACATAATTGTATGTGTGCCAATACTAAGTGGTGCCACTGTACGAAGTCCCCCCTGCGGGTTCAGGGTTAGAATAGGCCCGCGGTATTCCTTCCTGTCGTAAGAGGCGACTAAAAGGAGTCTCAAAAGTTTCGGCCTTAATGTGATGGTCCCCTAAGGGGTTTGACCATTACCTTTCAAAATTTTCTGTTAGTGCGTACCATTTGGGGAAGGACGCCTTACGTGGTGTATTATATATCCATCTTGCCCTAAGATCTGGCACACCCGATATTGTCAGGGAGTTGGACTTCCGTCGAGCTTCCGGCCACATTGGCTGCAGTTTGTTCCGGGTAGCATACATTCCCTCCATTGTGCACTTCCATCTTTGCCCTCGTTATGTACATGGATATTTCGACACCCGACATCCAGCACGGTAGCCAGTCCGTTGTGGTGGGGTCGTCATGTACCCTCTTGGTGGTAGCCCCCTGACTACACAGGGATCGCACTGCTGATGCCTGAGCTGCTACCTCCCCACATATGCCGAGGAGTAGATGCCTATCCCTCTGGGGCATCAGGACTCCCGGCAAAGGCCATCCTGCCAGGTGGTCTTTGCTGCGGCTGGGTGGCGCCCGTGGGGAGAGACCCTGGTCGGAGTGGGTGGTTCTTTGCAAAACAGTTTTTAGCATGGATAGGGACTGCAACTGCTGTGTTCGGATGCAGGCTGAGTTGGCATCCCTTCGCTCCCAGCTTCAGGCAGTGTTGGCTTCGGTCACACAGCTTGAGGCTGTTGCCAATGGGCATCACTGTGGGGGTCCGGATGGGGGTTTGTCGGGGACGGCCAGCTCGTCCCTCGCATCCCCCGATCGGACTAAGACTGTGGTTGCCCGGGATACTGCCCGCATTGAGGCTGATCCCTCACCTGTGGTAGAGTGGGAGGTCGTCTCAAGGTGTGGCAGGGGGCGAAAGACATTCCGGAGGGCTGAACGGAAGGCCTCTCCAGTTTGTCTGACGAACCGGTTTCAGGCTCTGTCTCAGGCTGATACTGATCTTCGGCCTGACATGGCTGCTTGTCCTGTTCCAGAGGTTGCCCCTCAGTCTGCAAGATCCGGGCGGTCGCAGAGGGTGGGCTTACTGGTAGTTGGGAGCTCCAACGTCAGGCGCGTAATGGGGCCCCTTAGGGAAATGGCAGCAAGAGAGGGGAAGAAAACCAATGTGCACTCCGTGTGCATACCGGGGGGAGTCATTCCAGATGTGGAAAGGGTCCTTCCGGATGCCATGAAGGGTACAGGGTGCACCCATCTGCAGGTGGTCGCTCATGTCGGCACCAATGATGTGTGTCGCTATGGATCGGAGGAAATCCTCTCTGGCTTCCAGCGGCTATCTGATTTGGTGAAGACTGCCAGTCTCGCTAGCGGGATGAAAGCTGAGCTCACCATCTGCAGCATCGTCGACAGGACTGACTGCGGACCTTTGGTACAGAGCCGAGTGGAGGGTCTGAATCAGAGGCTGAGACGGTTCTGCGACCATGTGGGCTGCAGATTCCTCGACTTGCGCCATAGGGTGGTGGGGTTTCGGGTTCCGCTGGATAGTCAGGAGTCCACTACACGCAGCAAGCGGCTACACGGGTAGCAGGGGTTGTGTGGCGTGGGCTGGGCGGTTTTTTAGGTTAGATGGCCTCGGGCAAGTACAGAAAGGGCAACAGCCTCAAAGGGTGCGGGGCAAAGTCAGGACATGCGGGGACCAAGCAGCAATCGGTATTGTAATTGTAAACTGTCGAAGCTGCGTTGGTAAAGTACCGGAACTTCAATCGCTGATAGAAACCACCGAAGCTGAAATCGTTATAGGTACAGAGAGCTGGCTTAAGCCAGAGATAAATTCTGCCGAAATTTTTACAAAGGTACAGACGGTGTTTAGGAAGGATAGATTGCATGCAACCGGTGGTGGAGTGTTCGTCGCTGTTAGTAGTAGTTTATCCTGTAGTGAAGTAGAAGTGGATAGTTCCTGTGAATTATTATGGGTGGAGGTTACACTCAACAACTGAGCTGGGTTAATAATTGGCTCCTTTTACCGACCTCCCGACTCAGCAGCGTTAGTGGCAGAACAACTGAGAGAAAATTTGGAATACATTTCACATAAATTTCCTCAGCATGTTATAGTCTTAGGTGGAGATTTCAATTTACCAGATATAGACTGGGACACTCAGATGTTTAGGACGGGTGGTAGGGACAGAGCATCGAGTGACATTATACTGAGTGCACTATCCGAAAATTACCTCGAGCAATTAAACAGAGAACCGACTCGTGGAGATAACATCTTGGACCTACTGATAACAAATAGACCCGATCTTTTCGACTCCGTAAGTGCAGAACAGGGAATCAGTGATCATAAGGCCGTTGTAGCATCCCTGAATATGGAAGTTAATAGGAATATAAAAAAAGGGAGGAAGGTTTATCTGTTTAGCAAGAGTAATAGAAGGCAGATTTCAGACTACCTAACAGATCAAAACGAAAATTTCTGTTCCGACACTGACAATGTTGAGTGTTTATGGAAAAAGTTCAAGGTAATCGTAAAATGCGTTTTAGACAGGTACGTGCCGAGTAAAACTGTGAGGGACGGGAAAAACCCACCGTGGTACAACAACAAAGTTAGGAAACTACTGCGAAAGCAAAGAGAGCTTCACTCCAAGTTTAAACGCAGCCAAAACCTCTCAGACAAACAGAAGCTAAGCGATGTCAAAGTTAGCGTAAGGAGGGCTATGCGAGAAGCGTTCAGTGAATTCGAAAGTAAAATTCTATGTACAGACTTGACAGAAAATCCTAGGAAGTTCTGGTCTTACGTTAAATCAGTAAGTGGCTCGAAACAGCATATCCAGACACTCCGGGATGATGATGGCATTGAAACAGAGGACGACAGGCGTAAAGCTGAAATACTAAACACCATTTTCCAAAGCTGTTTCACAGAGGAAGACCGCACTGCAGTTCCTTCTCTAAATCCTCGCACAAACGAAAAAATGGCTGACATCGAAACAAGTGTCCAAGGAATAGAAAAGCAACTGAAATCACTCAACAGAGGAAAGTCCACTGGACCTGACGGGATACCAATTCGATTCTACACAGAGTACGCGAAAGAACTTGCCCCCCTTCTAACAGCCGTGTACCGCAAGTCTCTGGAGGAACGGAGGGTTCCAAATGATTGGAAAAGAGCACAGGTAGTCCCAGTCTTCAAGAAGGGTCGTCGAGCAGATGCGCAAAACTATAGACCTATATCTCTGACGTCGATCTGTTGTAGAATTTTAGAACATGTTTTTTGCTCGAGTATCATGTCGTTTTTGGAAACCCAGAATCTACTATGTAGGAATCAACATGGATTCCGGAAACAGCGATCGTGTGAGACCCGACTCGCTTTATTTGTTCATGAGACCCAGAAAATATTAGATACAGGCTCCCAGGTAGATGCTATTTTTCTTGACTTCCGGAAGGCGTTCGATACAGTTCCGCACTGTCGCCTGATAAACAAAGTAAGAGCCTACGGAATATCAGACCAGCTGTGTGGCTGGATTGAAGAGTTTTTAGCAAACAGAACACAGCATGTTGTTATCAATGGAGAGACATCTACAGACGTTAAGGTAACCTCTGGCGTGCCACAGGGGAGTGTTATGGGACCATTGCTTTTCACAATATATATAAATGACCTAGTAGATAGTGTCGGAAGTTCCATGCGGCTTTTCGCGGATGATGCTGTAGTATACAGAGAAGTTGCAGCATTAGAAAATTGTAGCGAAATGCAGGAAGATCTGCAGCGGATAGGCACTTGGTGCAGGGAGTGGCAACTGTCCCTTAACATAGACAAATGTAATGTATTGCGAATACATAGAAAGAAGGATCCTTTATTGTATGATTATATGATAGCGGAACAAAAACTGGTAGCAGTTACTTCTGTAAAATATCTGGGAGTATGCGTGCGGAACGATTTGAAGTGGAATGATCATATAAAATTAATTGTTGGTAAGGCAGGTGCCAGGTTGAGATTCATTGGGAGAGTGCTTAGAAAATGTAGTCCATCAACAAAGGAGGTGGCTTACAAAACACTCGTTCGACCTATACTTGAGTACTGCTCATCAGTGTGGGATCCGTACCAGATCGGGTTGACGGAGGAGATAGAGAAGATCCAAAGAAGAGCGGCGCGTTTCGTCACAGGGTTATTTGGTAACCGTGATAGCGTTACGGAGATGTTTAGCAAACTCAAGTGGCAGACTCTGCAAGAGAGGCGCTCTGCATCGCGGTGTAGCTTGCTCGCCAGGTTTCGAGAGGGTGCGTTTCTGGATGAGGTATCGAGTATATTGCTTCCCCCTACTTATACCTCCCGAGGAGATCACGAATGTAAAATTGGAGAGATTAGAGCGCGCACGGAGGCTTTCAGACAGTCGTTCTTCCCGCGAACCATACGCGACTGGAACAGGAAAGGGAGGTAATGACAGTGGCACGTAAAGTGCCCTCCGCCACACACCGTTGGGTGGCTTGCGGAGTATGAATGTAGATGTAGATGTAGATCAGGGCGGATGACCCGCAATGAAGCGTGGTACATCACCTCTCGCTGGTGGGCCTCCACCAGCAGTCTCTAAGAGATAGAGGTCTAACCTCAACGGGAAGAAATACGATCCGAGATCATTTCCCTCCCTGGCCACTCCATGAGAGGAACGCATGGCTAAAGACAGCAGTGGAGATTATTCACCCCAGTACCTTGTCTGTACGCGGGTTGATGGTGAATCTTTTATGCCAACCAAGCCTCAGTTTTTTGTGGAGCATTTAGAGGACAAGCTTGGGGAGGTGGAGGGCTTGTCCAAAATGCGCTCTGGGTCAGTTCTCATCAAAGCAGCATCCTCTGCCCAGTCACGGAGGTTGCTCAATTGCGACAAGTTGGGGGATGTTTCCGTCACCATCACTCCCCATAAAAGTTTAAACATGGTCCAGGGTATTATCTTCCACAGGGATCTTCTTCTACAGTCCGACGATGAACTACGCGCCAACCTAGAACTGCGAGGTGTTCACTTCGTCCGGTGCGTCCATCGGGGTCCGAGGGATAATCAGGTGGCCACCGGTGCCTTCATCTTGGCCTTCGAGGGTGATGTCTTACCCGAAAAGGTCAAGGTGATGGTTTACCGATGTGATATATATATCCCTCCTCCGATGCGGTGTTTTAAATGCTGGAAGTTCGGACACATGTCATCTTGCTGTATTTCCAGCATCATGTGTAGAGATTGTGGACGTCCTTCGCATCCCAATACTCCATGTGCCCCGCCTCCTATCTGTGTTAACTGTGGAGAACACCATTCGCCCTCCCCCCAGGGGATCCACAACTCTTTTGTGGATACGTGCGTAGCGAGCTCGGGGGAGCTAATGTGGCCCTCCTTCCTTTCCGGGCTGCATACCTTCCCTTTCCGCATCCTTCCCCATCCCCTATCTTCGCCCCCCCCTCACCTCATGCTCTTTCCTTCCCTTTCTCCCCCTCTGGGAGTATGGTTTGTGCCTACATCTGGAGACGGACGCTCGAAACTGTTAACAATTCCTTGCTTTCTACGCTTGCAAGTCTTTGTCCTTCCTCTGTCTTAGTCTTTCCCTTACCTCTTCTCTTTACCCTTTTCTCTGCTGCGGCGTTTGAGACCTCTCTTCTTTCCTTTCCCTTTCTTTGTTTTTCCCTTTCCCTTTCTCTTTCTTCCTCCCTGTGCGTGTCTGAAGGCCGACCCACGTATTTCCATGCGTAGCCGGTGACGGGGTAACGCGTAATTCCCCGCCCCGGGTAGACAGGTAGGACACGTACGTACCCCCTGGTAACGGCCAGGCCCAGGGAGGGGTGATTACCCGAGCTGATACCTTCCGAAAGTGCCAGTTGGTCCCTCCGTCCGTTTGTCGGGAGGTGTGACCTGAGGTGTGAACAATCACCTAAGGCGGGTGTGCCCTCAGTGAGGGCCCCCACAAGGGAGGAGCGCGCCATCGGAGACGCCGGTAATCATGGGGGATTCTTCCGCAATGGTTTCCTCACCTTCCACTATGTCTGCTCACAAACGTAAGTTCACTGAGTCTCAGCCACAGACGGTTCTTCCATCGTTGCCACAGTTCCTTGTTGTTTCTCGGTCTGACGAAGGTCACGACTTCTCCACGGTCAACCCTTTCATTATTCAGAAAGGTGTCGACGCAATTGCAGGTCCTGTAAAGTCTTGTTCCAGATTACGGAATGGCACCTTGTTGTTAGAAACAGTCAGTGCCCTCCAGGCACTTCACTGCTCCACATCTTCCATGCCCGGGTTGAAGCGCACCGCACTTTAAATTCCTCACGTGGAGTCGTTTATACACGCTCCCTCGATGGATTGTCTGACGAAGAAATTCAGCACTACCTGTCTGATCAGGGCGTAACGACTGTTCATAGAGTTATGAAAAGGGTTGACACGAACATCATTCCAACCCGCACTGTCTTCTTGACATTTGACAAAGTTCAACTCCCATCGAAAATCAAAGCAGGCTATGAGATAATTTCCTTACGTCCGAAACCCTATGCGTTGCTATCGTTGGCAGCGGTTCAGTCACACCAGCCAGTCCTGTTCCAATCCGGCCAAATGTGTTACGTGTGGCACGGATGCCCATGAGGGTGCTTGTCCACCTCCATCCCCTCGCTGCATCAACTGTATGGGTGACGACGCTGCTTCCTCTCGAGATTGCCCCATTTATAGAGACGAAAAGCTCATCCAGGAAATCAGAGTGAAGGAAAAGGTGTCGACCTTTGCTGCTCGAAAATTATTCGCCAGTCGACAGCCCACCGTGCCTCAGACAGGAAAATACAGCACTGTCCTTGCTTCTCCTCGGCCAACAAAGGAGGCGGCCACGCAGACTTGCGACCTCACCTTTAGTACCACTGTCGTCAGATCGGTCAGCTCTAAGATTGCCCATTCAACCTCACCACTTTCGCCTGCCCACCCTATGGCTCACCCTTCATCGGATTCTGCTAAATCTCGAGCCCACAAGTCAGACACCAAGACTTCGAAAAAAGAGCATACTCGTGAAGATTTTTTACGTACCCAAACTTCACAACAATCGGTTCCTCCTTCATCTAAACATCATATTTCCAAGAAGGCTAATAAGAAACCCAGTTCATCTTCTCCGCCAATGCGTGTCTCATCTACAGCACCACCTGGCGGAAATCGCCCTCGGCCGTCTTCTGTGTCGCCGAGGCGCACTGCTGGCGGCCGATCAACCGGCCGATCGCTGGTGGCAGGAGCTGCTCCTGAACAACCTATGGATCAGGATCTTTTGCCTTCGGCTGAGTGCCATTCCACGCTGTCGGTCGCAAGCTCTGAGCACTCGCTGAGTTGACGGCAACCTTGGTCACATTCCTCCATTTTCTGTTCACCCTATGTCCATTATCCACTGGAATATCCGCGGCCTTCGAGCCAATCGTGATGAATTGTCGATCCTCCTACGATCCTACTCGCCGGTCATCTTCTGTCTTCAGGAAACAAAGCTGTGTCCCCATGACCGCTTTGTTCTCCCCCATTTTCAGTCTGTCCGATTTGATCTCCCTTCTGTTGAAGGCACTCCAGCCCATGGAGGACTCATGATTCTTCTCCATGAAACTCTCCATTATCACCCAATCCATTTAAACACTTCCTTCCAAGCTGTCGCCGTCCGTCTTTCCCTTTCCGGATACACGTTGTCTCTTTGTACTGTATACATTCCATCGTCCACACCAATGGCACGAGCTGATCTCCTTCATCTTCTTGGTCAGCTTCCACCCCGCTATTTGCTGGTTGGGGACTTCAATGCCCACCACCCGCTTTGGGGATCTCCACATCCTTGTCCACGTGGCTCACTATTGCTAGACGTCTTCCACCAAGCAGATCTAGTTTGCCTCAACACTGGGGTCCCTACATTTTTGTCTGCCTCCACGACAAATTTATCTCCTTTGGACCTTGCGGTCGGTACTGTTCCGCTAGCTCGGCGCTTCGAATGGTTCGCCCTTGATGATACACACTCGAGTGACCACTTTTCATGTGTCCTTAGACTGTAGCCTCAACTGCCATATATGCGCCCGCGACGCTGGAAGTTTGCCCAAGCCGATTGGACGCTTTTTTCGTCTCTAGTGACGTTCGATGACAGTCACTTTCTCAGCGTCGACGATGAGGTCACACATATTACCGACGTTATTCTTACAGCTGCGGAACGTTCAATACTACGCACCTCCGAATTGCCCCGGCGCCCCCCAGTTCCTTGGTGGAATGAGGCATGCCGTGACGCAATACGTGAGTGGCGACGTGCTCTTCGCGTTTTCAGACACCATTCTACTTTGGCCAACTGTATCCGCTATAAGCAGTTCCGTGCGCGATGCCGTCGTGTCATCCGCGATAGCAAGAAGGCAAGCTGGAAATTCTTTATTAGCTCATTTAACACCTTCACTCCCTCCTCGGAAGTTTGGAGTCGTCTTCGACTGTTCTCAGGCGCGCCTAGTTTCTCCCCAGTCTCTGGGCTCACTGTCGCGCATGATACGTTAGTGGAGCCCGTCGCAATTTCTAACTCATTGGGTCAACACTTTGCTGAGATTTCGAGCTCTTCAAATTACCCGCCAGCGTTTCTCCCGAAGAAACGTGCATCGGAAGTGCGACATCTTGCTTTCTCCTCTCAAAATTGCGAAAGCTACAATACTTTTTTCTCCATGCGGGAACTCCAACATGCACTCTCTTCTTCTCGCTCCTCCGTCCCAGGACCGGATGGTATCCACATCCAAATGTTGCTGCATTTATCAACCCATAGTCTGCGTTACCTCCTTCGCCTTTATAATCGAATTTGGACCGACAGTACTTTTCCCAGACGATGGCGGGAAGCTGTCGTCGTTCCTGTTCCGAAACCTGGAAAGGACAAACATCTCCCCTCTAGCTATCGCCCCATTTCTCTTACGAGTAGTGTCTGTAAGGTTTTGGAGCGTATGGTGAATTACCGTTTAGCTTGGTGGCTGGAATCCCGCAGTCTTTTAACACCTGCCCAATGCGGATTCCGGAAGAATTTTTCTGCATTTGACCATCTTGTTGCTATCTCCACTTTCTCCGGAAACGCCAAACAGTAGCAATATTTTTTGATCTGGAGAGAGCATACGATACCTGTTGGAGGACAGGCATCCTCCGCACACTGTTCTCTTGGGGCTTTCGAGGCCGGCTGCCCCTTTTTCTTAACGAATTTATGGCAGAGCGCACATTTAGGGTGCGGGTGAACACTACTCTCCCGTACTTTCTCCCAAGAAAACGGGGTACCCCAGGGCTCCGTGCTGAATGTTGTACTGTTTGCCACTGCCATAAATCCAATTATGGATTGTCTCCTTCCTGATGCCTGGGGCTCCCTCTTTGTGGACGATTTTGCAATCTACTACAGCTCTCAACGGACCAGCCTTCTTGAACGACGTCTTCAAGGGTGTCTCGATCGCCTCCACTCTTGGAGCATCGAAACCGGCTTCCGTTTTTCTCCCAGTAAGACCGTTTGTGTTAATTTTTGGCGTCGTCAGGAGTTTCTTCCGCCCTCCTTACATCTAGGTCCTGTCAACCTTCCGTTTTCAGACGTCGCTAAATTCTTGGGTCTTATGTTTGACAGAAAACTGTGCTGGTCCTCCCACGTTTCCTATCTTTCGGCTCGCTGTCTTCGATCCCTCAACACCCTCCGTGTCCTGAATGGTACCTCCTGGGGAGCGGACCGAGTGGTCCTTCTCCGCCTCTATCGCGCCTTAGTGCGCTCGAAATTGGACTATGGAAGCATAGTTTACTCCTCTGCTCGGCCGTCTATTCTTTGGCGTCTTGACTCTGTCCACCACCGTGGATTACGTTTAGTGTCTGGAGCTTTTTACACGAGCACTGTGTAAAGCCTTTATGCTGAGACTGCTGAACCTCCGCTGTCCAATCGGCGAGCAGTCCTTCTGAGTCGTTATGCTAGCCATCTGTCTTCCATGCCTGCTAATCCAGCCCATGACCTTTTTTTCGACGCCTCCTTTGATGTAGGGTATGCAGGCCGCCCCTCCTCTCTACTACCACCGGGAGTCCGCTTCCGTCAACTGCTCCATTCTCTTTCCTAAAACCTTCTTGACAACTTGGGGTACAGCACCGCCTTGGCTCCGTCCCCGGATCTGCCTGCTCCGTGACCTTTGTCGATTTCCCAAGGATGGTACCCCTTCACTTGTTTATCGTCGGGCATTTGCTGCTGTATGTGCACAAAAGACGGACGCCACATTTATATACACCGACGGCTCGAAAACATCGTTAGGTGTAGGGAGTGCCTATATTGTTGGCGACACCCAAAACCCCTTTCGGCTTCGCGACCAGTGTTCGGTTTATACTGCGGAGCTTTACGCTGTTCTCCAGGCTGTCCACTACATCCGCCGCCATCAGCGGATACAGTACGTAATCTGCTCAGATTCTCTCAGCTCTCTGCTCAGTCTCCAAGCTCTTTACCCTGTGCACCCTCTGGTCCACCGGATTCAGGACTGTCTGCGCTTGCTCCACCTGGGGGGCGTCTCTGTGGCGTTCCTCTGGCTCCCGGGACACGTTGGTATCTGTGGAAATGAGGCGGCCGATATTGCAGCCAAGGCTGCAGTCTCTCTTCTTCGGCCAGCTATCCAGTCGATTCCCTTCGCCGATCTACGGAGCGTTTTATGTCGTCGTGTTGTTCATTTAGTGCACGCGCATTGGTCGACACTTCCCCATAATAAATTGCGGGACGTGAAAGCTCTTCCCTGTGCTTGGACCTCTTCCTCCCGAACGCGTCGTCGGGAGGAGGTAATTTTAACTAGACTTCGGATAGGGCACTGTCTTTTTAGCCATCGACATCTTTTAAGCGGCGATCCTCCCCCACTCTGTCCCCACTGCTCTCTGCTGTGGACGGTAATACACCTTTTGAGTGCCGATATTTTAATCCGTTACGCTCCCGTCTACAGCTATCGCCTGATATATCGTAGATTTTAGCAGATGACACGCGCTGAGCCGATCGCGTACTCGAGTTTATTAGTGCCAGTGAAATGACGTCGGTCATTTGAAGCTTTTTTTTTGGTCAACCAACCCCTTTCTGTAGTGGTTTTTTAAGCCTTCCTTCTGCTTTTAGTTTCTCCAATTTTATGACTTTCGTTCCCATTGCTGCTGGTTTCCATTTTCGGTTTTTTACTGTTTCCTAAGTCACGGGCCGGGCGCTAATAACCATAGCAGTTTTGCGCCCTAAAAAAAAAAAAAATCCCCCTGCTCGCCGGACTGTAGGCTATTCCAGAAAGAAAGGAAGATAATGGAATATAAGACCCTGGACCGCCTGACCTACCCCGAGGCTAGGCGGAAATACGAGCGGTTACATTCTGTGCCAATGCCAACAAGTTATGCCGCTGCTGCAACACCGGTACGATCCACTTCCGTGTCGTCACGTACAGCATCCTCTCAGCTATGTCAGACTTCACCGGCCCCCTTGGTTGTGGGGGCACTTCACTCCCTGTTGCTCCTGCTCCATCTACTTCAGGAGCAACACCCCCCCCCCCCCCCCCCAAACCATCAGGGACATCAGTTCCCCCTTCCCAGCCGGAGAAGCGTAAGACTTCTTCGGCTTCTCTCACCAGGAAGGGGTCCCTTGGGGACCTCCCTTCGCAAGTTCCGACCAGTGGAAATGCGGACACCCGCAAGTGGCTGAAACAACCACCAGTCCCTGGTCGTAGGGCCTCGCGGTCGTCGTCCGTCCCTGAGACTGACCGTGAAGCCCATGAAGCCTGAACAACCGAAGGCACTGCGGGAGAAGCCGAAAAAGAAGAAAGTCCCCAAGACCAACGACATTGCGGTGGCACCCGTCCCACCGCTTCCTACAAGCTCTGCATCTGAGGACGAGGTCGAGATTCTGGCGTCTGCTGAAGACCTGGATCTCGCCGGTCCCTCAGACGGCATGGATGTCACTCGTGCGGGTTCTGAATCGGTGGCAGCGAGTGAACAAGCGGCGTAAATTGCCTTCCTAGTCCCTTCACGCCTTCTCAGCCATTGACAATTTCATACTCCAGTGAAACTGCAGCGGTTTTTTCCACCATCTAGCTGAGCTCCGACAACTTATCAGCCTTCACCCTTTCTTCTGCATTGGCATTCAGGAAACTTGGTTTCCAGCAATGCGAACCCCCGCCCTCCGTGGCTATCGGGGTTATTATAAGAACCGGGCAGCTTATGAGAGGGTGTCTGGTGGCGTCTGCATATACGTCCTTAACTCTCTTCACAGCGAGTCTGTCCCTCTACAAACACATTTAGAGGCTGTCGCTGTTCGGGTGTGGACGCCACAGGCTGTTACCGTCTGCAGTCTTTACCTTCCACCGGATGATGATGTTGCGCAGCATGTCCTGGCTGCGCTGATAGCCCAATTGCCGCCCCCTTTCCTGTTACTAGGCGACTTCAACGCCCATAACCCTATGTGGGGTGGGTCGGTGGCGACAGGTCGAGGCGCCACCATTGAGCATTTATTGGCACAGCTCGATATTTCGCTTTTAAATGATGGTTCCTTCACACACTTCAGCGTGGCGCATGGCACGTACTCCGCCATCGACCTTTCGATTTGCAGCCCTGGCCTCTTAACGTCTGTTGACTGGAGTGTGCATGACGACCTGTGTGGTAGTGACCACTTTCCGATCTTTTTGTCACTGCCACAGCGTCAGTCTTCTGGGCTGCCTTGCAGGTGGGCCATGAATAAGGCTGACTGGGACTTGTTCTCCTCCACTACCGCTCTTGAGCCTCTCTCTAGTGATGACATTGATGTGGTGGTTCAATCGGTCACCACCGGCATCGTTACTGCCGCCGAATCTGCCATTCCCCGTTCTTCTGGGTCCCCTCGGCGGCGGACTGTGCCTTGGTGGTCGCCTGAGATCGCTGAAGCGATGAAAGATCGCCGGCGGGCGCTCCAGCGTCACAAGCGACATCCCTACATCGAAAACCTTGTCGCCTTCAAACAGCTGCGTGCGTGAGCCCGCCGCCTTATCCGCCAAAGCAAGCAGGAGTGCTGGGAGCGGTATGTGTCCACCATTGGCCTCCATGTCTCTCCATCGCAGGTTTGGGCCAAGATCCGACGCCTCTATGGCTATCGGACCCCTGCGCTCTCACTGAATGGAGCAGTTTGTACAGACTCCGACAAAATTGCCAACAGCTTGGCAGAGCATTTTGCTCTGAGTTCCGCTTCTTCCAATTACCCACTGGCCTTCCGCCCCATTAAAGAGCGGATGGAACGTCGGAGCCTTTCTTTTCGCACCAACCATTCTGAATCCTACAATGCTCCATTCAGTGAGTGGGAATTTCGCAGTGCCCTTGCCGCTTGCCCTGATATCGCTCCTGCGCCAGATCGCATCCAGTGTCAGATGCTGAAACACCTTTCAGTGGACTGCCAGCGACGGCTCCTCGACCTTTACAACCGCATTTGGGTCGAGGGTGAGTTTCCGTCGCAATGGCGGGAAAGTATTGTTATCCCCATTCTGAAACCTGGGAAGAACCCTTTGGAGGTGGACAGCTACCGTCCCATTAGCCTCACCCACGTTCTTTGCAAGTTGCTTGAACGGATGGTGAGCCGGCGTTTGAACTGGGTACTGGAGTCACGGGGCCTTCTGGCTCCATCTCAGGGTGGGTTCCGTAAAGGCCGCTCCGCCGCCGACAATCTGGTGAGTCTGGAGTCGGCCATCCGTACTGCCTTTGCCCGCCGTCAGCACCTGGTCGCTGTCTTTTTCGACAAGCGGAAGGCGTACGATACGACATGGCGTCATCACATCCTTTCTACGCTTCATCAATGGGGTCTTCGGGGCCCTTTGACGATCTTTATCCGCAATTTTCTGTCGTATCGTACCTTCCGCGTGCAAGTCGCAGCCTCCCATAGTTCCTCCCGCGTCCAGGAGAACGGGGTACTACAGGGCTCTGTCCTCAGTGTCTGCCTGTTTTTAATCGCAATAAACGGGTTCGCTGCAGCGGTGGGAAATTCTGTCTCCGCTTCCCTGTATGTTGACGACTTCTGCCTTTACTATAGCTCTATTGGCATTGCAGCTGCTGAACGTCAGCTACAGGGCGCAATCCGCAAGGCGCAGTCTTGGGCTGTAGCGCGTGGTTTTCAAGTTTTCGACTCCCAAGACCCGCGTTATACATTTCTGCCGGCGCCGAACGGTCCATTCTGAGCCGCGGCTTTATCTTGATGGCGAACTTCTTGCTGTGGTGTACTTTTTGATGCCCGGTTGACTTGGCTGCCTGATATTCGGCAGCTTAAACAGGCGTGTTGGCGGCATCTAAATGCTCTGCGATGCTTGAGCCACACCAGCTGGGGCGCCGACCGATCTACCCTGTTACGGCTCTACCAGGCGTTAATCCAGTCCCGTCTGGATTATGGGAGTCTGGCTTATGGCTCCGCTTCCCCATCTGCGTTGCGGGTGCTGGACCCAATACTACACAGTGGGATACGACTTGCCACTGGTGCCTTCCGCACCAGCCCTGTGGACAGCATTCTAGTGGAGGCAGGTGTCCCTCCCCTGCGGTTACGGCGCCAACGTTTGCTGGCCGCTTATGCTGCCCATGTTTTTAGCTTGCCCGGACATCCAAACTATCGTCTCCTGTTCCCGCAATCGGTCGTCCATCTGCCAGAACGTCGGCCCCGGTCTGGTTGTACGATCGCGGTCCGCGTCAAAGAGCTTCTCTCCGGGCTTAGGGTTTTCACTGTTCCACCTCCTTTCCGGGCCACTTTGCGTACACCCCCATGGTGTGTTCCTCGCCCTTGCCTTCGGTTCGACTTGGCACAGGGCTCGAAGGACTCAGTCCCTCCAGAGGCCTTCCGCCGCCGCTTTTATTCCATCCTGGCCACGTATCAGGGCTCTGGCATTGTTTACACTGACGGTTCGATGGTTGCTGGTCGTGTCGGGAATGCGCTAACTCTAGGGGACCATTCCGAACAACGTTCCTTGCAGGATGGCTGCAGCGTTTACACTGCTGAGCTGGTCGCCATCTTTCGTGCCCTAGAGTCTATCCGCTCCTGCTCAGGTGAGTCCTTCGTTATCTGTACCGATTCCCTGAGCGGTTTACGAGCTCTCGACCAGTGTTTCCCTCGTTCTCGTCTGGTGATGGCTATCCATGAGTCCCTGCATACTCTTGCCCATTGCGGCCGCTCTGTGGTCTTTGTGTGGACCCCCGGTCATGTCGGTATCCCGGGCAATGAACATGTTGACCGCCTGGCGAAAGAGGCCACGAGTAAACCATCTCTGGATGTTGGCCTCCCAGGGACTGATTTGCGGGCAGTCTTACGCCGCAAAGTTTTTGCGCTATGGGACGATGAATGGCGCGACCTGACAACGCGTAATAAACTCCGTGCTGTCAAGGAGACGACGGCTGTGTGGCGGTCATCCCTGCGATCCACTCGCAGGGACTCAGTAGTCCTTTGCCGGCTCCGCATTGGCCACTCCCGGCTGACACACAGTTATTTACTGCGCCGGGAGGACCCTCCTCTATGTCGCTGCGGGGCTGCTTTGACAGTGGCCCACATTCTGTTGGCCTGCCCCCTTTTAGCTGTGGTCAGGCAGACATTTGCGTTGCCTGATGCGCTCCCTGCCCTTTTATCTGATGACCCTGTTATGGGTGGCTTAGTTTTACGTTTTATTCGGGCAGGAGGTTTTTATCGTTTACTCTGAGTGTTTATGTTCTTTTGTGTTGATTCTGGCCATTGGACTACGATTTTAATCTGAGTTTTTAATGCGTTTCTCGGTGGTTGGCTTTTCCTTTTTTGTTTCTAAGGTCGGCCAACCACCGTCACACTCTGTGTGATTTTAGTTCGTCTTGTCTGGTCTTTGTCTAAGTCTCCCTTGTTCTGTGTTGTCTGTGATCTGTTCTGTTACTCGTTTTTATTCTCTGTGGGTGATTTTAGTATTCGGAAAAAGGGACCGATGACCATAGCAGTCTGGTCCCTTTAATCCCCCAAACCAACCAACCAACCAACTGTACGAAGTGTCTCCGATGTTTTCATCGTCTACATAATGTAACTCCAATGTAACATTTCCTTGCCTTCTTCTACTTTGTTTTCCAATAGGCCATATAATGTAAGTGCTATGTTATGTTTCATAGTCGTCAGATGATCGTTGTATACTGATGAATGTGTCTTGATAATTAGCTGTTCTGCACAATGAGTTTCCTGATCCTTTTCTAATATTCTTCAGTTACTGACAGTTTCTGTGATTGGATAGGAACATTTAATACCCCTGCTTCACTAAAATATTGTCTCATGCCGTTAACAATTTCGATGTATCCAATCAAATTATCAAATGAACACGAACATGCTGTGAACGACACAGAGACAGATAGAAAACAGGGAAGAACCTATCTTGACGTCGTTGAACACTCTTGTGGGTATTTGAGAATGGGATTGCAAATTGCAAAGCCAGCTGTGTCAGCAGCAGGTTTAAATGATGTTGGTGTGGGAAGAATAATATTCATATCCAGTAATTGTGCAAAAGCAAACAAAAATTATATTTAATCACAGTGAAAATAACTCGCTTAAAAACATATTCGGAAGATTCTTGCAACTACTAAGAAGGGGATTCCCTTCTTTATGCGGTGGGTTTACTACTAAACTACCAGTCATTAGGAATTTTTTCACTGGTATCTGCAAGAAATGTACGAAATTTCTACGGTGAGGTTTTTTGTGTTCTCTCCATTTTGGCAATATAGCATTCTCGTGGGGACTTTATAGTTGGTTTTGGTTGACTTAAAGTGTTTCCAGAATTTACTGCAACAAGTCGCCTGCTGTTCTATTCTTCAATTTTTATTTTCCATTACCATCAAATAGTACATATTTTATGCATGTTTGCAGCATTGTCGGCCGTGTAGCTGTGGCAAGATGTAAAAACTAAACATACAAGCACTGAATGTGGCGAGAATTATTCACATTATGAGCTCGATTTAATTGCATACTTAGTTATTAAAAAAATTGTTCAATGACTCTGAGCACTATTGGGCTTAACTGCTGTGGTCATCATTCCCCTAGAACTTAGAACTACTTAAACCTAACTAACCTAAAGACATCACACACATCCATGCCCTAGGCAGGATTCGAACCTGCGACCAATTGTAATGGATACTATCGTCACCTTTCGGAATTGAAATCCCTTCTTTCGTCCTACTCTGCAGCTTGTGTGGTTCTCCAGGAATCTCATTTTACTGATGCTCACTCGCCGACCCTCCGTGGGTTCCGTGTTTTCTGTCGAAATCGGGTCGGACCATTGCGGGCTTCTGGTGGCGTTTGTACGTTGGTCCGTACAGACATTGCTAGCACGTGGATTCCTCTCCAAACTACATTGGAAGCGGTTGCTGTTAGGGTCCACTTAGACTCTGCAGTCACAGTTTGCAATCTTTATCTCCCTTCTGACAGGACTCTTACTCCTGCTGCCTTAACCACCCTTCTTCAGCAACTTCCTCCTCCCTTCCTCCTCCTTGGGGATTTTAATGCTCATCATCCCTTGTGGGGCAGTGCCTTTCCATCTAGACGAGGTCTTCTTATAGACTAATTTATTGCAGACCACGACCTGTGCCTTCTTAATGATGGCTCCCCTACTCATTTCAGTGCCGGTCATGGTACCTTTTCTGCCATTGATCTTTCTCTTTCTTCTCCCTCTCTCCTCCCTTCATTACACTGGTCGCCACACGACGACCTTTGTGATAGTGACGATTTCCCGTTGATTATCACGCTCCCTTCCCGCTCTCCGATGGACAGGTTACCTCGTTGGTCTTTCCACCGCGCCGATTGGTCTCTATACACTGCACAGGTCGAGTTTTCTCCCTCTTTGTCGGGTTGTATTGATGACGTCCTACGTGACGTGTCTGACGCGATTGTTCGCGCTGCTAACCTTGCTGTCCCGCGCTCATCTGGACCATTTCGTCGCCGGCAAGTCCCGTGGTGGAGTACGGCCATTGCCATTGCCATCCGTGATCGCCGTCGAGCTTTGCAACACTTTAAGAGGCACCCATCCGTAGCCAGCCTTACTACCTTTAAACGCCTTCGCGCTGAAGCCCGTTATTTAATCAAACAGAGCAAGCGGATATGTTGGGAACGATTCGTTTCTTCCCTTGGTTCCACTGTCCCTCTGTCACGGGTATGGGCTACACTTCGCTCTCTTCAAGGTTACCACCCTCCCAGGCCTTCACCTCCCAGATGGCATTTGTACGGACCCATTAGTTCTCGCAGAACATCTTGCGACCCATTTTGCAGTGGCATCAGCGTCAGCCTCCTATCCAGCTGCTTTCCTTCATCAAAAACAGCAGGCTGAAGCTCTCACCTTATGTTTCACCACTTATGAGTCAGAATCTTACAACGAACCTGTTACTGAATGGGAATTTCTTTCTGCTCTTCTCATGATACGGCCCCTGGCCCAGATTCCATTCATAACCAACTGCTTCAACATCTCAGTGCTCCACAACGGCAACATCTTCTTCGGGTGTTTAACCGTATCTGGCTCCAGGGTGACTTCCCTTCTCAGTGGAGGGATAGCATTGTGGTTCCTGTCCTTAAGCCTGGTAAGGAACCCCTATCTGTTGACAGCTATCGGCCAATTAGTTTGACCAATGTTGTTTGTAAGTTACTTGAACGGATGGTAGCCCGTCGGCTCACTTGGGTCCTCGGATCTCGGGATCTATTGTCCCCTTACCAGTGTGGCTTTCGAGAGGGACGATCTCCAATCGATCATTTATTTCGCTTGGAATCCGCAGTTCGGCAGGCTTTTTCCCAGCGCCGCCATTTGGTTGCTGTGTTTTTTGACCTTCGCAAGGCCTATGACACGGCCTGGCGCCATCACATCTTACTAACCCTTCATCAGTGGGGTCTTCGGGGCCCACTCCCGATTTTTATCCGCCAGTTCCTGATCCATCGGTCATTCAGAGTTCGAGTTGGTACTGCTTTTAGTTCTCCACGGACCCAGGAGACGGGCATCCCACAGGGTTCTGTCTTGAGTGTCCTTCTTTTCCTCATTGCTATCGATGGACTTGGGGCCTCTGTCGGTCCCTTGGTCGCCCCTGCCCTGTATGTGGATGATTTCTGCATTTGGGTTAGTTCCTCCTCGATGGCATCTGCAGAACGGCAGCTCCAGGTGGCTATACGGCGTGCCTCTGCATGGACCCTCTCACACGGGTTTCAATTCTCTCCTTTAAAATCGCGGGTGGTCCACTTCTGTCGCCGTACTACGATCCACCCTGATCCAGAGCTCTATCTCGCTGAACAACGATTGCCTGTGGTTTCACAGTTTCGTTTCCTGGGTCTTCTTTTCGACAACAAGCTCACTTGGCTGCCCCATATCAGACTCCTGAAGGTAGGATGTTTCCGTAAACTCAATGTCCTTCGCTTCCTTGCCCACTCCTCTTGGGGTGCGGACTGTTCCCTCCTCCTCTGTCTTTATCGTGCTCTAGTTCTGTCTCGTTTGGACTATGGTTGTCAAGTTTATGGTTCAGCTGCTCCTTCCACACTGCACATGCTGGATCCAGTCCACCATCGTGGTATCCGTTTGGCCACTGGTGCCTTCCCTACTAGCCCTGTTGATAGTCTCCTGGTTGAAGCTGGGACCCCCCCCCCTTTCTGTTCGGCGGTCCCAGCTTCTGGTGTCTTATGCCCTCACTATCCGTTCTTCTCCCACTCATCCTTCCTATTCTATCTTGTTCCCAGACCATGGACGTCGCCCACCCGACTCCCGCCCTCGGGCGGGTTTACCGGTTGGGCTGCGCCTTGCGTCTCTTTACCGTGATTTTCAGCTTCCTTCTTTGTCCTGTCTTCCTCGCTCCCTCCCCTCCACCCCTCCTTGGTTAGTTCCTCGGCCTCGAATTCGGATGGATCTCCGCCGAGGTCCGAAAGATTCCATCCCCCGGTGGTGTTCCGTTCCTTTTTCCGCCAAATTTTATGGGAGTTTCGGGATGCTGTTGTTTTTTACACTGATGGCTCTAAATCTGCTGATCATGTTGGGTATGCCTTCACGTCCTGTGTTGGAACGGAAAATCATCTGCTGCCACCTACATGTGGGGTGTTTACTGCGGAATTGATGGCAATTTCCCGGGCCCTTACCTTTATTAAACAATCCCCACACAACCGCGTTTTGTTATGTACGGACTCGATGAGTGGCCTTCTTGCTATTGACCGGTGTTTTTCGCGCCATCCCTTGGTCTCTGCCATCCATGACCATCTCGCTGATATTCACCGTGCTGCTTGTTCCATTGACTTCCTATGGGTCCCTGGTCATGTGGGTATCCCGGGTAACGAGCTCGCTGATCGTTTGGCTGGGGGAGCAGTTACTTACCCCCCCCCCCCCCCCGTTTTCTGTAACCCCTCCTGAAGCGGATTTACGGCTTCACATCAAATCCCACTTCGCACAGTCATGGGCCAATTCTTGGGAGGCTACTCCACTGTCTAATAAACTTCGTGCAATTAAGGTGACACCAGGCCCATGGCGTTCTTCCTTTCGCCTCTCCCGAAAGGACTCTACCACACTGTCGTCTCCGCATTGGCCATACCAGGCTGACCCATGGTTTTCTTTTGCGTGATGAGCCACCCCCGCTATGTGGTTGTGGAGCCTTCCAGTCAGTGGCCCACATTTTGGTTGAATGCCCCCTTCTTTTGGCTCTGCGTGCTAAGTACAGACTCCCCCACACTTTACCTTTGATGTTGGCTGACGATTCCCGGATGGTCTCTCTGGTTCTCGGTTTCCTCCGGGAGAGTGGTTTTTATTCTCAGTTTTAAGGTTTTTAATCTCTCTCTGGTGTTGGGGCAGGGCGGTGAGTGTTTGGGTGTCTCCCACTGTAGGCAGTGTTCAGAGATTCCCGATTCACCTCCCTGACCGGAATCCTCTGTTTTTACCCTTTTTTTAAGACTTGGTTAGTCTTTCTATTCCCATACGTACTTTCTGCATTATAGCAGTTGTACCTTTTAAGTCACAGGTGGTCTTGCCTATGCTGCTTCAGCGTAGTGTTGGGTTCGTTCTCTTGCCGACTTCCCTCATTTGTTTTTTACCAATGACAACGTGACTCCGTTTTTCCCTTTTTCCGTTTTTCCCTTTTTCCGTTTTTCCCTTTTTCCGTTTTTCCCTTTTTCCGTTTTTCCCTTTTTCCGTTTTTCCCTTTTTCCGTTTTTCCCTTTTTCCGTTTTTCCCTTTTTCCGTTTTTCCCTTTTTCCGTTTTTCCCTTTTTCCGTTTTTCCCTTTTTCCGTTTTTCCCTTTTTCCGTTTTTCCCTTTTTCCCTTTTTCCCTTTTTCCCTTTTTCCGTTTTTCCGTTTTTCCCTTTTTCCCTTTTTCCCTTTTTCCGTTTTTCCCTTTTTCCCTTTTTCCGTTTTTCCCTTTTTCCGTTTTTCCCTTTTTCCGTTTTTCCGTTTTTCCGTTTTTCCGTTTTTCCGTTTTTCCCTTTTTCCGTTTTTCCCTTTTTCCGTTTTTCCCTTTTTCCGTTTTTCCCTTTTTCCGTTTTTCCCTTTTTCCGTTTTTCCCTTTTTCCGTTTTTCCCTTTTTCCGTTTTTCCCTTTTTCCGTTTTTCCCTTTTTCCGTTTTTCCCTTTTTCCGTTTTTCCCTTTTTCCGTTTTTCCCTTTTTCCGTTTTTCCCTTTTTCCGTTTTTCCCTTTTTCCCTTTTTCCCTTTTTCCCTTTTTCCCTTTTTCCCTTTTTCCCTTTTTCCCTTTTTCCCTTTTTCCCTTTTTCCCTTTTTCCCTTTTTCCCTTTTTCCCTTTTTCCCTTTTTCCCTTTTTCCCTTTTTCCCTTTTTCCCTTTTTCCCTTTTTCCCTTTTTCCCTTTTTCCCTTTTTCCCTTTTTCCCTTTTTCCCTTTTTCCCTTTTTCCCTTTTTCCCTTTTTCCCTTTTTCCCTTTTTCCCTTTTTCCCTTTTTCCCTTTTTCCCTTTTTCCCCTTTTCCCCCCTTTTCCCCCTTTTCCCCCCCTTTTTCCCCTTTTCCCCCCCTTTTCCCCCCCTTTTCCCCCTTTCCCCCCCTTTTTCCCCCTTTTTCCCCCTTTTCCCCCCTTTTCCCCCCTTTTCCCCCCTTTTTCCCCCTTTTTCCCCCTTTTTCCCCCTTTTTCCCCCTTTTTCCCCCTTTTTCCCCCTTTTTCCCCCTTTTTCCCCCCTTTTCCCCCTTTTTCCCCCTTTTCCCCCCTTTTCCCCCCTTTTCCCCCCTTTTCCCCCCCTTTTCCCCCCTTTTCCCCCCTTTTTCCCCTTTTCCCCCCCTTTTCCCCCTTTCCCCCCCTTTTTCCCCCTTTTTCCCCCTTTTCCCCCTTTTCCCCCCCTTTTTCCCCCTTTTCCCCCTTTCCCCCCTTTTCCCCCTTTTTCCCCCTTTTCCCCCCCTTTTTCCCCCTTTTCCCCCTTTCCCCCCCCTTTCCCCCCCTTTCCCCCCCTTTCCCCCCCTTTTCCCCCCTTTTCCCCCCTTTTCCCCCCTTTTCCCCCCTTTTCCCCCCTTTTTCCCCCTTTTTCCCCTTTTTCCCCCTTTTTCCCCTTTTTCCCCTTTTTTCCCCTTTTTTCCCCTTTTTTCCCCTTTTTTCCCCTTTTTTCCCCTTTTTTCCCCTTTTTTGTTCTGACTTTTCTGAGATGTCCCGTTAGCAGAATGGAGTATATTTGAAACAAGGGACTGATGACCTTGCTGTTTGGTCCCTTAAACCTCAAACAACCAACCAACCGAACGTGCGATCGTAGCGGTCACGCGGTTCCAGACGGTAGCGCCTAGAACCGCACGGCCACTCCGGCCGGCACTTAGTTATTAGTGTCTGTTCGTTTGTTCTTGGTGCACACATTATTCTGGAAAACATAACGTATGCTTTCCAGTGACGTTAATTTTACAACAGTTCACAAACTTAGCCACAGGTAACAACTTACACATGCTGTTCAAAACGTTCAGAGTTTGTTGTTCAAAACGTTCAGAGTTTGTTGGGCAGAGACTTTCTTTGTTAGACACTTGCGCTGCACATTAACGACAGCAAATATGTATTTATATTATATTCAATATCGCAAAAAAATGTGTATATACATGGAAAAAAGTGCTATTTCTCAAGTTAATGGGCATTCTTCACATGGATTTGGTTCCCGTGTTTACTTGCATTTTGGCGATCAAAGCTTAGCAGTAATGTAAAAGTGGATTAGCGATTTGGATGTGTGTTTTTGTCACTTGTTTGCCGAGTTCCAACAGGGCATTAAAACAAACTGGCAACTGGTAATTTGGTACTTCTCCTTGATGTTAAATCTTTCATGGGGCTCCCCCGTTACTTAGTTCAGGGAAACATTTTCCCTACACACAGCAGCGTATGACACGGACGTCCCCTGGAAGAAAAAAGCACGATCGAGGGGTAGAAACGAAGAGAACCCTTCAAAAAGACAGGAAGTTGATGATTGTGGCATAAGGTATTAGTGAGCAGTTGGGAGATCAACATCTGTTTTAACCACACATGACCTACACAAATAAAGAACGTGATGTTTGACCTCCAGAGGTACAACAAACTCTTACTTATTTTTGACAATAGACATATCACCTCAGATCCAGGAGAAGACGATGGCAATTACTTGGACAAGATGACGTACACTCTGCTCCATCCTGCGGCATTGATTAGATGACAGCTGTTTTCTCCGTAACTCAAATTGATTGTTGGAAACAGTTTATCAGTTTGATATCTTCGCTGCCGCCGCCCCGACTCCACCCTACCTTCATAAATTTGATATCCGTGGAGAAGCTAGCAATAACTTAGGGAAACCGAGCACTAAATCGTCCAAAGCTGGCGCCCTGCCCTGGTGTACAGTCACAATCGTGAAGCTGAAGGCTAACAGGCTCCCCTACAGCACACAGAAGATTGCATTAAAAACACGAAGCAATAACACGCAGGTACAGAAATAAGCTGCAGTCGGTGTACAGTCATGAAAAAGTATTCATACACCGTTAATCATGTAGAATAGCTTCATTTATTACAACTAATGATAACAACCAGGGACGTCATTTGGTGAACTAACCGTACATATAAAAGGATTAACTAAATTAGCTATCTGCAAAAACTAAATAACAATTGTCAGCTGGCTTTACATAGTGGGGAAAAATATTCATACATACAATGGAAAATTCAATGTACATAAATATGACAATGTTAACTTTGTTGGCATTCCTCTTATATGTATCACTTCTGTTAGCCTCTTCTGCATGGAATAGTCTCTGTATTAATATTTTGCCATTATTGTTGCAGACAAAGTTTCAGAGCAGTCTTACTTCGTATTTCATGTCTCTTAATAATTCTTTCAAGCGTAGTACTCCAAAGATATTCAGCTGGATTCAGATCGGCACTGTGTTGGAAACCTGAGGCCATGGGGAGTATGGTATAATAACCACAGACGAACAAATTCCGCTTTATGCTTAGAATCATTGTCTCGTTGAAAGTATTAATCTGTGCCTAAACCCAAGATATCAACATGTTTTTGCAGATTTTCCTTTAAGATGTTTCAATACTGAAATGTATCCATGTTACCTTCAACAAAACAATTGCCAAACACCAGATACAGCCACACACTCCTCCACCAGCGTGCTTTACTGTGTGTTGAATGTGTGTAGGAACCAGCTAAGCACTTTGACGTTTTCATGCTAAAATTCTGCCATCTTGTACAAATATGTTAAATTTACTTTCGTCTGTGAACAGTACCTTGTCCTAGAAACTTGTGTTCTTGCTTATCTGCTCTTGAGCAAATTCGAATCTGTTTCTTATTCATCTTGCTGATGTGTGGTTTACTTCGTGGTAGCCTAGCTGCTCTACTTAAAACGTAGCGAACAGCCCTTAATATGGTTTCATTCCCAAACTGATCATTAACATTCGAAGACAATGCAGAAGCTGTCAATTTAGGATCAAAAATGGTTCAAATGGCTCTGAGCACTATGCGACTTAACATCTGAGGTCATCAGTCCCCTAGAACTTAGAACTACTTAAACCTAACTAACCTAAGGACATCATACACATCCATGCCCGAGGCAGGATTCGAACCTGCGACCGTAACGGTCGCGCGGTTCCAGACTGTAGCGCCCAGAACCGCTCGGCCACCCCGGCCGACCAAGTTTAGGATCTTCTTTGACTATCCTTAGTAACCTATTTATTTCTGTTTGCGTTAGCTTCTGAGGTCAACTCCTTCTTTCGCTGTTAATGAGACTATTTCTTTCTCTAAATTGCGATATTATGGACTACACAGTTGCCCGGCTTCTTCCAGTAATATAAGGTATTACTGAAAATGATTTTCCCTTTTCATATTCGGAGACAAGTATTTGCCTTTTCTCTACAGTTGTTTCCTTCCCCTGGCGTCCCTTTTTACTGTTGCGCGGTATTCACGATGTGTCAGAACCAACGTGGACGAGATTCAGCTTGCGACTGAAGGCGTTCCTTGCTGCAAGCGGTTCGTTAGTGTTTCTGTTACATTTCTAGTAGTGTGTAATACTTTCTTCTCCACCACTTTGTAAAGCCATCTGGCACAGAATTTTTATCTGCTTTTGTAGACGGCTAATGTAATTAATCCTTTTATATGTACAGATTAGGAAGGAAACCCTATATTGTTAGTTTACCAAATAACATCTCTGGTTGCGATCTTCGGTTCTAATAGTCATTCGCATGAACAACGGTATATGGATACTTTTTCAATGACTAGGTAAATTGGCTGTCCATTATGATTCAGCGCGCGCTCAGACGCATAGTTTATTTTTGGATCATGTTTGTGGTATGTTGTAGAACTCTTTACGTGTAGCAAGAGAGGCCTATGAGGTTGTTATCGCGGTAATGACGTAGTTATTCGCAGAGCGGCGCGTGCGGCAGTGACCGCGCTTCGTCTTTGTTTCCTTTGTGTGCAGCCATCCGCTGACGACGCTCATACAGCTGCCACGTCCGTCTGCGCCCACAAATTATCACCACATAGTACTACAAGAGGCCTGACAACATCCAAACAAGCTAGCTATACCAACTATTCTTTATTTCGTGTTTGTTCAGTATTGTAATCGTCAAGCGTTAGACGCTTGTTTCAGTGCCAGAATTGTACCTTTTGTGGACTACAGAAAAAGAACAGCTGCTGTTCCGCTCGTTGAAATGTTCTTTTCTCTTTACAGTAACTTTTGTCTTCCTACAGCATTAGGAGTCCTCGTCTTGCCAAGTGAGTTTACTTCCCGTTACGCTGTCCTTGAGACGGGCATGATGATTCATCCGGGCAAGCACTGAACTCGTATACGAAAGCAGCCTTAAGGCGGTTGTTCAGACGTCTGGCAGTTTTAACACTACCAATCCTATTGAAAAATAAACTGACATCCCATAATGAATTATCACATATGTACCGAAAGGTGACATTCTGCAGGTTAAATTTGCAGTAGGCTATCCGTTGAATTTTTCATACGTTATAAACAAGTCATATATATGTTGAAATTTACTTGTGGACACTCATTTTTTGAAGTCTCTCTCAGAAATTCACAGCAGTTTACTATACTTCGTTGCTTATAATTATGCTATTGATTTTTTGCGGTGTTCCAAGAACTACGCGTGTTGACTAACTCCTTTATTACATTTCTTGAACAGGGTGTGATAAACTGATGGTGCGCCTTGGTTGGGTAGTTTTGTGAATGTTTTACTCTCCTCCTCCTCCTCTCTCCCCCCCCCCCCCCCGACACACACACACACACACACACACACACACACACACACACACACACACACACACGCGCGCGCGCGCTCACTTTCCTCTACACCAGGTTTTTTTTATTGAATGTTTTCGTCGTTTTTTCCGTCTTATGTCCATAGACACGGGTGAGACTTTTACGAGTTTTATAGTTTGTTGTTGTTCTGTACCACGTTAGCGAGTCGGCTCTCCCTATCTCGGCAACTTCTACCTGCTGGTGGGAAACAAAATACTCGAATTTGGCAACTCTTCCCAGCGGGACGCACGAATTTGGCAACTTCTACCTGCTCGTGTCAGACCAGCTGCACAAACTCTTCAAACTCTTTGAAACTTGAACGGAGCAAATGCACGATCTCAGCCACTATTTACAACGTTCTTAAATGCTATTGTAAATACTGAAGCAAAGAAAACGATATAAAAGAAAACAAATTTCACGTACGTAAATATATCTTGAAAACAACTGCACTTAATGTTCTGTTCGCGGCTGCTAAAACGTCAGGAGGAGGTAGCGCATCTTCTTCGTCATCAGTGTAATTTTCAGTTCCATAATCGGCACATTTGCTGAAGTTTTTGATTTTGTGAGTGGTTGCTGATCAAATCACCGAAAACCATCATCTCAAAATTTTAAGTAGCTAAGCCCAAAGATGTAATGCAGCCATTGCCCTTTTCGCTGTTCTGGTCTTTGTACATCGAAGTCAAACCAAGTGATTGCAAAAGCTGTGGGGACTGACGGTGAGCCGTGCATGGGTAACTCAGTCTACAGAGCACTTGCCCGCGAAAGGCAAAGATCCCCGGGTTAGTGGTTCGGTCGAGCACACACTCAGCTGCAGGGTGAAGTTTTCATTCTTCAGTTCGTATTTTTCTCGCCTGAAACATATAGAAACAAATGTTTGTGGAAATTTAAAAGGCAAAAGTTTTTTAAGGATTGCGATGTAAGCAAGGTACACAACGCTTGTGGTGATTAACTCATTTTAGGAATAACGTAATTTTAGGAATGAACGTATTCTACTGAGTTTTAAAAAGGGGCAAATACTATGGTCAGCAGTAATACGCTTTTCTTAAAATAATTACAATTGTACTTAACTAATTTTGAGCCAGGTGAAACAGACAACCAGTAAACATGATTGATAAGTCAATCTTAATACTGTCATTGATGGACAGTTCGAAGTCAGTTACCACAGATTTTGGATTTAAGACAGATGCCTCTTCTTACATTCATCTTGAACACGCCATATAATTTTCAGATATGTTTCCTTCTTCCTGTCTTTTATAAAGATGAAAACTAATGGTATGTGGATTGTGAATAACTGGAGAATGTTTTTCGTTGCATATTGAAAAGTTACCATCCTTCAGTATAGTTCCCTGCTGATACAGGTACTGTAGATTGGATTTGGTTGAAAGAACATGTCAATTTTCCGTATCATTTTTATGGATAAAAGCTTCGCTTTTCGTAGTTGTCGCGTCCATCTGAGATAAGGCTACCTGAATTTCCATTGCGGGTTTTGGTAGTTTCGGCATACTCTTCAAACGAACGTGGGTAACACTGTTGCGAAGATACTGTACAGCCTTTCTCGTTAATGTGCTCACGATTGTCGGATTGTCAAATACTTCTTTGCGTATAAGCTTTAATGGTCTTTCATCCAAAGTTTCGCTTGTTGTTTTAACAGAATTAGATGCCTTTCTCTTGTTTAAAAAGCGTTCCGAAACTGGTATGTGATCATGAGTGGCTTCTAAAATGTAAAACAAGTTTTCGTCGCCTACTGTAAATGATTTAACAGAACACCGCGAATTTTTACCACTGCGTCGCCATCCACCTTAAGTTCCTAGAGCTCTTCGGTAAGACCGCCTTAGGTTAAATGTATACTACCGCACTCACTAAAAATAGGTTGCATAACGCGACTTTATGCCATATTTTTTACTTCGATGACTAACTTGAACCACACATCTAAACACTTCATGATTTTGCACATAACGTAGCGAGTTGCTGCCGTTCAAAGGACTGACGAGTTCGGTGTAGACCAGGACCACCATCCATGTTGACTCATATCTATGGCCGGGTCGTCCTGCTACCTACGCACAGTTGTCGAATGCGAGTGTGGGAGTAACTGACAGTTTCACAGTACTCTTCTTGTGGCCATTAAAAGTTGCCGAGTTAGTCTGCTCTAGTCGTACACATGTATTCCAGTTACGTGTCATTTGTCCTGTTGTTACACAACGCTATCGCAGTCGGTGCCGTCGTGATTCATGGGACATCTGTGGGTAAGACAGAGATTCTACTGAATGTGATTGTTTCATTTAAGATTTTGTGAAGTTCGTCGTATCACAGCTGGTACTTAAAAGTATGTCTATTTCTTTGTAGCATGCGTACGTCGCTAACAAGATCAACCATTCAAATAAATTCAACGTATTACGTAATATACTTGTGCATCATTGCGTATAGTGTAATTTATTACAAAGTTGCTACACAGTTGTGTAGGAAGAAGGATATTGTCTATAGTATAAAACTTAAATAGCTTGTGGAATTAGTTTTTCCATGCTCGTTAGCTCATGAAGTAAGTCTCCCGTTCGAGACAATGTTTTGGAAACTTCATTTGTAGGTTCCGTTGTTTCCTTTTCATTTAAATAATGTGCGAGATAGTACATTTCCATGTGTTAAATTTATGAACGCTGGTATCAACAGTGTGTGACTTAGTAAGTTTCTCGTTCTGATTTGTTTTGCAGACCACACGATCCTATGACAGCTATTACTATGACGCTTAGGTTAATGATGTGCGGGCTTATGGACCCGCAGTGCCGCCTGCAGTTCTAAAAGTCTACCCGAATACCGTAAAATAACCTTTTAAATACTCTATAGCAACGTGCTGCTAGTCTAAATTTTTAGCGGTCAAACCAAAAAATACATCATTAAGAATAGCACAGTCGCTGTAGTTAACGATCTAAACTCAAATTGTTCACATTTTAGAATTTGTAGATGTCACAACATTGTTCGCCAGCGGGAAGAGTAAAGCACAGGCCGTACACGATGCAGGTGTTCTGCTCGATGAGGTCAAGGATTAGTTTAGTTCAAACAAGATAAAAATAAATGAAAGCAAAACACAGAGAGTGACATGTTGCCTCCTCAGTGACAATTTTGGAGCTGCTAAGCTATTGGTTTTCTACATCGACAATAGTCACTTCGTAAGAAAACACTAGTCACCTGTGTCAAGCGGTTGAGTCTCTTGCCTTTTGAGGAAACTGATAACAGTGGTGCCTTATTTCACCGCAACGTCAGTTATTAATTGTTGCTGTGGAGCATCTTGGCAGGTTGCGGGAATGTGTTGCTGCTACAGAAGAAAACAGTGAGGATTATTACTTCTAGCAAACATATGGACCATTATAATTGCTTAGATAACTACCAGTCTGTTGACACAGAAGTTTTTTTATACTTCTGTATTGTGGTTTCTCTAATATAGTTGTTTACATTATAACGCGGTACCATATTCAAATTTGTCATATGAACCATTGTAACCAGAGCTTTTCAAAACGAGGAACTACAGCTGTTTACAGCTGCCTCATTCACGTGAAGCTGAACGAAAACTCTCACGAGAGACATGAAATACACTGTCACAACATCCGAAAATAGGACAGTCTATAATAGACAGGGCAAGATATCGACTGAGCAAGACACAAGATAGCCTTCCCGCAGGGGCCATGAAAATGGATGGTCACGCTAGGTCACTGTGACCCAGGAGTTTTTTTGTTTGTTAATTTACATACTCCACATCCCATATACACATCCCGCTACCACCAGTGTAAATTCAGCATTGAGTGAGATCTACTGTAAGACAGACGTTAGAAGCTGTGAGGCACTGGTGTTCAGTTAATTTGACAGAAATTTTTGAAGGGTCACTGTGATCCAGTGACCCTTCGAAGTATGTAACTGTTCTGTCGTTGAGTGTGTTCACTTAGTGAAAATAGCACAAGATCAGTATAAGGGAAGCACTGAGTGGAACTCAATTGTGAAAGTGACGGAGTATTTCACTGCTAACAATATGTTGAATCATGATTGTATTAAAGAGAATGACCAAGATGTTAGGAACGTGAGGTGTGGTTTTTTTTTTTTTTTGTTTCGGTATTTTCTGAATCCATGCCCAGAGTTTACCATTGTGAAGCTTCTGGTTTTCAAAACAATCTACTTTTGATGCACTTGGATTTTCTTCCATTATGTTTCAGAATGTAAACCGCAGGATATTTCGACTCGATGTTTGCTTTAGTATCACGCTAGTAACGGAAACAGCGTGATCAAAAACAAGTGTAGATACACGCACGGCCAACGGAGTACCTGATTTTCAGAGTTTCGTACCTCAGTCGGTAAAAACGGAACCCTTAATAGTATCACCGTTATCTGTCCGCCTGTCTGCCCGGTTATTAAAAGCCCCTTTTCTCGGGAACGGGAAGACATATCAAGTTGAAATTTGTCGCATACTAAGGTCTGTGGTACCCTGACGGTGTAATACACGTTAGCCCAAGTAAATGGAATCAAAAGATAGGGCGGGCCACTTCTGTAAGAAATTTTGATACTCGCAAACTCATGAGAACCTATAGGGTACTTCACGTTGACCTGTAACCATGAAATTTCTCGAGAAGCAAGGTTTCACAATACAACTAAAACAAAAGTCGGAAAATTGTGAATTTGTAATTATATCACGCGAAATTTTTATCATTAATTATTCGACTGTGTATGTTAGTCTGCCAGTCAGTTAGGATTTGTTTTACCCAAGAACGGGTGGACGTATCAAGCTGAAATCTATATCACACAATAAGGTCTGCAGTCCTTTGACGGTGAAAAAAACTAAAGCTTCTAAGTGTATGCAGCCAAAAGGTGCGGCCGTTTGTGACATTTTGATACCAACTCACCAAAACCTATAAGGGCACTTCCTGTTGACCTAGAAGCTTGACAGTGACACGAATCAATGTTTCACGGTGTAGGTAAAGGAAAGAATATGAAAATTGATAATTTGTAATTATATCACACAAAAAATATTTCTTAGGCCATTTATCAGTCTTCAAACTTAAAATTAAACATTATCGAAAGTCTTGGAATTCCCTGGACCGATATCTTGCCAGTATCAATGTCGAGATTCTCGATTTCCGGGCTGAATGAACTACCTACGAACATACTGTTTTTACGGTACAGTCAGAGCGCGCGAGTCGTCCTCACACTTGATTTTTGGGTCATGGATACGATCAGACGTCGCTACGTTAGGAGCGGCTCGCGACAGTCGGGTGCATTCTCCCGTATGAGTTGAGGCGGAGTAGCATTACCGCCGAAGGACGGCGATCTGCGAGCACGCGCCCGGAATTGAAACATCGTGCCGGTTTGAACGGCTGCCACATGTGTGGGCTGCCTCGGCAGGTATTCCCTGGGCCGGTCTGGGGGACAAAGCGGCGCTGCTATTCCTGTATCCCCTCACTAGCCAGCGTCTGCAGCACGCCTGCCGTTAATCTCTTAGTAGCAAAGCTGCCTGACCGCTGTAGTTTCGGATCATGAGAAGGCCTGCAGTTTGATACTAAACACCCGCAATAATTTCCTTAAGACACCCAGTCTGCATTTGTGGTACATACTATAAAGTCTGTTTTACACGTGCTACTTCTTTGACTAAATAGACTACCGTGTTGGTTACGCGTCACGTGCCTGCGTGCCAGTTAAGCCCCTTTTATACGATAAACTTGTTTCAGTTGACTAATCGAGACAAGTGAGTCTCATCTGTTTCGATTGGTCATTTTCGTTCACACGTCAGCGCCAAAATTGCATGTTGTTAAAGCTATATGCTGTGCAGTTTGGTGTCTTAAAGGTGAAAGTGAAGTCATGAGGGACGATCCTATATACGAAAAATATAGAAATGTCGTAGCAAAACATTGGAACAATCAATAATAGTATTTATCAATGTCCACAGCAGAATTCATAATGTAAGTTCTTGTCAAAGATCGGGTGGTAAGGTCTTGTACACTCCCGTAAACTGAAAGAATAATAGGGAAAGTGTCATCCAAACATTGCAGAACATACCGGCATAGGTTTATGTAATCGAAAAAATATATACATGCACGGAGGAAACACATCAAACGATATCCAGACCGCAGTAAATAGCGTCTGTGTGCTTTATCCTTTATATATAGCCTGTTTTCTTGCAAAGTGCCATATAACATCGAAAATTATTTTTCTCGTGAAATAACTGGCCTTTCCTCTGGTGAAATAATTTTCGTTTAAACCTTTTATCTACTTACGCTCTTATTTCTGCGTTGTGTAGACTTTTTCTCTGTAACGCATAAATACCCTTTTGGTTTCAGATATTTCGCCTATCTTGTAAGAAAACGCTAGTAGGTAAAAATATCAGGACCTTGTGTAACTTTTCAAAGTGCCACTAAAACAGCAAACAACACAATAAAGATTAAGGGGACACGAAAGTACAAAATCCAATTCTCTAATAGGAGTGAGCTCGGACGGAATAGATTAACTTTACGTTTTAGCAGACGCAACCAAAGCCCCTTGTTTCTGCACATGCGCAGCGTGCAGCATTTCGGAAATTTAGGTCGCTCGTGTAAACAGGCTTTAGCCTCCACCTACGTCGTGAATGGGTCAATGACTGCAGTGATCAGTTGACTGTGCCGAGTGTGAAATCCTGAGCATGTTGAAGATTGCGCATGCACTCTTAACTGGGGGAGGATGGCGTCGGAAGTTAAACAATCCTTGCAGCTCTCTCATTATTTGCTTTGTTTTCGTGAAACACAACGAAGGTTATTTGAAAATACCTTAAATCCAAGTTAATTAGGTATCAAAATTTCTGGATGAAGCAGCAGCCTACGCTACGTATTAATAAGAGCGCAAACAGAGGGAAAACTTGCAACACGTGTTGCAGCAGTAAAAAAAAGGGGGGGGGGGGTGCTGTTGAAGGACAAATAGTTTTGGGTGTGATATGGCTCAGAGAGGAAACTAGACACTATTAATTGAATTGTAAGTACTATTGTGTACTTGTATGTAGATGTTTTTAAATGTCCCTATTTCGTTCTCAGCAATGTGCAGATTTTACCATACAAGCTTTGTCAAGAAAATCCACTATGAATTTTTCTTTTCTCGTGAATACACTGTTGTAATTAGTACTACGTTAATACTGTTGCTAAATTCTGACCATTTGTAAGGACTGTCCCTCAAAACTTCACTCTCAGTCTGGTGCGAAACTGCACAGAAGACAGCGCTCACAGCACTAGCAGTTCTGGCGGCGACTTGTAGACGAAAGTGACTACTTGTGACAAGCTAGTCTTAAAAGACTAACATGCCGTATCCGCAGCACTAGAATTATTTGCCACAAGTAGTAGATTGGGAGAAGAAATTCGCGTGGTAGAGGGGCCTTTTAGCATTATCATTGCACCAGCAGAAACTGTGTGGCTTACTGAGAAAATAATGCCGTAACGAAATTGTAATATTAAGCTTAAACACTGTCATCGCTTCCTGAGTAGGAGCTCTACGACGACGTATGTCTAATGATGATACACTCCTTGAACCTGTTAAATCCTAAAGTACGTGAGAAACCGTCAGAACAAACGTACTGTAGTTTGATAAATAATAGCATCCTGGATATAAAAATTCATTCCAGAATCAGTTTTCCTCACTTCTCTAACACAGAAGTTTCTTTTCTTCGTGTGCAACACGTTTGAAAGTGATCTATCAGTCCGCACGCCAATGTGGCCATTCTGCTTTATTGTTTTCCAATCGTCAAATAGTACCTTGAGAGTTCCACGAAGAACAGGACGTCAGTATTCCTCCAGTTTGCAATAACGGTTGCAAAAAGCCTTTGGACATACAGAGCGGCTGTGCGTTGTCATGGCTTCGTATAGAATTCGTGTGAATACGGCTCCTGAATACAATGGAAAATATAAACCTATGAAAACGTATAGGTACGTTAGATACTTGTATCTGATATTATTTTAGCGAAAGTTACCGACCAGCATACCGTGTCTAATGAAAGTTGCGACGGAAACAGTACAAAATAGTCATGGAAGAGGCAAATTGCTGCGCTCTAAATCAGACGAAAATAATTACCTCAGAAGAACTGCGTCAACTGCAGACTAATGGAGCATCTTACGTGTTCCTTCGTGTCTTAAAAACCTTTGCCTGCAGCGGAACAATATTGGAATATGGGTAACACCTAGAATATGGATTATATTGTTCAGACTGTGAAACATGTCATATTGTATTGACAGCGATTGTTGAGTCATACCGAGATGCAGTCGAATTCCCTTTACACGAAATAGGCCAACTATTGATGACTGCGGTACTTTCTCAAAAAACTACACTGAAATGTCGCCACCCATCCTCAGCAAAGAACGTGGGACAAGCTTCTCCGTAGCGTGATAAGTCTGACGCTGAATATTTTGTTAAAGTAATGAAAATTCTCATTTTTCCATGGAAAACTTACATACCACTTGAGTGTATTGTTACTGAAGGTGTCTTCTATGGTGCATCCTTTCAAATAACTTAGTTTGTCCAGAAATATTTCATTGGAAAACACAGCACCATTTTGAATTTTAAATAATGCTCGCGGGCGTGTTCTTACAGTGTCGGGAAAGAGAAATCGTATGGGAATAAACATGGGTTGTAACGTGGCTTCGTTAATGTCTGGCTTCTGTTCTTTTGCAGAACGTTGTTACAGAACCTGCGAGCGGCAAATTTTCACAGTGAAACGAGCCCCAGTATATCTTTCTTTCAGGCCACTTCTGGTCAGGAAGGCACGCTACGACATACGTCTGTAGCACTGTTGTGCTTACTGGTGTGTTTGTATAGCACTAAGTCCACTTGCAGCGTGGAAAGTGTGTATTCGTATTAGGTGTATATTCAGTCATCAGTTACGATGCTGAAAACATTCAGAGCTGGCAGAACGTTGCCTCAGAAGTCTCATTGATGTAATTTAAATCACCAACTTTTGTGACTGAATAGACTGTATGGCATCCAACAACTTCAAATCTTTGTTACATATCTATACTTCCTGCGGTGAACAGTTTTCAACATTTTCCGTCTCATGCGATTTGCTAAGAAGCAGTGTTGTATATCCTAGCGAGTTACCAAACGTCAACGAAGTTACCAGTTCTTTATTTTCTTAAACAGCTTTCCCTCAAGCACGTTTGGGACCTAATAGATTTATTCATTTATCGTGTCAGGACATCGAACTTATATCTGAATAGATCTGTCCTTTGACCTTCCTATAACCTCTGAGAGCTTGAGAGCTACCTCATTGCAAGCATAGTGTTTTCTTTTCGAAAAGGACGGATCAGTCATGGATGAAGGACGAGCGGAAACTCGCTTCGTGCGTAGGGCTGCCAGTTAAAGCGTGCGCTTTGAGAAGCTTCGACGCCACATGTTAAAGCGGCGCGATCCGAACTTCGATGCGGCGGACGTCGTCAGTCTGTGCTTGCTGCAGCTCCAGTAATTCATTTTACCTCGACACTGCCACAACCTGGCCCTGAAACAATGACACTTATTGGCATGTGCCATGCACAGAGCAATAAATCTGCAGTATGCGGAATATCAAAGCAGTACTCAAGCTGCGGCGGAATAAATTCGAACGGGTTTAGGTCCTTTAGTTCCACGCTTGGTGCACTACTGGTAAGACATTAAAATATATCCTCTCACGTGCGTTATGCCTAAGCCTTCACTTTCACTCGATGAGTAGCGCTAAGTGCCCGTGCACTTAATACCGTGGAAATGTTTGTCATCCCACTTTAGAGCCCATTAATGCGAGCACTCCATCGCCGTAACTGTTAATACATTTATCCCTTTATGAGATAAGACGGTAAATTCCTTGCAGTTGTCGAAGGAACCATGATTGTACCCAAGCGTGCACCTATTCGTCCGAAGCAAATCTACGACCACGAATAACCCCCTTCAGGGCTCCAGAAATATGAAAACAGCATGGGGGAGGGGTGGGGGGAGATACTTTATGGATGATGTGTAAGGACTTCTTCAGAGCTTTGGCACCATAGTTCAAATGTTGGATGGCATCATTCTGCTGCCCGCCTACGTGTTGCTAAGGCTGTTTAGACTACGCCGCAGAAGTTGTGAACTCTTCAAACGCAGAGATGCGCACCTGGGTACAATCATGGTACCGTAGACAACAGCAAACATTTTTCTATGAAGGCATTGACCGTCTTGTACCACAATGGGATAAATGTATTTGCAGTTTTGGCGGCTACCTCCGAAATAATTCTATTTAATTTCTTTTCTCAAAGTCTCGTTTTCATTTGATTGCCTCTTATATGTTCTTCCCTTATTTTGGTCCAGGGACTCCATTTGTTCAACCACGTACTCCACATGAGACGCCAGCAGGCTAAATTTCAACTCGTCATGAACCTGAGATTTGTATATATCAAAAATGCGTGTAATTCTCAACGCTTCGTACTCTCACTTGGGAAATTTTGGTCGCAAATGGAGATAGAGCTAGGCAAACCAGTCATGTCACTGTGAACAGAGCATGCAGCTTCTTGAGAGAATGCAGTATACAACAAAGTAGCAGTATGACTTATTTATCCCAAGTTTACAAAGCATGTGGCTAGGACAGCTGTGGAATCTAAAAAACCTCTTCAGGTCCAGGATTCCAAGGATTTTTTATTTCTGATCCTACGATTGTATCTGCAGTAGAGAGGGATAAGATTGTGAGGAAGACTAAAATTAATGTGAAAATTGTGCTGTACGTGAGGCATCGCGCGCAATTTCTGTATATAGCACAGAACTTCGTATAACCCTTTAACCAGCCTGTGAAACCGTTTTATAGTTTCAGCATTACAGCCAGCAGTTACGGCTGTTTAGCTTGAATCATTTCCATCCTTGCTCACCTTTATGACAGTCAGCGTTATGACAGTCAGCGTTATGACTGTTGTAGCATAATTTGACACCCTAAGTGCAAAGCTGGAATACTGTGTGGTATCATCCTTCCTTTGATTTGACAACTTGTGTGTGTACTGTCCAAATACAGATACAGCTATTAAATTACACACGCACAAAATCATGATGGGGCTACAATTTTTTTACCATGTTGTGGCTCCTAACAAACATACCTCTGCTGTGATTGTGAGCCTTAGCAAAGTTTCAATACAGGATATAAATCTAGCCCAGCTGCTCTAGATTGGGCTTCCAATGCTGGCACAACGATTTTGCTAATTTATTTGTACGAGAAGTGGCGCCACCTAGTGTAAAAAAAAGAAAAAGCACCTCTTGTAATTTCCGCAGCTACACCGGTATGCGTCCTTGGACTGTGTACGCTTCCCAGAACATTTAAATGAATCCAGTACTTTCATCCTCGACACAAATAACACGTCTTAGTGTTAAGATGTCTCAGAATCACCGCCCTTTGTTTCATATTCTGTTAAGGAAGTAAATATAGGGTTTACCACGTCGACGTAACTGTGGATTTAGCACATGGGCAAGACAAGAATGAGATTAGAGAATCATTTACGAACTGTTCGGAAAAACCACCCAGGAATCAATGTACGGAAAAATAGAGAATTTTTTGCAGGGCGTGTAATGCGATTTTGACCCGGACTAATTGTCAGTTTCGTTACCCACTGCACCACCTAGCTTGCGAGATCAAAAGGTCAATTCCAAGGACAGCCGTACATTACTAGCTTTTTCGCAACCCACAGCCAAGGTTGTTGGTGTCTTCTTCCCATGCTAGTTACCGGGAAGAAAGAACAAAGGCTTAGCTTTCCATGCTGCAGGCGTTATTACATTTGGTATGTAACTGGTTGTTAGCTGGAAGCTCGTGAGGCGAATCTCACTGATCTAAACGCGGAGAACTTGTGTAATACTTTTCCCTTGCGTTGTTAGCATGTCATCAGAGTATGCCATTATTTGTCAAGAGATTGAGCTAGGAACGATTAGTAAAACAAACTTTCGCAAAAACTTCCAGAAGGTTCTCTTTCGTGACAGATACCAGTTGTAAAGCACTGTTTTGTAATACTTGCATAAAATATGTGCGTCACATCTATTAACATATGAGTATAGACCCAATATGTTAAGCATTATTGTATTTCATAACATTCTCTAATTGGAACTATGTTTAATATGTAATCAAAAAGAAACGAAAGAATTTGTGTACACAGCCCCAGTTTCTAATACCCAGTGCAAATATCAGTGTTACACTATTCAGAAGGAATCATATTATTTATAGTTTGTCGGAAAATACTGGTAAAATGTAACATATTTCAAATAAGTTTCATAAATTACTGGTGCTCATTGAATTACGTATTTGCAATTGTCGACAACATAACGATATTACTCTGTCAGCGTACTCGTGTGTGTGACGTGACGCCTAATCTAAAAAATCTGTATCTTATTATCGTCGTATCGTCTTTGAGTGCCACCAGTGCATATTAAAACGCATGGTGTTAAAGTAACATGAGGCTACTAAGCGTTAGTGTAAATGGTGTCCCAGTGTGAAGTTCAGGATGCAATATTATGAAAGTGTACGAACGCCATATTTCGCATTACTCGAATAATAAGTTTTCGGAACAACTGGGACACCTTCGTTATAAATATAACCTTTATACTTTCTATTTTAATTTCCATTCCATTGCAAGAACGAATAAAACGTCGTAAAAGTGCTATCAGTTTAATGGTTGATAGTTGGAAGATGTATCACTTCTTACAACAGCAACATCCCTCAAATGTCATCTACTGACAAAATTGCGTTAGATGTTCTTTAATCCTCTGACATGTCCTCGTAGTTCTAATTTCGTATATTCTGTAGCGCTCCTTTTATAATTGGCCGAAAGTTCTGCCCTACTGTTTAATACAAAGCGTGTCTGAAATGTTCGATGAATGGTCTTAAAAAAATAAAGGTAACAAGAGCTACAAACGAACTACCTTTATCAGCCTTCAGAGTAATCACTATCAACCACAACACACTTCTCACATCGGTTGTGAAGCTGTTGGAAACTGTCAGCTACTGCTTCTCGTAGAGTCGCTCAAAGCTCCGTAGTCACGCTTTGTTGTATATCCACATCATTACAAGAGCTGAGACCTGGTGCTAGCAATACGACCCGGAGACCAAGCGACACTCTAGCCTCCCTCGAGTAAAAATTCATGATGGATCGGCCCTTGTTGTCGAAAAAGGCAATCGACGTAGCCTTAATTTTGCATTTTGTCAGCAGACATTTTTTAGGAGGCGGGGAAGACAAAAACCTTGTCATTGACCGTCGCTTGGTCTCCGGATCAAGCAGCAGGTCTCACCTCCTGTAATGAAGCGGATATCCAGCAACGCGTGACAACGCTGCTCCGAGAAACATCACAGGAAGGCTTTGTTCAGTTTTCAACAACTTTACAACCGATGTCAGAAGTGTGTTGGAGCTGATTATTACTCTGAAGGCCAGTAATGGTTATTTTGTTTCTAACGCTTGTATCATTTTCTGAGCCAACAGAATTTTTCATATGCGTATTTTTGTTAAATTTTTTCCATTTGAGATTGTTTACTTCCTTTATGCCTTCGGTACCTTTCGCACAAGTGTCCAGTTACTCCTTTCATTGCGGTATGTAATGTTTTCATAAATTCGGAACGTGTTACGTCTTTTAACCTGACATGCCCCACATTCTTCAACAAATCCTCAATATCTTGCTGCTTTGTTAACCTACATCTTTCTAATTATTCTGCGTCTGCCTATGATCGTTTTCTGTTTCAAAGTGGTTTAGGGTCGTTACATCCTGTAAAATTTCTTTATTATTTGATGAAATGATGTTAATATTATGATATCCGTCTTCCTCGCATATCTGAAATTTCCCCACTGCAGAACATTTATTTTTTGCCCTACTTTCCCGATAAAATGGGACCTGCTACCACTTACCAGTTCCGGTAAATATTCGATCTCTTGTGCCACAATTTCCTCCAACATCTGAAATTTTGTTTTAAATTTTCTTCTTTGCAAATGAAACATAAAATTAAATCTTCTGCCTACTGCGCTCCCTTGTAGTAAAATATCTCTTGCTTTTTCTGCACTGCTATGACCTTACTATATTTAACTTAATCTTGCTGAAGTCTTCAAACTGCACTAACCCATCTTTTGACTCTAAAAGTTGTTATTCACATCTACGCTCAACTCACCTTATGTTGTATGGCGAAGGGTGCTTGTCGTACCATTGACGTTTTCCTCATTCCGTTCCATTCACGAACTGCTCGTGAGAAGAATGATTGGCGTCATCTTCGGTACCTCTCAGGTACTTTCCTCGCACAAGTCCAACTAATCCACGTGGAGCAGCTTGCAGTTGTTTGATAACCGTCAAAGCGACTTTCTAGAAATTCACTTCGCACCTAGAATCATCACTCGAAACCTGTACATTTGTCGTATGCGGTAAAAAGAAATGGACCTAGGGAAGTTTCACTGAAATTAATTTGAACGTGCGCCACTTAGCAGTTTGGTTAGCAAGACTTAAAAAAATTACTCACTTCTTTCAGGATAAGGACTGTGCTCAGTATTCGCTGAAGATTGATGTTAAAATTAAACGCATGACATTCTGCCCAGAATAAACGTCATGAGTTTCTCTCAATGCTACGCTTAGCTTTTATGTATTCGTTGTTCTTATTGACGGAGGATTTGCGTCCATCAGCCCACATAATTTAATAGATTAATGGGATTAGGAACCTCATTTTCTTGTGATTATTATCCAATCTGGTAAGTCCCACACCGACGATCAATACTGAAAAAGCGGTTGAATGTGTTAAACCACTTCTTTCGTGGCCGAATTAAATTTGAGATTCATAGAATGAACCTCAGCTGGGCATGTGATTTGTCTATCAATTCTGTTTAGATCATTCCGGACGGTCACTCCTAGGTATTTTATAGTAAATTGTTTCCGCTGATTCATCGCCTATAGCGTAATCTAGTGGTTCCCATCCTTTCTGAGACCATTGCCCTTCAGTTGAATCAGATATAGGCTAGTACCCCCTCCTCTCCCCCACTTCAACCCAATCACAAACATAAGGCCTAAATAAAGTTAAGAATGAAAAACCAATTTCTTTAAACACTTTTCGTTTTTGAAATGATGAAAGATAAATATTTGGTTTTTGATAATATTCTTCTCGGGTGTGCAGCCTGATCATAACGTCGTCTTGTCACAATATTTCAGCGGTCCAACTGGCCGCCATCTTCAGGCGAGAGTGCTGGTACACGATCTCGCCGGAACTGACTTCTCAGCGCAAGCGGCGGCCCCTATTTCGTTTTTGTTACCGCTTTTTTTTAACCATGAACTATTGATCAGTGAGACTACCGGAACAATTTACTTCTAATGAAGCAATTCTCAGTTCATGCTAAGTGCTACTAACAATTCCTTTTCCGTAAAGGAAGCTAACTATTCACATTGAGGGTAGACATTTGGAACAAAACATGACTTCTCTGCACCATTTTTCTCCTTACTGACACTTGCTTCGTCCACATCTCGCATACTCATTTAAAACCAACCAAATCAAAATTTATGCTCTAAATTTTTTGTTTGTAAATCGCTTGGTTGCAGGACTAATATCGTGTCGGATCACCTTTTGCCTTAATGCAGCAATTCGACGTGGTATGGACACAAGTCAGAAGCCCCCAGCACAAATATTGAGCCATATTGCCTCCACAGTCGTCCATAATTTCGAAAGTGTTGTCGGTGCACGACTTTGTGCACGACTTTGTGCACGACTTTGTGCACGACTTTGTGCACGACTTTGTGCACGACTTTGTGCACGACTTTGTGCACGACTTTGTGCACGACTTTGTGCACGACTTTGTGCACGACTTTGTGCACGACTTTGTGCACGACTTTGTGCACGACTTTGTGCACGACTTTGTGCACGACTTTGTGCACGACTTTGTGCACGACTTTGTGCACGACTTTGTGCACGACTTTGTGCACGACTTTGTGCACGACTTTGTGCACGACTTTGTGCACGACTTTGTGCACGACTTTGTGCACGACTTTGTGCACGACTTTGTGCACGACTTTGTGCACGACTTTGTGCACGACTTTGTGCACGACTTTGTGCACGACTTTGTGCACGACTTTGTGCACGACTTTGTGCACGACTTTGTGCACGACTTTGTGCACGACTTTGTGCACGACTTTGTGCACGACTTTGTGCACGACTTTGTGCACGACTTTGTGCACGACTTTGTGCACGACTTTGTGCACGACTTTGTGCACGACTTTGTGCACGACTTTGTGCACGACTTTGTGCACGACTTTGTGCACGACTTTGTGCACGACTTTGTGCACGACTTTGTGCACGACTTTGTGCACGACTTTGTGCACGACTTTGTGCACGACTTTGTGCACGACTTTGTGCACGACTTTGTGCACGACTTTGTGCACGACTTTGTGCACGACTTTGTGCACGACTTTGTGCACGACTTTGTGCACGACTTTGTGCACGACTTTGTGCACGACTTTGTGCACGACTTTGTGCACGACTTTGTGCACGACTTTGTGCACGACTTTGTGCACGACTTTGTGCACGACTTTGTGCACGACTTTGTGCACGACTTTGTGCACGACTTTGTGCACGACTTTGTGCACGACTTTGTGCACGACTTTGTGCACGACTTTGTGCACGACTTTGTGCACGACTTTGTGCACGACTTTGTGCACGACTTTGTGCACGACTTTGTGCACGACTTTGTGCACGACTTTGTGCACGACTTTGTGCACGACTTTGTGCACGACTTTGTGCACGACTTTGTGCACGACTTTGTGCACGACTTTGTGCACGACTTTGTGCACGACTTTGTGCACGACTTTGTGCACGACTTTGTGCACGACTTTGTGCACGACTTTGTGCACGACTTTGTGCACGACTTTGTGCACGACTTTGTGCACGACTTTGTGCACGACTTTGTGCACGACTTTGTGCACGACTTTGTGCACGACTTTGTGCACGACTTTGTGCACGACTTTGTGCACGACTTTGTGCACGACTTTGTGCACGACTTTGTGCACGACTTTGTGCACGACTTTGTGCACGACTTTGTGCACGACTTTGTGCACGACTTTGTGCACGACTTTGTGCACGACTTTGTGCACGACTTTGTGCACGACTTTGTGCACGACTTTGTGCACGACTTTGTGCACGACTTTGTGCACGACTTTGTGCACGACTTTGTGCACGACTTTGTGCACGACTTTGTGCACGACTTTGTGCACGACTTTGTGCACGACCTCTCGATACGTCCCATAAATGTTTTATCGGATTCACATCGACCGATCTGGGTGGCCAAATCACATTCGAATTGTCAAGAATGTTCTTCAAACCAATGGTGAACAATTATGGCCCAGTGACATGGCACACTGTCATCCATAAAAATTCCATCGTTGTTTGGGAATATGAAATCCATGAATGGCTGCAGATGCTCTCAAAGTAGCCGAACCTGACCATTTCCACTCAATGGTCGATTCAGTTGGACCAAAGGAACTAGTCCATTCCATGTAAACGCAGGCCCACATCATTATGGAGCCAGCAGCAACTTGCAGAGTGCCTTGTTGACAACTGGGTCGATGGCTTCGTGAGGTCTGCGCCACACTCGAGCCCCACCATCAGCTCTTACCAACTGAAATCGGGGCTCATCTGACCACACCATTGTTTTCCAGTCATTATGGTCCAACCGTTACGGCCGCGATCCGAGAGGCGCTGCAGGCGACATCGTGCTGTCAGGAAAGGTACCCGCGTCGGTTGTCTGCTGCCACATCCCATTAACGACAAATTTCGCTTCACGGTCTTAACGGATAAGCTCGTCGTACGTCCCACATTGATTTATGCCGCTATTTTACGCACTGGTGCTTCTCTCGTAGCACTGACAACTCAATGCAAACGTCTCTGCTCGCGCTCGTTAAGTGGAGGCCGTCGGCCACTGCGTTGTCGGAAAATGTGGGTATCGGAAAATTGAATTTCTAACGATTTCCGAAATAGAATGACCCATCCGTCTAGCACTACCCACCATTCCAAGCGCAAAGTATGACAATTCCCGTTGTGAGGTCATAATCTCGTCGGAAACCTTTTCACATGAATCACCTGACTACAAATGACAGCTCCGCCAATTCACTGCCGTCATCTCTCTTGTGTACGCGGCCATTTGTGTACGTGCATATCATCATACCATGACTGACACTTCAGTGCAGTTACTCTTGTGCTGCCTGTTTTTTTATTGTCGCGAAGTGCACAGTGAAGCAATTTCTGGCCTATTCTGAAAACGCACTTTGAGATATTTCTGTATGTGAGAGGTTCAGTACAAAGAACAATGTATGTATTGAGTGGGTGGGCTATGTGAGGAAAATGATGCTCATAAATTCGTTTGACAAGGCATAACCTCCTTCACACTGTATCCCATGTCAAAGCTAGTATTTTAAAATAAATTATTATTGGTAACTTGTGTAATCAGTATTACAGTCTTACGAAATACTGATAATAGTTATAGTCCCTAAATATTATTTAGCCTCCCGACCGAAACGTAATTGCACCTTTGTTTTTACCCTTCAGAAAATTTCATTTTACGCCTTAAGAGGTAATTACCCCCAGGTTGGGAACGACTGTAGAATAGAACTATAATGGATCTACATAGTAACTCTAAAATTCCAATTTTTGCTAACGTTAAAACGGTGATACATGATACTGAGAACTGTTGTAGAAAACGAGTTAATTGTTCTAAGGGAAAAACCATGAAACAATAGAATAACTGAGGATGCAAGTAACGAAAAAATCAACATGTCTACGATGGATTGTATTTGAACACTCAGTAGTAAAGACGATGAACTCCGAACTTCAGTGGAAGGACAAACTACGATCTTCAGTACTGTAGCACTATCTAACAATTACGATCATTGATAGTGTTTTGCACTGGAAAAAAGAAAACGTGTTTCATCAGAAGAATCTTCTTTGCAGTTGCACTGATAGATTCATGTAAAATAAAGCACATATATAAGCACACATACCTTCGTCTGTCCTATATACTGCAGTCTTGTTTCTTCAACACCTGCAGTCTAATTTTTATATAACTTTGTTAAAGCTCTACTGCATAACATTCTTCCTTCAGTTTTGTAATTTGTTGCAGCCGTTTCTTACAGTTCTGTGCTTTCCGTCCTGAAAAATGAGACTTTGGTTTTCGTTTTGTGTCACTGATGCAGAAGTTATCTTTTGTTTCCGTCAGACGCTTACCACAACCACTGCGTTCCGCCCGGCTGACAGCGAGTTGCTGTAATCAGGAGACGTGAGTCACAGAACAGTTTCTTTGTGTTAAAAATGAGCAAGCGTACTCTAACTACAGTCTGTCGCTACTGTCAAAACTGTGCTAGTAACGCGTTTAGCAAGCTAAAACAGCGCTAAATATTGGGCGAACTATTTTGTTTGGTTCGTTCTACATTTACAGGCACTATGGAGCGTCTTGCGTATATAGTTTCCATTGTTAAATTACCAAAGACAACGTACACCGTGACGGTCAAGTCACAAGTAAATTGTCAAATATTCCACCTCAGTATAATTGCCTCGTTGCAAGACATCAAAGGTGCCAGCCTAGCTTTGCGTCTCGCTGAAGTTATCAAGATTTTGATGTCGACTAGTAGCTGCTTTGCACTATGGACTCATATCTTTTTTACCACCGTAGTTAGAGCCGGATACCTAATCCATTCAATAGCGTTGCAGTGTTTGTCGGTATCGGCTGAGGGGCGTATCCTATAAAGAGTATATTGACAATGTGTCAATAAAACTGTACAGGATGATCAGTTTGCAAGTTTTTTTATAAAGCCATGAGAATTTCGATGTCCGAGTTGACACCATGCAAGTACCTGATCGTAAATTTAACTGGTTGTGATATTTTTAAAACTTAATTAGGAAAGAAGAATGATGTGAGGTGGCAACTAATATACTTGAACTGTTCACAGAAGCTACCGTCCGTTTAACACATTGTGGGTTTACAGACAACGACATTATCCGCAGTCGTGCCTGAAAGTATAATGCAGCAAGTACCTACAACTTAACATAGTTTTGTTCAAACTTTATTGAAAATGTGTTGTGCTTAATTACAGTAATGTGAGATCTGAAATCCCATAAGTGTAGATAAGCAGATTGGAGAGTTCATTTCTTCGTTTGGCATAAATTACCTAATTTTACCATTTCGGAACGCACAGATTGTCCTCAAAGAGTATATGAGATCCGTTTGTCGCCTCTGAAACGGTACGTAAAGGATATGTACCAATTTATACCGCTTTGGAGAATAGTTTTTATGGGATATTTCATTACTGCTATTTGTTTTGAGACATATCAGAATTGCAGGGTTTCTCAGGTCTGTGCTGGTGCTCTTTTGGACCCGGCAGTGTTGGAATATTGAGCGCTACCGTTCTGCATGCACGCGAATCTGTCTCTAGTGGTCTGATAAGATTTTATTGAATGGACGACTTGGAAGCTTGCCAAGCCTTAGTCAACGAACGTGTCTGCGGGCGCAGTACTGCCGACATTTACTTCGTGAATAGTCTTCCATTTCTATGAGGATACGGTTTTTGAGTGCTTGAAAACTGCATATGTGTAATAATCTTGTGCTGGAATGGATAAACGCCATTGTGTGCGTCCTTAACGTGCTACATAAGGTACTTTGTGCGGCTTATTGCCAATGCGTCAGCCATTAGTTTCCTGTTCTTCTTAAATAAAAGACTGAACAGGAGAATTTAGTGAAAGTGGATGCTGAGTAATTCATTCCTTTATTAATTTTATGGGTAATTTGAAATATCGTTTTTCGTCTCTCTGGATCCTCTGTTCGTATGTGCGTAGTTGCTGTTTTTCCTCTTGAGGATGTTTCTGTAACAGTACTCCATAGTTCATTCTTCGCGTCGATGCCACCGGTTCCCGCCCGATAACCAAAGTAACATAACGTTGGGCCTGGCTAGAACTTGGGTGGATGACCGGTGGAGGAAACTGGGTGCTGTTGGTTTTCAGGACACGCAAGTCGCCGCAGTGGCGTCCGAGTGACTTGCATCAGGCCTTTGTGCCACATTACATTTGTTTTTTTTTTGTTTTTTTTTTGTTTTTATTGGGAACATGTTCAGCCTGATGTGTTTGGAGAAATCTCTAGTCACTCTGGTTGGGCTGTTAGAATTTATGTTTGAATCTTTCTAGAGGGAAGCATTGTGTTATGGTAGAAACAGATTACGAACAAGCCAAGGGACACTGCAAGTAGCCGTACACTGAGTGTTGGCTGGGTTGGCCACGATGAGTGCTGAGTAGTTGGCAGCTAGGACAAAGACAGCGTTAACGCTCCGGATGCTGCAAATAGCGCGAGGTCCGGGGCCATTCACACTCCCCACTGCCGTTGGCAGCTGGTCTGTGGCGAACAATTGTTATGACATGTTATCCGAGGGAGAAAAGCGGTTCATACTGCCTTCGCAAAAAAAAAGCCTCACTGCAGCCATCCATAATTTTCCTGCACGGGAGATTAATTTTTCGCCAACTATTTTCAAGCCTAAATTCATCAGATGGCAACATACACGGTGATTAAACTGCCCCTACCGATGTTGTTTTATGCAACACGCTGATCTGCCCTTCATAAACCACATGAGAAATTTTAATATTTTCTCCCTTTCTACGCGCAAACTATTAGTCCTACAGAAAAAAATGAAAATGAGTTTTCTATAGGATATTTAATTTGATTAAATTTTGTACTGAGATCAGTTTTCGCTGGAGGCCACGGTTTTAGAGTTGCTCAAGAAAAACGTACAAAAGTGACCTTGAAATGCACCTCCACGTCCATACTCCTCCCTCACCAGTCATAATTTCTTGTATGTTTGTAGTGGCATTCCCTCCTAGGACTGTACACAAATTTCCGATTGCACGAACTGTGCCTGAAATTAGACTTTTGTGATCTGTTGTTTGGCGTATTCCACCACCAGCATAGTCGGCTATTTCGCTATCATTATTACCCGTGAGGGCAATGAAATAAAAACGACATTTCTAAACGTTACGCGAAAACTAACTACGTTGACAATTCGATCCAAACTTAACCCTTACAGGCACTGTACTTCCGCATTGAGAAGGTTTGACGAATACAACATTGTAATTGTGTATTTTATGCTGTTAAAATTCACAAAGTTTTTAGGTAAAATTTGCACAATCGTTAATTTTACAATTTAAGTGCTTGACTAAGTTGGTGGAGTTAAAAGACCAGTCAGTGAAGACTACAAAAAATTGTGGGGTCGCAAATTTTTGTGCAGCCGTAGGGAGTGAGTGCCACGAACACCATAATAGAAATCCTGACTGTGGGAGTGGAGGTGAGTTTGAAGACAACTTTTGTATGTTTTCTTGAACAATTCGAAACTACGGCCTTTAGCGAAAACGTATCCATTACAAAATTTACTACATCAAATTTCCTACGAAATGGTTCTGTCCATTTTTTCCGTATGACTAACAGCGAGTAGCGAGCGAGAGAATGTGAAAAGTCGCGATTGGTTTTTGAAGGCCAGATATAACATTGTTGGTTGCATAAAACGACGACGATAGTGGTAGCTGAATAATCTTGTAAAATCCCTACGCGATCTTGTTTGTTGTTGGAATGCAAATTTTTGACCGAAAATAATTACTGAAATTCTAACCTTTCAGATATCGAAATTATAGCTTGTGTGTGTGTGTGTGTGTGTGTGTGTGTGTGTGTGTGTGTGTGTGTGTGTGTGTGTGTGTGTGTGTGTTGAACGGCTGTGGATTGGTCAAGCCGACTTGTCTTGAATTTGTTGAGGTCACATTTTGACCGAACTATTAAACTCCATGGTGAGACAGATTACAACTGAAAAAACTGCAGAACGGTAGGAATTTAAGGAGATAGGACATGGATAAACTGAAATAGCTAGAGGAGGTACAGTGTTTCAGAAGGAGCAGTAGGGGACGATTCACATGAACAGGGGAAAGGAATGCAGTAAAGGAAGAATGGGTAGCTTTGACAGATGAAATAGTGAAGGCAGCGGAGGATCAAGTAGGTAGAAAGACGAGGACTAATATAAATCCACCCAAGATATACTGAATTTAACGATATCGAGATAGGATCAACACAAGCCATTGCGGTGTATGTAGAACAACCGACAAGCACCTCCGGAGATGAATTACGTAAATGGCCACTAGGGCACCTTAAACATTATACAGCGAAGGCTATCCGTGCGGATGAAAGGAGCAAATATAAAAATGCAGTAAATAAAGCAGGCGAAAAGAAATACAAACATCCCAAACATAAGATCGACAGGAAGTGAAAAACGGGTAAGCGGTAATGGCTAGAAGACAAATGTAAGGTTGTAGAAGCAAATATTAGGGGTAACACATACGCCACCTACAGAAAAATTAGAGAGGCCTTTGGAGAAAACAGAACAATCTGTATGAATATCAAGGCTCAGATGGTAAACCAGTTCTAAGTAAAGAAGGGAAAGCCGAAAGGTGGAAGGAGTATGTAGAGGGTCTATACAAGGGCGATGTACTTGACGGCAATATTGTGGAAATGGAAGAGGACGTAGATGGATATGAGATGGGGGATATGATACTGCGTGAAGAATTTGACAGAGCACTGAAAGACCAAAGTAGAAACAATGCCGCGGGAGTAGACAACATTCCGTTATCACTACTGACAACCTTGGGAGTGCCAGCCAAGACCAAACTCTTCCATCTGTTGGCAAGATCTAGGACACAGGCGAAATACGCTGACTTCAAAAAGAATATAATAGTTCCAATTCCAAAGAAAGCAGGTGTTGATAGGTGTGAAAATTACCGAACTATCAGTTTAATAAGTCACGGCTGCAAAATACTAACACGAATTCTTTACAGACGAATGCAAAAACTGGTAGAAGCCAACTTCCAGGAAGATCAGTTGGGATTCCGTAGAAATGTAGGAACACGCGAGGTAATACTACCCCTACGACTTAGCTGTGAAGAAAAGAGAGCAAACTTACACTTACAGCTTTTGTAGACTTAGAGAAAGCTTTTGACAATGTTGACTGGAATACTCTTTCAGATTCTGAAGGTGGCAGGGGTAAAATACAGGGTGCGAAAGGCTATTTTCAATGTGTACAGAAACCAGATAGCAGTCATAAGAGTCGAGGGGCACGAAAGGAAAGCAATGGTTGAGAAGGAAGGGAGACGAGGTTGTAGCCTGTCCCCAATGTTATTCAGTCTGTTTACTGAGCAAACAGTAAAGACAACAAAAGAAAAATTTGGAGTAGGAATTAAAATCCGGAGAGAAGAAATAAAAACTTTGAGATTTGCCAATGACATTGTTCTGTTAGGAACAGCAAAGGACTTGGAAGAACAGTTGAACGGAACGGACATTGTCTTGAAAAGAGGATATAAGATGAACACCAACAAAAGCAAAAGGAGGATCATGGAATGTAGTCGAATTAAGTCGGGTGATGCTGAGGGAGTTAGATTAGGAAATGAGACACTTAAAGTAGTAAAGGAGTTTTGCTATTTGGGGAGCAAAATAACTGATGATGGTCGAAGTAGAGAGGATATAAAATGTAGACTGGCAATGGCAAGGAAAGTTTCTGAAGAAGAGAAATTTAACATAGAGTATAGATTTGTCAGGAAGTCTCTTCTGAATGTATTTGTGTGGAGTGTAGCCATGTTTTGTATGGAGTGTAGCCATGTATGGATGTGAAACATGTATGATAAACAGTTTAGACAAGAAGAGAATAGAAGCTTTTGAAACATTCTGCTACAGAAGAATGCTGAAGATTAGATGGATAGATCACGTAACTAATGCAGTACTGAATAAAATTGGGGAGAAGAGGAATTTGTGGCACAACTTGACTAGAAGCTATCGGTTGGTAGGACACGTTCTAAGGCATAAAGGTATGATCATCAATATAGAACTGGATGGAATTGTGTAGAGTAAAAATCGTAGAGGGAGACCAAGAGATGAATACACTAAGCAGATTCAGAAGGAAGTAGGTTGCAGTAACTACTCGGAGATGAAGAGGCACAGAACAGAGTAGCATGGAGAGCTGCATCAAACCTGTCTTTGGACTGAAGACACATCAACAACATAACACTCCAACCTTAAATTTCGGCACAGTCTGTGGTTTTATGTTAAACATCCATACCAGTTCTGTAACTTTAGCGCGTCACATACGGTGTTATTGAGTGCCTTGCACCACTTGTTATAGCCGAAGCCTATAGTTCATTTACCGTTTCATCGCCATTGAGGAACACACAGCTGTGCTCAACCCCAAGATGGATGGGAGCATAGAAATGGTCTCCTAACCACTGTCCAACTGGAGGTAGTATGCTTTCTTTTTTTTCGATTTTTTGAGTTATGTATAGGATCTACTGTTAAATGTTGACTGCGAACCACAGTACAGTTTAATATTTTTTTTGCGTTAAAAATGATTGCTGTAAGTGAAAGAACAAATAAGTGACAAAAAAATCGTGATTGAACCCGGGACCTATGGTTGTTTTACTCTGGCGCTTACCCGCACCTTGGATTGTTCGCTTATTAAACAATTTTCAGTACTATACTTAATTATTCGATCATTAGTGGATTCAACAGTACATTTCACTGTTATCTAACCACTTCCTTCGGTTCTGAGATTAGATTAAATTGAGGCAGCTTTCTGCGCTGCCTAAGCCCCATTCTGTACCTAATTGATCCATCAACTTTCTGACCGCACCCCGGCTCATTTCCGCCTGTAGCAGCTTCCAGCACTAAACTCCCCTGTTTGTGCGCGTAGGTAATTGATTTAGCATTGTTTGCGTTAAATTTACCGCTACGGAGGATACCGTAAATTGCTGTAGAAAGATAGCCGTGAATTCCAGAAAAGATAAACTATAGTTAATGCGGATGGGTGAACTACCCAGAGAAGCAGAAGAAAAACTGGTGATATTGGTCGAAGCATAAAATGAATTGTGAAAGGTAGCCAAATGTTGGCACATCGTGGTTAAGTCTTTAGTTGCCTACTATTAAACGAAACCGGAGTGCAAGTAACTAGGAAGGTAGCTGTAAGAAAATGCTAGACAGAATGTCTCTGGAAAACACATACTATCCACCCATGCGGTTTTTACGTACTGATATATTTTCGCTTCAAAGTCTCAGCCAGTAACTAGAGAAGAAAGAGTTGCTGTATAACATTATAATTTAGTCAAAAGTTTCTTTGCGAGTTAATTGGGTGCGTAACAAATGAAATATAGTCTGTGGTGCCTGCGTTAACTCTAAAAGTAGTCACTTGTCTGTCTCAAGTGTGTGTCGGTATGAAATCGAAGAGTTTGCGAATATAGCGTTACGCACTTCCAGAGTTTCCAGCCATTAGATTTGGGAGAACCAAAAGGGGATTCTTTCAAAACAACAGATTCGGAAAAGATACGCCAATGAAGTGTCGACGTCTAATAGTGTCTCATTGACACCAAGTTGCCGATTGCTAATACTTTATACAAATGCAAAGAGATACCTTTTATTCTTCGTATTGTGAGGCTTTTATTTCAGAAAATCGCATAGAAGTATCAACTGAGATGTCGCTGTGCGCTGTGAGCTAGAGCACTGTCGTAATTAAAATACGGGAGACCTGACCGTGTTTTGGTCAATTAAGGGTCGAAAGGCATTTTGTGTAGCTCTGGAATAGTTCTTAGCCTACCATTAACACCATCACAACCCCCCCCCCCCCCCCCCTGCGGGTCCGGGGATTAGAATAGGCCCGAGGTATTCCTGCCTGTCGTAAGAGGCGACTAAAAGGAGTCCATCCCCCTCACGGGGGTAGTTAGCGCCTGCGTCCGGAGACGGACGGTTTCACGACCTATAATCGTGGTCTTTTTGGTTTTTCACTTCTCGTTTCTTCCTTCCTTTTCTTGGTTCCTTTCTTTGCTCTTCTCCACTTCACTGTCTTCCTTACTCTTTCCCTTGACTCCTCCTTGCCTTCTCATTGCCTTTTTCTCCTTGCCTTCTCATTGCCTCCTTCTCCTTGCCTTCTCCTTGCCTCCTTCTCCTTGCTTTCTCATTGCCTTCTTCTCCTTGCCTTCTCTGGTCTCCGCCTCGGCGTTTGAGACAGTCTGTCCTCTTTCTCCCTCTCTCTTCTTTTTCCTCTTCTTCCTTCCTCCCTGTGCGTGTCTGAAGGCCGACCCACGCGTTCGCACGCGTAGCCGGTGACGGGGTAACGCGTAAGTCCCCGCCCTGGGTAGACATGTAAGGCACGCGCGTACCCCCTGGTAAAGGCCAGGCCCGGGGAGGGGTGATTGCCTGAGCTGATACCTTCTGACCATGCCGATTGGTCCCTCCGTCTGTTTCTCGGGAGGTGTGACCTGAGGTGTAAACATTCACCTAAGGCGGGAGTGCCCTCTGAGAGGGTCCCCACAAGGAAGGAGCGCGCCATCGGAGACGCTGGCAATCATGGGGGATTCCTCCGCAATGGATTCTACTCCATCGCTTTCGACTTCGACCCATAAACGGAAACGTGACCAGCCAACAGTGACAAAAATACTACCGCCTGCCCCACAGTTCCTCGTAGTTTCTCGATCTGAGGACGGAAAGGATTTTTCCTCTGTCAACCCTTTCGTTATCCAGAAGGGCGTAGATGCCATAGCCGGATCTGTCAAATCTTGTACCAGGTTGCGTAACGGTACCTTATTACTAGAAACTGAGAGCGCCTTTCAGGCACAAAAACTGCTTTGGGCCACACTCCTGTACACATTCCCTGTCCGGGTGGAGGCTCACCGAACTTTGAATTCGTCTCGTGGTGTGGTCTACACTAGATCCCTCGACGGTTTGACTGACGAGGAGATTCAATCTTTCCTCGCTGAGCAGGGCGTGACGGCTGTCCATCGGGTCATGAAAAAGGTCAACAATGACCTTGTACCGACCCGGACACTTTTCTTAACCTTCGATAGTGTTAAGCTGCCATCGCGCATCAAGGCGGGCTACGAGGTTATTTCTGTTCGCCCCTATGTCCCGACACCTACGCGCTGCTACCAGTGTCAGCGTTTCAATCACACTCGACAGTCTTGTTCCAATGCGGCTAAATGTGTCACTTGTGGCAGGGATGCCCATGAGGGTGACTGTCCACCTCCACCTCCGTCTCCTCGTTGTGTGAACTGTCAGGGTGACCATGCCGCATCCTCCCGCGACTGTCCTGTCTATAAGGAAGAACGCTGTATCCAGGAAATTAGAGTCAAAGAGAAAGTGTCCACCTCGGCTGCTCGCAAGCTATTGGCTAGTAGGAAGCCCACGCTGCTCCCAGCGGGGAAATACAGCACTGTCCTCGCCTCTCCTCGGACTACCCGGGAGGTCGCAACCCAGACATGCGATCTGACCTTCAGCACCACGGTCGTCCGTTCGGCCAGTGCTAAGATCGCGCGGTCGACGTCTCCTCTTCGTCCCATCACCCCACAGACACCAGCCCCTTCATCAACTTCTGCTAAGACGAAGACCCAGAAGTCAGATGCACGGGCCTTCAAGAAGGAACCGTCCCGTGCAGACTTCCTACGTACCTCGACCTCCCAGCCTTCGTCCGGTACTTCCACCAAACGACCATCCAAGAAGGCTAATAGGAAGCACAGTTCTCCTTCTCCGCCACGGCGCATTTCTTCTCCTGCGCCACCCAGCGGTTGCCGCCCCAGGCCGTCATCCCTTTCGCCTGGCCGCACCGCTGGTAGCCGAACATCTGGCCGTTCACCGGCGGAGGAAGCTCCCCCTCCCGGCCATCTTCCCAAGATGGCCGATGAACCTATAGAACCAATGGACGATGACTGTCCGCCTACTGATAGCGGCGGCAGTGCTCGCTCGAAGCCAGGCCCTCAGCGGCCTTCGAGGTGACCCCTTCTCTCATCTTCCTTTTCTTCCGATGGCACTTATTAACTGGAATATTCGCAGCGTTCGCTCCAACCGAGAGGACTTGAAGTTGCTGCTCCGCTCGCATCGTCCGCTCGTCGTAGCCCTCCAGGAAATGAAGCTACGCCCATGCGATCAAATTGCCTTGGCACACTACACCTCTGTGCGTTTTGACCTACCCCCTGTGGTAGGTATCCCAGCTCATGGAGGGGTTATGTTGCTGGTCCGGGATGATATTTACTACGATCCCATCACGTTGCACACCGGCCTGCAGGCAGTTGCCATCCGCATTACTCTCCCCACTTTTACGTTTTCCTTTTGTACCGTTTACGCTCCATCGTCATCTACCGTTACCAGGGCAGACATGACGCAACTTGTTGCTCAGCTACCTGCACCATTTTTGTTAACTGGAGACTTCAATGCCCACCATCCTCTTTGGGGCTCTCCAGCATCCTGCCCGAGGGGCTCCTTGTTAGCAGACCTTTTCAACCAGCTCAATCTTGTCTGCCTCAATACTGGCGCCCCTACTTTTCTTTCGGACACATCTCATACCTATTCCCATTTAGACCTCTCTATATGTACTCCCCAACTTGCACGCCGGTTTGAGTGGTATGCCCTTGCTGATACATATTCGAGCGACCACTTCCCGTGTATTATCCATCTCTTGCAGCATACTCCCTCTCCGTGCTCCTCTCGTTGGACCATCTCCAAGGCAGACTGGGGGCTCTTCTCTTCCAGGGCGACCTTTCAGGATCAAACCTTCACAAGCTGCGATCGTCAGGTCGCACACCTCACGGAAGTCATTCTCGCTGCTGCTGAATATTCCATCCCTCACCCTACCTCTTCTCCACGTCGCGTACCGGTCCCCTGGTGGACCGCAGCATGTAGGGACGCTATACGTGCTCGTCGACGTGCTTTACGCACCTTTCAACGCCACCCTACAGTGGCGAATTGTATTAATTATAAACGATTACGTGCTCAGTGTCGTCGTATTATTAAAGAAAGCAAGAAAGCCAGCTGGGCTGCTTTCACCAGCACCTTCAACAGTTCTACTCCTTCTTCTGTTGTCTGGGGTAGCCTGCGCCGGCTATCTGGCACTAAGGTCCACTCCCCAATTTCTGGCTTGAAGGTCGCGAATGAAGTCCTTGTGGCCCCTGAGGCTGTCTCCAATGCCTTCGGCCGCTTTTTCGCCGAGGTTTCGAGCTCCGCTCATTACCACCCTGCCTTCCTCCCCCGCAAACAGGCCGAGGAGGCTAGGCCACGTGACTTCCGCTCCTCGAATTGTGGAAGTTATAATGCCCCATTCACCATGCGGGAACTCGAAACCGCACTTGGCCGATCACGGTCCTCCGCTCCAGGGCCTGATTCTATTCATATTCAGATGCTGAAGAACCTTTCTCCTGCGGGTAAAGGTTTTCTTCTTCGTACATACAATCGCATCTGGATTGAGGGACATGTTCCCGCATGCTGGCGCGAGTCTATTGTTGTCCCGATTCCTAAGCCGGGGAAGGACAGGCACTTGCCTTCCAGTTATCGACCTATCTCGCTTACCAGCTGTGTCTGTAAAGTGATGGAGCGAATGGTTAACTCTCGATTGGTTTGGCTGCTCGAGTCTCGCCGCCTACTTACCAATGTACAATGTGGATTTCGAAGGCGCCGCTCTGCTGTCGACCATCTGGTTACCTTGTCGACCTTCATCATGAATAACTTCTTGCGGAAGCGCCCGACCGCGGCTGTGTTCTTTGATTTGGAGAAGGCTTACGACACCTGTTGGAGGGCGGGCATTCTCCGCACCATGCATACGTGGGGCTTTCGCGGTCGCCTCCCTCTTTTTATTCGTTCCTTTTTAATGGATCGACAGTTTCGGGTACGTGTGGGTTCTGTCCTGTCCGACACCTTTCGCCAGGAGAATGGGGTGCCACAGGGCTCAGTTTTGAGCGTCGCTCTCTTCGCCATCGCGATCAATCCAATAATGGATTGCCTCCCAGCTGATGTATCAGGCTCCCTTTTCGTGGACGATTTTACCATCTATTGCAGCGCGCAGTGTCCACGTGTCTTGGAGCGCTGTCTTCAGCGTTCTCTTGACCGTCTTTACTCCTGGAGTGTCGCCAATGGCTTCCGTTTTTCTGCCGAGAAGACGGTCTGTATAAACTTCTGGCGCTACAAAGAGTTTCTCCCACCGTCCTTACGACTCGGTCCCGTTGCTCTCCCACTCGTGGAGACAATCAAATTTTTAGGCCTTACCTTTGACAGGAAACTTAGCTGGTCTCCACATGTGTCATATTTGGCCGCCCGTTGTACCCGTTCTTTAAATGTCCTCCGTGTTCTCAGTGGTATGTCGTGGGGAGCGGATCGAACCGTCCTACTTCGTCTATATCGGTCGATCGTCCGCTCCAAGCTGGATTATGGGAGCTTCGTATACTCCTCTGCACGGCCATCCATCTTACGCCGCCTCAACTCCATACAACATCGGGGTTTACGACTTGCGATCGGAGCATTTTATACCAGTCCCGTAGAGAGTCTTCATGCTGACGCTGGCGAATTGCCACTCACCTACCGGCGCGATATACTGCTTTGTCGGTATGCCTGTCGGCTACTGGCAATGCCCGACCATCCTTCTTATCGTTCCTTTTTTGACGACTCTCTTGACCTTCAATACGGGTTGTATGTCTCTGCCTTGCTACCCCCTGGAGTTCGCTTTCGTCGCCTCCTTCAACACCTTCATTTTTCACTCCCTGCAACCTTTCGAGTGGGCGAGAGCCGCACGCCACCTTGGCTCCAGGCTCAGGTCCGCGTTCACCTCGACCTCAGCTCGCTCCCAAAAGAGGTCACCCCCGGTTCGGTCTACCACTCCCGTTTTTTGGAACTTCGTTCGAAGTTCAACAACATGACTTTCATTTATACGGATGGCTCTAAGACCAATGACGGGGTCGGGTGTTCCTTTATTGTCGGGGCACAAAGTTTCCAATACCGGCTCCATGGCCATTGTTCGGTCTTCACAGCTGAGCTCTTTGCCCTCTACCAGGCTGTTCTGTACATCTGCCGCCACCGACATTCTGCTTATGTCATCTGCTCAGATTCCCTGAGCGCCATCCAGAGCCTCAGTGATCCGTACCCGGTTCACCCTTTCGTACACCGGATCCAACGCTCTCTTCAGCAGCTGGTGGACGTCGGTACGCCGGTTAGCTTTATGTGGGTTCCTGGCCATGTCGGTATCCCTGGGAACGAAGCTGCAGATGCCGCGGCCAAGGCTGCGGTCCTCCAGCCTCGGACAGCTTCTTGTTGTGTCCCTTCGTCCGATTTTAGCAGGGTCATTTGTCGGCGCGTTGTGTCGCTGTGGCATGCCGATTGGGCTGCACTTACCGACAACAAGCTTCGGGCCTTAAAACCTCTTCCCGTGGCTTGGACGTCCTCCTCACGCCTTTCTCGGCGGGAGGAGGTCGTTTTAGCAAGGTTAAGAATTGGACACTGCCGGTTCAGCCATCGCCATCTGCTGACGGCTGCGCCGGCGCCGTTCTGCCCATGTGGGCACTTGCTGACGGTTCGTCACATTTTAATGTCCTGTCCCGATCTTAAAACACTGCGCCTCGATCTTAACCTGCCTACTACTTTAGATGCCATTTTAGCGGATGACCCACGAGCAGCTGCTCGTGTTCTTTGTTTTATCAATTTGACAAACCTCGCTAAGGACATTTGATGATGTTTTTTAATCCTATGCCTGTCAGTCTGTCTTTTATTGTGTTTTCCCTTTTAGTTGTTGTTGTCAACTTGTGCCTCGCGGTGCATTCTTAGAGTAGTCAGGGCGCTAATGACCATTGAAGTTGTGCGCCCGAAAACCACAAAAAAAAAAAAAAAAAAAAAAAACCATCACAACCAGTAGTATTTAATTTCGGCATTCCTGATTTTTGGCTAAGTTTGTTATTAGGATTATAGTGCTATTTATATACAGTTTCTCTAGAGTTAATATTGCGCCATCGTGTCTGCCCTGGCGAATGTTTTTATGTAACGAAACTATTGTTCCATCGGAACTGCCTTTCACAACGATAAAACTGTCTTCTCGGGAGTTCGTCACGGATGGGGTAAACAGTTGCTTGCATTGTCACAGTCCTTGAATATCGTAATGTGTCTTTGTGTTGAGGCAGCTCGAAGGGCGCACCCACAAACAGTTGGGCCGTTACACCTATCGGCAGGGAATATGTTAGCACTCCGGTTAAAAACGTGTCTATCACCGTTTAAATTTTCGTTACTAAGGAAAGTGCATTAGTGGAAAGCACCCGGTAAAAAATCTAGACCACTACGGAAAATCTTCGGAATGGTAATAATTGCATACGTTTTTACATGTCTTGGGTTAGTGGTGATTGAATTCACTGTCGGCTGTGGCTGCTGCTGACACGAACAAACTGTAAACCCTTTTAGGTGAAGCAAATAAAATACAGTCCAAGGGTTGATGGTCACCGCAAGGACATCAGTTACCTTAAGCAGTGTGAAGTACAAAGGCAATCGACAGAAACGACTTCCAGTATTTGAACATCAGAGCGCCGACAGCCTACACATTTTCAGCTTCTGCTTAATAGAACCGCTTGTAGGGTTCTAGCTTTGTGACTACGGAGTTGCTACTTCGATCCTCGCTAGACACACGTTAAACTTTTACTTGAATTCTCCATCCACGCCTAATGCAAAAGAACTAACCGAGTTGCTCTATTTGCCTCGGCTGGAGGAAGTGTGTAATGTTTAAAATTGCACAAAGTACTGCAGCACAGCTTCAGTACGCCCGTTCTTCCGCTAGGTATAAAACGAGTGATAAAGGGCTACCCAAAACACAGGACACCCCCCCCCCCCCAGCCTCTGTAATCAATGGAGCGCAAGATACAGCCCCAAGAAGAATTGCAATTTCACGCGCGACTTTGTTGAACAAAACTGTACCGTGCGCCGTCGTGCACGGAACGATGAAAGTAAATTCTTTTAACTATATATGACGTTAGTATCTGTTCCCGAAAGAACAGTTACCGTGGATGACCATGCAGCTTTGCTAGAAATGAAATGATAATTAGACACCCTAGCTGCAAAGAGGCGTTGATGTACTTCATTGGGGACATGTTGAAAATGTGTGCCCCGACCGGGACTCGAACCCGGGATCTCCTGCTTACATGGCAGACGCTCTATCCATCCAAGCCACCGCGGGCACAGAGGATAGTGCGTCTGCAGGGACTTATCCCTTGTACGCTCCCCGTGAGATCCACATTCCCAACATGTCCACACCACTACATTCGTAGTGCGCCTAATACATGTTTGCCCATCATACTCATTACTCGAGTAAGTGCATATTTAGAGTTTAAAGCTCAGTCCGTCTACTTTTTACCCAACAATTGTTTGACAAATAGAATGATAAAAACTAGATACACTTCGATGCAGAATGTCTTAGCTGCACAGGATAGGTTTATTAAACTTCACTTTTGACGCGTTTCGCCTGTTGTAGGCATCATCAGACAATCTGGAGAAATTACGGACTGGTATAAATTACTATTTAAAACAATGCTAAATGAATAAATTAAAAATAACGTAAAGAAGACATACATCGATTGGACTATGAAACAGTGCCACATTTGTGTTTCGGGGGTGATGAGCGGTATTAATTTAAACTCATAAAATATTGCACTATAGCCGCGCTTGCCGATAAAACTCTTGCTAGTCGTGAGCGAGGCTTTGAACGTAATTAAAAGTACCGTAGAACCGGGAGGTAACAGCCAGATAGCCAGTCAGTGCTTTATTCCATCATCGATAAAATACTATCCACTCGTGAGGCGTCAAAGGTGACGTAAGAGTTCCAAAGAAATGGGAGGAAACAGCCAGATAGTCGCTGATAATGCTTCATTTCGTCACCTAGAAACAACACGAAAAAACGATTAGCAAATGTTTTTACTGGTAAGCTCGTTTATGGTGCAATATTTTATGAGTTGAAATTTGTATCCCCCACCACCCCCTGAAACACAAATGTGACCTTGTACTCCATAGTCCAATAGATGGTCGCCCTTCTGTTATTTTTAATTTAGTCATTAATGTTTTTTATAGCAATTTATGCTTAAACTAGTTCGTAATTTCCCCAATTTGATGATGATGGTGCCTAGAGCGGGCGAAATGTGACATGCGAAGATTAATAAGCCTATCTTGTGCAACCAAGACTGTTTTTTCTGTATCTAAAGATAAATCAAGATTGCTGTACTAGTGCTACCGCCATAGTTATGGAGTGGCGTGATTTTAACTAGACATGTTTATATTATCAATTCACACCACTTTTTAAATTTAATAGTAAGTGATATATATAAAATATTAATCCTACAGATCTTTCCCTTTGCTCTTAAGAAAACTGACAATCATTTTATACAGGCGAATGTCATCAGAAACCAAACGAGGAGATGCTTATTGAGTGAGAAGATAACCTGTACTCATCGAAGTCTTCAGAAATTTCGATCGTTGATTGTCAAATTTGGAACACGGAAACAAGATGTGATTTACATTAGCTTTTTACTTTGAATCCCTCAGTATATGTTAATGGACAGGGAACGAGGCACGTTGAAGCGGAATCGAATGATTGTTGAAATTGTAGATCGGTACATATGCGTCCACGTAAACCACGGCCTTGAAGTAATATGAGGTTGTAATGTCGCATAATATCCACATTATTTTCTTGGGATACATTCCACATCTCTTGCCATTGCTGTTTTCCCTGGCTCTTTACTTCACGTAAGTAATCCGTATACGGTAATTTCACTAAAGACCCGTTCTTGTAGATATTGCCTGTTTCGCTAAGACGTAAACTTCCTCGTTTTTAGCGGTTGCCAGCGTGGGACTACACCCAGAACAGAATGACTGCGTGTCCTCTCTGTTCACAGCGAATATATTCCAATTCCAATCCAAAATATAACTGTTAGGAAGTTGAAGATATAAACATAATTACTTCCAAAACTACCTCGGTCTCCGCCGTAAAAATTGAAGCACTTTTGAGCACTTTATAGGCTTTAGTGTTCTGGATCTGAGTGTATAGAAAAGCACATCCCGTATACTCCTCTTGTGGAATTTTGGATCCATTAGTATATGTACATAAGTAACCAGGCCACTGAGCTTCAGTGAAACAATTAAATCTGCAATTCACGTTAATACTTGGCGAGCTTGTCATTTTATAATAATAGACTGGAATCTGGCAGCTGAATGTGAAAAGATCATGTTCAAATAACGGCGAATGTGAAGAACATGTTATAGGATGTATGACAGGATACCAAGAACCATACTTATGCAGACGGCTGGATCTTTAGTTCTTCTGTTGGAGGTATTCTGTAAATGGTCAACGAAGTCTCTACTCTTGCAGACAGGACCTTCCATGAAGTCCATTCATTCCTTGAATGAAAAATCTGACGTAGAGTGCTTACGGGCGTCCTGCCTCCACCAAAAGAGCATTTGTAGGCGTAGAGTGCGTAGCTCAAAGGCAGGTGCGAAAGACTGAACTGAAGATGTAAATCTCAGGCGCATTGTAATACACTGTACAACGAGTCCAGTCTAGATAAAGTAATTGCCCGGTACATCGTGAGTAGAGTACTTTGATGCTCTCCCCACCATACACCGGTGAGAGCGAAATACATTTAATCCTTTCTTGAATTTATTAAGAATGCGTTGTATGTGAGGTGCCCAGCTAAGCCGATAGTCACATATCGTTCCGACTACTGGAGTATGAGATTTTATCTGGAAAGTATACTGCCCGCATTTCGCGTGGTCAGCTATGCGAGCAGTGTTCGATTTGTAAACAGGTGCGATCACTGATTTCTCGGCCGAGATCGTCAGCCCATTGTTAGACTGCAACTCATCAGGTGCCTGGCAGCGGGTTCATCGAACTAAGATCAGGCTATTTCTTTACCGTTCCATTTTCGAAGGGCGCCCGGGAAAAATTAACTCTTAAATCTTTTCGTGCGAGCTCTTTATTTTATTACTGTGATCATTTCTCCCTATGTATCTGGGTGTCAACAAAATGTTTTCATATTCGGAGGAGAAAGTTGATATTTGAAATTTAATGAGATCTGCCTCAACGAAAAACGCCTTTATTTTAATGATTGCCACCTCATTTGTCCAGGGTGACCACATATTTCCAACTGGAAAAGAGTGCATATCAATTGAATTGTCCGAAGAGGTAATATTTATTCATTTAAAAATACGTAAATTTAACATTGCCTTCTTTGATTATAACATACGAACACTTAAGATTGATGTGCGCTGCAGCTCTGTCCCTCCTTATTATATTTTTCTGAGGTTGAGATTTAGTTTTTATTTCCATCACACTTTCCATTGCCTCAGCTGAAAGCCAACTTTTTTCAGACGAACAATAGTTTAACACTGAACACCCTTTCACAGTCAGCATTGGTTCCTGGAATAGCAAAAATACGCTCCACGAACCTTTTAAATTCTTCATTTAAATCACAACCAGCCTACATACAGCATCCCATAATTTTTTTTTTTTGTAGAAACACGTTATTGGTTCTCCAGGATTCCAGATATTCTACAGTTACTCGCTTTATGGCGCAGTACATATTAAAAATGTTTTCGTCACCGTGGTATTCACTTATATTTTTGTACAGTTCAAATCACGATTTAAATTCTTCGTGTGCTATAGCAGAATTTAACCGTAACTTTCTTAGTTCAAGCACATCTTTAATAAATCGTTTGGATCAATTTTGTAAGTATAGGATACACTCATAGTAAAATGTCCTGACAGTTTTCTGAAACTGAGTTTTGTTTAGAATACCATTCTCTGTTAATGTGTTCTGCAGTGTCAATACTGTAAGTGGAATTAATGTATTCACTTGCCTGTCTTCTAACTTCTGAAGTAGATTGTTATATTCAGCTGCTACTTCAGTTGCAGTAATTGTGAGAAAGTTACTGAACAAATTAAGTTGTGCATGAATAAACAGAAACCACAGTTCACTACCTTGCTGTTCAAAGAACTTTTTGAAGTTATTGGGGAGACCGTATTACTTAAAAATATAGCTCTTCAATGGTTCAAACAATTTTAGGATACGCTCCACCACTGGAAAGAGAGACCCGCCGAGTCTTCCCATGCTGCAGCAGTTGCTGATACTGGATTCCAATGAAGTCAAATTCTTTCAGCTTATTGACACGTTCTGTGTAATTGTCAAAGTGATGCTATATTTTGTAACATACTTTTATGTCAACAGGTATCGTCTTTGCCATTGCAGATTCCAGTGCACTATGAATATTATGTGCAGCACACTCTACTGTCAGTGTCTTCTTCTTAAATGTCTTTTCGAGGGAAAAGTGTACATTGTTATCTTGACCTGTACTTGACAGAGAGCAAAAATTGACAGGTGCATTATCTGCAACATAACTAGTAATTTTTTCTCCCAGCATGTAACACCTAAACACAAATTGAACATGTTCTGCAAAAGTCTCAGCAGTCTCGTTTAGAAGAATTCGAACTCGCAGGAGCTTCACTTTTACATTTATATTCATGTTGTTAGGCACGCTGGAAAATTTGCAGAATCTAATCAGAAAAGGAAGCATCTTGTTGTCTTTCCTATGTGATACATCACTTGCCACTATGACGAAATTTGTTGACTTGGTGTCTTCTTTTAATCTTTCTTCAAACCAGGTATATAGAACTTCAGTAACAGTAGCTCGTGATTTAGTTCTATGCAACAGAAATTCCATGATCACATGACTTTTTGAGAAGAGTGCTCGTACAGTCCATGCTTCTAAACGATTATGTTCAACATAATGATATGACCACACGAGTTCAAAGTGACGCAGTTTCAGCTTCTCTTAATAGTTACTTTGGTCGAAAGAAAATCTCTTACCTAGTTTTGGAAGCCGAACTTTGTTTTACTTTAAAGGTGTGCAGTGGCGTATTTAAATGCTGTTCAATTTCGTACTTAACCTTGGTTTTGAATTGACAAAATGACATTGCAGGTGACACATTTTGCGTTGCAGTCGTCTCTAATTCGCTTTTTGCTATGATAGTCACTCTCAAAAGATCTTGAAATTTATGTTCCCGACGTGCCATTCCAGTTTTTCCATTGTTCTTGTTGAGCAGCTGTTCACTAGTTGTTCATACACCGTCCACAGTGAGGTAGCAAATGCAAACTGATTCAACAAAGACCTACATTGACATACGCATGTACAACATGTGCTCTCAATAACTCTGCAGATACGTGCTCCGACGGCTAGACAGTGGTGGGGGCTGCATTGCAAGTTGGCGTCTGCTCAATAAAGGCATCTCCATTCTAACATAAGACAGCTTCTCCCTGAAATTAACGGAATGGTCTCATCCTGGGTACCCCCCAGGGGATCCACAACTCTTTTGTGGATACGTGCGTAGCGAGCACGGGACCCAGAGCTGATGTGGCCTTCCTTCCTTTCCGGGCTGCATGCCTTCCCTTTCCGCATCCTTCCCCATCCCCCATCTTCGCCCCCCCTCCTCACCTCTGGCTCTTTCTTTCCCTTTCTCCCCTTCTGGGGTTCTGGTTTGTGCCTACGTCCGGAGACGGACGGTTGTAAATATACTACATTCTTCGCCTTCCTTGCTTGTAAGTCTTCATCCTTCCTTATCCTTCTCTTTTCCTTACCTCTTCTCTCTACCCTTTTCTCCGCTGCGGCGTTTGAGACCTCTCTTCTTTCCTTTCTCTTTCTCTTTTTTCCTCCCTGTGCGTGTCTGAAGGCCGACCCACGCACTTCCATGCGTAGCCGGTGACGGGGTAACGCGTAATTCCCCGCCCCGGGTAGACAGGTAGGACACGTACGTACCCCCTGGTAACGGCCAGGCCCAGGGAGGGGTGATTACCCGAGCTGATACCTTCCGAAAGTGCCGATTGGTCCCTCCGTCCGTTTGTCGGGAGGTGTGACCTGAGGTGTGAACAATCACCTAAGGCGGGTGTGCCCTCAGTGAGGGCCCCCACAAGGGAGGAGCGCGCCATCGGAGACGCCGGTAATCATGGGGGATTCTTCCGCAATGGTTTCCTCACCTTCCACTATGTCTGCTCACAAACGTAAGTTCACTGAGTCTCAGCCACAGTCAGTTCTTCCATCGTTGCCACAGTTCCTTGTTGTTTCTCGGTCTGACGAAGGTCACGACTTCTCCACGGTAAACCCTTTCATTATTCAGAAAGGTGTCGACGCAATTGCAGGTCCTGTAAAGTCTTGTTCCAGATTACGGAATGGCACCCTGTTGTTAGAAACACACAGTGCCCTCCAGGCACAAAAATTGCTGCGTACTTCCCTGCTCCACACCTTCCCTGTCCGGGTGGAACCGCACCGTACCTTAAATTCCTCGCGTGGAGTAGTTTATACACGCTCCCTCGATGGATTGTCTGACGACGAAATTCAGCATTACCTGTCTGACCAGGGCGTAACGGCTGTTCATAGAGTTATGAAAAGGGTTGACACGAACATCATTCCAACCCGCACTGTCTTCTTGACATTTGACAAAGTTCAACTCCCATCGAAAATCAAAGCCGGCTATGAGATAATTTCCGTTCGCCCTTACGTCCCAAACCCTACGCGGTGCTATCGATGCCAGCGGTTCAATCACACCAGCCAGTCCTGTTCCAATCCGGCCAAATGTGTTACGTGTGGCAAGGATGCCCATGAGGGTGCTTGTCCACCTCCATCCCCTCGCTGCATCAACTGTATGGGTGACCACGCTGCTTCCTCTCGAGATTGCCCCGTTTTTAAGGACGAAAAACTCATCCAGGAAATAAGAGTGAAGGAAAAGGTGTCGACCTTTGCTGCTCGAAAATTATTCGCCAGTCGACAGCCCACCGTGCCTCAGAAAGGAAAATACAGCGCTGTCCTTGCTTCTCATCGGCCAACAAAGGAGGCGGCCACGCAGACTTGCGACCTCACCTTTAGTACCACGGTCGTCAGATCGGCCAGCGCAAAGATCGCCCGTTCAACCTCACCACTTTCGCCTGCCCACTCTATGGCTCACCCTTCGTCGGGTTCTGCTAAATCTCGAGCCCAAAAGTCAGACGCCAAGTCTTCGAAAAAAGCGCATACTCGTGAAGAGTTTTTACGTACGGCAACTTCCCAACCATCGGTTCCTCCATCTAAACATCATACTTCCAAGAAGGCTACAAAGAAACCCAGTTCCTCTCCTTCTCCGCCAAGGCGTGTCCCATCTACAGCACCACCTGGCGGAAGTCGCCCTCGGCCGTCTTCTGTGTCGCCGAGGCGCACTGCTGGCGGCCGATCAACCGGCAGGTCGCTGGTGGCAGGAGCTGCTCCTGACCAATCTATGGATCAGGATCTTCTGCCTTCGGCTGAATGCCATTCCATGCTGTCGGTCGCAAGCTCAGAGCAGTCGTTGAGTTGACAGCGACCTTGGTCACATTCCTCCATTTTCTGTTCACCCTATGTCCATTATCCACTGGAATATCCGCGGTATTCGCGCTAATCGGGATGAATTGTCGATCCTCTTACAATCCTACTCGCCGGTCATCTTCTGTCTTCAGGAAACAAAGCTGCGCCCCCACGACCGCTTTGTTCTCCCTCATTTTCAGTCCGTCCGATATGATCTCCCCTCTGTTGAAGGCACTCCAGCACATGGAGGACTCATGATTCTTCTCCATGAAACTCTCCATTATCACCCAATCCATTTAAAACCTCCTTCCAAGCTGTCGCCGTCCGTCTTTCCCTTTCCGGATACACGTTCTCTCTTTGTACTGTATACATTCCATCGTCCACACCAATGGCACGAGCTGATCTCCTTCATCTTCTTGGTCAGCTTCCACCCCCATATTTGCTGGTTGCGGACTTCAATGCCCACCACCCGCTTTGGGGATCTCCACATCCTTGTCCATGTGGCTCACTATTGCTCGACGTCTTCCACCAAGCAGATCTAGTTTGCCTCAACACTGGGGTCCCTACATTTTTGTCTGCCTCCACGACAAATTTATCTCATTTGGACCTCGCGGTCGGTACTGTTCCGCTAGCTCGGCGCTTCGACTGGTTCGCCCTTGATGATACACACTCGAGTGACCACTTTCCATGTGTCCTTAGACTGCAGCCTCAACAGCCATATATGCGCCCGCGACGCTGGAAGTTTGCCCAAGCCGATTGGATACTTTTTTCGTCTCTAGCGACATTCGATGACCGTCACTTTCCTAGCGTCGACGATGAGGTCACTCATATTACAGGCGTTATTCTTACAGCTGCGGAACGTTCAATACCACGCACCTCCGAATTGCCCCGGCGCCCCCCAGTTCCTTGGTGGAACGAGGCATGCCGTGACGCAATACGTGAGCGGCGACGTGCTCTTTGCGTTTTCAGACACCATTCTACTTTGGCCAACTGTATCCGCTATAAGCAGTCCCGTGCGCGATGGCGTCGCGTCATCCGCGATAGCAAGAAGGCAAGCTGGAAATTCTTTACTAGCTCATTTACACCTTCACTCCCTCCTCGGAAGTTTGGAGTCGGATTCGACGGTTATCTGGCGCGCCTAGTTTCTCCCCGGTCTCTGGGCTCACTGTCGCGCATGATACGTTAGTGGACACCGTCGCAATTTGTAACTCATTGGGTCAGCACTTTGCCGAGATTTCGAGCTCTTCAAATTACCCGCCAGCGTTTCTCCCGAAGAAACGTGCAGCGGAAGTGCGACCTCTTGCTTTCTCCTCTCAAAATCGCGAAAGCTACAATACTGTTTTCTCCATGCGGGAACTCCAACATGCACTCTCTTCTTCTCGCTCCTCCGCCCCAGGACCGGATGGTATCCACGTCCAAATGTTGCTGCATTTATCAAACCATAGTCCGCGTTACCTCCTTCGCCTTTATAATCGAATTTGGACCGACAGTACTTTTCGCAGACGATGGCGGGAAGGTATCGTCGTTCCTGTTCCGAAACTTGGAAAGGACAAACATCTCCCCTTTAGCTATCGCCCCATTTCTCTCACGAGTAGTGTATGTAAGGTTTTGGAGCGTATGGTGAATTACCGTTTAGCTTGGTGGCTGGAGTCCCACAGTCTTTTAACACCTGCCCAATGCGGTTTCCGAAAGCATCGTTCTGCATTTGACCATCTTGTTGCTCTCTCCACTTGTATCATGAACAATTTTCTCCGGAAACGCCAAACAGTAGCAATATTTTTTGATCTGGAGAGAGCATACGATACCTGTTGGAGGACAGGCATCCTCCGCACACTGTTCTCTTGGGGCTTTCGAGGTCGGCTGCCTTTTTTCTTCACGAATTTATGGCAGAGCGCAGATTTAGAGTGCGGGTGAACACTACTCTCTCTCGTACTTTCTCCCAAGAAAACGGAGTACCCCAGGGCTCCGTGCTGAGTGTTGTACTGTTTGCGATTGCCATAAATCCAATTATGGATTGTCTCCTTCCTGATGTCTCGGGCTCCCTCTTTGTGGACGATTTTGCGATCTACTACTGCTCTCAACGGACCAGCCTTCTTGAACGACGTCTTCAAGGGTGTCTCGATCGCCTCCACTCTTGGAGCATCGAAACCGGCTTCCGTTTTTCTCCCAGTAAGACCGTTTGTGTTAATTTTTGGCGTCGTCAGGAGTTTCTTCCAGCCTCCTTACATCTAGGACCTGTTAACCTTCCGTTTTCGGACGTCGCTAAATCCTTGGGTCTTATGTTTGACAGAAAACTGTGCTGGCCTCCCACGTTTCCTATCTTTCGGCTCGTTGTCTGCGTTCCCTCAACACCCTCCGTGTCCTGAATGGTACCTCCTGGGGAGCGGACCGAGTGGTCCTTCTCCGCCTCTATCGCGCCTTAGTGCGTTCGAAATTGGACTATGGAAGCATAGTTTACTCCTCTGCTCGGCCGTCTATTCTTCGGCGTCTCGACTCTATCCACCACCGTGGATTACGTTTGTCTGGAGCTTTTTACACGAGCCCTGTGGAAAGCCTTTATGCTGAGACTGCTGAACCTCCGCTGTCCAATCGGCGGGCAGTCCTTCTAAGTCGTTACGCAAGCCATCTATCTTCCATGCCTGCTAATCCGGCCCATGACCTTTTTTTCGACGCCTCCTTTGATGTAGGGTATGCAGGCCGCTCCTCCTCCCTACTACCCCGGGGAGTCCGCTTCCGTCAACTGCTCCATTCTCTTTCCTTTCGCTTTCCTAAAACCTTCTTGACAACTTGGGGTACAGCACCGCCTTGGCTCCGTCCCCGGATCTGCCTGCTCCGTGACCTTTGTCAATTTCCCAAGGATGGTACCCCTAGACTTGTTTATGGTCGGGCATTTGCTGCTCTATGTGCACAAATGAAGGAAGCCACATTTATTTACACTGATGGCTCGAAAACATCGTTAGGTGTAGGGAGTGCCTATATTGTTGGCGACACCCCGAATCGATTTCGGCTTCCCGACCAGTGTTCGGTTTATACTGCGGAGCTTTACGCTGTTCTCCAGGCTGTCCAATACATCCGCCGCCATCAGCGGATACAGTATGTTATCTGTTCAGATTCTCTCAGCTCTCTACTTAGTCTCAAAGCTCTCTACCCTGTCCACCCTCTGGTCCACCGGTTTCAGGACTGTCTGCGCTTGCTCCACCTGGGGAGCATCTCGGTGACGTTCCTCTGGCTCCCAGGACACGTTGGTATCTGTGGAAATGCGGCGGCCGATATAGCGGCCAAGGCTGCAGTCTCTCTTCTTCGGCCAGCTATTCGATCGATTCCCTTCGCCGATCTACGGAGCGTTTTATGTCGTCGTGTTGTTCATTTATGGTACGCACATTGGTCGACACTTCCCGATAATAAATTGCGGGACGTGAAAGCTCTTCCCTGTGCTTGGACCTCTTCCTCCCGAACGCGTCGTCGGGAGGAGGTAATTTTAAGTAGACTTCGGATAGGGCACTGTCTTTTTAGCCATCGACATCTTTTAAGCGGCGATCCTCCCCCACTCTGTCCCCACTGCTCTCAGCTGTGGACGGTAAGACACCTTTTGAGTGCCCCTATTTTACTTCGTTACGCGCCCGTCTACAGCTGTCGCCTGATATATCGTCCATTTTAGCAGATTGCAAGCGCTCGGCCGATCGCGTTCTCGAGTTTATTAGTGCCAGTGAGATGACGTCAGTCATTTGAAGCTCTTTTTGGGACAATCAACCCCTTTCTGTAGTGGATTTTTAAGCTTTCCTTCTGCTTTTAGTTTCTCCAATTTTTTGAGTTTCGTTCACATTGCTGCTGGTTTCCATTTTCGGTTTTTTACCGTTTCCTAAGTCACAGACCGGGCGCTAATAACCATAGCAGTTTTGCGCCCCAAAACCAAAACAAAAAAAAACCCTCCGCTACGCACCGTATGGTGGATTGCGGAGTATGTATGTAGATGTATATTTCACAGTGTGGTGAAGAAAGAAGTTAAAACAGTGAAAGTGGAGTGTATGAGATGTCTGCTGTTGAGACGAGATGGGATGCGAAATGAGGAGATAGGGCGACGAGTGCAGATTACGTGCTGTACAACCAAAACTTTGGAGACTGTAGGTGACCGAGGAAGATTTTAAGCTTTGAGCTGCCCAGGAGGAGGGGGGCAGTACTAATATAGGGCAAATACATGCAGGAAGCAGTGAAAGAAATCTAGAGCAGGACGACTGGAACGATGCAGTCCTGTGGTTGTCGGAAACGGCTAACTCCTAGGCGGAAATGCTGATTCAGTTCATCCATGACCCCTTACAGCGCCTCCAACACCGTGGCAAGGAGGTGATCTTTTGCTGGGTACCTGGCCACATTGGGATACAGGGTAACGACATGGCTGACAAAGCTGCCAAGGAAGCATGTTGGGATGGTGTTGTCCATCAATGTCCCATCCCGTTGCACTCCATTATCTCGTTTTCTGACAGATGCATCATGCGTCAGTGGGAGACTGAGTGGTTGCTGGTGACAGTAAACTGCTGTCACTCAAATCGACCACAAAAGCTAGGCGGACTTTCTGTCAGCCTCGCCGCTGGAAGGAGGTTTTGCGTACCAGACTGCGCATCGGGCCCTTTCACACATGGCTTCCTCCTTCGGCGGGATGATCCACCATTCTGTGAAGTTTGTGACGTGCCTTCTTCAGTTCAGCATACTGTGGTTACGTGTGTCCTGTATACTTTTATAAGGCCAGCCCTCGGTCTCGTTGGAGATCTGCCCACCATCCTCACAGATAACGATACCATGGCTGCAAGAGTGAAATTTTGTGAACGGTAAGGGCTCATCCCTAAACGGGGGCCGGCCGGGGTGGCCGAGCGGTTTTAGGCGTTTCAGTCTGGAACCGTAGCGGTCGCAGGTTCGAATCCTGCCGTGGGCATGGATGCGTGTGATGTCCTTGGGTTAGTTAGGTTTAAGTAGTTCTAAGTCTGGGAGACTGATGACCTCAGATGTTAAGACCCATAGTGCTCAGAGCCATTTGAACCTAAACTGGGGGTGGGGACTAATACGTTATAAACTGCTCCGCATGTGGGAACAATCTTCATCCCCACCCGTGAGATTTGCGTGTTGACTTTTCGTCAAGGCGCTGATGACCATGGTGTCGAGCGCTCCCTCAACCCAAATCATCATCATCCTTGGCAGAAAATCCAAATAAGAGGAGGAAACTAGTTAAGAAATGAAGGCGAAGGTACAAAATAGTGGTTTCACCGACAAAGAGGTTTCAGGAAATACAGGGTGTTTCAAAAAGGGCTTTACAACTTTCGGCTCTAGCGAACTACGCGAGACAAAACTTGATGTATTTCCCTACAACTTGACACTACAATCGTTTCTGTAGGTACTATAAATTTATATGAATTTTTTCCTAGAAACACAGTTCCTGTAGTATACTTTTCGTACATATTTTTGGCGTTTTGAGTTTCTTTTCCCTAGCCAATCGTGCTATCAAGGCATGCAAACCCGCATTTACAGTAAATGCTATGAAAACGCATTGTATTGATATTTGTTACAGAAACACACGTAGTAGTGCACCCGCGCGGTAAAGTTTTAGATGTTAGTCTTGGGCAGACTATTACAGTTAGTCGTGTGAGATATTTTCGGTGTCACTGAGAGCCAAATGAAAAATACTTTCTCGGCAAAACCTCGTTGAGCTGTTGCCAGGTTTTTTGACCCTACGAACGAACCAAAAAGGACTATTGGAAGGATGAATCATTTTAAACATGGAGGTCGGTGAAATGTCACAGTTCATTCATTTTTTTTTTTTTTTTTTTTTTTTTTTTGCCAAACTATTTCGTGACATGTATGAAACAGATCAGCGTGTGTGACACATTGTAGAAGTAGGCTGCTTCTATCTGTAGCGAAATGCAGGAAGAGCTACGCAGAAGACAGACGACTGGTGCAAGTACTGGCAGTTGATTTCAAACGTCAAGAAACACAAAGTGTATGCACATAAACAGGGGAAGAAATACACTATTGTTCGATAACACTATTGGCGACAAATCACCGGAAACAATAACTACCATAAAATATTTAGGGTTAACCTTCATTAGCAATCTTTACTGGAATGACCACACAAATAAATTTTAGGAAAAGTAGATGACAGAGATTCATTTAGAGAATCTTGAGGAAATGTGATTTATCGTGGCAATAAATGCCTTACAAAACACTTCTTCGACCGATTCTTCAGTATTGTTCATTAGTCTTGAGACCACCATTCAGAATTAACAAGAGAGAAGATCCAACGAAGCGTCGCGTTACATACGGTATCATTTAGTGCACGCGAGAGCGTTCCGAAGATGCTAACAAACTCCAGTTGCTGGTGATATAAGAGAGCCGGTTTGTTTTACGGAAAGGTTTATTTCTGATATATAAAGAGAATTTGCTTTAGGAAGAATCCGGCAACCTACTAAGTTTCGAAATGATCAAGAAATCAGAAACTGTCATTTGGAGCTTCACCAATAACGAGCAAGGTGGTGCATTGGTCCAACATTCGAGAGGACGACGGTTCCAGTCCCCGTCCGGTCGTCCAGATGCCAGTTTTCCGCGATTTCCCTGAATCACTCTAGGCCAGGAAGGTTCCCTTGTAAAGGGCATGGTTGATTTCTTTCCCAATTGTGTCATCAGAGCTTGTACTCGACCCTAATGACCGCCTCAGCCCCCCCCCCCCCACTCCCATGTGATTCTCACCTTTTTTTGTTAGTATATGCTTGGCCTCCACGGAGCCCCAGCCCTTGCAGCGCTATTTCCATTTCTGTGCTGCAAGTCTGTCCTTGTTTTTTTCCTACCTGCCTTTCTATTGGATGCTCTTTTTCGGTTGTGCTTGCATCTGGTTCACAACTTCGGACACCCCTTTACATCCCGTCTGGCTTTCTATAACTTTTCATCCTTATCTGTATGGTTCCCTTGTTGGATTTGACTTCGTACTACTTTCCCAACTTCTACAGAAATGCGGATCGCGCAGGGAAGGTCGTCCAGCGCAGCGCATATTCCAGTCTTTGTTTCTTTCTATCTTTGTACTCTCCCTTTCTTGCATAGGTACTACGCCTAAAACACAGTACGGACGCCATTCCGTTGTGGAGGGAGGGGGGAGTGTTGTAAAGTAACTGTACGGTGATAGCTTCCTCACAACACGGGGATCGCTCTCTTGGTGCCTGATCTGGAAACTCCTACCACAAGCCAAGGAAGATGCCTCCATCATGGTTGGGCCACGAGTACGCCATCGAAGTTGCTGGGTGGCGCCCGTGGGGAAAGCCCCCGTCCCCAATTCGGATTGGGTGGTACCATGGCGGAAGATTCGCACATTAAGCGAATTACACTTACTTCCACTGGCGGCCACAAGTATCTAGCAGTCTCGCTATATGGGATAGCATATTATAATGTAGAGAGAGATGTCCCCCTTTCTACACTGTGGGAAGAGAGACAAGCCAGACATCTGAGAGCGAAATACTTCCCTCAATACTAGATCTTCACTCGGACTGATCGGGATACTTTTACTGCAACTAAACTATTATTCTTGTCGAAGACAAATTTGAGGAAGCTGAGTCCCTGGGGAAAATGTGTACGCACTTCACTTGCAGGCCTCTAATCCTGTGTTACATTTAAGTCTTGAACGTGTAGTACAAGAGCACTTACTGCCCTCTCCTTAGGTCCACTCCACAATTACACTGATTACAGCTTGTTATACTGTATAAAAATACTTTATTTTGTATTGATATTAGATTCTGTGTGATACTAGATATGTTATAATGTGCCTGAGAGCTGCGGCCCTTGGCTGGTTTTCAAGAAAGACTTGAAGATCCAGGAATACAAATCAGATTGATTGCCTGTCATGTACTGAGGCATAGAAGAAAAGGGGACGCCTACATACTTTGGATATGACGATCAGTTACGCTAACATCACGACCATCGCCACCTCTCTTTACCTTCCCAATACCAGATGGACCGACTACTACATTGGGCGCTTCAGTGTCAACTGGTCTTTGTATGTCTCTGCTGTTACAATCGCCGCCTGTGTCTGATTGTGCTGATTGAGGTTGTGCAAGGCGTCTCAGACACGGTCATACATGCTGCTGGAACTGCTATTCGCCTTTTACAGGTCCTCCCTACTACCATCGGTGGGTGCTACGGTGGACCAAAGACATTGCAATACCTATTCAGGATCGTTAAGGCTGGTCTGAAAAGGATGTTTAAATCGTTGCAGGGCTCATTATCACTTTCAAGCCACTTCATGTTAAGGCTCGCTGTCTAATCAAACACAGTAAGAAGGAATGCTGGGAGCGCTATGTCTCCTCCCTGGGGTCGTATGCCCCGTCATCCTAGGTGTGGACCGAACTCCATTGTCTTATGGACCGCCAACGGTCAACTCTGTTCCAGGTCTTGTCCTATAGCGCGATCTTAGTACCGATTTTTTTGGTTCTTGTGGAACACATTGTGACCCACTGGCTACCTTTCTAATCCTGAAGCAACTTGTTGAAGACGTCGCTTTATGATTCACTCCCTACAAGCTGAATCTTTTATGACCCCTTTACTGACTGGAAGTGACTAGATGTACTCACTGTAGGGAAACAACTTAAATCACTTAATAAAGGCAAGGCTTTCGGTCCGGATTGCATACTAACCAGGTTCCTTTGAGTATGCTGATAAAATAGCTCCATATCTAACAGTGATGTGCAACCGCTCGCCCATCGAAAGATCTGTACCTAGTGACTGGAACAACACCAGTACTCAAGAAAGGAAACGAGAGTAATCTGATGTTACAAACCCATATCACTAACGTCTATTTGCAGTAGGATTTTAGAACATATTCTGTGTTCGAACATAATTCATTATCTCAAAGAAACGGCACGAATTCAGGGAAAATACTTCGTGGATACACAACTGTCTCTATTCTCAGGACGTAATAAGTGCTATCGACAGGGTTTCCCAAACTGATTCCGTATTTTTTGATTTGAAGGCTTAAGACACCATTCCCCACAAACGTCGACTAATCAAATTGTGTGCCTCAGTTGTGCGACTGGATTCGTGAGTTGCTGTCGGGTAGGTCACAGTTTGTAGCAACTGACGGAAAGTCATAGAGTAAACCAGAAGTAATATCTGGCGTTCCCCAAGGAAGTGCAATAAGCCCAATGCTGTTCCTAATCTTCATAAACGACATAGGAGACAACCTGAGCAGCCTCTTTAGATTGTTTGCAGATGATGCTGCCATTTACCGTCTTGTGTAGTCATCAGATGATCAAAACCAACTACAAAATGATTTAGACAAGATATCTGTATGGTGAAAAAAGTGGAAATTGACTCTAAATAATGAAAAGTGTGAAGCTATCCAGTTGAGTACTAAAAGAAATACGCCAAATTTCGGTTATACGATAAGTCACACAAATCAAAAGGCTGTAACTTCAACTAAGTACTTAGGGATTACAGTTATGAATAATTTCGCCTGGAATGATCGCATAGATAATGTTGTGGGTAGAGCAAACCAAAGACTGCGATTTATTGGTAGAACACTTTGAAAATGCAACAGATCGATTAAAGGGACTGCGTACACCACGCTTGTCCGCCCTCTTCTAGAGTATTGCTGTGCGGTGTGGGATCGACGTCAGATGAGACTGACGGAGGAATCGAAAAAGTTCAAAGAAGGGTAGCTCGTTTTGTATTATCTCGAAATATGGGAGAGAGTGCAACGTCAATGAGGGTGGCAGTCGTTAAAACAAAGGCATTTTTCGTTGTGGAAAAATCTTCTTGTAAAATTTGAATCACCAACTTTCTCCTCCGAATGCGGAGATATTCTGTTGGCTCGCACCTACATAGCGAGAAATGATCATCATGATAAGAGAAATCAGAGCACGCACAGTGCTTTTTCCGCGCGCTGTTAAGAGAATGGAACCGTACAGCAACAGCTTGAAAGTGGTTCGATGAACCCTCTGCCACGCACTTAATTGTGAACTGCAGAGTAATCATGTAGATGTAAATGTTCTTTACGCTCTTTCCTCATCCCACGACACAGCCCCAACCCCTGATTGAATTCACAACCAGATGATCAGAAACCTCTAAGTTTCCCAAAGGCAACATCTCCTCAGGGTCTTCAGCTGTGTTTGGCTTAGAAGTGCCTTCCATTTACAACGGCGAGATAATATAGTAGCCCATATTTGTAAGCTAGGCAAGAACCCACCATCTGGCGACATTTAACCTGATCAACGTACTATATTAGCTGCCTGAACGGATGGTTGCCCGCAGGTTATGCAGGGTTCTCGAATATCGGAGTCTTTTGTCCCCATATCAGTGTTGTTTCTGGGATGGACCATCCACAACTGACCATCTGCTTGGGTTGGAAACAGCAATCCAACAGGCTTTTTCTGAACGCCAACATCTTATTGCAGTTTTCTTACGTGTGTTAGGCTTACAACACTACTTGATTTGCGTAACTTTTTTTACACGCCATGACTGGTGCTTTTGAGGCCCCTACTGATGTTTATTCGTCAGTTTTTATTCCACTAGTTGTTTTGGGTTAGAATGGGTACTTAAGTGTCGTCACTTTGCCAACCCATGTCATGAACGGTTTTCTGCGAAAATATGCCTATCATATTGTGACCGTGTTTGGTTTGGAGGAAGCCTGTGGCACCTGCTGGAGGAACAGTATTGTCTGTACACGTGGGGTTTCTGGGGCTACCTGCCCCATTTCCTTCAGAAGTTTCTAAGAGACCGAGTTTTCAAGGTATGTGTGGGTTCAGCCTTGTTGGACACCTTTATCCTGGAGAACGGGGTGCCTCAAGGCTACGTCTTGAGCGTCTTCCTCTTTGCTATAATCATTAACGCTGTTACGGACTGTCTCCCGTCGGGCATCTCTTGCTCCCTTTCCTCGACGACTTTGCGATCTATTGCAGTTTTTCACGGACATGTCTGCTTGAGTGGCGTCTTCAGTGATGACTCGATTGTCTTTGCTTGTGGAGCATCAACAATGGCTTTCGCTTTTCCATTGACAAAAACGTTCGTATGAATTCTGGCGGTGTAACGTATTTCTACCACCTTTTTTACACCTTGGGCCTGTTGCTCTTCCTGAGGACTGACAGGAAATTCTTCTGATCCTCCCATGTGTGTTACCTGGCCACGCGCTTTACCTGGTCCATCAGTGTCATACGTGTCCTAAGCGGTATTTCTTGGAGTGGATCGGACCACCCCACTCCTTTGTTTGTATCCATCCCTTGTCCGTTCGAAACTATACTATGCGTGTTTCGTTTATTCATCTGCAAGCTCGTCCATCTTATGTCGTCTTAACACAACCCACCATCGTATACGTTTGGCCACTGGCGCCTTTTGCACAGGCCCAATTGAGTCACTATCCAGAAGCCGCCGAACTACCACTGTCATATGGGTGTGATATCCTTCTCAGCGGATACACATACTATTTGTCGTCCATGCCCGACCATCCATTCTATGTCCCATTTTTCGATGACTCCCTTCACCACCAGTATGGGGCGGACCCTTCTTCTGTTATCTCCTGGAATTTGCTTTCAGCTATTGCTTAACTTGACGCTACCTGCCACGTTCCTGATTGGTGTGAACACATCACTGCCTTGGCTACGTCTGGCCGCGGCTCATGTTCACCTTGGACTTCATTTGCTTCCCAAGTACACCACTTCGGATTCGATCTATCGCTGCAAGTTTCTCGACCTTCGCACGCAACTTAACGATTGCACCTTCATGTACACTGATGGCACTAAGACGAACTGTGGTGTTGGATGTGCCTTCGTCATTGGCACTGACCATTGTCGGCATTGGCTTCCAGAACACTGCTCGATTTTTATAGCAGAGCACTTCACCCTTTATCAGGCTACCCAGTACATGGAGCGACAGAGGCTTTTTAATTGCCATATGCTCGGACCCTCTGAGTGCCCTTCAGAGCCTCTGTGTGCTGTGTACAGTCCAGCCCTTAGTGCAACGGGTCCAAAAAAGCTTCCAGTCTTTCCATAATGTTCATAGGTCACGCCGGTGTGATGGGAAATAAAGCTGCTGCCAAGGCTGCAGTCCTATCTCGACCTGCTAGTCCTTCCGTTCCTTTGGATGATCTCAGTGTTGCTGTCAGTCGGCATATAGTGTCTCTTTGGCATCAGCACTCGTCTTCTCTTGACGAGAACAAGCTCTGAGAAATTAAATCTCTCCCAATGGCTTGGCCGACCTCCTCTTGGCCCTCTCGTCGTTGCGTTTCGTGCGGAGCACTGACTCTTTAGCCATCACCATTTGTTAAGGGGTGATCCCCAACCACTTAGAGATCGTTGTCATCAACCTTTAACTGTTCGCCATTTCCTGACCCACTCAGTCTGCAGTTCGTGGTCTAGTGGCTAATGTTGCTGCCTCTGGATCACGGAGTCACGGGTTAGTTTCCCGGCCGGATTGGGGGTTTTCTCTGCCTGGGGACTGGGTGTTTGTGCGGTCATCATTTCAGCATCATTCGTGACAGTGGCTCGATTGGGCCGTGTAAAAAATTGGGACTATGTATGGGCGCTGATGACCGCGCAGTTGAGCGTCCCACAAAACCAAGCATCGTCACCTGACCCACTGCCCATTTTTAACCACTTAAGTTTCAATGTGTGTTTGTCGCGTGAGTTATCGGCTGTTTTATCCGTTGTAGCAATATGGCGAAGGACATCTAATCTTTGGTTCGGGACCTCCGCTGTTTCCATGGAGTATTTTTTGGGCCTTTCTCCAAGGGGAAGTCCTTGGCTTTGTTCCCTTCCACCGATTGGGCTTATCGTATAGTCGCTTGTAACTTCTTTCACTTATTGGGTGTGGGCGCTTATGATCTCAGTTGCTTTTGCGCCCCATCCCCCCCCCCCCCCTCTAAAAAAAATTCCTGTCGAAAGGTCGGGATTCCGAAACCTTTGTGAACGTACACTGACTAATAAAAAAGTGAAGTATTACAGTTGCGGTTCTGTCAGGTAGAATGGTCAGCATGGTGTATTAGTGCAGTTCGCATTTGGTGTTGGTAGAGCACATACTGGTGTGAACAGCATCAGATGAGTGATCGCTGTGAAGGATACAAAGATTCCACGTGCTCGTTTGAGACAGTTCTCAGCAGATGACAAGGTTTGAAAGGTGTCACATTGTGGTTCCTCATTTGACCAGCTGATAAAATCGTGCAAATCTAGATTTTGTGGGATATTCGGATGTTACAGTAGCCTGATGGACTGTGGGAACGTATGTGCACGCATACTCGCGTCAAGGTTCCGGTCGACAATGTCTGAGCGCCACAAGGGAGGATCGCCATATTGAACACAAAGCATATCGTAATCCATTCATATATGCGCCTGCAGCGAGAGAACTACTAATGGATTTCATGCAATGTACTCTGTCATACCACACCATTGAATGGAGACTAGCGGCAGTTGGACTGGGGACTTAGAGCACTCCATGCATAGGCTACCGTTAACACAACACCACAAACGCCGCATGTGGAGTGATGCCGTTATTATGTTCAATGATGAATCGCGGTTTTGTACTAACCCAGATGACCGTCGCCAGGGAGTATGCCGGCGAGTTGGGGAAGACCCCCCCCCCCCCCCTCCCTTATTCCAAAGTTTCTTAGGAGAACAGCAGTGTTATCCGTGGTGTGGGGCATCTATTGGGTATGACTGCAGTTCAAGGCTGGTAGTGATTGAGGGAACTCGGATATCACAACAGTATGTCAGGTTCATCTTGTGTCTTCGTGTTCAGTCATGCAATAGTATCGTGCGGCCATTTCACAAAAGGACAATGTTTGCCCACGCATAGTGCATGTGTGTATGAACTCTCTGCATGATGTTGAGGTACTTATGTGGTCAGCAAGATTACAGATCTGTTCTTGATAGTAAAATTATGGGACCAGTTCGGACGTGAACTCTTAAGTGTCAGCATCCGGGATATCAATGACCAGATAAACACATGTGGGCTAGCTTATCTCGGGAAAGGAAACAGCTGATTTATGACACCCTTCCCAAGCGAATCAGTGTATGCATACAGGCCAGAGGGGTGGGGGGAGGGGGAGATTGCAACGTGATACTAATAAGTGAGCTTATACAGACAAGTTGATTATGCGGAGGGTGCTCAAAGCTCTGTTATAGTTAGCAATACACCCAGAGAGGACGCGTTGCAACAGTTGCCGAAACGTCGGGATTTTACAGATGACAATGCGGCCTCAGACCTAGAAGAATTTTATTGACTGTCACTGTTAATCCCCCCCTGCGGGTCCGGGGTAAGAATAGGCCCGAGGTATTCCTGCCTGTCGTAAGAGGCGACTAAAAGGAGTTTCAACCGTTTCGGCCTTTCATGTGATGGTCCCCCTTGGGGTTTGACCTCCATTTTTCAAAATTCTACAGAAGTACGAGCCTTTTGGGGAAGGACGCCTTACGTGGTGTATCACTGGTCCTCAGTGCACTAAAACCTTGGCACTCAGCATTGTAACGGCGTTGTAACCACACCCACTATTCCTCAAATTGGGCCTAAACGCCTGATGGGTTGCACAAGTTACGCCCATAGTGCGTCTCCATCTGCACCTACGATCATGATGGACTTTCCATGGCACCCGAAATCCAGCACGGTAGCCAGCCCGTTGTGGGGTCGTCATGTACCCTCTAGGTTGTAGCCCCCTGACAACACAAGGATCGTACTGCCGATACCTGAGCTGTACCCTCCCCACGTCGGCCAAGGAGTAGATGTCCGTCTCCTTGGGGCATCAGGACTCCCGGCAACGGTCATCCTGCCAGGTGGCCCTTGCTGAGGCTGGGTGGCGCCCGTGGGGAGAGCCCCTGGTCGGAGTGGGTGGTATCGGGGCGGACGTTTCGCAGATGAAACGTCAACGTGTATCAGGCTGCTCTGCGGCCGAGTCTTTTAAAAAGAAAGGTACTGTCTCTGTCTTGGTTCTGGTTCTCCTGCCCTTTCCCCCTTGGCCACCCCCTGGGAGGAAGGACAGGCCCGCCGGCTTGGGGTGAAGTACTTCCCCCGCTATTTAGTCTGTTCTCGGACCGATGGGGGGGACGTTCGCCACCTCCAAGCCCATGTTCTTTGTCCAGCACATCGAGGACATCTTCGGGGAAATCGAGGCTCTCAGTAAAATGCGTTCGGGGTCCCTTCTTATAAAGACCACCTCCGCCACACAGTCGGCGGCGCGCCAGGCGTGCGACCGACTAGGGGACATCCCAGTGTCCATTGTCCCGCATCTGGCACTAAATAGGACGCAGGGTGTTATTTTTCATCGGGACCTCCTGCTGCAATCTGATGAGGAGCTCAGGGCCAACCTGGAGCGCCGAGGCGTGCATTTCGTCCGGCGAGTCCAGCGCGGCCCCAAAGACCGTCGCGTCGACACCGGGGCCTTTATCCTCGCCTTCGAGGGGACCTTCTCCCGGAGAAGGTAAAGGTGATGTGCTACCGGTGCGACGTGCGACCTTACGTCCCGCCTCCTATGCGCTGCTTTCGGTGTGAGGCTGAGCCCCTTTAAGCGATTGTGGACGTCCTCTTCGTGAGGAACATACATGCACCCCACCACCTCGGTGCGTCAATTGTCTTGGCATCCACTCGCCTAGATCTTTAGACTGCCCCGTGTATCAGATGGAGAAGAAGATTCAAGAATTAAAAACTTTGGATTGTCTCTTATTCTGAGGCCAGGAAGAAATATGACCGCCTCCATCCCGTGACGTTGACAACTTCGTTTGCCTCAGTGGTGTCCACTCCTTCCACAGTATGCACACCCCTATCCTGTCCCACCTCCACCTCCTCACCCCATCCGAGGTCTATGCCTCCGCCTCCCAAATCCCTCCCTTCCAAATCCTCCTCCCTCGCGGCCCCTGCCCCCTCTGCCCCAGGAGCCACCCTTCCTCCTCCCCCCCCCCCCCCCGCCCGAGAAGCGATCCTCTTCTCAGGCGTCCATCGGGGAAACGATCCGGACCCCGGCTTCAGAGGTCCGGCGTTCCAAAACGGACCCTGCGCGTGAGGACCTTCTTCGGGTCCAGCCCACCATCCCCGTGCCTCATCGGACTTCCAAGAAGAAGTCTTTATCCCCCTCTCCACCCCAGCGCGTTTCGTCTGACGCTCCATCCGCGAGTCGCTGCTCCTGGCCGTCCTCAGTTTCGCCGGGACGCTCTGCTGCCAGGCGCTCAGCTGGCCTCTCGTTGAATGATGCTGCCCCTCCTACGCAACCCGGGAAAGCGGCCGCAGCTGGCGACGACTCGATGGAACAGGATCTGCCTCCCACCGGTTGTAGCGTTGTTCCCTCGAAACCTGGCCCTCCGCGGCCGTCGAGGTGACGCGCTCTTCACCCGTTTCGTTCCCCTTTTTTTTACTGACTAGCGATGGCTTTGTTACATTGGAACATAAGAGGTATTCGATCTAATCGGGAGGAATTACAACTGCTCCTCCGCCTGCACTGTCCGCTCGTCCTTGGTCTCCAGGAAACCAAGTTGCGCCCGACTGACCGTATTGCCTTTACCCGCTATACCTCGGAGCGGTCTGACCTCACCCCTGCGGACGGTATTCCAACTCATGTTGCTCGTTCGGGACGATGTCTATTACCATCCTATCCCATCCCATTGACCACCCCACTCCAAGCATTAGCTGTCCGTATTACTCTTCCTGCCTTTACTTTTTCAGTTTGTACCGTCTACACTCCATCGTCATCCGCAGTAAGTCGGGCTGACATGATGCACCTGATTGTTCAGCTTCCTCCGCCGTTTTTATTGTTTGGCGACTTCAATGCCCATCATCCCCTTTGGGGCTCTCCTGCATCCTGTCAAAGAGGCTCACTCTTGGCGGATGTCTTCAACCATCTCAATCTTGTCTGCCTCAATACTGGCGCCCCGACTTTCCTCTCGGATTCTACTCATACCTACTCCCACTTGGACCTCTCGATCTGTTCTACCACTCTCGCCCGTCGGTTCGCGTGGTATGTCCTTTCTGACACCTATTGGAGCGACCACTTCCCCTGTGTCGTTCGTCTCCTGCACCACACCCCATCCCCACGTCCTTCGAGCTGGACCCCACCGAAAGCTGACTGGGGACTTTACTCCTCCCTGGCGACCTTTCCGGACCACGATTTTTTCAGTTGTGACAGTCAGGTCGAATACCTCACGGCTGTTATCGTCAATGCTGCCGAACGTTCCATTCCTCATACTACCTCTTCACGTCGCGTTTCCGTCCCCTGGTGGAATGAGGCTTGTAGAGACGCTATCCGTGCTCGACGACGTACTTTCCGCACCTTTCGCCGCCATCCTACGTTGGCGAATTGTATTGGATTCAAACGACTCCGAGCGCAATGCCGTAGAGTCATAAAAGACAGCAAAAAAGCTTGTTGGGCCTCTTTCACCAGCTCCTTTAACAGTTTTACTCCCTCTTCTGTCGTTTGGGGTGGCCTGCGCCGGCTGTCGGGCATAAAGGCCCACTCCTCGGTACCTGGCCTGACCTCAGGTAATGAGGTCCTTGTTGATCCTGTGGCTGTCTCCAACGCCTTCGGCCGGTTTTTCGCGGAGGTTTCAAGCTCCGCCCATTACCACCCTGCCTTCCTTCCCAGGAAAGAGGCAGAAGAGGTTCGGCGACCTTCCTTCCACTCGCTGAAGCTGGAAACTTATAATGCCCCCTTTACTATGCGGGAACTCGAACGTGCGCTTGCACTGTCCCAGTCCTCTGCTCCGGGGCCAGATGCCATTCACGTTCAGATGCTGGCACACCTTTCTCCGGCGGGCAAAAGCTTCCTTCTTCGTACCTACAATCGTGTCTGGACCGAAGGTCAGGTCCCCATGCATTGGCGTGACGCCGTCGTTGTTCCTATACCCAAACCCGGGAAGGATAGACACCTTCCTTCTAGTTACCGCCCCATTTCTCTTACAAGCTGTGTCTGTAAGGTGATGGAGCGCATAGTTAATGCTGGGTTAGTCTGGATTCTTGAATCTCGACGGCTACTTACCAATGTCCAATGCGGCTTTCGTCGCCGCCGCTCCGCTGTTGATCACCTTGTGACCTTGTCGACGTTCATCATGAACAACTTTTTGCGAAGGCGCCAAACGGTAGCCGTGTTCTTCGATTTGGAGAAGGCTTATGATACCTGTTGGAGAGGAGGTATCCTCCGCACTATGCACAGGTGGGGCCTACGCGGTCGCCTGCCCCATTTTATTGATTCCTTTTTAACGGATCGAACGTTTAGGGTACGTGTGGGTTCCGTATTGTCCGACTTCTTCCTCCAGGAGAACGGAGTGCCTCAGGGCTCCGTCTTGAGCGTAGCCCTTTTTGCCATAGCGATCAATCCAATTATGGATTGCATTCCACCTAATGTCTCAGGCTCTCTCTTTGTCGATGACTTCGCGATCTACTGCAGTGCCCAGAGAACATGCCTCGTGGAGCGCTGCCTTCAGCGTTGTCTAGACAGCCTATACTCATGGAGTGTGGCAAATGGCTTCCGGTTCTCTGAAGAGAAGACGGTTTGTATCAACTTTTGGCGATATACAGCGTTCCTTCCACCATCCTTACATCTTGGTCCCGTTGTTCTCCCATTCGTGGAAACAACTAAGTTTCTAGGGCTCACATTGGACAGGAAACTTTGTTGGTCTCCGCACGTCTCTTATTTGGCGGCCCGTTGTACACGTTCCCTTAATGTCCTCAGAGTTCTTAGTGGTTCATCTTGGGGAGCGGATCGCACTGTCCTGCTTCGCTTGTATCGGTCCATAGTCCGATCAAAGCTGGACGTCTGCTCGGCCATCCCTCTTACGCCGTCTCAACTGCATCCACCATCGGGGGTTGCGACTTGCGACCGGAGCATTCTACACTAGTCGCGTCGAGAGTCTTCATGCTGAAGCTGCCGAATTACCATTGACCTACCGGCGCGACGTACTGCTTTGTCGGTATGCCTGCCGGCTGTTGTCTATGCCCGACCACCCCTCTTACCAGTCCTTCTTCGCCGATTCTCTCGACCGTCAGTATGGGTTGTATGTGTCTGCCCTGCTGCCCCCTGGAGTCCGCTTTCGTCGCCTGCTTCGACAATTTGATTTTGCCTTCCCTACCACCTTCAGAGAGGGTGAGAGCCCGACACCACCTTGGCTCCAGGCTCCGGTTCATATTTATCTCGACCTCAGCTCGCTCCCGAAGGAGGGTACTTCGGCTGCAGTGTATTGCTCACGGATTGTCGAACCTCATGCGCGACTTGCCAGTCACACCTTTATTTACACTGATGGCTCCAAAACTGACGATGGTGTCGGCTGTGCCTTTGTCGTCGGGGCCGTCGCCTTTAAATACCAGCTCCTCGACCAATGTTCCAGCTTTACGGCCGAGCTTTTTGCTCTCCATCAGGCCGTTCAGTATGCCCGCCGCCACCGCCATTCATCGTATGTACTCTGCTCTGATTCACTCAGTGCTCTTCAGAGCCTTGGAGCTCCATATCCGGTCCATCCCTTGGTGGAACGGATCCAGCAGTCCCTCCATTCTTTTGCTGCAGATGGCTCTCCTGTCTGCTTTCTGTGGGTTCCCGGCCATGTAGGAGTGCCTGGGAATGAGGCTGCTGATGCTGCAGCCAAGGCTGCAGTCCTCCTGCCTCGGCCAGCCTCCCATTGTGTCCCGTGATCTGACGTTAGTGGGGTTGTTTGTAAGAGGCTTGTGTCGTTGTGGTGGGATACTTCGTCATCACTTGAAGGAAACAAGCTCCGGGCAGTAAAACCGTTCCCAACTGCTTTGACAACCTCCTCCCGACCATCTCGGCGAGAAGAGGTCCTTCTGACCAGGTTGCGGATTGGGCATTGCCGGTTTAGCCACCGCTACCTGCTCTCCGGTGACCCAGCCCCGCAGTGCCCTTGTGGTCAGGCATTAACAGTGCGCCATGTTTTATTGTCGTGTCCCCGTTTTAGTCAATCTCGTGTTGTCCTGTCTGCCATCTACTTTACAGGATATTTTAGCTGATGACGCTCGAGCAGCTGCTCGTGTTCTTCGTTTCATTACTTGGACTGGCTTGTATAAAGACATCTAACTCTTTCACTTATTTTATCTGCAACTTTGTAAGAACTTTCTGGTGTCCCCCCCCCCCCCCCCCCTTGAGTTTTACTAGATTCTATGTTCTCTAACAATTGTAACTGGGCGCTAATGACCTCAGTAGTTGAGCGCTCTTAACCCCCCCCCCCCACCCCCCAAAGAAAAAAAGTCACTGTTAATTATTTTCCGTGCTCGAGGAATTAGACAAGTATAGGACCTCGGACGTCGAAAAGGACGATGAGCATCACCTTGCCTGCGGAGGGCAGAGCTTTGAATTTTTCAGGGATAGGTGACGACAGTACATTCGCGTCCCTGGACATCTCCCTACGTTTTCCCAAATCGACATGCATAAATTTCAACAGATGTTACAACGTTATCTTGCCTCTCTATTTGAACACACGTTACAAATTTGACTAGATTTTTTAATTATTGAAACCTACCCCTGAATTTCTCTTAGTGTTTCACTTTTTTTTTAACAATGTAGCACTGTCGGCCGTCGATTTATCGGAAGATACCGATATACTGACGGGGAAAGTGTCGACTTACCGCCCTATAAAAGTATCGGCTGCACATAGTAAATATACTGCCGGTTTTAGAACTGTATATGTAAGTAGTGATTTATTATTAGATATTCTCTACGTCAACAAGCTAACAGCCTGCTTAATATCTTTAAAGCAAGAATTGAAGGAAAAACGACGCATGTTCACGCGTGGTGAAGTTTGTCAGTAGCGCCGGGCGCCGATTACGTCGACAGTTTCCCTCTCATACGTCTCCGCCCACCGCTAAGACCAATGTTGCCATTTAGATTTTTGTTCATTTCCAGCAGCTGCTTTTGAAGAAAGCCGATGTCAAGAAATAACACACTACTGCGTTAAAAATTGTTTTTTAACGCAACTGGTGTGCTGCTTCTTCACAACTAGAGTAGAATGTGAAGACGAGAGCAACAACACTGTTAAGACGCTTGAAATCGGATGCACGTAGAATCTGTAATAGGGAAGGCAAGTAAGAGTTCTGGGAAGCTTTCGTGCCGGCCGGGGTGGCCGAGCGGTTCTAGGCGCTACAGTCTGGAACCGCGCGACCGCTACGGTCGCAGGTTCGAATCCTGCCTCAGGCGTGGATGTGTGTGATGTCCGTAGGTTAGTTAGGTTTAAGTAGTTCTAAGTTCTAGGGGACTGATGACCTCAGAAGTCCCATAGTGCTAAAAAAAAAAAAAAAAAAGAGCCATTTGAAGCTTTCGTGCATCTGCAAAAGAAATTGCTTGCATGACCAGTTGTGAAGTATTGATACATCATTTGGAGGTCTTATCAAATACGTATGAGAGACAACGAACTAATTTAAAAATGCGCATCCAGGACTGCATAAGGTCAGTGCAGCCCATAAAAAACTGAGAGAACGATCTCGGGGAACTTTATAAGAACCGGTGTTAGAGTATGACTGTGTGACAGTTCTGCTATCGCCATCTCGTGTAGGGATCTTGACGACAAACATATACGTACAGAGGTACAGGCAGCCAATTTTCTGTCGATCAGCATACGAATGGAATAGGGCGGTAGTATTCGAACGAAGAACCCTTTACAACATCATTTACAGTAATTTTTGATGCGTCACCTAAGTTTTGTCGGATGTTAAGAGTGTTTTCTCGTAATGTTTACACAGTTTTTTTCCAGTCTGTATTCTAGCCTTCTGTATTGCTCAGTTAGTCATTATTCAGTAATCTCTGATATACATTTGTTCCTTAATTTATGACGGAGAGTGTGCCTCTTTTGCATGGATTACTACTCGTATGTTATATCTGCTGCGTACAGTGTCAGCCGTGACAGCTATTTCTAGTTCAGTAGTTGGCAAGCGTAACACACTCCGTTCCCATGCGGTGCAATGTTGAATAAACGTACCTGATCGTTTCGATTCGGTCATCGTTGTCACTAAATAGAACGCCATGAAACTCTGGAAACGATGATGAAGGAATGCACAAATGCTGAAGAGGATTAAAGGTAGTTTGTACGGAAAATGAGTGTTTTAAACTTCATAATTTCCCGCTTTCATTTACACATTTTTCGATTATCCTGCGACTGTCAGATCAGATACTGAGTATAGATAAACATCTACCTTCATTTAATATTATTCAAAAAAATTTAAGAAAGAGTGTTGTAAATCGCAGGTTTTGAGACAAGTTAGAGATTTTCGAACAAACACAGTATTGAGAAAGTGTTGCTGGCACGCTCATGTGCCTAAAGGAGAAAATTAATTCTAAGTAGTTTTATATTGTGAAAATGTTTGAAGTGCATGGAATAGTCAGTTTCCTGGCTAGTAAACAACACAGCTCAAGAAAGGCAGATAATAAAGCGAAGTAATAAATTACTGACTCGAGGAGAGGGAATGGCGCATAATTAGTGTGGTCGGAAAGCAGTAAGAATCTGGAGAAAATAGATGAGCATTTTGAAACTGACATTTTACTAAACGTTCTGCACTGAATGTGCAGCACGTCTGGTAGCTCTTGGAAGTCAGTAACAATTTAGTAGTGCAACGCTTTCCTATTGACCGGAGACAATTATAAATAAAAATTTGAAACATTGCCAAGTTTGTACTTTGGAAATCTGTTAGAAAATCTCCGTATCTTAGATATTTTCCTCACTACTGTCCCGTTTTTACATCAGTTAACTTCAGACTAGTATTGAAGCAGAGAATAAGAAAAATGCTTTGAACTGTTTGTCATTTCGTCTGCTAATGACATGTTCGTGTGCTCTGCACCAAATGTTTTCTCAGCACTCTGATTCGTAATCCGTTTACGTAGTAGTAATAATAGTTTTATCCAATCGCGAATCACTTTTACGGGGGACATGTGCTATTACAATTTAAGAACAAAAAGTAATGCAGGGTGTATCAAAAAGAATAATCAGACCTTAAAAAATCGTTAACTATTACGTTGTTTGAGATGTGCGTGAACAACGTACTGTTGACGAGAGCTAGTAGCAACAGTGTGCGCCCACTTCAGTTCTAGTAAAAATTGTCGGGACAACAGAAAGCGTTGTGTGTTCCAAGTTTTGCACAATGCGTGTCAGTAATAACCGCTCAGTATGAGTTTCGTACTAGGTATGGTGTGGATCCTCCTCCAATAGATAATGGCATGAACAATTCCGAGAAAGAGGTTGTTCGTGTAAAGGCAAATCGCCGGGTTGTCCCCGGGTGTGTGACAGACGTCGAACGCATTCGCCATAGTTTCAAGAGTCCGCAGAAATCCGTTCACCGTGCAGCTTGACAGCTCAACATGCCCCCAATGTCCGTCTGGTGTATGTTACGTCGACGTTTACACATGAAACCATACAAAATTCAGCTGCTGCAAGCTTTTCGTGAAGACTACAAACAACAACGTGTGGAGTTCTTTAATTTAGTTCTTGGCAAGATGGATGATGAAAGTTTCCTCCACGCTTAGTGTTTAGTACGAGGCAACATTCCGTTTAAATGGAAAGGTGAATCATTATGATGTGGGAATATGGCGTTACGGGGTACGGAACAACCACATGAAGTTGTAAAACATGAGGGACTCTCCAAAATTGAACGTTTTTTGTGCAGTTTCATGGGAAAAGGTGTAAGGTCCATTTTTCTTTGCCGAGAACACTGTTACAGGAAGCATGTATCTCGACATGCTTGAGAACTTTCTTTTCCCACCGTTGGACACTGATTCGTACGATTTTATTTACCATTATTTACCAACAGGACGGGGCACTGCCAAACTGGCATCTGGAAGTGCGGCAATTTTTAAATCAGAGGATTAGTGAACGGTGGATCAGTCGCACTGGACCATATGATACAGCCTTACATTACTGGCATCCAAGGTCACCGGACCTGACTGTATGTGATTATTTCTTGTCGGGGTTTATAAGAGACTCTGTTTATGTGCCCTAGTTACCAACAACAATGAATGAACTGAGACGTCGAGTAACAGCAGCTGTTGAACCTGTAACTCAAGACGTGCTCGCCGCAGAGTGGGAACAGTTTGAGTATCTCATTGACATATGCCGTGCATCTCAAAGCCGGAGACATTGAACAACTCTGAAAGGATGTGAAAAAAAAGTTTTTGAGTTTCCCTTCATCAAAAAACAAAATTCATTGTGTATGTTTATTAGTTTCAGATATATAGACGTGCCAAATCGGGTGATTGTTTTTGATACACTCTGTATATACAAGCAGTTGCGTTCTTACAGTTGACTCGCGTATTTCTTAAAGGGGACAAGTTACAATTGGTAAATTATTCAGAAGGAAGGAAAAAAATTCCACAACTTTGTTAAACAATTTAATGGCGAATTTCTTTCTGCTGTGTGAAACATTTCATTTTTTGGAATGTGTGAGGTTAATTTTACTTGGTTTTAAAAATATTTGTAGCTGTTCCGGTGACTTTTATCAGATGGAGTTACGCCCTTATAGTAATAAATGGGGAAGCAAATATACGCTCGTGTTCAGGAAAAACCAGATCAGCTTGAACGACTAGATAGGACGTTCATATTACAGGACGTGTACCCTAGTATGTTCAGGCATTCAAGTTACCTCTGTTCAGCATGTGTCCTGTTGACTGGTAGGCGCATGGTCCTCCATGGGCTCTCGATAACTTATTCCATGCGAGTTGGCGTCGACGCGTCTAAGGTGCAAATGGCGTCCTGTGGTATTTGCCACTACCAGCCATTATTTTCAAACAAACAGAACCTGGATTCATTCGAAAACACTGTCTGATGTCATTCATGTCGCCGTTTCTCTACATTAGTCAAAGGTAGGCGGAGAAGCGGACGAATTGCACGTAACCCATGCCATAATAGACGGCGACGGACTATCACCCCTGACAGTGCACGATGTGTTCCACTGCTGCGCCAAAACCGAGGACAACGCAGATCTGCCCGGCAGTGCCATTCGTATGAGGTGTCGATCTTCTCGGGGAACGGCCTGGTGGTGCGACCTTACCCATCTCGTCATGTTCTACGGCCTTCCGTGAACCATTGTGCACACATCCGTTGCACAGGCGAAATACTTCGTCCTACACGAGGAGCAGTTTCTCGGATGGATGCATCACATTCTATCATGCCAATAATGCACCCTCTTTCAGCATCCTGCACGTCTGCTCAAGTCACACTGATCCATTACCCTCGGTTTATAGCGATAACTAGAGCAGCAGGCACATTTTACCGGTAGGTGGTGTTGCGTCCCGATATCCATATTGACCTTGAACCCGGGGCCGACAAGATTCAAATGCTAAGCATTTCTTCAGAACATAATATATATGTCCTGTGAATATTAACGTCCTATCTCTAGCGTTCAAGGTGTTCAGATTTTTTCTAAACATGAGCGTATTTTGAGTCACCCGTTTAATTTACATGAAACCGAAAACTTATATTTAATGAATGACAGTATTTTGAGTGCAAGTGATGTCGTGTCTAGTATGTACACTGATGGGCCAAAACAACATAACCACCTCTTTAATACCATGTTGTTCCACTTTTCAAACACAGCACAACAGAGATTCTGCTTTGCATGGTTTCTTCAAGTTCTTGACAGGATTCCAGAAATATGTCACCAGGTGTCTACGCACAGATCAAGCAATTTACGCAAATTATGGGATGGTGATTTACGGACGCACAGCTGGATCTGGTAAGTGTTGCACTGTTTACAGTAAAGTCACATTTGCTGGGCAAGACATAAATGTGATTTCACTATAAATCCCCGCAAACCTCTGAAGCTCGATTTTGACCTTCCTGCTGGAATATGTCATCGTATGGGGAGACTTAAAAGTATGAAGCGAGGCAGGTGGTCCACAATAATGTTCATGTATTTCACTGCTGTTGACGCCTTCTACTACTACCATCACAGACCCTATGGAAGCCCATATCAAACTTCTGGCCTCACCGGCCTGCATCTTTGACGCGTTGCATGTTCCGTGCAACCAGTCGCCTGGATGACGGCGTGTAAGGACCCAACCATCGATCTGGTATAACAAGAAATGAGATTCATTCGACAGGCGACACATTTCTATTGATACTCGGTGAAAACTCAGTGATGCTGTCTACACTGCAGCCAGCTGACTATGTCGTTGGGTCAGCATAGGGAAATTTGCGGGGCGTGTGATGTGGAGCTCCATGTTCAACAATAGCCTTTGAACATAGTGCTCCGAAACACTTCTGCGCGCACCAGCATTGTATTCTATCGGCAGTTCTGGCACAGGTCGCTGCCTATCCTGGGTTACACAGTGGGGGATCCTCTGACATCTACGTTCTTTAATGAGACCTGGTCGTCTGTCTTCCGCTTACATTCTTTCCTTACTTTGTCATGTGGCCGCAACACCGCCAGCAGGTATTAAATTTCGCGATGGGTAGTGGTCATAGTGTTTTGGCTGATCAGTGTATATATGTCTGTCTGAGCGTATTGTTGTACAGAAAAATTACCATAATCATGATAAGCAGTACACTTAAATGATAACCAACTAACTAATTTCTTTCTAAATGCTTTTGAATATAAACCACTGAATATGTTTATAACTGTGTTAGAAAACAGCCCAACGTTGATAATGAATGAATGCAGAACATATTATAGATGACTGGCCACTTGTTCGCAAAAAGAATACGAAACCTGTTACAGAAACGATTGGATGTAATATTTTTCAGTCATATTCATCCTCTTATGTTACAGGGTACGTCTTCAGCTGGTTAGAAAAGGTTGATACTTTGTGTCCGTAACATACATCAGTAGTTTCTCGTTATCATCTTACATCTTGTTTACGGGAAGTTTCCCATAATAGGCTTCTGTTTAAGGAAGCCCGATGTTCATGTAGGGTAAATATTCCTCGCTTTCACCAATATAATCTGCCGGTATAGGACTTACAAAAATGCTTGCCTTTCCTTCTCTTAAATATATCACAGTGCAGAAACTAATGAGAGTAAAACGATACTTGGTCCTGTTTTATAGTGTTCCTTACCATTGTTTCAGCTGAGATGATCCTTTTGGTATAAAAGAGCCCACGATGCTTCAAAATTCGCTATTTAACTTGTTTTTGCTGCATAAATTTTAAAGCGACCAAGGCGACTAGATATGGTGATAAGTAATGTATATTGATCTGGCATAAGTACTTAGTCGCACATTAGTATCGTCCTTCTCACAACACTTAAGTCGCGGTCAGATGGTAGATAATAGTGCACTCCAATGGGGAGTATAGTAGGATAGTCGTATAGTAGGACTAATCCTGGAATTTAACTGAGGTAATTTAGGGAGACCAAGGAAAAACTTAAGTTAGGATGGCTGCATGGCGATTTTTGTCCATTTTCCCGAATAAAAAGACGTCCGCTAAAAACAGCGCAACCTCGCTCTGTTTATGTTTAGTTTACAAAACTGTGTTGTTTGTAGATCCTTCCTAAGAAGTTATTTGTAATGTAAAAAAGAACTTGTGCTACAGTCTTCATTCATTAAACACCAAATTACTACACACAGTAAGCAGTTACCTGAAATTAGAACCATGATGGTGTTGGGTTACCATTTTTTGTGCTACAACCTTCCGTTGGTCTGCCAAAAAAGTAGTCACAATGAGCAAGATATTGAGAGCATAGAATGATATGTTAATATTATTCATTGTAGAGCTTTGGTGTGAAGATTTTCGTTGTGAGCAGCCTTGTGCATTACGGTTTATCCAAACAATGCAGCACTACCATGTTGTTTATTTACAACAAAGTACCCATGGAAAACATCGACCGGCAAACTGTAACCAAGTCTCCTTTCTACTATGCCTTATCTGCTGAATTCCTGAAATCTGATTGTCTTGGAGCAGACCTTGTCAGCTCTTTGGACAAATGCTTCCTTTGGGAATCACGGCGGTTTCAGCTGTTCCTAATTACGAGCAACTAGGAATCGTTGTGGAGATATGGAGATGCATTTTCTTGCAAATACCTTCGTAAGAGACTTCTCTGCTCGTAATGAGGATTATTAGCTTACCTTTGGAATAAACGTCGAGACGCCTTTGTACGAAATTCAATAAACTAATATTTCGTCACTGTATGTAAAAGTTTTTTAAAATGTGTTCTACGTTGGTTCTTAGAATATTTTCGTGTTGAATGGAAGTAAAGGATAATTGTGTAATGGTTCAGACTATCACACAATTAAATGCTAAAAAAAATAATTTTAAGGCCTGCTGTATGCGTGCTGTCCGTAAGCGATTAATAAATAAAAATTGACACTTTATTCTTTCATTGGTAGCTACCTCTCAACATTATGCAACACGCATTTAATGTTAAATAATCCAAATACTGCGCATTTCAATATTGTCATTGTCTCCCAGAATACCATATTCAAGAAAGCTCTAAACACTACCGGAGCTTCGCGTTGCCACTACTCCTGGCTGAATTTGTGGAATGTGATCGTATTGGAGTAGGCGCTGTCAGCTCTTTGAATAAATGCTTTTAGGAATAACCGCGGCTTTAGCTGTTCCTTAATCCCCGGCGATTGTATCATCGCTATATTACAGAGCTACAATCTTTATTGTACACGCGTTTCGGAAAACCGTCAGATAGGAAACACCACAGCATTTAAAATTCTCGTTGAGTGAAGTACATGATCGCTAGTCACCTGTTAAGGATAATAACAAGAGACTTACGAGGATTCTAATAAATGCACATAATTTCTGCTATGGAACATTATTTTTATGGGTTAATCACAAAAGAATAAAGACTTACTATAATAATAATAATAATAATAATAATAATAATAATAATTATTATTATTATTATTATTATTATTATGTTAACATATATGCCAAAAACAAAACAATCTGCTGTACAGCTACTGCCAGAACCGTACTAATAAGATAAGAGATAGCTTTTATCGTTATTTTATCCTCTTTACTTGTGGTGGCGCACATACATTATTTTGGTGACATCACTATTATGACTGATTTTCATGACTTCGCTTCGTGCTTCCAGGGCCCCAATCGACGTACGTTCAATAACACAGTAGTATGCGAGTCTTGAAGTTCTCCTGGCAACTTTAATGTTCCAACAGTTTAAGGCATTGCTGACCAAGATATTACTTCACTAAAGATGTCGGCTGAAAATATTCCATCCGTTGTCAGGATGGATTTTTGACTATTATTTGATGCAAGAACATGTGACATTTATATGACATGAAATTCAAGTCGCTTGCTTCACATATGACATATTACATCAGAGCCAATATCATAGATGTGAAGTTCTTGTGTTGGTTAACAAGAAATAAATTATAGATCAAATTTGCGGTGACGCATAATACAAACGAGCGGAGAGCTGATAGATACCAGCCGCTGCATTCGAATCGACAGGGGTTTAATCCCCGTCCGGCCATCCATGCTTAGGTTTTCCGTGGTTTACTCTTGGCCAGTGCAAGACTACGAACTTAGCGTTGTACAACAAATAACCTGTCTCGGACGTGATAGTCTTAAGGCCGGTATTACACATCATATATCTTTGTCAAAGTTGATATGTCATATAGTTATGCCAAAGGAATTTGATGGTGTAATAGGGGTTTTTGTCAAATCTCGACTGTCGTCAAATAAATATGATCAAATCTAGGACCTCGCCTTAGATTTGATCATAAAAGTCGTTCGCCTTCTGTTCACTGCAATGTGCAATGTAACCGCTTTGAGCGCTGGCGTCGTTACAGCTATGTGACGTCTCGTGTTTGTAAACATGGCTTCTAAGCTGGTGTGTTCCTTCGTCTCTCTCTCTCTCTCTCTCTCTCTCTGTTTCTCTCTCTCTCTCTCTCTCTCTCTCTCTCTCTCTCTCTCTCTCTCTCTCTCTCTCTCTCTCGCTTCGAGTATGGTGGGATTTGGGGATGGGGGTACAGTGCTTGCTATTAATTGTGCGTTGATGGGCAGTTATGCTGCAGGCGACATATAGAAATCTGGATGCCACAAGTTAAAAAGCGCTTCATCTGTTTCGTGCTTTTTATTAGTTTTGTAGTTGCAGGAACACTAATTCCGTTAATTAAACTAATCAAAAATAAAAATAGTTCTTATTGCCCATATAGTGTATTAAACATTTACTTACCATTACATATTCCCCCTTCGTAGCTTAAACCGCTTCACACGTTCCTGGAATTATTTTGGTTAATTTGCAATGTGATATTCGAGTGAAGAAATTCCAGTGTCAAAATTTGCCGGTCTTCTGCAGGTATAGCATTTCTCAAGAGAGTATTTTGTTTTGTAATATGAGAATGAATAGGAAAATAGGAACGCGGTTAAGCTACTACAAACAGCTTAGTGAACGCATTATTGTGGCCAAGATAGATACGAAGCCCACACTTACTACAGTAGTACAAGTTTATATGCCAACTAACTCTGCAGATGACGAAGAAATTGAAGAAATGTATGATGAAATAAAAGAAATTATTCAGATAGTGAAGGGAGACGAAAATTTAATAGTCATGGGTGACTGGAATTCGAGTGTAGGAAAAGGGAGAGAAGGAAACGTAGTAGGTGAATATGGACTGGGGCTAAGAAATGAAAGAGGAAGCCGCCTGGTAGAATTTTGCACAGAGCACAACTTAATCATAGCTAACACTTGGTTTAAGAATCATGATAGAAGGTTGTATACATGGAAGAACCCTGGAGATACTAAAAGGTATCAGATAGATTATATAATGGTAAGACAGAGATTTAGGAACCAGGTTTTAAATTGTAAGACATTTCCAGGGGCAGATGTGAACTCTGACCACAATCTATTGGTTATGACCTGTAGATTAAAACTGAAGAAACTGCAAAAAGGTGGGAATTTAAGGAGATGGGACCTGGATAAACTGAAAGAACCAGAGGTTGTACAGAGTTTCAGGGAGAGCATAAGGGAACAATTGACAGGAACGGGGGAAAGAAATACAGTAGAAGAAGAATGGGTAGCTTTGAGGGATGAAGTAGTGAAGGCAGCAGAGGATCAAGTAGGTAAAAAGACGAGGGCTAGTAGAAATCCTTGGGTAAGAGAAGAAATATTGAATTTAATTGATGAAAGGAGAAAATATAAAAATGCAGTAAATGAAGCACGCAAAAAGGAATACAAACGTCTCAAAAATGAGATCGACAGGAAGTGCAAAATGACTAAGCAGGGATGGCTAGAGGACAAATGTAAGGATGTAGAGGCTTGTCTCACTAGGGGTAAGATAGATACTGCCTACAGGAAAATTAAAGAGACCTTTGGAGAGAAGAGAACCACTTGTATGAATATCAAGAGCTCAGATGGAAACCCAGTTCTAAGCAAAGAAGGGAAAGCAGAAAGGTGGAAGGAGTATACAGAGGGTCTATACAAGGGCGATGTACTTGAGGACAGTATTATGGAAATGGAAGAGGATGTAGATGAAGATGAAATGGGAGCTACGATACTGCGTGAAGAGTTTGATAGAGCACTGAAAGACCTGAGTCGAAACAAGGCCCCCGGAGTAGACAACATTCCATTGGAACTACTGACGGCCTTGGGAGAGCCAGTCCTGACAAAACTCTACCATCTGGTGAGCAAGATGTATGAAACAGGCGAAATACCCTCAGACTTCAAGAAGAATATAATAATTCCAATCCCAAAGAAAGCAGGTGTTGACAGATGTGAGAATTACCGAATAATCAGTTTAATAAGCCACAGCTGCAAAATACTAACACGAATTCTTTACAGACGAATGGAAAAACTAGAAGAAGCCGACCTCGGGCAAGATCAGTTTGGATTCCGTAGAAATACTGGAACACGTGAGGCAATACTGACCTAACGACTTATCTTAGAAGAAAGATTAAGGAATGGCAAACCTACGTTTCTAGCATTTGTAGACTTAGAGAAAGCTTTTGACAATGTTGACTGGAATACTCTCTTTCAAATTCTAAAGGTGGCAGGGGTAAAATACAGGGAGCGAAAGGCTATTTACAATTTGTACAGAAACCAGATGGCAGTTATAAGAGTCGAGGGGCATGAAAGGGAAGCAGTGGTTGGGAAGGGAATAAGACAGGGTTGTAGCCTCTCCCCGATGTTATTCAATGTGTTTATTGAGCAAGCAGTAAAGGAAACAAAAGAAAAATTCGGAATAGGTATTAAAATCCATGGAGAAGAAATAAAAACCTTGAGGTTCGCCGATGACATTGTAATTCTGTCAGAGACAGCAAAGGACTTGGAAGAGCAGTTGAACGGAATGGATGGTGTCTTGAAGGGAGGATATAAGATGAACATCAACAAAAGCAAAACGAGGATAATGGAATGTAGTCGAATTAAGTCGGGTGATGTTGAGGGTATTAGATAAGGAAATCAGGCACTTAAAGTAGTAAAGGAGTTCTGCTATTTGGGGAGCAAAATAACTGATGATGGTAGAAGTAGAGAGGAAAGCGTTTCTGAAGAAGAGAAATTTGTTAACATCGAATATAGATTTAAGTGTCAGGAAGTCATTTCTGAAAGTATTTTTATGGAGTGTAGCCATGTATGGAAGTGAAACATGGACGGTAAATAGTTTGGACAAGAAGAGAATAGAAGCTTTCGAAATGTGGTGCTACAGAAGAATGCTGAAGATTAGATGGGTAGATCACATAACTAATGAGGTACTGAATAGGATTGGGGAGAAGAGGAGTTTGTGGCACAACTTGACCAGAAGAAGGGATCGGTTGGTAGGACATGTTCTGAGGCATCAAGGGATCACCAGTTTAGTATTGGAGGGCAGCGTGGAGGGTAAAAATCGTAAGGGGAGGCCAAGAGATGAATACACTAAGCAGATTCAGAAGGATGTAGGTTGCAGTAGGTACTGGGAGATGAAGAAGCTTGCACAGGATAGAGTAGCATGGAGAGCTGCATCAAACCAGTCTCAGGACTGAAGACCACAACAACAACATGAGAAGCCACTTTACTGAGCAAATACTGAAATACACTCTCATCCATTCGTAAGTAATTTATATACGAGACTTGACGTCCTCCACTTCAGCTCTCGTAACAAATTTCGCTGAATGCTTTTATCATCTCGATCCTATGGCTTCATCGAAGTATGTTTCCTTTTTTCTGCCGCTTATTTAACACACACACACACACACACACACACACACACACACACACACACACACAAATCCAATTGTGGTACTAGCAACTGCAGCGCATATGAACAAGTTGTTTCCACCATCTCGAAATTTGACAAAAAATATGACGACAGTGTAATACTCCTTTTTAGCGCCACGGCAAAGATCTTTGTCAAAGAAATGTGATAGTGTAGTACCGGCATAAGCAGCGACTGTTAGCCGGTACTGGCTCGGTGCACACTCAGAAGTTTCAGTAACAGTCCCCACACGATATATTTTCGAAAACGATCGTTTCGCAGTCCAAGCATGAACAGCTGATAACTTTACCTGTCACTTAAGTATGGTTAATAAACATTTGCTTTGCGATTAATCTCGCGTTACCGGCGTCAGTCAATAATAATTAGCAACAGATACTAAGTTGTCGCAGACATCGATAACCTCCTTCCGCTACAGTGTTACTGGCCAGTGTTCGTTCTTTAACGTTTCAGTGGCCAACTCAGTTGTTAACTTACACAGTAGCCACGTGCCGCCGAGCCGAGCCATATGTGCTGTTCTCATGTGGAAACTAAGGTGGTGATGCTGTGCGTCTCGTGTTCTTGAATAAAAAACAATACCCATGGCACTTAAAGATGTTAACTCTGTTATGGATACATTTGTGGTAATAGCGAAATATTTTTTCTGGGAGACCCTATTTGTCCAGAGCGACTCGACGCTTAGTCAGCAAGAAAGCCTCCCGCTGCTGCGTTGGGGGTGTGTGTGGGAGCGCAAACTGGTCGGCGGACGGGGACCACACCCTGTAGGGGCAGGAGCCGCGGCGGGTAGCGGCGCGTGGAGGTGTGCTCGTATCGCTTGCCGTAACCCGAGCCCCGGCCGGCGCTACCTGTGGAGCTGCGTCCGCAGCCGTTCCCACTGCTCTTCCAACCGCCGCCACGCCTGCTGGCTCAAAAGCCGCTCCCCAGAGTACTTTCCTTTTCTGAAAACGACAAAAAATTAACCCTTTTAGCCCCATCAATATGAAAACATATAATTTTAAAATGTTTCGTATGATCAACCTTTATAATCATAGTAAGCAACGAATACAAAAGATGAAAAGGTAAACGATCAGTTGTTTTACAGAGATGGTTTCACTTTGGTAACATTGGGGCATACTGTTTTCATCATTTCATGTGGTACATTTGAAAGCAAATTCACATTTTTCCTAGACAAAATCCCACATCTGGAAAAGTCCATGAAGTCGTAACGTCTGAAACAGATTTTAGTGCTAAATAACAGTAAAACATGGGCTCAAAATTTAATAATTTTTTAATCACAACTACATACTGTACCATCTGTTTCATGTAGATTTTACTCATAAAACAGTAGTACAAATGCAAATTTACGTAACAACTGAGATATATCTACTTTCATTATGTGTACTCAATATGGCCTCTACAAAAAGAAAAAAAGTCAGAATCTCCTATCACATAGCATAATCTTCCGCACCGACTATTGTTTTGAACGCTATAAATAACATACCACTAGAAGTTTCTGTCCAGCAATAGGATTGGTGGCTTCAAGCAGAGACATTGGTACTTCAAAATAATACGGTTTCAGGTAGAAATCACAGGGGGCTCAAAGGGTTAAAGTAAAGGCTAAGTGGATGTATCGCCAACAGACTCGCCAAACCAGAGATGAGATGTTATGAGGAGCATCCACCAATTGAAGCACAAATATGCCATGTGGAAGTCTGTGGTCAGACCTTGATCTTCATCTGCAATTTTTAACCTCCCCGTCCACACTCCATTCCCCCCCCCCCCGACCAAATTAAGCATTTCTTGGTGCCTCTGAATGCCTCCTATTAACCGGTTTTTTTTAATAGTCGTGCTATAAATTTCTTATCGCACCAATTCTGTCTGTCTGTACCTCTTCATTGGGTGTTAATCGCTTCTTGTCTGTCAAGGCTACACACCAGATAAGTAGTTTCAGAAAATGATTTCAGACACTTAAATTTATAGTGTGCCTGCTATCGTCTTTTACTCTGCTGGTCATCTCATTACTTAATTTCCTCAACATCGCCAGATTTAATACAATACTCTGTTACCATTGTTTTACTTTCGTTGATTTTCATTTCATAATACGTTTCCAAGATTCTTTCCAGACCGTTCATCCGGTCTTGCTGGTCCTCTGATGTTTGACATCATTGCGTTATTATAGGGGAAACCGAAAATTTTTCATTTCTTCTTCCTGAACTTTAATTCCCTACGCAGATTTCTCCATAGTTTCCTTCACTGTATGTTAGAAAGAACAGGTAGTGTATCGTGGGGCATAGGCTACAGTCTTGCCACACTCCTTCTCCACTACTTTCTACATCTTTCGACTCTTAAAGCTTCCGTCTGTTTCTGTACAAAATTACAGAAGAGCTGTCGCTCCCTGTAGTTACAAAAATGGCCGTTTCCAATACGTATAGTGGTATCTCACAATGAAAAAACTAGGGATTTAGCGAAACTGGCTATAAACGTAGGTGAAACCTTAAGACTTCCAGCTAAATCAACAGTAAAACGAAGTACATCTGGCATAAAGTATCGCAGTATGCACTGCTGTTGTGGTCTTCAGTCCAGAGACAGATTTGATGCATCTCTCAGTGTTACTTTATCCTGTGCGAGCTTCATCATCTTCCAGTACCTACTGCAACCTACATCCTTCTGAATCTGCTTAGTGTATTCATCTCTTGGTCTCCCTCTAAGATTTTTACCCTCTACGCTTCCCTCCAACACTAAATTGGTGAACCCTTGATGCCTCAGAATGTATCCTACCAACCGATCTCTTCCTTTAGTCAGGTTGTGCCACAGATTTCTCTTCTCCCCACTCCTATTCAGTGTCGCCTCGTTAGTTACGTGATCTACCCTTCTAATCTTCAGCATTCTTCTGCAGTAGCCGCGTGGTCTGATGCGACTTGCCACGGTTCACGTGGCCCTCACCGTCGGAAGTTCGAGTCCTCCCACGGGTGCGCGCCGTCTCCAGGCCTCTTCCACGAATATAATCTCCTTTCATTATTTTTAAACCAAGTGTTAGCTATGATTAAGTTATGCTCTGCGCAAAATTCTATAGCGCGGCTGCCTCTTCCATTCCTTATCCCCAGTCCATATTCACCTACTACTTTTCCTCTTCCTTTCCCTACTATAGAATTCCAGTCCCACGTGGCTATTAAATTTTCATCTCCCTTAACTATCTGAATAATTTTTTTTATCGTATCTATAATCTCATCGTCGGAACTAGTTGGCATGAAAACTTATACCACTGTGGTAGGTGTGGGCTTCGTGTCTAACTTGGCTACAACAATGTGTTCACTATGCTGGTCGGAGTAGCTTACCAGTGGTTCTATTTTTATTCATTATTAAACCTACACCAGCGTTACCCCTATTTGATTTTGTACTTATAACCCTGTGTTCACCTGACCAGATATCTTGTTCCTCCTGCCACCGAACGTCACTAAATACCCCTATATCTAACTTTAGCCAATCCATTTCTATTTTTAATTTTTCTAACCTACCTGCCCGATTAAGGGATCTGACATTCCACCCTGCGGTCCGTAGAACGTCAATTTTCTGTCTCACTGTTACAGTAAAAAAAAAAAAAAAATCCCCTTAATTTCATTATCTGAAAAGACAAGCTACGTAACGATGAAGTACATGCGATTAAACGTTTACTTAATTAGATAGAAGAAAACTCCGATGAGCTACTTGCTCAGTGAAGCAGATCTCAATCATTTCATTATTGTGCGTTAAGTAAAATGCGGAACAGAAAAAATTACCTCCTCCGAATATTGGTTAATACAGACGAACCTCTTTCGACAATATTAATGTAATTTTATGAGTGATCTTTAATTAAAAGGGTTATTAATCGTGTTAAATGCTGTGGGTTTACACACTCAAAAGATTCTTAGATACTTTGCTCATGTAGACTGTGTAGGCATGTTGTTTGTTAGTATGTTTAAGGTATAACGGATTTTTCTTTTTATAGCATTGTCGGTAATAGTTTACTCCTATCTACGTCTTTCAAAGTGCAGTTACTATTAACGGTGATAATGTGTAGATGCGAGCGTTGTTAGATGACTACGTCCAGATGCTATTGGAAAGGGGAAAAGAAAAGAAATCCTGACGTCATTTAAAGCACTGTCTGGTATTAGAGAGAGAGAGAGAGAGAGAGAGAGAGAGAGAGAGAGGGAGAGAGAGAGAGAGAGAGACGACGTTGATAATTAGCGCCTAATTATTTTTGTCTCACTGCTTTAGAAAAATGTTCTGCCAAAAAAACTACCGTTAAAATATTCGCAAAGACAAACGATCGTACACTGTGTCAAAAATTTCTAAGGCAAATGTTTCCGAATTGGTAAAAAACATAAGAATGTAAAGTACTAAGTTGTACCTCACCTTGCTATATTTAAAGGGAGAAATTTTAATTCCAAAAGGTGCAGTTGAACGTATCGTGAGAAGATGCTGCTACTGGATTTAGTTCCTAGTGAAGCTGTTCCAAAATGACGTTTGTTGTGAACCGTTTGGCTATAAATGCGACTTTCTTACGTAAGCCCCAAATGAGACTGGCGTGATACCAATAACATCGTCGACACCAGCGAGGGTCAGTTAAGACAAAATAATTGATTTGGAACTTCCACAAAACAGCACTTGATGATTCATGTTATACAGGGTGATTCAAAAAGAATACCACAACTTTAGGAATTTAAAACTCTGCAACGACAAAAGGCAGAGCTAAGCACTATCTGTCGGCGAATTAAGGGAGCTATAAAGTTTCATTTAGTTGTACATTTGTTCGCTTGAGGCGCTGTTGACTAGGCGTCAGCGTCAGTTGATGCTAAGATGGCGACCGCTCAACAGAAAGCTTTTTGTGTTATTGAGTACGGCAGAAGTGAATCGACGACAGTTGTTCAGCGTGCATTTCGAACGAAGTATGGTGTTAAACCTCCTGATAGGTGGTGTATTAAACGTTGGTATAAACGGTTTACAGAGAATGGGTGTTTGTGCAAAGGGAAAAGTTCTGGACGGCCGAGAACGAGTGATGAAAATGTAGCACGCATCCAGCAAGCATTTGTTCGCAGCCCAGGAAAATCGACTCGCAGAGCTAGCAGAGAGCTGCAAATTCCACAATCAACTGTATGGAGAGTCCTACGAAAAAGGTTAGTTATGAAACCTTATCTGTCCGTAACTACCTGAACGTCAATTACCCGAGGCGATGGATCGGCCGCCAGGCAGCCCGTGACAGAGCACTTCATCACTGGCCTCGAAGAAGCCCTGATCTTACCCCCTGCGATTTTTCTTATGGGGGTATGTTAAGGATATGGTGTTTCGGCCACCTCTCCCAGCCACCATTGATGATTTGAAACGAGAAATAACAGCAGCTATCCAAACTGTTACGCCTGATATGCTACAGAGAGTGTGGAACGAGTTGGAGTATCGGGTTGATATTGCTCGAGTGTCTGGAGGGGGCCATATTGAACATCTCTGAACTTGTTTTTGAGTGAAAAAAAACCTTTTTAAATACTCTTTGTAATGATGTATAACAGAAGGTTATATTATGTTTCTTTCATTAAATACACATTTTTAAAGTTGTGGTATTCTTTTTGAATCACCCTGTATGATACCGATTGTTTGCCCTTAGCTTGCATACCTTAGACATGTAATGTTGAACAGCGGATTATGTAATCATTTTACTTAACCTGGCAAATAAAACAGCACTATAAAAATTCAGTTAGGCAGCGCTGGTTCAACACCGAAATAGGACAAACTGAAGACAATGAAAACAGACCCAGAATGCAAAAGCTTATCAGTGATATTAAAATAGCCCTAACCGCAAAGCCTCTTGTATAGGCTTTTTTTACGAAACACGTCGTTTAAACTTCAGAGATTATTAAATAAAAATTCTGTTGTGAATAATAATAATAATAATAATAATAATAATAATAATAATAATAATAAGGCCCGGGAAAAGAATAGGCCTCCGGTATGTTCTGCCAGTCGTAAAAGGCGACGAAAAGAACAAACCACTAATAGGGCTAACCCCCCTTTTAGTGTGATTACTTGGTTCAGGACAGAACTAAAGAAGCCTCGGACAAGCGCCGTCATGGTCGGGGACGACGCTTGAACCCTATGCCCGCCCACAATGGTAACGACACTGCTAGCCAACTGGAAAATGATTTAAATCCAAATAGAGGTGTTTTGCAGGATATGCTTCCTGCAACCACCCTAGAAGGAAAACAAAGACAGAGGATGAGATGGTCAGATGAAGTTAATCGACACCTCATGTTCTGTTATTACCAAGCAACAAACCTAGGAACCAACACAACTGGATACAGATCACAAGTACACACAACATTTATTACCAGATACCCAGAATTAAAATTTTTAACAGAACAACGACTAGCTGATCAGATCCGTGTAATAATCAAAAATAACAGGATACCCCAGTCAGAATTAGAAAACATCAAACAACAAGTACAACAAATACTAGAACAAAATAATGTGCAATCAGAAGAAGAAGAAGAAAATACAGTAATGGACCCAAACATCCCAGAGCAAACAAACAAAGAACAACACACATCAATTAAACAATCAGAGGAAAACGACATCTTAAGACAGCCACCAGAACAAGCACAAATAGAACACCAAGTGACACACATGTTAGATATAGAAGAGAAATTTCAGCTGACATATATAGAATACAAAGACACAAATACAGACATTAGACCATTCTTGCATAGACCACCAAATAACCCACAAGTCGAAACAACAATAACAACTATCAACACAATCATACACAACAAAATAAATGAAAATACAACAATGGAAGAGTTACAACTACTGGTTTATGTAGGAGCACTCACTACACTAAATATACACACTTGGCAGAGATCAGAACCAACCAACACACAGAAGAAACCCACAAAACCAGCATGGCAACACAGGCTACAGATCAGAATAGAAAAACTGAGAAAGGACATCGGACAGCTAACACAATTTATAAGAAATGAAATATCAGACAAAAACGAAAAAGGTTAGGTAAAATCTCACAACAAGAAGCAATAGAGCAATTAGATGAAAAGAAGCAGAAGTTACAAGCATTGGCCAAACGACTTAGAAGATACAAAAAAAGTGAAAATAGAAGGAAACAAAACCAAACATTCAACACAAACCAAAAGAAATTTTACCAGACAATAGATAACACACACATTAAAATAGACAATCCACCAAACATAACAGACATGGAACACTTCTGGAGCAACATATGGTCAAACCCGGTACAACATAACAGGCATGCACGGTGGATACAAGCAGAAACAGACTCACACAAGATGATACCACAAATGCCTGAAGTGATAATTTTGCAACATGAAGTCACCCGAGCAATTAATTCTACGCACAATTGGAAAGCCCCTGGAAATGATAAAATAGCAAATTTCTGGCTAAAGAAGTTCACCTCAACACATTCACATCTAACTAAATTATTTAACAGTTACATTGCAGACCCATACACATTCCCTGATACACTTACACATGGAATAACCTATCTGAAACCTAAAGATCAAGCAGACACAGCAAACCCAGCTAAATATCGCCCCATAACATGCCTACCAACAATCTACAAAATATTAACTTCAGTCATTACACAGAAATTAATGACACATACAACACAGAACAAAATTATAAATGAAGAACAAAAAGGCTGTTGCAAAGGAGCACGAGGATGTAAAGAGCAACTGATAATAGATGCAGAGGTGACATATCAAGCTAAAACTAAACAAAGGTCACTACACTACGCATACATTGATTACCAAAAAGCTTTTGATAGTGTACCCCACTCATGGTTACTACAGATATTGGAAATATACAAAGTAGATCCTAAATTGATGCAGTTCCTAAACATAGTTATGAAAAACTGGAAAACCACACTTAATATCCAAACAAACTCTAATAATATCACATCACAGCCAATACAGATTAAGCGTGGAATATACCAAGGAGACTCATTAAGTCCTTTCTGGTTCTGCCTTGCTCTGAACCCACTATCCAACATGCTAAACAATACAAATTATGGATACAATATTACTGGAACATACCCACACAAAATCACACATTTGCTATACATGGATGATCTAAAACTACTTGGAGCAACCAATCAACAACTCAACCAATTACTAAAGATAACAGAAGGATTCAGCAATGATATAAGTATGGCTTTTGGAACAGACAAATGTAAGAAAAATAGCATAGTCAAGGGAAAACACACTAAACAAGAAGATTACATATTGGATAACCACAGCGACTGCATAGAAGCGATGGAAGAAACGGATGCCTATAAATATCTAGGATACAGGCAAAAAATAGGAATAGATAATACAAATATTAAAGAAGAACTAAAAGAAAAATATAGACAAAGACTAACAAAAATACTGAAAACAGAACTGACAGCAAGAAACAAGACAAAAGCTATAAATACTTATGCCATACCAATATTGACCTACTCATTTGGAGTAGTGAAATGGAGTAACACAGACCTAGAAGCACTCAATACACTTACACGATCACAATGCCACAAATATAGAATACATCACATACATTCAGCAACAGAAAGATTCACATTAAGCAGAAAGGAAGGAGGAAGGGGATTTATCGACATAAAAAACCTACATTATGGACAGGTAGACAATTTAAGAAAATTCTTTCTAGAACGAGCAGAAACTAGCAAAATACACAAGGCAATCACTCATATAAATACATCGGCTACACCACTGCAATTTCATAACCACTTCTACAACCCTTTAGATCACATAACATCAACAGATACGAAGAAAGCAAATTGGAAAAAGAAAACACTTCATGGCAAGCACCCATATAATATAACACAGCCACACATCGATCAAGACGCATCCAACACATGGCTAAGAAAAGGCAATATATACAGTGAGACAGAAGGATTCATGATTGCAATACAGGATCAAACAATAAACACCAGGTATTTCAGCAAGCATATTATTAAAGATCCCAATACCACAACAGATAAATGCAGACTTTGTAAACAACAAATAGAAACAGTAGATCACATCACAAGCGGATGTACAATACTAGCAAATACAGAATACCCCAGAAGACATGACAATGTCGCAAAAATAATACATCAACAGCTTGCCTTACAACATAAACTTATAAAACAACACGTTCCTACATACAAGTATGCACCACAAAATGTACTGGAGAATGATGAATACAAATTATACTGGAACAGAACCATTATAACAGATAAAACAACGCCACATAACAAACCTGACATCGTACTCACCAATAAAAAGAAGAAATTAACACAACTAATCGAAATATCCATACCCAATACAACAAATATACAAAAGAAAACACGAGAAAAAATTGAAAAATACATCCAACTGGCTGAGGAAGTCAAAGACATGTGGCATCAGGATAAAGTTGACATCATACCAATTATACTATCAACTACAGGAGTCATACCACACAATATCCACCAATACATCAATGCAATACAGCTACATCCAAACATATATATACAATTACAGAAATCCGTAATTATTGATACATGTTCAATTACCCGAAAGTTCCTAAATGCAATATAACATGTACCGTACAGCAAAAAGGAAGTGACGCTTGATAAAGGTCCGCGTCACTCTATTCTTAACCAGACTTAAAAAAAGTCTGAGAAAGTAAAGAAATAATAATAATAATATCATCCGTTCTACTGGTTCAGTACTAAACAAATACTACAGGATGACAGTTATTGAGATATATGAAATGAAATCGTCATGAATCCTGAACGGTTTGCGTTCAAACTGCACGGTTGGCCTCAGGGCACGATGAGAATTAGTATGCACTGTATGGTTTGGATTAGCAACGAAGCCCACTTTCATTTGGATGGGTTCGTCAGTAAGCAAAATTGGCGCATTTAGGGGACCGAGTATCCGCACTTCGCGGTCGAGGAGTCTCGTAACCCTCAATGGGTGACTGGTGTGCAATGTCCAGTCACGGAATAATCAGTGAGATACTCCTTTTGGAAGACGATTTCGTCCTCATTATCCAGATTGACCCTGATTTCGACAAGATGTGGTTGATACAAGAAGGAGCTCGACCGCATCGAAGCAGGAGTGTGTTCGATGTCCTGGAAGAACACTCTGAGGACCGCGCTCTTGCTTTGGGGCCTCGGTTGGCCGCCATATTCTTTGGATCTGAACACATGCGATTCCTCTTTGTTGGGTTATATTAAAGACAAGGTGTACAGCAATAACCCCAGAACCATTGCTAAGCTGAAAACAGCCATTCGTGAGGTCACAGAGAGCATCTATGTTTCTACATTTCAGCGGGTCACGCAAAATTTCGCTATGTCTGCGCCATATCATCGCTAACGATGGCAGGCATATAGAACATATCATAACCTAAATCCGAATATCTGTAGTGACGTTTACATGATGAATAAGGTATGTTCACGCCGTAGTTTGTAACTAATTTACGTTTTTTTCACATAGTTCAATAATTGTCACTCTGTAATTGTCCAACTGTTGGAGTTAAGTTCATAATCCTGATAAAGATAATAATACAGCTAAATGATGTTGAGAGCATAGTTAAACTTGAATATATGTTACAGTTCACAATCTTGTGAAAAAAAACCCTACAATTTGTACAAAAGTCTGTTGTTCAACAACGTATTGCTGCAGATTATGGCGCTATTAGTGTTAGATGGCGTCGGCCGTCCGCTTCAATTTGACAGCAACTACTTCCAGTCAGTTTAACGTTGAAGAGAAGTTAATCCTTGGACTGTGCTCAGCTCGCCGCTGCTAGAAGGGGTTTCTGTATACCGTGACGATACGTGCCGTTTAATGCAAGCGCACATACGAGGTGTGGCTAGAAAAAACCGGACTAGTACTGGTGAAACAATAAAACGAATGCAATAAGGCTGAAAGTCGCGTGGCCTGTCACGTGACTCTCGCTCCGCCTACTGCTAGAGTTTCATCTGCCTCCTGCACTCAGTCTGCCCGTGGCGTCTGTTTTAAGTAGTTGACGTTTTGTCTGTGCGTCGGTAAATGTTGAGTGTACAGCAAGAACAGCGTGTTAACATCAAATTTTGTTTCAAACTAGGAAAATCTGCAAGTGAAACGTTTGTAATGTTACAACAAGTGTACGGCGATGATTGTTTATCGCGAACACGAGTGTTTGAGTGGTTTAAACGATTTAAAGATGGCCGCGAAGACACCAGTGATGACACTCGCACTGGCAGACCATTGTCAGCAAAAACTGATGCAAACATTGAAAAAATCGGTAAACTTGTTCGACAAGATCGCCGTTTAACAATCAGAGCAGTGTCTGAGTTAACAGGAGTTGACAAGGAAAGTGTTAGGCAGATTCTTCATGAAAGTTTCAACATGAACAAAGTGTGTTCAAAAATGGTTCCAAAGTGTCTCACAATTGAACAGAAGGAACGCCGAAGAATGATTTGTTCTGACATCCTGGAAAACATTGAAAGTGATCCCACCTTCTTACAAAATGTTATTACTTGCGATGAATCGTGGTTTTTTACTTACGATCCCGAAACTAAACGCCAATCGATGCATTGGAAAACTCCTGGTTCTCCACGACAAAAAAAAGCACGAATGTCAAAATCGAAATTCAAGGCAATGATGATTGTTTTTTTTTGACATCAAAGGGATTGTGCACATTGATTGGGTACCAGAGGGACAAACAGTGAATCAGCATTACTACATTAGCGTCCTGGCTACCCTACGTGAGCGAGTACGGAGAAAACGGAACGATTTGTGGAGAAAAAAGTCATGGATCCTTCACCAAGACAATGCCCCAGCTCACAGTGCATTGTCAGTGAAGACGTTTTTGGCAAAAAACAACATACCCATCTTAGATCATCCACCCTACTCACCTGATTTGGCCCCCTGTGACTTTTTTCTTTTCCCTAAAGTCAAGTCAGCTTTGAAAGGAACGAGATTTGAGACTGTTGAAGCAGTAAAAGAAAAGGCGACGGAAGTAATGTATGGACTTACCGAAAATGATCTGCAGCATTGCTATGAACAGTGGAAAATTCGTATGGAGCGGTGTAGAGACCGAGGAGGAGAGTACATTGAAGGAGATAACATGAAATTGTAAATAATTGTAAATAAATTTTTTTTCCAGCATCAGTCCCGGTTTTTTCTAGCCGCACCTCGTACGTGATTACGCACGATCGACGCTGAGACTAATGGGAAACCCTGAGCGAGAAAAGTGGAGGCACAGTACGATTCACTTTAAAGTGTACAAATATGACCTACAGGGTAACCACTGCTGAATTATACCGTGGCGCGGACGACCGAAATAGAAATATTACAGAATTTACAAATGACGCAATGCGATGATTAAAATTTAGTTTATAAGGTACATACAAATAAACACAAGAACGTTGATTTGCTAAGAAAATGTGATTCACAAACGATGAAAATTTTTAATGCATTCATAAGTACAACTGTCTTCGTGTTTAAATTACAAAACGGCATCTGAAATGTTATTGTGAGACATGGTTTTCGGCATGTTTTTATCGGTTGTGCAGAGGTGATTTTATTGGATGCTAATTGAAAATCACTGAACGGTAAGTAGGGATTCGAGAAATGCTGCAGTTTGAATACCACACACACTCATTGACCTGGTCGAGCTGAACGGAAAAGAACTTAATACGAAAAAGCGTTGAAGACCAAGAAAAATGTTACCTCTCCATTGAAATGAAGTCTCAAGGAAGACCAAGAAACTGTTTAAAGGTAAAATATTTCATAAAGAACGGAACAAGCTGGAGGTCCCGTGAAGCATACGGCATGTGTAAGTGTTAGTACATGATGGCTGCTCTGTTTTGCTGAATGCGTAAAGTTCTAAAAGCGGAACGTGAGATACTAACCTAAAAATTGGATTTTGTACTATTATTACGCATTAGTGAAACACGAGCTTCGGAACATACAGTACTGAAAATGTCGGTAGGTTCCAAAATGTTTGCTTAGTTGCGGAAAGTATGGAAGACAACCCATCAGATAGGTTAATCTAGTGGGAGCTGCAAATTTCAGGACGGCTTCCGTAATCACATGGGCATCAAAAATTCATTGCTATTTGTATGTATAATACGATGTAATGTGTTGTTACATTATTGAAAGCAGCTGTCGGATCACTCTGAGCAAAACTTTCAGAATTACTGCGCCGCACTGCTGAAATTAATGGAACTGTTAGGTGAACCGAAATATTCATCTTGAGATTTTCTTAGGAAAGCATGCGTTTTGCGTCGTTTGCTCGAACGAAAACTATATGTTGAGAATTCCTCATGGTATTAAAACTTATTTCCTTCTTTACCCATATGTTTCGATGATGATACACCATCATCAGTGGGTTTCTTTCTATTATACTGCAAAACATAACGGAGAGTGCAACGTGAATAAATAGGTGTGCTCATCATATTCACAAGTCTTTCAGCAAAAACATATGCCTCAATAGCTCACTTTATTCACATGCCTTCTGCAAACAATGATTTTTTGAAAGTGTTGTTCGTAGTACGGATTGAAAATTTAGGCCTAAAATGAAAGTTTTGGTGTCAGCGCTATTTTGACTATTTTCAGTTCGTCTTACTCCTGTTACTTCTACTGTTATCACTCCTATACTGATATCGTTCGTGTAGATCTATCCGAGTGCTTGCGAAGAAATGTAACTGAATGTTAGTTAAGAAATCATTTTACGAAGTGAATCACAATTATATGCATTATGAGGCATATGTTACACGAATATGAAAAATACCCAGTTTTTGTCTATTCTCAGCCAGCATTCACGTATATTACAGCAAAAGAAAGGGACACCTAAGGCGTTAGGGTAACATTACCAAACATATGAGGGGGAAAGAGAAAATGTGATTTGCTCGTGATGGAATCTTAAAAATATATTGAGTGAACGGAAATATTTCGAAGCGGCATACTTGTATAGCATGCGATGGGTGTGATGCATCCAGGGAGGCAGACGAGGCAGATTTCTGGAGAAGAAACGCACAAGGCGTGCTGTCATAACACCAGGCTGGCGACGGGTGCCAATAGCACGCGTTGCACTCGGGTGGTAGGGGCGGATGGTGTATTTCTGCCGTTGGCAAGGCGTCCGCGGCCGCGCCCCTGTGGGATCAGTGCCGCCGCGAGCCGCGCTGCGATAGTGCCGTCCGCCGTGAGTGCCGCGCCTATTGTGCCTCGTATAGCGACTGCCGGCCAGCCTCCGCGTGCGTCCAGGGACCAGCAGCTGGCAGCGCCGCCGCCACGCACCGCACCGCGCCCCGCCTTTCAAAATAGCTGCGGGGGTCGCCCCCTGGGCACACGCACACGTTCTTCTGGCGCCGCAGCCGCTGCCGGGATCCACGATCTGCCCGTGCTACCCTCCTCCCCGCTCCCCCTAACCGTCTCCCCCAACTGACCCCACCGTAAGCTTCTGCGAATCACACGTGACATACCTTAAAGATTCCTGTCCGCGTTACTTATCGTCGATATTTACCACGCAATGAACCCATTAACTTGTTATTTATAGTAGTCAGCAGCTGGAATACTACTAGAGCTCTGCACACGCTAGTCTTATATCGTGCAAGTATTTCCATGTCTGCGTACCAACTACAACCTATATCTACTTGAGCCTGCCTCCTCTAGCCAAGTCTTGGTGCCCCTCTACAATTTTAACCCAACCCTTCCTCCCACACTTCGCTCCATTATGAAATTAACTACTTTCTTGCGCCGGGATGTGTCAAATTGCGTCTTTTACTCTGGTTGTGTCCTAAAGGTTTCTCCTTCACCGTTTGATGCAGTACCTCTTCAATAGTTATTCAACCTACTCTTCCAGTTTTCAGCATTTCATAAGCTTTCGTTATCCTCTTGTGTTTTCTGGTCATCGCTCACATTTTACTACTATGTAAGGCTACACTCAAGACAAACATTCCAGTATTTGTCTATATTAGACGTAAACGTATTTCCGTCTTGTAGGAAAGCTTTTCTTGCTAATGTCACTCTGCAAATTACGAAGGCGTGCTGAAAAGTGATGCCTTCGAATTCAAATGAAAATTCTTAAATAGTTTTAAATAAAAAGAACTTTATTAACACTCAACGTCCTTATTGTTCATGTCTACACATTTATTTCTCAAGTCACCCTGGCGAACACCACATTTCTCCCATCGAGAGAGAAGTTTGTTGATACCGTCACTGTAGTATGTTTGACTTGGTAGACGGAGGCACATCACCTCTGCTTGCACCTCTTCATCATTATCGGTGTTCTTTAAGTTTTGGAAACAGATGAAAATCGGGTAGGGCCAAGTCGGGATTCTGAAGGATGATCGATGCCAGTGAATCCAAGCCATCGGATTGTTGCAGATGTCGCAGCGCTCGTATGTGGTCCGCCATTGTCAGGCTGAAGGATAGGGTGCTCCGTGTGTGGACGAGCTCGTAGAACTCGAAATTAGATTACAACACTCTGTTTCTCTCACACCGACGTAGTTAAGTCACACACCGCCATGTTACAAGTTACAATTCGGAACCCTCTAGGGGAGAAGACTGCAAATATGCATTCCTGATGAATAAAGGTGTAGAATGTTAATAACGTTTTCTCTAAAGAGCTTTGAGTTTCCACAAAAAATAGCAGGCATCACTTTTGATCACGCCAACCTTCCTAGTACTGCCATCTACTTTCAATGTCTTATTTGATAATATAATTTCCTTAGTGTAGCGTTATTGTTAACCGAGCGAGGTGGCCCAGTAAACACACTGGACTCTCATTCGGGAGAACGACGGTTCAAACCCGCGTCCGGCCGTCCTGATTTAGGTTTTCCGTGATTTCCTTAAATCGCTTCAGGCAAATGCCGGTATGGTTCCTTTGAAAATTGCCTTCCCTAATCCGATCGGACCGATGACCTCGGTCTTTGGTCCCCTCCCCCAAAATCAACCAATCTTACTGTTAGACTACATACTATTACCCTTCAAGACTCCAACCACTCCATTCAGTCGCACTTCCAAATTCTTTGCGTTTCTGTGACATAATTAAAATATCGTTGACAAACCTCAATTTTATTTCTTCTTCCTCCTGAACTGCAATTGCCTTTGGAAATTTCAGCTTGGTTTCTTCTAGCTGCTAGCTCAGTGTACAGATTTGTTTCACTGGGATGAATGGCTGCAATCCTCTATCGCTCCCGTCTCAGCTTCACTTTCATCTCCTTGCAGTTTCACACTGTAGTCTAGTTCCTGTAAAAAGTGTAGGTAACCTTCCTCTCCCTGTATTTGATTGCTGTTACCTGCAAAATTCCGATGAGTGCATTACAGACATCACTTCCAAAATATGAGGGTTGGAACTTGAATAGTGGCAACTATTTATTTACAGTTCGTACAAAATAGATAAGTGTTTAAAAGTTTCACTGCCCTTCAAAGCAGTCACCAACATTTTGTATAACCCGTTGCCAGCTATGTGGAAGCCGTAGGATAGCCTTAGCTGTGCCAGTTGTGTTGACAGTTCGCGCAGCGCGGTCTGTTGCCCGAATAATTTGTAGCAGTTTTGAATTGAATGCCGTGAAGTGTTTCCTTCAGTTTAGGAATCGAGTTGAACTCACGAGGGATTAAGTCAGGGGAGTGCAGTAGGTGGTATAGCACTTAGCAGCCCCATCAGTCAAACAAATCAGTAACTGCTTGCACTGTACGTACTTGAGCATTGTGCTGCAAAATGGACAGGTCCTGCAGAAAGTGTCATTATTTCTGTTTCTAAGCTGGTCGTAGGTTGTGTTCCAAAAATGTGTTTGTCGCACAGACACGCTAAAAGATCGTGACAGATGGTGATGGCTATCGTAGTTCTCATTGGAGTGACGTTGTGTCGACTAACAACTTAGCACAGAAAGAACTGAATGTTGCCTTCATTATCACAACTATTCGGTTGTCTAGGACCTACGTTACAGGGCGTCGTCGCATTGTCAACAAGCCAGTTACTACATCATCTTGTAATGAATAAGAGTTGGTTGCTTAAAATCTGTTAGCAAAGTTAGTTCATTGGTGGGCTTCTGCTATTGTTCTCGGTGGAAATTGTGGTATCCGGCCGTTAGTTCTGAGCTGTTTTATGTCCTTAATGCTCCATGTGTCATCGCCCATTGTATCTCTGACACTGTAATAGAGGAAGTATGGCTGAAAAGTATGTTGGTGCGTGCGCAGTAGAAACCCCACCCAAGGCAAGGGAATGTGTGTCATTAAGAAGAGTGCGTCCTTGCGAACCTGCCGCCTTAATAGTTGTTAGCTCCATGTGTGTTCCATCGAGTTACTGCAAGTATTGCTTGCGCCTACAGATTCAGTTTGTAGGTTCATCTTCTGATCCTTGCTCAATGTTACCAAGAAGATATTCCGATTGCAAGTTCAGTGCAATTGGCACCATCTTCACTTCGCAGGGCTACGCTTTCGCTTATAGTACAGGAACTGAACCCTTGTCGTTTCACGGAATAAAGTATTGTACCGTCCCGGAACAAGGACAAAATTGTTGATTTGAGGCCTGGTGTTTAGGAGAGGCATCTAACAGGAGTTTCTTTACTTGCGGAACGCTACAGTTTGAAAATTGTCCTCGTTTTTGCTCTCACGCTCAGCACAAATCTCTCTACGTTTGTAAAAATTGTAAATATGTCATGTTATTAACTAAATGTATGAAAAAGGTGCTTTGTGGTAGAATTTTATTTCTCCGGTCTAGTTTAGGGTGTTGCCCGTCATTAGTGGTATCTGTATTACACAAGACACACCTCTTAAAGCTACTCTCTTACAGTGTATACTGTAGTGCTTTATGCACATGTGATTTTTCAATTTATTGTAATTCGACTTGTCTTTTATATTCAAAAAACACTACAATATAGGCTGTAAGTTGTAAGAGATGTGTGCCTTATGTTATACAGATACCCTTAATGATGGGCAACACCGGAAACTAGTCCAGCGAAATAAAATACTACCACAAAGCAGCCTTTGTCACATCATTACTTCATTGTTCGACAAACTTACAATTTCTACAAACTTCAGAGCACGAAACGTACAAGGCATTTGTGACAATTAAGATTAGATAACGACCACTGCGCCGTATTTGATGAGAGCGTGTAAATAGCCAAACTTTTTGTCTTTTCGTTATTATATTGTCTGCAAGGTGATTCTCATGTCGTATGTAATTCTATGAATTTTTTATGATAACCCCACTTGGTTTTCCACTTGAAGTTTTCGACCGAGACTAGTTCAAATTTCTATCAGTTGTCGGAGATCTCTGACAATTTGCGAGAGTGAAAGTTCCTATCATATGTACATCAGTCTAGGAAGCTTCCTAGGAAGATTTTGTCTGAAATTTGCATAACGGTCTTTACTGATACAGTATCGCATTCTTTCTGAATGTATCACGATCCTTAAATCACTTAGTGCAATCTCGCGACAGTTCAAACTTGGAACAAAAGTTCTGTGATGAGAACTGAGCCAAATAAACCTCACATACTCTGCCCATTAACTGAGTTGTTGAAGACTTTCACACCATATCTAATTATTTCTAATTACATTATCGTGGTGGTTTAGGCTTGCAAACATTGAACAGAGCACTCATATTTTCACAACAGTGTAATTTTTAATCATTTGGTACGTGCAGGCGCATCTCCACCCTGCGAAATACACACGAAACGATTCGTGGTCGCCTTCTGTTAACCTCCAACAACGTTCGTACGTTTATGACACTCTTGTCGTTTCACAACGTTGTTCTAGAAAAATTTATTGTTTATAAGCACTACTCATATTTTATTGGCATTATCAACAAGTTTTTCACCCTTGTTGAAAGTTCTGCGGCGGAACATTCAAACGGTGAGGTAGTTTACCGGTTCAGTAATGATTAAAATGCAGCTGTGGCGACACACGTTTAAACCGGAAGTCCGTTTGCGATCTCTGGCCGGCAGTCGGTTAACGGTGTATGCAGGCTTCCGTTCTAATAGTGCGCACCTATGTCGTGTGTGCTGCAGGAACGTTGACAATGTCGCAGAAGGTGAAGGTAGACGTCCGCATCACTGTCTTCTACGCAGACGGCGTCACCATTTACGTTTACATCTAGACTCTGGAAAAATGTAGGTATATGCACATTTTTTCGGATGCCTCGATGCATATACACTGCAGAGCCAAAGAAACTGGTACACCTGCCCAATATCGTGTAGGACCCCCGCGAGCACGCAGAAGTGGCGCAACACGTTTTGTAATGGACTCGACTAATGTCTGAAATAGTGCTGGAGGGAATTGACACCATGAATCCTGCAGGGCTATCCATAAATCCGTAAGAGTACGAGAGGATGGAGACATCTTCTGAACAGCACGTTGCAAGGCATCCCAGATATGCTCAATAATGTTCATGTCTGGGATTTTGGTGAGGGGCGGAAGTGTTTACACTGAGAAGTGTGTTTCTGGAGCCACTCTGTAGCATTTCTTGACGTGGGACATGTCGCATGCTCCTGCTGGAATTGCCAAAGTCCGTCAGAATGGGCAATGGATAAGAACAGATGCAGGTGATCAGACAGGATGCTTACGTACGTGTCACCTATCATAACTAGACGTATCAGGTATTACATATTACTCAAACTGCATACGCTCCACACCATTACAGAGCCTCCACCAGCTTGAACAGTCCCCTGCTGACATTCAGGGTCCATGGATTCATGAAGTTGTCTCCATACCCGTACACGTCCATTCGCTCGATACAATTCGAAACGAGACTTGTCCGACCAGACATGTTTCCAGTCATCGACAGTCCAATGTCGATGTTGACGGGCCCAGGCGAGGCGTAAAGCTTTGTGTCGTGCAGTCATCAAAGGTACATGAGTGGGTCTTCGGCTCCGAAAATCCATATCGATGATGTTTCGTTGTGTATGTGGAACGCTGACACTTGTTGACGCCCAAGCATTGAAATCTGCAGCAATTTGCTGAAGATTTGCACTTCTGTAACGTTAAATGATCCTCTTGAGTTCTCGTTGGTTCCATTATTGCAGGATTTTTTTTTCCGGCCACAGCGATGTCGGATATTTGATGATTTACCGGATTTCTCATATTCACGGTATACTCGTGAAAAGGTCTACGAGAAAAATCCCCACTTCATTGCTATCTCGGAGATTGTGTGTCCCATTGCTCGTGCGCAGACTGTAACACCACGTTCAAACTCACTTAAATCTTGATAACCTGCCATTGTAGCAGCAGTAATCGATCTAACAACTGCGGCAGACACTTATATAGGCGTTGCCGACCGCAGCGCCGTATTCTGCCTGTTTGCGTATCTCTGTATTGGAATACGCATGCCTATAACAGTTTCTTTGGCGCTTCAGTGTATTTGCGAAGTACATAGTGTAAATGTATGTTTACAGATTCGTCGTTGCAGTCTGACTTTTTAAAATAAAAGATGAATTGCTCTGAAACATTTGACGTCGTGCCTGTATATGACTAGGAGTATGTTCAAACCATTGTCGTAGCACATTTCTTAAGAATTCTAAGATTTCTCATTTTTGTTTTGTTTTCTTTTTGATTCTCTTTGAACAGGCTTTTATTACTGTGGGCTCCAGAGTGGAGATTTAGCTTAGGCACCTGTTCTGGCACTGAAACTGTACATTCAAGTGAACAGCAAATGGACTAATAGTGATATTTGGGAGACGAATGGTTGAAATAAACATTGAAGTTACCGCTTGTTCCAGGGTGTAATAAACATACCCATACTGTTTGTTAATAAAAGGTGCCGCCAAAGACTAACCATTTCACCAATTTCTTAATACTAACCTAGTTACTGTATGAAATTAAAGTGGTTTTGTTTGACAAGATTTTTGTCATTAAGCTAGCCATTTCTTTCATGTGTTGGATATGCACTACTGCGTCGTATTTGAGTAGTTGCGTCCTGGGGCGGAGTATTTTCGGTGGGTGAAGGCGACAAAGGTACACATTCACTACTGGTCCAAGTTGCAGACGATTCTTTCTGCGTAGAACAAATGAGAGAACACAATATTAACGTGTGTGGTAAATGGTATTAGAATGGCCCCCTTCTTCACACTTTTTCTCTGAAGGGAGTGAGGGCAAAAAAAATCATTTAGAACAGAAGTGGTGGTGGTTATTTGTTGTTAGAGACAGGCCTGTTGCTAACTATCTAGATAACTGATCGAACAACGGCGAGCTTACACTTGTTCAGCCGAGTTGTTGTTCTCCTTTTCTGCACAATATTTCGGCGTCAGGTTCTGCGAGTATGTACTCCTTGCTTGTACTCCAGACTGACTGCGAAATGTTGTGCAGAAAATCGAAACAGCCCAGCTGAATATCCGGGAACCCACTGTTAAATCACCCCGAGAAAACCTGAGAGATGACAGCTGATCGATCATCGTGACGTACAACGTGGTTATCACAGATACACTGCTGGGTGGAGGGAGGTCCTACCTGTTCTCCCTAGAGCTATTTTGTCCAGGACATGTGCAGTGAAAAACCGAAAAATCGCATCTGACTGCAAATTAGTTTCTGGTCCATTTTTAAATCACTTTCAGTTGCATCTCAAAGGCTATCTCAAATACTTGAAGTCAATTACTATGTATATTTGACACTTAAGTAGTCACTATGTCTTACCACCAATGCAAGAAAACACTGTTTATAATTTTTAAAACAGCAGTAGAAATCCATGGTTTTAATTCTTTCTTGGTTTGAATCTGTGTGTTATCAGTGAGAACCTGATGCAAAATTGCTTCGGATGTGACCTGAATTGCTGCAGACACAGCTTCGATGTGTCGTCCACATTCACCAACCAAGCGATACCATCGAGCTAACATTTCTTTGATCGCTAACTGATGTAAAATATTAATTGCCGCATCCATAGACACACCTATGACATGACATGTCCGAAGATAAGCGGCAATCTTGTGGACTTTTTCAGTAATTTCTTCGGTAGACATACCTGCTGGTCGTAGTCAGCGATCCTCATGTGGGTGCCTAGCTATGTTGAAGTTCGTGCAAAAAAGATCTAAATGTTACCTGCGGCAAATTTCACAATAAACAGACTAAAGTATAACTTTCATCTCGTCACAAATTTTCCATCTAAAAGCAAAATTTCAGTTTCAGCGAAAATCACGGAACCAGTCATCCAGGCGACTGCAATGTCTTTTCAGACTGCGCGACATGTACATTTTGGCAGCTTCGCAAGGTGATATGTAGCCACCTGTAGTACTATAAGACGACACGGATTTGACAAATGACACCGTAAAGCAGTTTATATGTCAGACGAACACCACAAGTAAACAATTATTACAGTTTTCTTGACGTTCTGGACATGTTACCAGGCCAGAAAAATGAAACAATGGAAAATCCCGGATGGAATGTAATAATTGTAATGAAAATGAAAGTTGCCACTTGTCATATAGCGAAGATGCTGAGTCACATATAGGCACAACAAAAGACTCACACAATTAAAGCTTTCGGCCAGTAAGACGTTCGTCAACGACACACACACACACACACACACACACACACACACACACACACACACGAGCGCGCACGCACAACCGCAACTCGCACACACAACTGCATTCTCAGGCAACTGAAACAAGTTGTGCCTATCTGCGACTCAGCATCTCCGCTGTATGGTGATAGGCCAGAAAAAGTTTGGTTTGTTTTGTTTCAGAGGCTCTGAAGCGATTTCACTTCTCCCTGATAGGGTATTAATCGTCGAAGTTGGTAGCCTCGAAGATCTGATTATCTTTTGTCCCCACGTTATCTGTTTTCGATGGATCATTTTGCACGTAATAATTTTCTCTTGTACTGAAGAAATCCAGAAAACTCATTTGTGTACTGGTATTTAGAAACTATGACAAAAAAAATCAGAAAAAACACAGTAACTCATTGCCGAAAACGAGACGTCTATATACTAGACATTGTGTGTGTGTGTGTGTGTGTGTGTGTGTGTGTGTGTTCTCGGAATCGTTTAAGGTATTGAAATTGTTTCCACCCACATGCATTGTGAGAAAGTCCTCACTGCACGTCGTCTTGTCAGTTTTGATAGCAATATACAGACCTGTTGACACTACTATACTTCCATTTGAAAGGCGAAGCTAAACTGCTAATATTGTAGTTCTAAAAGAGGGAAATTCAATGGCGTTTCTCTCTTCATTATCAGAGTTGTAGTTTCGGAGACTTTATAACATTTACAACTTAGGATTTAACTATTTCGAGCGTTAAATCTACTACTGTCTTGTGCGGCAGTTACTGTTGTTGTACGGAATTGTCACTTCAGGCTGCTGGGGCACTCCATATTGACGCAGCTTGAGGGTCTATACTTATAAAAGCTGAACAGTGTAAAACATATCAATTGAAACTGATACTAATCACTCTTCTCTCCGCGTGATTGGACTGGCACGCCAACTGGAAGCCAAAGAACATAGCATCCAAGGATCATTCCTTAATTAACTACGGTAACAATTCTGCTTTCATATCGGCCAGAGTTCTGCTGGAGAGTAGGAGGAGGAGGGGAAAGGGGAAAAGGGAAAAGTCTTGACACAGTCTGTTGATATACTTCTGAACGTACAACTGGACTGTTCTCTTAGTGTTCCTTCTGCACTCTCCGTTAAGAATGTCTAGGTTTCCCTGATTTGTAAAATACACGTGAACGACACATGCAGAATGAAACCCACGTTACCTCTGTGCTCCTTTTATACCGGTATCACAATTGTGCAATGCTTTTTACTTCATAACCCATATGACATATAGCAGTTCCTTACTTGGGTAAGAAACTACGAACTTCCGTGTAAACAGCAGTCGGTTTCATTTTTCAAAACAGTTAAATCCTGAGGTCTAGATATAATTATTCGGAAAGTATTACAGGTATTTAAAAAAACTGAGTCATAGGCCTATAAACAAAAATTTGTACTTTTATTTCAAAACTGCTACGCAGCACTATTGAGGAACTTGTTTCTCTGCGACACAAGGCGGTGATTGGCTCTTGGAAAATTACTGGGACTGCGTTGTGGCCTATTTCCGAACTGGCTCCTTGACATCGTCGTCCGAGATGAATCGTTTGCCTCTCAAAACCCTCTTCAGTTCACCAGAAATGGGGAGATCGCAGGGAGACCGGGTGACTGGATATCCCATTCGAATGTTAGTAAGAGCTCCATAAGTATTATTGCTGTTCAGGCGAGCTGCCGCGGTGCAAGAAGTCGACAAAAAGGGTCTCTTTTGGTCAGAAAAGAAAATGAGCAATAACTTCTTCCACACTTGTGTGGACGGCTTTAGATTTCTGGTGTGGCGGCGACCCTGCATATTTCCACTGGAGACCTTGTCGTTTGGCCTCGGATTCGAAGTGATAACACCAAGTCTCATTGGCTCAAATGGCTCTGAGCACTATGCGACTTAACTTATGAGGTCATCAGTCGCCTTGAACTTAGAACCAATTAAACCTAACTAACCTAAGGACATCACACACATCCATGCCCGAGGCAGGATTCGAACCTGCGACCGTAGCGGTCGCTCGGTTCCAGACTGCAGCGCCTAGAACCGCACGGCCACTCCGGCCGGCTCCAAGTCTCATTTCCAGCAGCCACTCCTGACAGGAACTCGTACCCCCCACTCCCATCCCCACCCCATCCGTGGCCTAGTGCTTTATATGTTAAAGATCTAATAGTATTCGACACGCCTCCGCTATTGGCTGAAGCCAGTCAGGCCCCCATTAGGCAACACATTTTGCGAAATTTCAGTCTGTCCTTAATGATGATGTGGACACTTCCGGTGCTCAGTTCAGCCTCTGTGACAGTAGATGCTACCGTAACTCACGAGTCTTGAATAATGAGGGCGTCCACCTGCTGGACAATGGCATCGGTAATATGGTATGTTGTTCCCGTCCGTACATCATTGGCTAACATTCTTTCCTGAGCGCTTGTGCCACGACTGGGCCGTTGCAACGGCTATACAGTGCTCGCAGTACACTTGGGCCTCTCCTCGGTGTTTCCGTTTCCCAAATTTCTTCCGCTGTCAGGAAAAGCAATAATCCCATTCGTTCTTCTATTGAACCATCCATTTCATTGTTTTCAGCACGACTGACTAGGATATCAACGGAAATCGGAGTTTTCTAACTTTTAGTATGTGTGGTACATGAAGTTCAGAACTGAAATATTAACCCCGAAAGCAGTTCGATGCAACTCTCGAGAAAATTGAGATTAAAGTCTTCAGATGCCCTATAGCAATGTCTATTTAACAACAGGGAGCGTGGCTCTGCGGTATAGTGCTTGCCCGTCTTATGGGCAGTCTGGGTTGAACTCCCCACTATGACAAATTTTTAAAGAAAGGTGCACGTTCTACGAGAATTTTCGTGAAGGTTAAAATACATAAAGATGAAAAAATTTAATTTTTTTTAATTTCAAAGATCTTTATTAGCAATTGTTGTAAAAATGGATACTAGTAATTAAGAATCTATGTTCGAAATGAAAATTGAATTTTTGTGTGTGAAAAGTAATTAGAAAAATGTGCATTTTTCATAGCTGTTACAATTAGATATGTGCTAATAAGCATATATTTAATGGACTTTATCATTAAGTGACGCAGGTATTCGAACTGAACAAAAGAAGACCAAAAGAGCGAAACGAGACTTGAACCAGGGATCATCCATTACCAGTCTAGAGTGCTACCGATTTTTTCCGTCTTTATACGTGTTTTACGCTTCACGGAAATGCACATGGAACATGCCCCTCTGTTTAAAATTTGCGTTGGCCAGGAATGTAACACTGATCACTCACATGTTAGGCAAGTTCTCTACCACAGAGTTACAGTGCCAGTCGAAAAATCGATCTTAGTTTAGACTACTTAAGAACTCGGAATACTTCAAATCGATTCTCTCGAAAATTATGGAGGGTTGCATCGAATCGCTTTGACACTGATACTTCAGTTCTAAACTTCACGTAACATAAACATAAAAAATTACAAAAATCTTGTTTACTTGTGGTCTTGTGGGTGCTCTGTCGTAACGTGGGTGTTCGCGCGCGTGTTCCTCTAGCGCCAAGTTTGGGACGTCAGCGCTCTTGTGGGGAATGCTGCTTGTTCCGTAGCTAATGACATGACGATCCTGTCAGCGGTTTCTACTTCACAGCCTCCGGCTTCATTCTTTTTGAATGGGCCTTATATTAACGAAACTTCGTTAAATTACTTTTCCAGGACTAAGACACTTACTGCAGAAATTACTGTAGTACTATTTGAAAATGTTGATACAGATGTGTCTGTAATTAATGTAGCTATGAAAAGTAACTATACATCATTTAGTGAGGACTTTCTCGCAATTCATCTACGTTAGAACAGAATTACGATCACTTAAATGATTCCAGCAATATTTGACACGAACAGCTTAGCTGAATCGCTCTGTATACAGGATGAATCACTTAAAACTTGAACCGCAAATATTGCGAAAATGGAAACTATTGGTTTGCGGTTTTCATTGAATAATTGGTAGCCAGGGGTTCGTGTTGTTAATCAACAGAAGGTAATAATACTTAGAAACTGCATTTTTTGTGCAAACATACCATTTTTAAATAGGAAATGCCTTTGACATTGGTGGTGGTGAGAGAGACATGAGCGGAGAAAATCTCCGACCCAGCCGGGAATCGAACTTGGGCCCCTTGGCATGAAACTCCGTCGCTCTGACCACTGAGATATCGGGGCGGACACAGTGCACTGAAGGAACACACAAGCACCCTGTAAGCAAACATAACACTATCGCACCTAATAATTACGCATATTGAATGGGAGAAGCGAGTGTTTTCGGTATGGAGACTTTTCAAAATAAGATATCTCGCAAACGAATCGTACTAGAATCCTGCAACACGCACCACTGCATTCTAATTTACACTACTTTTAATTTGTTAGTATCAATTGGCATTGTTCCATTTGAAACTGTTTGTGTTTACATAGAAAATACACTTTCTAAATATTATTACTCTCTGTTTACCGGCTAACAGTACTAGCCTCTGACTACCAAGTCATTCTGTGGAAAACGCACTTAAATAGCACTTTCCATTTCCGCAATATTTGCGGTGCAAGTTTTAGGCGATGCACCCTGTATAGAAAATTACTGAACCGTCCTCTTTATAACTGTGCTACTACTACTGTTACTAGTGCTTTACTACTACTACTACTACTACTACTACTACTACTACTACCACTGCATGTGGGCACGATCTTGCAAAATCTCTGGAGGTGCTGAGGTGTTAAGGGTAGTGAGCAGTGTTGCACGTGAGCTGAGCTGAGCTGTGCAGGCGCTGATTGGCGGCCACCCCTCCCTGGCAGGGGTCCAGCCGCCTCCAGGTCCAGCGCCGGCCAGCGCTCTCCAGTCTGCACTTGTCTGACATGCGGCTCCTTTATTCTGTCCTCAGACTCGTCTTCGGAACGCTGTACCCGGCCTATGCATCCTACAAAGCCGTCCGCACCAAGAACGTCAGGGAATATGTGAGTATACCCTTTACTTCATTACTAGCTTTGACAGAGTTAGCAGGTCTACGCAGTTTACTGGGTCGCACTAATATCGTCACCTGCCTGCATTACCTATTGCAACAAACAACCATGTTTCTGTGTTGGACAATTCGAGAACTGAGGATTTCTCGATTCCAACATATTCTGTTTTCGCGAGAACCGACGTAGAGTATTCGAATACCACGTAGGAGTAAAAGACCTCCCGTTTTACTTTGCTGATCGCCTCGAGTCGACAGCACTCTACTTCAGAACGAGTTGTTGGTTCTCGTGAAAGTCCTCTGTTCTCGGATGCATATTTCTGTGTTTATTACTCTAAGAAATATACCAACCAGTCACTTTTTATATTTCTTTATTTATGCCAAGACGCGATTCGGGCTTCCACCAATCCTCAGTCGGGGTAGCATATTTATAACATCAACACAATCCTTTTATCGACCTATTTTGAAAGAAGAAGAAGCAGCAGCAGCAGCTGCTGCTGCTGCTGCTGCTGCTGCTGCTGCAAGACAAAGATACAAAAACTGAACGCGGGTGAAAGCTCAATACTCGTCTTGGCATAAATAAAGCTGTACAAAAGTGGCCGGTTCCTGTGTTTCTTCAAGAAATTCAGTCCACTCCCACAGAGCTCAATCGCCATTAACATAGTTACATCAAAGTTTTTATTTCTAGCTGCCTGTTGTACGGCAGTTCCGAGCACACACTTATAAATAATAAGTTGCATTGGTTACGCATTTAAAGAAAATTTTGGATCATGCAAAACTTTATTTGCATTAATATAGAATTTCACTGAAAATTTTCATCAGTTTCAAGAAGTTATAAAAACACAAGGATATACAATATTTTAGAAAAAGTTGCGTAATTTTTAATTTAGCCTCTGTTCAACAAGGAAAAATCATGTTTATTTTCCTTAAAAATAAATGTCTCACAAAAATGTACAAGGCGTGCTAGATACCGAAAACTGATGGCTGCGTGGCTGAAGTGTACAGCGGCCGTATCAGTTCGGCTGTACTCCTTAAAGTTCTAGGTTCTCTGATACGTTTCATTAATTTTGATTCTCGAGAACAGATATCTGGACTATGAGGTCGTAGTTTCTCGAGGTGGCTGTCTTGAATAAATGCTTCACGGAGCTCTTGTCGCGTTAGATTTGCTAGTCCCGAGCTTTCGATGACTTCCTCCGACGTTATCGTCAGAGATTAGATTTCAGTAGGTAGTTAAGTACTTTAGTTGGCTAATTTATTTCATGAAGCCGTCACGAAGTCCCGGAACTTCCATATGCTACCGGCGATTATGCCGATGTCTTTGACTGAAGAACTCTGGTAGCTATGCTGATCTCGTTAGATAGTGGAAGACTCAATTGATTTGTCTATTGTCTTTCAGCATCCAATGCGCGGACTTTGTGACGTCCCCATGACAATCGACCAACGAAAATACCCAATGACCTACTGAAATCCTACCTCCTGAGATGACGAGAGACGAAGTCGTCGAAAGCTCGAGACTGACGAACCTGACGTGGCAAGAACTCCATGGAGCATTTATTCAAGACTTATCTTCTGAAGTTTCCAATTCTGCTCATCACTGAAGTACGGGGTTTGCTCATTAAGACTGTCAACGGTTCCCTCATCTAAACCAGCATTGTACTCACCCTGTTTTAGCATTAGCTGCAAGAAGTTTAGCAGCAACAGGAGGATTAGACGCTTGTTTACGGAGGACTAATCTACTGCAAATAGCAAACTCCGACAGAAGGGGCGGTAGCGGAAGCAGAAACCATTGTGGCTCGAGGCGGCAGCCAGGCGCGTGGCGCTGGCGCGTGGCTAGTGTTTTAAATAGCACCTGTCCGTCGCGCAGGAGCTTCTCTCAGACGATGGCCTGCGGGTAATAGTTATCTGCGTCAGTGATTTTAGGAGGAGGATCTCCTTGGCTGAATACCAAATACAAGATCTTCTAATTTATCTGTGATATCGATTTTCTTTTGTTAGTAGTTTAGATGATTTTTAACGTTAACTCAAGACCGTCTATAAAATGTTGCAACTCTCAAATTATTAAGCTGTTGAGTTAGTTCATAATTGAATCTTAGAATCTCGTCCCAAGTATGACGTGATTAATATCTATCATTGTCAGTGTTTCGTGCTCTCGATTGTACAGTTACAGTAATGATTGTATATTCACGTTTTAGTCGTGTGTTAATGCTGATGACATGCATTTTTCTCTGCTAATGCTTTACTTTCATTCCAATATCTTTGCTTCGAAGTGTTAGTAGTTTTCGGCTAAATGACATGAAAACCAACTAATACTACGAACAGCCTGTCATTGTTCCCTTTATACATTTTTTTCGCAAAAAGCGTTCACAACAGAGAATAGTATGTTAAGTCTACACTAACCAAGAAACTGGATATATTAACCGGTTTGTGCACTCTCAAATCGTATCAACCATTCTCTGAATTATGCTCTTAAAATGCCACCAAATCCCTTTCGTACCGAGCTAGCTGGAGAATACTCGTATTCTGGAGGAGCGGCTTCAGATCTGCTTCCGACGGTTCTCTGTGGGATCTTCAAATCACATCAAACAAATGACGGGGTCGTAGCTTAACCGTTGCAATACCAGCGTGGGGAGCGAAGGGCACTTTATGCCCACCTTTTGGAAAGTTTTAATCTAGTCAGTTATTTTATATTTTAAAATTTTCAAAAAAGTGTTTAGAGTTTTTAATGCATTCTTTTTCCAGATTCCACTTAGGGTTAACCCCGGCATGCCTCAGTAGTAGATGTCACTTCCCCCAGTGCAAGTCGTATTCGGCATTTTCAGATTCAGGGTCTTTCTTACACATCAGTGTCCCTTTCAAAAGTATATCGAGAGTAAAAGTCAACAACAATGTACGAAATTTGCATTTAAAATTTTCTTTGTAGTGGTCACAAAGTCGGTAGTCTACATGATCAAAACTGCGTTGATAATGCGAAGAATGTGCTAAAAGATCAGTTGTTGGACCCTACTTACCACCACATCCGTACCTCTTTAAAAGGCTCGTTATTAATATAATTAAATAACATTTAAAGAATTTTTTACATATTTCTTAGAGTAAGCACAAAGTACCCCCCCCCTTTCCCCCTTTCCGCTTGGTAATGCACGTTATGGAAAATATCTTGCTATTGCTGGGGTTAAGCGAAATAAAGACATTTATCCGCAAATTGAGGTCGATGGGACCGCTATCCAATCGGTCTCCCCTCCTATCGCATGGCAGCGTCGTGTTGTCGTACTTGATGGGAATCTTTGTTGATTAAGTCATTGCATATCTTACGGTGTTCACTGCAGAAGATTCGTACCGGGGTTCGCCCTTTTCATGGTAACACGAACGCTGTAACGAGCATTGCAGAGATTTGTGAATCACTCAGTAGAGGCAAAGACGCCATATCTGAGGAACGCCGATTCCACGTAGGTTATGCGAAAGGATTTTCTCACCTCATAGTATCAGTTCACCGCAGATTACTCTAACAATGAAGCTACTCAAACTATTGGAACAAAAAGGTATAGATCTAGGGACACGCGCATAACTACAGGCAAAAACCGCTGACGTTAAACACTTGTTTGTGCTCTCGGATTATCACGTCTCTGGGGATCGCAAACGACAAATGGCGTAGGTAGAAGGTGGTTAAACAAGGGGAGGCCGCCAATTGTGAAATTCAGATTCGATTCATACTGCGCATAATAAAAGCTCATGGCCAGAGGTGTAACGTGGCAAAGCACCAAGATGCACTTCTCAGCCGTTGTCGAGAAAATCGACAGTTAAAAGAAACCGTTGCGGTGAAATACTCTCTACGATAAATAGTTTTCTACAGCGTCGTGGCGCAGCGGTAAGCGCTCGGGTTCGTAATCCGAAGGTCGCCGGATCGAATCTCGCGCCATGCAAAATTTTTTTATTATTAGTTTTTTGTAATTCAAATATATATAAACTATTAATGAATTGCTTATGCATGTTGGTGAAGGCGGATCGCTCTCCAATTGTACCGCCTCCATTTTTGCGTTTAACAGGGTGTACCAAAGCTCTCACGTCCGCACTGATTTTCGACGATGTTATAAGTTGCGCTAGGGACCGCATCTACCTTCTTTCGAAGTTAGCAGGCAACTACGCTGTTATGCGGCGGCTCGTTTCGGCCCATTCAACATCTGTCGTTAAAGTGTAACGAGCGAGTAACGGAGTTTATATTTCATACCTGCCGCAGCAAATTTGTGTTCGTGGGGTCTCTATTCTAATTCGAACGTTTGACTTACGCTATACGTATTCGTTTCGGAATATCGTTTCTACGTCTTCCGTTAACTATACGTGGTTAACATTATGAAGACAATTAATAACATTTGTGAAATACAACTTTGTTTGCGGAAAACATAATGATGATCGAAGTCGCCAGTTTTTCCACGACAAACGACTTTCAACAACTTATTTCAAATGTATATATATATATATATATATAACACACATTTGAATTACAAAAAAATACAAAAAAAAACGTTACATGGCGCGAGATTCGATCCGGCGACCTTCGGATTACGAACCCGAGCGCTTACCGCTGCGCCACGACGCTGTAGAAAATTATTAATCGTAGAGAGTATTTCACCGCAACGGTTTATTTTAACTGTCGATTTTCTCGACAACGGCTGAGAAGTGCATCTTGGTGCTTTGCCACATTAGACCTCTGGCCATGAGCTTTTATTATGTGCAGTATGAATTGAATCTGAAATTCACAATTGGCGGCCTCCCCTTGAAAGTAGAAATGCCAGCAGCACTTGTGTATCAGAAAGCGCGCTGGCTCCCTTGACTTCTGGGTTGTACGATAATGTTGGTGAACAACTCTAAGCTCACGGGCCATCAGACCATCTGTGAGACTAGGTCGAAGATAACTACATATGTCCTAAAAAGATACAGATATGAAAGTAGTCACGGATACAAAGACCAGGCAAATACCAGACTGAAATAATAGGTATAATTCTAAGGAAATTTAATTCATCCACGAATAAGTTAATTTCCCGGTGGCCTGTTCGTAAGAGCTGGCCTTCGGTCTGGGAACTTCATGGGCCTAATAAATAGAAGAGACAGAAAAAGTCGAAAGGAAAAACTGCGCAGGAGTGCCTTTAAGATAATCAGAGCTTCAGGGTAGACGTTAAATGAGAGGCTTTGTACTAAACGGAATAATTTTATATAAAAGTTACGAAAGCGCACTTTCCAAGAAGCGTCAAGCAACATATCACATTCGTCCAAGCATATCTCACGAACTTAGTAAGATTGTAAAATCCGAAAAATTCAAGCTCATACGGAAATGTACATACAATCTTCCTTCGCGTGTAATATTTTCGAGTGGAACAGAAACGCCAGGAAGTGGTTAACTCCGTATTTCATATTCCACACCGTAAGGTGTTTTACGCTGTTAGACTGTATATGTGAGACATGTGAACATCCATTCTATTATTCAGTCACGGCTATTGCCCCTCTCCGCCACCTCTATGGCGACGTGTGTTCAGTTCCATATTCCAAAGTGCTTCTTGTTAATACTGTTCTTTTCGTAACCTATATTACCTTTAGCAAATTATTGGTTCCACTCGGCAGGAAAAGATATAATACCCTCAGGGATTGTGTACAGTGACACCGCATGTGCGTACTGAGGGTTTGTAGTGTTAATGATTTGTCACTGTCTTATTTTGACTCTACAGGCTGTAACTGTGCCGAATTTAGAGAACATTGTTTGCAACATTCATTTTAGGCCACAACAATGCCGCACCAACGAGTACGTGTCCCTGTTGAACAGCTTCAGCCATTTGAACGGGGTCGTTTTGTGAAACTGCGTCCACTCAGCATAATGCGTCCATCTTGACGTAGGTCTGTACTACGCGGACGTCCAGAAGCTGGTCCACAATTGCTCGCAGCTGAGTGGACGTAATGATGGAATGCTGCGCATGTCGGCCACAGTGTATCGGTGCTGCGTCGCTACTTTGGGCAGTGGTCTGTGGAACATATTCGCAATTGTGGACCAGCTTCTGGACGTCCGCGTAGTACAGACCTACGTCGAGATGGACGCATTATGCGAGCAGCGGTAACTCACCGAACATCATACGGGGACGGAATCCGGGCACAGGTTTGCACCTGCTGTGTCAGGCACTGTTGAGAACGGTCTGCTTGCAGCACGATTAAGATCACTACTGCCGCTGGCCAGGCTACCGTTGACACCATACCCCCACCAAGTATAGCTCGCAACACGACTACGATACAGAGTGTTTGGTTTGCTGTTTGACCTAGAGGAACATACTGATGCTGAACTAACCCTATAATATCAGAGACTGCGATCGATATTGCCTTCATGCTCCAAGGTTGTCGTTTTGATTTATTTCGAGACCGGTGATTCAGGACTCCGACATTCAGCGCTTTGACGTTTCTTGTGAGGACCATACTGTTAGCACCAACTTTCATCCTCAGCAATAATCTTCGACAGAAATGTGGAATCACATCTGGCTCTTATCTAGTAGTTCAGCAGAAATTCTTCGTCGTTCCTATTTTTGTCTGTCTGTTTGTGTGTGTGTGTGTGTGTGTGTGTGTGTGTGTGTGTGTGTGTGTGTGTGTGTGGGACGAGTTCTGCATTATATTTCAGTTTCCCTAAATCTTTGCGTAAAATCTTAAGCTTATTCAAATTAACCCTTTCAGACCCGATACGCACAATTGTCGGTGCGGTTTATTTGCGTTGCAGCATCATATTATTCCACTATTCTGTTGAGCCCCACGTCACACGAGTGTGCAGGAATCACCGTTTCGTATACAACTAGATTTATATCGATATCTCGTTACAGACGCGAGATATTGTCTTAATCTTTGATAATTTTCAAGATGGCGGGTCGGAAGCATGTCTGTCGAGGTAATTGTTTATTGTGCTTTATTTATTGCGTTTTGACATTTGAAAAAAAGTGTTTGAGATTCCGAAAAGTGTACAGAAGTAAATAGAAATGTCCGCCACAATTATTTGAATACTTTCATAGCTACAATGACTGTAACATCCACACGCACAATTGTACGTGTTGGGACTATTTTACCGACCATTGGTCGTTTTCGGTCGATGTTTGTGGTTAAGATTCGGAATAGATTACGGAATAGATAAGTCATTTTGCCATTGTATTTACGCATTATTTTCACAGTTCGTCTGTTTCGTTTTACGGCTTACTGACTAGGAAATTCTAGCCATATTAAATGACTCTGAAGTGGAAGTTTTCAGTAGTGATGACGAATTGTTAGATACGACTTGGACTCTTCCAACAATCAAACCTAGACTTGGATAATGCTCTGAATCTTCTGACGGGGAGGAAATTGTAACAATGCTTCTGCAAACATACTACCAGTTGCTCCGGAAGTTCGGTACAATTTTCCCAGTCAACACAATAGAAAGAATTCTAAAAAAACAGTGGAAACACATCGTCGTTTGTCCACTTGGAGAAAGACCATTCACCTCCAAAATTTTTGCGCACTCAGAGAGTGAGGTAGGACAGGAAATTAAAACTCCAATGAGCTATTTCAGCGAGTACTACCCAGAAGATTTTTTTTCAGTTAGCATCTGACTGCACTAACAGTTACTACTTTTCGAAGAAAGGGAAGTTGCTTCATACAAATCCTCAAGAGATAAAAAAAGCTGTATGGCATGCATGTACTTATGGGATGCATTAGATATCCTCGTACACGTAGGTACTGACAGAAGTCATTGCGTATGCCAACTATTGCAGATTGTATGCCTAGACACAGGTTGTTCTCTCTCAGAACAGCAATGCATGTTGTGGACACTAACAACATTCCACGTGAATCAGAAACTAATAGATTGTGGCAAGTACAATCTGCAATAAATGTTGTACGCAGTGCTTGTTTGAGACTTCCACGCCCCTCTGAAAATGATTATTCCATTGATGAGCAAATGGTACCATTTACTGGACGCTGCACATTGTCTCAGTATGTTCCAATCAAACCGCGCCCTTTGGGAATTAAAAACATTGTTTTGGCAACAACGAAATGTTTTGTACTTGATTTTGAATTTTATCAAGGTAAATCAACTCCTCTGCCAGATGTTGCCCTTGGTCTTGGGCCATCTGTAATACTTCACCTTGCTCAAACATTACCTCAAGGTGCAAGACTATATTTTGACAGATATTTTACAGCTTTGCCATTATTGCAACAGTTACTTGACCTAGGGCTGGAAGGAACAGAAACCATAATGAAAAACAGAGTGAAACCAGTTCACTTGACAGAAGAAAAACGACTGAAGAGAGGAGATATGGAAGAATTCTGCAGGGACGATGATAAAAGTCATTGTCCAGTGGAAAGATTCAAAAGCTGTGACCCTTGCCTCTACTTCTACAGGATGTGAACCTGTAAGCAATGTTGAGAGATAGAGTAAACCAGAAAAGAAGTACATCTTAGTGCCATGTCCTGCAGTCGTAGTGGAGGAGTGGACCTCTGCGATCAAATGATTGAGACATACAAGACTTTCTTGAAGACAAAAAAGTGGACTTTAAAAGTTTTGATTCATTTACTTGATTTGGCTTGCGTCAATTCCTGGTTACAATACAAAGTTGAATGCGAAGCCAATAAAGTACAAAAGAAAAGCACTTTAGATCTTCTTGGATTCCGACAAGTGATTGGGGAAGCGCTAATTTCTTCCTCTTCAGGACAGGAACATGAAAGTGAATCCGATGAAGAGCCACCAAATAAAATGTACAAACCAGCAAACACACCATGTGATGAGAAGTGGCTAGACGGATATAATCACTGGCCAATTATTGATGATTTGCCTTCAGGTCGTGCTGCAGGCAAAAAAAAAAAAAAAAAAAAAAAATTGCAAGAAGACAAGAATAATATATCTGAAGTGTAATATTTATTTGTGTTTCTCAAAAGACATTAATTGCTTTCGTGAATATCACTGCAAGAAATGACATAAATATGTAAGATAATCCCGACCCATACAATCGTGTGTGTTCAAAATTTGTATCAAAATTAAAAAATAAAATTTTCTAAGCAATTGGTCCACGATTCTAATTTTTTTAGTTACAAAACTGCATTTATTTCAAAATTTTCATTTCAAGTTTGGGTGGGGGGTCTGAAAGCGGTAAGGTCTTCTGATATTGCACGTACAGCTAAATGAGGGCGTTTTTGTAGCAACTGCTTTAACTGCTTTACACGCTCCACATTTGCATCGGTATGTGCTGTAGACGTGCTACCAGCTCTGGGATCGTCTTGCACTGAATCCGTGCCTTCACGAAATCTTTTATGCCACTCGAAAACACGACTTGTTGAAAGTGCCTCGCCTGAATATGCTTGCTTAATCATTTCCCACGTTTCACTAGCGGTTCTCCCGAGCTTCACTCTTCGATCACAATCGGCGTCCATTGTTTCACCGTAACTAATGTGCCGAGAATCCAGTGTGTTGCTAAGCACAGCCCTGCCGTCTAGTGAGTTTGTGCGGAAACATGGCCAAGGCCATACAGCCTCGATGAGGGAGGGAGGGGATTGTCCGACAGGGGGCAAAATACATTCCCAGGGCCCAAGCCTCATGGGAGACCCAAGTCTCTTAAAGGGCCTGGATCACCCAGGATGCAAATTTGGCAACTAGCAGACTGCTATTGTAAAATAAACTTTATCATATGACAAATAAAAAATTATTACTCCAACACCAGCATAACCAATCTATCTCCTCCTTTTCACTTCTTTTGTGTGTCATACAGGCCAGCTGCATGCAATGCTATTTCGTGTTTAATGTTGAATGCACTAAATTTGCTTTAGACATCGTGCACTAAAACCATATTCTACTATCCTATTTCGTATTTAATCTTGAATGCACTAGATTTTCTTTAGATATCGTGCACAAAAACTACCTTTGTAAAGTAGAAAATGCGCTTTCTTCTTGAAAACCCTATCTAAAAAATTTCCCCAACAAATGTACATGGCAACAGCTGTGAAACGTCTTTATTAAGTTTATTTGCCAACAACTTTTAAATGTAAGGCATTTCAGAGTCCGTCTCAGGGTGATTTTGCACAAAAATTAGTATACAGAAAATATTTCGCATTCAACAGTAAACACAGTAAAAGATTTCTGTTTGTATTTAGTTCTCCTGGAAGAACAGTAAAAGTTAATAAATGAATTGACATGAAAGAGGTTCATTGGCATGCTGACATTCCGAAGTAAAGAGGTAACTTTCTTCTTTTGTTCTTCCGTAGAGTAGCCTGCTTACGTGGGAACTCTCACGTTATTTGATGTGACATTTCTTGGTCAGAGAGGTTTGGCCTTCAGAGATTCAGCTCAGAAAATGGGAGATGCAAATAATGGAAATTTCACGGAATATTAGAGATTTTAAGCCGCTATGATCTATTGATCGTAAAGCACATTAGTAAGGTCAGAGCTCGACGAGAACCTGGAAAACGGTTAAAAGTGCATTATCTGTAAATGATGATCAAATAAATTTCTAGTTGTGCCCATAATGGTACTGGTGCCATCTTGGAACAGAGACAAAATGAGAAGTTTTATTCAATTACTTTTGATGAAACCCCTGATTCAAATCATAATGAACAAACAATATTCACCCTACGTTACATTAACTTCAAGTAGGAAATTGATGAACGTGAATGAAATAAACGGTTTTTTTGAATTCGTAGACTGTAACCAGAAAACTAGAGTCAACACGTGTGAAACACTCAGTTCCTATAAGTGAATGCTATGGACAAGATTATGATAACGGAAGTAATGTTAGAGAACCTTACAGAGGAGTTCAGACACATTTTATTCTGTGAAATCCTCTTGCAAAATATTCTGTGTGTGCATGTCGTAGCGTTATGTGGAGTTTGTCCAGCTGAGAGTTGGCATGAAGCAGAGACTTTATTCGGAGTGATTAAACTTCCTTACAACCTGTTCTTAGCGGTCCACAACGACGATAAATTCTGAAACAGTGTGTTGGAAGTTTATTATTTCCCGTGGCTAATACCAATTGGAGTGCTCGGATTGATGCTGCAGTACCAGTTGTAGCTTACTTGGATTGAGATTACGATTGCTGTCGAGGCTCGCAGTTAAATTTGTCGGGTGAAACACGTTCTATGTGACGGGGTGTATTGTGTTATAAGATCATTCAAGTTTTTAATCTTGGCATCAATTTAGCCAAAGCTATTGGTACCAATTGACTACAGTAGCAATTACTACAAGCTGGAAATACTATTTTAGATGCTAGGGTAGGACACTCTGGGAGCTTATTACATGAATTAAAATATCTCCGCGAATATTGGGGCGCCATTCTTCCTGACGTAAAATAGTTGCCAGTTGCCAGTGCAATTACTAAACCTTGAATTTCCAGAGGCGCGCACTAAGGAGAGGAAATCATTTCATGAAGTGACAGGTGATAAGTGTGTTTTATGTCGTTGTTGGCAATTTGTTGTCTAACTTAAAAACCCAATATGAAACACGGTGTTAGATGAAACATTAGGGTTTTATGGAAATACTCAGATGGCTGATGACCACGTCGCTGAGGTATGAAAGTTATTTACCAATGAATATCATAAACGATGTCACGACAAAGAAAACTAAATTAAATATTTGTAAACAATTCGTATGTAAAATATATTACTTCGGTAGCATCGGAAGTCGTGAGTACGATGCACAAGCTTAAAATTAAAAGCTCATTTCCGCAGCTTTGCTCACGTTTTACGCTCTTTCAGCGACTGTAAAATTGTCTCACATCAACTATGCATCAAGAACGTGTGAAAAATTTGGGAACTTGGCAACTGAATATTATTTAGCAAAGCAACTAAATTCTGATGCTGTGATTCAAACATTTACTGAACGAAAGGCTTGCAGAGAGCTACTGGCATTGTTATAGTTGAGTAGGTTCTAATACGCTACCAGTTCCACGCTCATTGGGGTTTACATGTGACTGCGCTGATATGTTTACTGGAATGTATGGGCACGCCAGGGAACGAATGGATTCGGAACACTCCTATCGCAGTGTTACTGGCACCAGACATTTCGGCAATGTACAAATCAGTATAATAGGTAGCCTTTTGTTTTAAAGTGGAGCGAAAGTAAAATAAAGCAATTCGGAAAGAAAGAAATGGAGCATGCAAATATTTTACAATAATTCATTATTGCGTAGCACCTGAAGCCGAACTTGTACGTCATGATTGAGCTATCTTCCAGTTCTCTTCTTGTGGTGGTCTTCTACTCCTGATAAGTCTTCCTTTTGAAACCAATTTATTTCAATTCTTTCAGTTTCCTACTCCCTGAAAGCGTCCTTGCGCTAGTATTCTCTCTATATATTTAAACTTTGTATAATCCTTCGTTATTCATCTGACTAGTGTATTTCCTTTGAAGCCCACAGTGGAAAACTGGAGACGTGATTAACGTTTTTTTCTTCTTTTTTTTTTCTTTTTTTTTCCTCTCTCTCTCTCTCTCTCTCTCTCTCTCTCTCTCTCTCTCTCTCTCTGTTCCAAATAATTTTGACTGTAAGAGAACACTAAACAAGCTATATCATAATACCTTTTACTACTTTTTCGAAATAAATGAAGACATAAAATTAAGCATTTTTTAGATAAAGCGGTGTCCAGTTATCCGTCGTTTTGAACTTGCACTGGGATGAAGGATGTTACATATTGTAACAAAACCACTTGATAGACTTCATTGCAAAACAAATGTGAAGTGATCTTAGCAAGGGCAAAAAATCACGCAGGTGCGCTACTAATTGTTTCCTTTCCATGAAATTATTATAATTAAATACATGGAAAATTACAGATATATTTATAAATGTTGTTCAGATTTGTTGTTACTGCAGTCTACTCTAATTCTGATTGAAAATGTGTGGAAAGCATTGGAAAGCAGAAGTGTGAATGTAGAAAATGTGCTTGGAAAAAAATTACGCATTGGTGGCAAGAAATTTAATTTTGTGTCAATTTTGTAATTAAGAAGCTTGTCTTTCCGCACTTTCGTGGAAAAACAATTATGCAAATTATAATGCCCGCAACTAAATAAATTAATTTCACAGCTGGTAGACTGTGACTTCGCAATAAACTACTGAAGTTAGTGTCTTATTATAAGTAAGAATGACAACTGAAACAAAGGCATCTAAAACGTGAGTGATGAGAGCTCTGGCGTTTGTATATAAAACGAAGCATTTGCAGACACTGTATTATTGATAAGTACCGTTAATTTTTACATTATTACCCTCTACGACATCCGGAAATTAGGAACAGTTGCTCTGATACAGCTGTATACAGACTTCCTGCTTGTCGGAACACTGCGTTATTTCTTCGGCGGCATCCGCTTTCGACATACAGCGCAATGACAAGTCACGGTCTGTATAACTTCATTGAATGTTCTGTAGTACAAGATAACACTGCAAACAATATGCAACTGAAGTTAGTACTGTTAGTAGTGACTCGTGGTACACGCATGTATAGTACCGGACATTCTGATTCAACCTATTGCACCTGGAGCAACAGTTAATTCGCTCAAATTCCGGCAGCAGTATCTCGTGTAGCCTATATTACCATAGTATGAACCAGCGGAAAAATGCTCCTTGTCTGAGCACAAAAAGGTGAATATGTTCCTCTTGAAAAGACTGACAGAACAGTGAGGAACCAGCTGTCTCAATCCTCATTTCGCCTTGCTCACAAAAAATTAGCATGCGAACATATTTGCGCTATTTTAACACAAAACATTCTACGTCTTGATATCCAGTCTCTCATTGTAGTACAGCCTTCATACTCAGCACCTGCCTCTTACAACCACTGTGTGTGTGTGTGTGTGTGTGTGTGTGTGTGTGTGTGTGTGTGTGTGTGATTTTATGTATATATATAAATTTTTTTGCCACTGTCTCCATCCTTTCTCGGCATTTCAGAAATCTTGGGGAGGAAACCAACTTAATTTTCCCCCTTACTTTTTCATCTTGATGAGCAGTTGCAGGTGACTTAAGAAAAGAAATAACTACATTTTTACGAATAGAAATGTTGCCTTTTCTGGTCTTGGAGTTCTTGTTCAGACAATATATTTTATAGCTTTGAAACTTGATCGCTCAGACGACTTGTGGAATCCTCTCAATTATTCCTGAAGAGAGAAATTGGGTATCAGTATCTTGGATGAACGAAAAGATATTTGAGGCGAATAACGTTAGTCCTTGACTCAAAGACCAATTTTTTTCATATTTCTCACAACATTGAGGTGTAGAAAGTTAGTTCTTTGGTAAGTTTGCGTGCCATCTCTTCATTATTAAAAACGCACTGGGTTACAGGATTCCACTGAAGATCAACAGAAGGAGCGATTTCATTGCCCTAGACCTCTTACCCCTTTTTTACTTTCAGAGGAATAACATTAATGGCGAATTTTAAGTAACACATTTTTCTTGTTCTGTTAAAATTTGCTACTTTTACCAAAACATGGCGGAGTTCTCAATGTCACCTCACTAAATGCTAGTGCAAATACAGTTGGGGCAGAATTCTGAGACAGTGGTTTCTTAAATGAGGAACTGACAAGTCAGGTTAACAGCTTGTGAAAAGGCGCTTACGCGGTATAAAAATAAGTGTAATATCTTCACCAGCTATCGGTGGTGCTTAAAAATTAAATGCAAAAATCCGTAGTTTAATGCGGGAGATAATGAAGTTTCTCGTATTAACCATGAAGCAAGAGACTCCTTGTGTGCTGCCACTCGTCAGAATCTTGTTTCGATATCGCACACCAACTGAGATATGAGTGTGTTAAGAATAATTCATTCTGGCTGTATTGCCGGTGAGCGTGACTGAAAATGAGTGTGCTACATGCAATCAATTTTCTTGAGATTGGTGACAGATTGAGATCTGCAAAGTCTAAACAAAAATTCAACATGACAGCCAAATTTCATACGCAGCAACAAATGATGTATCATACACTAAACGCAAAATCAAAGAAGTCGCTATTTTTCATTGCAATCTTTCCGAATTTCGCTTAGTGACTTAAGTGCGAAGTATCACAATAACTGTGACCATTAACGAAATGACGGGCACTTGACCTAGCAGCTGACATGTAAAGCACAAGTAACATGAAAATCAGTTTTTTACAGAGTAGTTTATGTAGTATCATGTGAGGAAGACTTCAGAGCTAATTCGGCTTAACGACAAGCGCCGGCACGAAGATCAAGAACGATACAGCAGAGAGGACTGTGAAACGTCAGCCAATAGCACACTGACTAGGACTTCACGACGGGAGCGGCATCTACAGGAAGAGAATAAAAGCGACGCGCCGCCTAGCCGCGGCCGGACAGAAGAAGACACGCCACTGGTGGACCCGGGCTAGAAGATACGCAGTGATATTAACGATAGCCGTGACTTGTGTCCATATGAACTTGTGTGATTAACTTGCTTGGACATTGTATATAGCGAAGGACATGGATTATTTGCATGTCGCCAATTGCTTGCGACAACTCGTTGTAAATACGAAGTTAAATATTGTCAATTCAATTTGCTTGTATGTTGTCTAGCTTTCCGGGAAAACAGTTTTCTATGCAACCTATAAGAGAGAGTGGGCGAAATTCCACACTAATAATGGGGTAGGTGCACCTTGACAAACGGGTTAACACGTGTTCTCTGTGTGCACCCGTAGGCGCGGGTAACTGCGCTGGACGCACGGTTTGCCCCTCATTCATCATTTGCTCTGTCCATTGTGGTTCCAAAAGGCGGAAGCCAATCATAAACTAGCAAGCGTTCCAGAACCTGTCTTAGAGATGAAGGATTCCCATTGTCGAAACTCGAAGTACTTATTAACCATACTACGAAAAAAACGTTTTACGTTACTAATTGTACCACGGTGTCAAAAGTAAGGCGAGATTTACACTACAAACTGGTCCTGACTTCAGTGGCGGCTCATGTAAGATTTTACCAATGTGCTACATTGTCGCCATTTGTCTTACAACGGTAGCAATCGAAATTAAATTCAATATGTTATTTTTTGTATATATAAGCTGAATTGTTTAAATTTACAATTAATCGTTTAATGTTGCAAGGAAGAAAATGAAATAAAAAGGAAAAAATTACGGTAGTAGTGGAAATCGAACCCGAGACTGTGAATTGCCAATCAGTGCGCATGTCCGCATGTCCACTCGGTCATGGCGCCGTTCCGTCAACTGCTCCTCAGAAATATCTCATACTCTACACTTGCACAATATACGAGTATTACACATACTTTCAAATAAGAGTACTGACATTGCTGTGAGCGACATAGCACTCAGTGATAGAAGGGATGACGTTATATCAGAGCATGCGCAGTCGAAAACACAGAGCTACATCTCTTCTCTGAGTTGATCGTGGCGCGGCTGATAATCATTTCAGCACTCGACACTGGTTCCATGATTCGCAGAGAGAGCACTACAGATCACGTTTTCATCTCTTTCATTTGCAACCAGCAGATATTCGAATAGTGGTGGCATAATTTTAGTGCGATTTCTGATTCGCATTCGAAGAGTTACAGCATAGTTTTAATGTGATGTTTACAATGTGTTGTAGCGCATCCGCACATGATAACCAACCACCACTGTTTGAATTACTAAACCCACTGATCGAAATAGTCCTGGCGGATATAAACTGTCGGGCAACCGGCTGCCAAGCCTGCTACCTTTCAATGCTTATAGCTTACATTGTCCTTAAAGTGAAATAGCCCGCAACACGGTCAGTTTGAACACCATAGTGCTTCACTAGCAAAGCCACCATTGGAGGTGGTATGCCATTACACCTCAGACAATGGAGCCGATGTAGCCATTTACAGGAAGACTTATAGATTATTGAGGACTCCGAATCTCGCTGCATCCTGACGGTTTTTACATTAATAAAACACAGCCAACGATGAAAGAAGCGAGAATAGACAGAAAAACAGTTGTAGGTGTGACTGGGGATCGAACCATACAGCCCTGGTTTTGCTATCAAACACTTACTGAGTCACTGTCAAAAATTTTAAAGTCTATGTACAGGCTAAATAATAAATAGAAATTTTAAAATTAGATACCTTACTGTATCTAGTAACGCCATAGAAAATAGATTAAGCGTGTAACATAGAAACTCTTTTTGGTCTATTTGATGATGGTCTATTTTTCTTCTCTCGTTGGATACGTATTCATTTCTCGACGTTTGCTACAACATGCCTTATACCTACTCTGTCCAATATCGTAATAGACAGAACCTCTTCCCATCGAGCTTCTGTTTTCCCTTAACTGCACAATTTCAGTAATTAATAGTTAAAATTCCTAATTACACGGCGGAGGTAATCAGTTTTCCTGTTTTTCACTGTTATTAACAACGCAGTATTTTTGTTTAATCGCGCAAAACTTTATTTCTCGTGCTGTCCATGCAATTTCGAGGAGACGATGTTAGGCACGAATTTCAAATGTGTGTGTATGTTTGCATGGTGGAGTCTTTTGACGTCTAAACTTGCATTCCGTGCATCAGCACCGACGAGAGACCAAGTTTTAAGAACTGCTCTTTGCCGTACGTGAATGATATTTCAAGCGTTGTTGCCCTCTGAAATAGCTACTGCAAATACCGTTTCAAAAAAGTTAAGAAGCGAGACTTTAACCCCTTAAGACCTGAATAAATTTCCACTAGAAAGAAAGACAAATAAAAAATCGTTTTGTATACGGTAATGAAGAATACCTAAGGTCAAATCTAAGTTTTTTTTTTTTTTTTTTGCGACGATTTTACGTTTTGATTATATGTTGCTATTCTGGCTTTGAATTCTAGCAGAACACTTTTTCTTTTGTTATGGGGAATTTAAAAACTGTCACACTCTCTCTCTGCAGATGGTGCATGAGATTTGAAATGTCCATTTGCATCTCGTGTAGCATGAACTCACCTCGGGGAGCCATCGCTAATAAAATCTTCAATGTATTACGGTATTTATTCGCTAGAATGTGTAAATCGCAATAAAAGGAAAGTGTAATCGTTGAAAGCAGTGTCGTAAATTGTATTCGTAAATAAAAACATTTGATCACCGTAGTATTCTGGTGCTTCAAATCAATGGGGAAACTTGCATTTACTTCCCTAGATTAATTTCTGTGCATGCGTCCTTAGAAGTACACTGACGCCTAATAATGCGTATTTTGCATAAACAGTATTAGTTCTACGTGCAACTAGTTCATTACATCGAAATGTGATTTACGTCACGTTGGCAATACTACAGAAGAAGTTAATAATTTTCAGAACTGATCGTACCTCTGTATCTAGCTGTAATTGTCCAAACATTGACTACCCCCCTCCACCCCCCCCCCTCTCTCTCTCTCTCTGTCTCTCTCTCTGTCTGTCTGTCTGTGTGTGTGTGTGTGTGTGTGTGTGTGTGTGTGTGTGTGTGTGTGTGTGTGTGTGTTACCCGAAATATTCACGGAACAGCGCATGTGAGTGGCTTCATATAGAATCTGCACCTGCATCCTCTGGCGCTCAAAAACAGTTAGCCATCTACTTATTAGAATTGCTTTGGTATTATTGGAATTCGCGACACAAGGCATTAAGGGAATAATTGTTTAGATCGGTATATAACCGCTATCTGGAGGACAGTTTTCGGCTCCATGGCTAGCAGCAAACGGAGTGTAAAGTCAGTTTGCAACAAGAGAACCAGAGTTAGCTATGAAGCTTAATTTGCAGTATACTAAGGTACTGCTTACAGTCCTGCATAACTTTGTCATTATTTTAATTATTTGGAATTAATCTTAGCAATACCAACGTATTTTCACTAGCGTTTACTAACAACGGATGGTGGGGCAGGGCTCTCTTTGATATTAAAAATAAAATAAAAAAGTAACTTATTCTAGAATACAGTATTTTCAATGGTGGACATAAAGTAAACGCCACCCCCCCTCTCTCACTCCCCGTTGATATTACTGGGGTTAATTAACGGAAACCGTTTGCAGGCCTGAAGCCGCTGTTTGGCAATTATTTTAGCTTTTAAATTCAACTTCACTGATGTTACCATAACCTTCCTTCCAGAAAAACCCAGTTATGTCGCATGTCGCTCTGATTCCTGATTTTTATTGAAATTGATGTTAGTTTTATGGCAGAATATAACAGAATTCTAATGGTGTAGTGGGATTAGTGGTTCTAGCGTGTTTTATTACTGGAACAATTTTTGTGGACATGTTACTGGGTGTACGATACTTGTCACATCTACCTGTCCACACCGTCTCTGCCGTCTGGTTAACAATTGTTTGTTGATGAACTCACAGTCCTGTCTGTGTTGTTCTCTACTGTGGCTGTCGCTATATCACCTCTTCCAAACCTTTCCCATTATTCTGGTTCGTGATAATATTAAATATAGAAGGCAGTCATATACACACTAAAACAAAAACCCACAAGTATACTATTGTAAATGAAAATTATGCCGCGATCCACAGATTTTTGTTTTTTATAAATGTCAGTGATCCATTCTTGGGTAGCGTCTATATAAGTAGGAATCATGGGATCTAGCGTAGCGCCATGCATGTTAATGATAGGCATACAATTGGGCAGATATTTTCCACGCGTTAGCGTGTGTACTAACTGTTATGACTGTTTTCCAAATTTTTCCACAAGTTTTTACATCTATTGCTTCTAGAATCCGGCTGTTGAGAAGTGACTTGTTACATTCTCGAATTTCCGTCTCTGTAATGGGTTCCTTTTTCGTCCCCAAGCAACTAACGGCTTTTGAAGAAAACCATTACCGTACATTTGCTTTGCTATTTAGATGTTTGACTTACATCTGGATTATTTCGAGCTGAGTTCATTTTCAGAGGAGGCGCTGAATTTGTTGTGTGGAGCGAATATACGAGGGGCATCCGTAAGTAATGCTACACTTTTTTCCTGAAAGCAGGTTGATTTTATTCAGGATTCCAATAGACCATATTATTGCCCACTCTTTTGGCCACAAAACGCTATTTTGAACATAATCTCTGTTCTCTGCGACGGCCTTACTCCACCTTACCGGGAGGGCCTGTGTACCTGCAAGATACCACTCTACTGGTCGGAGTCGGAGTCAACGTCTAAATGCATCAGTAACCTCATCATCCACGTACTGCTTCCCGTGGAGTGTATTCTTCATTGGACCAAACAGATGGCAGTCGGAAGGAGCGAGATCCCGGGCTGTAGGGTGAATGAAGAACAACAGTCCAGTGTAGTTCTTTGAGCTTCTCTCGAATGCGCAGACTTTTGTGAGGCCGTGCATTGTCATCAAGAAGTTCGTTTGCATTTTTTTGGCGACGAACACGGTGCAGTTTTTTCTTCAGTTTCTCAGCTGTGTGCGACCTGCTGGCACGCGGGAGATCGGACGGGTTTGCGCGGCCTTGTTGCGAAGACAACACGCCTCGCTCAGCGACTCACCGTGCTTTTGTTCACTGTCAGGTCTCCGTAGGCATTCTGCAAGCGCATATGAATATCTGCGATGCTCTGGTTTTCCACCAAAAGAAACTCAGACAGCTCTCCGGCTGGCATGCTCCTCTGTTATAGACGGTATTTTGAAGGCTACGTATAGCGCTGCCACCAATCGGAATTTGATAAAACTATAGGGGCTGAAGCGGGAATAATCCACGATGTCCCACAACAAAGTCAGCATTTTTCAACATAAATTGGCCAAAAAGTGTTGCACTACTTACTGTACGTCCCTCGTATTAGTTGCTTGGGATGACCATTTTGTGCAGCAAGTATATAAAAAATCGTTTATAAAGGGGACGCCTTTGCGTACCGCGAAATTGTTTAATTTCACAGGAGCATTTTGCATCTGTAAGGAGATCCTCTTCGTCTGATAATGTATTTGCATGCCGTGTTTCCTGTCACGTGATAGCAGGTTTAAAGACGCTTTTCCACTTCGCGTACGAAAACTCAAATAACCCGTTTTCTTGGTTACCCGACAGTGCGCTGTGTATACTATATAGCATGAACATTGTACCAGTGATTTGACAATTAGCTCAGATGGACAACATTTGAATTACGACGATTTTGCTGGAAAAACACTGTTTTTGTTGTCTTGCCGCCTTAAATTTCGTATTTGGTCTCAAACTAACCTGTACGATAGGTAGTTTTGGAAAGGTAAATAAGGTTGAAAACGGCATTTTGAGCTTCTTCATGCTCTTATAATCGTTATTCTTGTCATGGTTTTTGCTTTTCACCATTTTGTGACTGGGGAAACTGTCGATTGGGTGTGGAAGTTGACCTCACACCGCACTCGGCAGGACTACATAGCCCGGTGAGTGAATGGGTTGGCGTGGGCGGCGACCGCTGGCTGCTTCTGGCCAGTCCAGTCCCGTCCCCAACTCCACGGTAGTTTATAACTTTTGTGTGCTTAAAGCTGTCTATTTCCTCGTCAAGAAATCCTTTAAGCGTCGATTATTAAAGGAAGAGAGGACTGATGACCTCGCTGTTCAGTCCCTTGTAATCCCCTGAGTCAAGCAAGAGTAATGGGCTGTAGTCGATTTTAACCAGGTGATTGTGATGGTATTAGATTAGAAAATGAGATACTAAAAGCAGTTGATTTTTGCTACTTGGGTAGCAAAATAACTGACGACGGCGGATATAGAGAGAATATAAAGCGAAGACTGGCAATAGCAAGAAACGCGTTTCTGAAAAAGTGGAACTTGCTAACATTGAATATAAATTTAAGTCTTAGGAAGTCTTTTTTTTTGAAAGCTTTTGTATGGCATGTAGCCTAGTACTGAAGTGAAACGTGGACGATAAGGAACTCAAGACAGTAGGATAATAGATTTTGAAATGCGGTGCTATAGAAGAATGTAGACGGTTAAGCGGATAACTGATGAGGAGGTACTGAGTCGAATTGCAGGAAAAAGAAATGTGTGGCAAAACATGTCTAAAAAGGAGGTATCGAGCGTGAGGCATCAAGGAACAATAAATTTCGTTATGGACGGAAGTGTGGAGGAGGTAAAAATTGGAGGGAGGGAGGGAGAGAGAGAGAGAGAGAGAGAGAGAGAGAGAGAGAGACCAAAACTCGAATACACTAAACGGGTTCAAATGAACATGGGATACAGTCGTTATGCAGGGATGAAGAGGCTTGCAGAAAATAGACTAGCGCGAAGAGGTGCATCAAACTAGGCTTCGGAATGACGACGAAGACAATCAAGAATCCACAGACAAACTAGGAACTAGGTGAAATTGAAATTGCAGTCGGCGATTTCTTATAGTTTTTAGTTATCATCTCAGTGCAACTTTCATGGCGCACGTGCACGCACGCACGCAGTCCTTCCTTCGCGAATGGCCATCCTACTCGGAGAGGATGGCGGTTTAGACTCCCGTCTAGCCATCAGATATAGATTTGTTGTCAAATTTCGTCATTTATAACAATACTTTTAACTATATGTTGAAAATCACGGAAGTAATTCAGCCGCAGAATTCTCCTGGTGGCCTGATTCCACCTACAATAAAATCACGTATTTCTAGGCGCGTATCCCATGAAACTATTTAGAGAAAAGGACTCTTTCTTACTGATACCAGTGTTGCACTTTTGGCAATCTGTAGCCTACGCTGGTCGCGGAGCATAAAACACTTCGTTGATGGTTTACACGGCTGAGCGAGATGGCGCACTGCTAAGACACTACACTTGCATTCTGAAGGATAGCGGTTGAGACCCCCGTCCAGCCATCAGATTTAGATTTTTGTGAAATTTCCCTAAATTGCGTCAGAAGAATGACGGGATACGGTTTCTTTCAAAAGGACACGCCCGAGCCCCGAATCCTTTTCCTATTCAAAGATTATTCATGTATCGCTGATGACCACATCATCGATGCGACGTTAAACCCCAAATTTCGTTGCTTTTCGATATACACGAGACTGCTACATGTTAGAATAATAGTTTAGTCAATCCCTAACCACAACCAAGACGGGCACTTGTAAAAGTGCATATTGTTAAACACACATTCACTACGATTGTGCAGTCAACTTGAAGTGTAGCTAGTGGTAGCATTTAAAATAAAGGTCTCGTGTACTGCGAATTCGTGCATTTGCCTGGAACTAGGGCGATGGCAAAGAGGAAGCGCCTCTTCGGGCTCTTGTAACCACCCTCATTGCCCCCAAGGCCACGTCTTGTCGCGACTTGCAACTGTCGCCGCCGGGAGAGCGCTCATATTAACTCGAGACACGGCTTATTCGCTGCCTTTAAATTTAACAGAGAAAGTTGTCCACACGACAATACGCCGCAACGATTACAGGGACAGCTCCTTTTAAAACGCCTCCGAAATGATTCACATATCGTCCGTCATACCAAAGAAATGCTTCGCTATAGTGCTGATGAACATAATTTTATTTAATCGTGTCAGAAACACACACTCTAGCTGACAAGTTATACAAAATGTTCCAAAACATGGTGCTATAAGCATTACAATTAAATACGGCATGACCAGTATGCAGCAACTTCGGATGCTTCCTTGGTGGCATCGATGCCATTCTGAGGCGTGCATGACGTTGGGCATAGACTGCAGACAAGATGATGCCTCATTGTTTGTTCACCACATTCACATGCTGTGGAGTCGCATGCAAATCCCCACTTTTTCAAGTTGGTCTTCGTTTTTCCAACTCCAGAACGCAGCCTGTTCAGGGTCTTCCATATTGACCGGCTTTCTTCGTGACCTGATGGGAGGCTTTCGGTCGGGTCATCCACCCTGCAAGGTGGCTGGGTCTGGAACGTCATGAGTTGACTCTGAAGTTCGAAGGTGGTTCAGTGAGGCTTTCAGTTGAATGGAGAAAGCTTTTCCTTGACTTGAGCCTTGGTACTGCTGGCTGATACCCGTATATTGCGTGGGTCTTTAAGATTCAATGCCTTAGACTTTTTCAGTCTGGATGCACATTCACGACGGATGTCTGGAGGTGGGATGAAGAACAGGATGAGAACAGCCCTTGGATTACCTCTCTCAATATTCTGCAGCAAACGTAAGGAGACTGCCTTACCTCGTCAGCCATACGAAGGATAGTTTTTAAAATATTATCCCGACAGAGGGTAAAAAAATTAAGCTGAGACCAGTGTAAAGCAAACGATGTCTCGTCAGAAATTCACTGTGCTGTATATGATGGTCATATACTTAAACATCCGTAAACCCGAGTGAACTGAGGGCTTCTACAATGTCGAAGTTCGATCATAACTGACATGACTGGTACACGTTGTAGACGGATGGTTCCAAAATGTGTGTGTTTTGGCGAGCCGCATTTTTTGACGATGGAACAGGAGAGTGGACAATCTTTCCTGTTGCCTACTCAAGCGTCGATGTTAACTGCGTAGTAGTAGTACGCCATTTATGAAGCTATCCTTACATACTCGACTTAAAAGTAAAGTTCCTAGTATTGACTGACTTGATGAATGTCGTACATTCTCTTTGAGGGCAGCTGAAGACGAAACTTTAATCCTTTGGCACACGATATGCTGCGAAGCCTCAGTCGAGCAAAGGAGATGCGTCAACAGATTCACTTTCAATTGATACTGGGACATGCTGAAATAAGGGACAACGAACGTGCAGATAAACTGACAAAACTGGCGCAGTATGTACTTCCCACCCACATACCCCTACCATACCGTGTTTTTCTAGTAGGCTCGCCAGACAAGCAAAAACGTAATGGACAAAGTAAGTGGACATAGGCCGCAACATCAAAGGCACATGGTGTTGGGCGATTCAGCAACAGATTCCACTCCAACCTCGGTTTCTCAGCTTGGCACTCACGAGAAGAGAGATTGTTACTCTTACGACTAAGTGCAGATCATATGAGTACCAGTAAAACGAGACATTTGTTACAATTCATTCCTTTTTCAAACTGTTACTTCTGCCCCATTGACGATGACATTGTACACATATTCATAGATTGTGATGAATACCATCGTCTATACAATATTTAAAAAAAATTACGGCCTATTTTCCTTTTGGGGTAGCTCTTGATTCTATGAATAAGTCATTGCCAAATGTATTTGCCCACAATGGGGCTCACCACTAGTTGGTGAGTGCGTATTTGGCTACCACGGGGCCCCAGCCTTTGCAGCATTGCTTCCTCTTTCTGTGCTTCAAATGCACACTTCAGTTATCTCTTCACTTCTCTGACTTTCTATCAGATGGTCATGGTTTTGCAGACCCTGCTTGGTTCACGATTTCGACCTTGATTTCTAGTTTTATTCCTGGTTCAACTTCACCTTCCATTAATGATTATATGGTCCCCATTATTGGGTTTGGCCTGCCATCTTTTCCATATTTTACGGAAGAGTGTGTCGTGCAGGGTAGGTCGCCCACTGTGGTGTATGCTTTGCCTCTGTGCCCTTTCACCCTGTCACTCTTCCTTCCTGTCGTCACAGTACACCCAAAGCCCAGCATGGTAGCCATCCTGTTGCACAGTGTTAGCCCCTTAACCACGCAGGGATCACACTGTTTGTACCTGTGCTGCACACTCCCCCTGTATGCCATGGAGTGTGTGCTTGTCATGACTGGGGCATGGGGATTCCCAGGAATGGCTTACTGGCCAGGTACCCATTGGCGTGGCGGTGTGGCGCCCATGGGGAGAGCCCCCACTCATAGTGGGGGTAAATAAGGCATATAGTGGTCACACGGCCCCAACAGTATCTTCAAATGGCAAGGTCTCATATGGTGCAACAAAGTACGATCCCAGCACATTCCCTCCCCTTGCCACAATGTGGGAGGAATGCAGGACAAAACGGCAAGGAGCAAAATCCTCCCCCTAATACGTCGTCTATACCAGGACTGATGGGGATATCTTTTCGGCCACAAAGCCTTTATTTTTTTGTGGAATACATTGAGGACAGATACAGACAAGTTGCAGTCATCTCTAAGATGAAGAGCAGTACCCTCCTCATTAAAATATCATCTTCTGCCTAGTCACAGGCGCTGCTCTCTTGCGAGAAGTTGGATGAGATTCTGTGACTGTCGCTCCCCACAAGTTTCTCAAAATAGTCCAGGGTGTCATCTTTCACCGTGATGTTCTTCTGCAAACTGGCTGTGAACTACAGACCAACTTACAGCGACAGTATGTGGGGACCAAGAGATAACAGAATTGGTACTGGGGGTCTTCATCTTAGCTTTTGAGTGCGATACATTGCCTGAGATCAAGGTGATGGTCTACCAGTGTGGCGTGAAACCATATGGTCCTCCTCGTGTGAGATGCTTCAGCTGTATGAAGTTCGGACATACGTCTTCCTGTTTCACTGCTACATCTGCCTGCAGGGATTGTGGATGTCCACTGCCTGTGAACATTCCTTGTGACCCTCAACCCATCCATGTAAACTGTGGCTAGCTCCACATCCGTGCTCGTCAGATTGCTCCTTTTTTAAGCGTGAGAAGAAAATCCAGGAGTATAAAACCCTGAATCACATATCAAGAGTTCAGAAAAAATATGAGCATCTCAATCCCAGACAACTAATGAAATCTTAGCCTACAGCTGCAATGTCGTCACCTTCTCTGTCCACAATACCTTCGTCTGTTGGGCCTCGTGCATTGGGCCCTCAGAGCCGTCCACTGATACATGTCCCCAGGGGGTTGGGGGCCACTCTAGTGCTTCCACTGCACCCATTTCGGGAGCATTGGCTCCGCACCTGCCTCCATCTTCTCTAGCTAGGAAGAGATCCCTTGGGATTCTTCCTTCCATGGTTCCTGCTGGCTCACAGCCAGACACCAGCAAGTGGCTAAAGGAACAACAGGCTGCTGGCTGTCAGACTGCTCATTCTTTCTCTGTCCCTGAAACAAATTCAGGGAAACTTTGAGTTGTTGTCTTCTGAGGAGGAGGACGACCAAAAAACAAACTCCTCTAAGGCAAAGGAAACCACCACACATTTACTCCTTCTGTGCCCAAGGTGGAGGTCCTGGTGGCCCCTGAGGCACCAGATCTCCCCAGGGAATGTGCCATAGAACTTGTGCCAGTCAATGCCCTGACGTCTCAACTGGTGGCAGTACATGACCCTCGGTCATAACTTGTCCCCCCACAGTTTCATGCCCCCACAGTATTCAGACAATCGTATCCTCCAGTGGAATTATAAAGGATTTTTTTTTCATCGCCTGGCTAAGCTACTGTAGCTTTTAAGCACATACCTTGCATTCTGTATTGCCCTACAGGAAACATGGTTTCCAGCAATTCAAACCCCAGCCCTTTGTGGCTACCAAGGTTATTTTAATAATCATACTGACTACAAAATGGTGTTGGGTGGAGTTTTTAAATATGTGATGGACTCTAGATAGAGTAATATTTTGCCTATTGATCTGCCTTTGGAGGCTGTGGCTGTTCAGGAATGGGACCTTAGGATTTTACCATCTGTAATGTTTAACTCCTTCCTGATGACGTCGTGTCCCAGGGTTTGTTGTCTGCATTGCTCTCTCAGCTCCCCTCAATGATCACTGGCCATGGAAAAGACATCAAAACTTTACTGTCACAGCTTTATCTTCGCCTATTGAACTCTGATGCCCCCACACACATCAATGTGGCACCATGAACCTATTCAGCCACTGAGCTCTCCTTTTGCAGTCCTGGCCATCTGCCATCTATCCACTGGAGGGTCCACGATGACCTTTGTGGTAATGACTACTTCCAGATCTTCCTGTCCCTCCCACAGCGTTGCTCCCTGGACACCCGCCCAGAAGGGTTCTCCATAACACTGACTGGGATGGGTTCACTTCTGCTGTTGTCCTTAGCTCCCCATCGAATGGCGGTATCGATGTGGCAGTTCTGCATACAGTGGCAGCCATTCTTTTGGCAGCCAACCAAGTCAGCCCTTCTTCCTCAGGATCCTCCTCATTGGAAGATGGTAACCTGGTGGACTCCAGAGATCGCTGCAGCGATTAGAGATCTAAAGGGGTGTCTCCAATGTCATAAGGCACACCCTTCACTGGAGCATCTAACTGCCTTTAAAGGGCTCTGTTCCCCTGTTTGCTTACCTCAAAAAACAATGAAAGCAAGAATCCTGGGAACAGTAAGTTTCCACTGTTAGATCACATAACTCTCCATCACAGGCATGGGCAAAGATCAGACAGCTCTATGGCTTCCAGTCCCCTGCAGGTGATGAAGTATTTCCTCAGATGGTGCCATTTATACTGATCCAGAAGCTGTCACCAAGCATTTGCTGAGCATTATGCTTGCACATCTTTAACTACCACCCTGCCTTTCGGCTCATAAAACAGTGGGAGGAGTGAATGTACTTACCTACATCTACATCCATACTCCGCAAGCCATGCAATGCTACATTCAGTGAATGGCAACTCTCCAGTGCCCTTGCCCATTGCCTTGATAGGGCCCCAGGGCCAGACCACATCCACAATCAAATTTTGAAAAATCCCTCAATGGGTTGTCAGCGTCACATACTTGCCCTTTTTGATTGGATCTGGAAAGAGGGGGAGTTCCCATCCCATTGGCGAGAAAGTACATTATTTCTAGTACGGAAACTGGGAAAGAACCCCCTTGAGATGGACAGTTATCGACCAATCAGCCTTACCAACATTCTCTGTAAATTGCTCGATGGTGAGCAGGCGGCTGTGTTGGCTCCCCGAGTCTAGGGCCCTTTTTGTTGCACCTCAGGGCGGTTTTCACAAAGGCCGGTGCGCTGCTTATAATTTTGTTCACTTGTAGTTCACCATCGGGATGGCCTTTGTATGTTGTCACCACCTCATCACTGTCTTTTTCGATGTACAGGAGGCTCATGACACGACATGGTGTCATCACATCATTACTACATTACGTGAGTGGGGTCTCTGGGGTCCACTCCCGATTTTTGTCAAGAACTTCCTGTCGCACTGTATGTTCCAGTTTCAGGTGAGTGGTTTACTAAATACCCCCATGTCCAAGAGAATGGGGTCCTGCAGCGGTCTGTACTGGGTGTCCCCCTCTTTATGGTGGCCATCAACAGTCTAGCGGCAGCTGCGGGATCTTCGATATCACCCTTCTTATATGACAACCATTTGTGCTTTTATTATTGCACCTCCTGTTTGGTTGTTACTGAGTGTCACTTACAGGGCGCCATACGAAAGGCACAATTGGGCTCTCACTCATTGATTTCAGGTTTCAGCCGCGAAGACCTGTGTTGTGAATTTATGTTGCTGTCATACTGCCCACCCACACCCAGAGCTTTACCTAGAGAATCATGTGCTGGCGACATTTCAATATATTTCGCTGCCTCAGTAACATTACTTGAGGTACAGATCACTCTAGCCTTCTGTGGCTCTACAAAGCCCTAATTCATTGCTGTCTTAACTAGGGAGTCTTGTATATGGTTCTACATCACCTACAGCATTGCAGATATTGGACCCCGTTAATCATTTTGGGGTCTCACTTGTAACAGGAGCCTTCCAAACTAGCCCTGTTAACAGCCTACTAGCCGAGGCTGGAGTCCCTTCATTACCTATCGGGCACTAACAACAGCTTCTGAATTATGCTATACATGTTCATAGCTTCCCTGAACATCCCAACTACCATGTCATTTTCCCTGGAAGAGAGATGCAACTTACACAGCAGTGACCCAGAACTGGGTTTGCAGCTGCTGCCTGCCTCCAGTGTGTCTGTTCGGAACTGCAAATTCCTCCTGTCGCCTCTGGTGAGGGAGACATCGCATCTGGCCCTCATGAGTTCTACCCCAACCTTGGATTTGTCTCGAAGTATCCTTTGGTCCCAGAGGTTCCGTTGATCCCACAATTTTTTGCCGCCTATTCTTGGTTGTTCTTGAGAAGTACCTGGGTTTGGAAGTGATATTCACTGATCGCTCAACAATTAACGGATGAACAGGCTTTGCATACACACACGCCTGATGCTGTGAACTCTACTTTTTGCCAAATGGCTGCAATGTCTTCACTGCTGAATTGATGGCCATTACATTAGTCCTTAGCTATGTTTGTTCTTGCACTGGCAGGAATATCCTAATCTGTAGTGACTCCCTTAGCAGCCTTCAGGCTATAGACCGGTGTTACTTTCCTCATCCACTGGTTACAGCTGTCCAGGCCCTTGTCTCTGACCTTCATCAAACTGGGCAGCCAATCGTTTACGTTTGGACCCCCAGTCTTGTTAGAATTTTGGGAAATGAATGAGCTGATGGGCTGGCCAAGCTGGCCAGCAGGATGCCGAGTCTGGAAATAGCAGTCCCATAATTGGACATTTGCTTGTTTATACGTCATCGATTCCTGGAAGTCTGGTACTCAGATTGGTCTGCCCTGATCTCCCCCAAAAAATGGACCATTAAGGAGACCACAACCACATGGCAGTCTGCCTTGCATTTTCCTTGCAGGAAATCCACCGTCCTCTGTAGACTCCACATTGGCCACACTTCCCTGAATGATGGCCAAGTTCTCACACATGAGGATCACCCTCACTGCCAATGTAGAGCCCGCATGTCAGTGGCCCACTTACTCATAGACTGCCCTAATTTGGCTGCTTTGAGGCAGCATCTTAATCTTCCTGACACACTACCTCTGGTGCTAGCAGACAATGGCAACTCGGCTGATCTGGTGTTACGTTTTGACTGTGAAGGTTGTTTTCATTCATCTCTGTAAGGTAAGGCTTTTTGGCGTCATTGACTGTCTGTGGGGTTGGTGGGGGCACCCTTGTCCAGCTCCTCCACCCTCCCTCCACCTGCCCCGCCCCCTGCCCCTCCTGGGATCCCTTGGAGGCCCTTGCTAGGTTGTCTTTACCTGGCCTCTAACCTTTCCACAATTTCGTTCTCTTCATCCTTTAATTGTAGGCTTTGCCTTTTGCCTCCTCCTTTTGAGGGCTAGTCCTGTTTGACATTTAATATATGAAGGGACTGATGACCTTGCAGTTCAGTCCCTTTCATTCCAAACCCTGAGCCATGTTCATTCTTGAATTGGTGAGACATTCTTAATCAGCAGTGACTTTCTGAGTAGTCTTCAGGCTGTTGATCATTTCTACCCACGACATCCATTTGTTCTGACTGTCCAGGATCTTCTTTATGACCTCCATCAAGCTGGATGGTTGGTAATCTGTTAATGGACTCCAGATCGTGTTGGAATCCCAGGGAAAGTACATACTGACCGGTTGGCAAAGTTGGCTACCAGGAAGCCGACTCTGGAGATGGGGGTATTGGAAAGAGGCATTTGTTTGACTGTGTCAATTATTGGCTTGGAATATGGATTGATGTGCCTGGATTGATGTGCCCTGGTTCCTGTGAACAAACTGAGAGTAATAAAAAAGTATCACAGCCTTGTGACATTCTCCTATTCCTTCTACTCACAGGCAGTCAACCATTGTTGGCTTTGCTTTTGCCACAGTTGTCTTACCCACAGCCACATCCTGTGATGTGAAGATCCACCTCATTTTGGTGGCATCAATCTGATGGTGGCTCACATTTTACTTGATTGCTCCAATTTGTTTGTCTTACAGCAGAACCTTAAACTTCCTGACAGGCTATGCGTAAGTGGCTAATCTGGTTTTATGTTGTACCTTTGAATGTGGACTCTGCTTCTCTCTGAGGTAGGCCACATTGGTCTCGTCACCTGCTTCTACCCACGGGGCCCATGGCTGCCCTTGCCCGGTGGTTTGGCCTGCCTCCTGCCCTTCCAACTTTTACACATCTGTTTACTGCCTCAACGTCATCATTCTGTCCTGAGTTTCTATCGCCTGGTCAGTGTTCCTAGTCTCCTTGTTGTAATGAGGGTAAGGAAATGCTGATCAAATGCAGAGGGTGTGTCATCCATTACCTAATATGTTTCGGGTCCTAAAGTTGCTTTGTGGGCACAGCATATCACCCATCTTATAACCCTCTTTCCTCTTTCTCAGTTCTGCTTGATTCTGTCTCTTGGATTTATTGATTCTCAGTTGCAATCCTTGTCATTCCTTTCTGAGGACTCTTCCTGACTTAACGTCTAGGATGGGAAGGGACTGATGACTTCATAGTTAGCCTGCTTGAACCTCATCAGTTCAATCTAATCCAATCCATTGTTCCTCAGCTGCAGTTGACATGTAGAATGCTGGAGGACTGCACTGGTGAGACGGGATTCTGTCCTTAGAATGAGGGACACCATTCATGATTCAGAGAGGTCTGAGAGATTTTTTTATAGGGTGTATAGATTTAAGTGTCAGGAAGTCGTTTCTGAAAGTATTTGTATAGAGTGTAGCCATGTATGGAAGTGAAACATGGACGATAACCAGTTTGGACAAGAAGAGAATAGAAGCTTTCGAAATGTGGTGCTAAGGAAGAATGCTGAAGATAAGGTGGGTAGATCACGTAACTAATGAGGAGGTATTGAATAGGATTGGGGAGAAGAGAAGTTTGTGGCACAACTTGACTAGAAGAAGGGATCGGTTGGTAGGACATGTTTTGAGGCATCAAGGGATCACAAATTTAGCATTGGAGGGCAGCGTGGAGGGTAAAAATCGTAGAGGGAGACCAAGAGATCAATACACTAAGCAGATTCAGAAGGATGTAGGTTGCAGTAGGTACTGGGAGATGAAGAAGCTTGCACAGGATAGAGTAGCATGGAGAGCTGCATCAAACCAGTCTCAGGACTGAAGACCACAACAAAAACAACAACAACGAGGAATAGTAAATAAATGATAAAACATCCCATATAATGTGTAGGCCTATCCAGTTTTTATTGGTTACAGAGACACAGCTGGTTACAGAGAGCAGTTTTCATTCCATGTGTTACTCTTAGCTTGTTTGCTGACTTATTTTTGTTTTGAAGTTGTTTGAGTTTACATAGTTGAATTTTTCTACTGTGATTGCAATTTGTTAACCAGTTCTGCTGTATTTCTTTAATCATGCCCCATATATTTACAAATGCTGTGTGTGTCAGCATGGTATTTGTGTGTGGGATTTGTGATAGAAATGCTGCAGCTGCCTGCAGATGATGTTGTTCGCAATTTTCTAGCCACTGAGTACCAGATTAAAGTGTGTTTACTAATGTTTTCACTGGACTGAGAGACTGGTGCAGTGCCAAACATTCATGTTTCACTTAAATGTGCAAATGAACAGTGTATGGATAAAGTCTGTCATAATTCAGCTCATACAATGTAGTCCTTCAACAAGCAAGCACTGAATTTCACTGTGTTGGTTTCCCACATACAAGAATGTAACTGACATTACATACGGTCCGCAGCTCGTGGTCGTGCGGTAGCGTTCTCGCTTCCCACGCCCGGGTTCCCAGGTTCGATTCCCGGCGGGGTCAGGGATTTTCTCTGCCTCGTGATGACTGGGTGTTGTGTGATGTCCTTAGGTTAGTTAGGTTTAAGTAGTTCTAAGTTCTAGGGGACTGATGACCATAGATGTTAAGTCCCATAGTGCTCAAAGCCATTTGAACCATTTTTGACATTACATACGCAAGACCTCTATCCTTATCATTTATAGAGGGTTCAACACCTTCAAGGAGGAGAGGAAGGTAGATGATTGGTATTTAGTGGATACTTGCAAATTGTCAAGTAAACCTACTAATATTCTTTACAAAAGAAGACAGCTTCACTTGTGATGGTATCAGTTAAACCTGTAACACACATCAGTTATCCGATGGAAATGCTCTTGCCTTTGTGGACACACAGTTTCAAGAAAACTTTGCTGTAACTGCGTGATGTGGTATGACCGGCAGTCAGTTGATTCAGCCTGTTGGATTACTGTTTGTCCTACAGGATCCCATTACCTAGTCTTTCTAGCATCCAGGAGCATCTGTCATGTGACAGGTCATCCTCATATAACATTCCACAGAATATAAATTTGTAGAAATGGTCACATTTCTTGGCCATAAATGTCCCTGGACCTTGCTTATTTAAATACTTGTCTGTGGGAATTTTTCAAGATGAACTCTACAAAGAAAATGTAAACCCAAGAGATTAAAGAACAGAAAGATGACCTCAGGAGAGCTATACATGGTGTTATCAAGAGAATTTGAAAATGCACTGAAGTCAGAGTTGGTATTTATGAAAATAAACTTTGAGCTTAACCATTTTCTTCCACATAACACCGTCTGTGAACATTTGTTGACATTGCACTAACAACTGTACCTCTATAACCGATAAAAATGTGGTACCTTCTGTGGAATGTTGTATTCGTATTAGTCTGTATCACCACTACTTACAATGTTTACCATTCCTCCTGAAACAACCTGCAGTGTAGGAGAGATTATATTGGCTACTTCACCAATGTCTGGAATGAGCAATGCCTAAAAGTACCAAAATTTTTCAAGTAATTAAACAGCTAGAGATGGAGTACTGACTGCTCCTGTCTGCTCCTGTCTGCTGCAGTTTATGTCATTACCTAGTGAATGGTCTGCAGATAGTTGTATAGCATAAAAATCTGTGAAGTCCTCTTATTTGCCTGTCTTGGTTTCTGACTGCCTGGAAGTGTGCCAAGACTGGCTACAGAGATTTATTAAACTTTTCATTTCCAGCGTCTGTATTGAGGCTCACAATGTGCTGCTTGACACCTAATGGCAGGTCCTTTCGGTGTGACATTTGTACAGCTGACATCATTAGGAACAAGCAGTTGTGCAGTGCATTTTCCACAATTGCCATCAAGCAACAAAGGCGTGTGTGCATGTGTGCGTGCGTGCGTGTGTAAGCAATGGAATTTAAGCCATATTAATTTAGTCGAGGTAGGGTGAAGTAGGTTATGTAAACTGTCAAGAGTTTTTTAAAAATGAGTTTTAGTAATGTTTCAGTGAGTTTCATAAATTTGTTTTCATTATTCACAGGTCCAAGTAGAGGTATGATCTTTTTTGCTCTAGCAAACTTGATTTTTTACTTTTTTAATAGATATATACTAAGTTGTGGATGCTCAAGACAGCTTTGTAACACCTATTGATAAAAAGTAAAAGCTATGTCTGGTGTTTGTTAAATGGAAAGTTATTCATATAGCAATGAATATGGATGGTCCCAAACTATAAGATGGTGGGACTGGAGTAATGATTTTTCCTAAGCCTTAACCTTTGTCTCCACTGCATTGTTTAAATTGTACTACTTTTTGTTATCTAGTGATTACTCTGATATTACCGAACATGAGAGATATTTTGTTGTATTGCCTTTGCAACATACGTCATGTAATATTCTACACACAGCCATCAGCAAATAAAATAAAAATGCATGTAATTTTGGTGATTGTAACTAAGATAAAGCAGAAAGGTTTCCTAACACTAAGATAAAATATAGGGATTAATTTTTAGTATTTTTATTTACAAATATAATAAACTTCAGGGCTTTTTGTGTAAGTGCTTTGTGTGGTTGATGGAACTTGAGTGTGAATGCCTTTCCTAATGTTTTCACCCTGGCGTTGCATCATTATTGAGAATCTCCGCTGCTGCCTTTTCCATCATTGATGAGGATGTGATTCAGTGCGAAAAGATTTGTCCTCTTCCAAGTGTGTCGAGGTACATGAGACAGACCCATATTAAGGGTGGGTGTGTGTGTGTCCTCGGGTTGATTACGGAGCAGATATGTCTTCCTGGACATTGGTGGTAACTGAAGACTGCTGTCTCCCCTGCCCCCCTTCCCCTGCCCCCCCTCCCACCCCCCGCACACTGCAACCACCCACTCATCCACCTAAGGGGGAAGATACATAGAATTTCTGAGATAGCATCAAAAGTATGGATCAGATCAGTTATTATGTGTTCATCACAAAATTTAGTCATTTATGAAAGACTACCACGATAGAACCTATCAGTGCTTTGAATAGATCACAAATATTAATGATTGATAATACTTTGTTGTTAAACAGTAGTAATATTTGATGATTATATGTATAAAATGGTATTCCTAGACAAGTTACCCTTCTGGAACCCAGTATAATGTATTAGCCAAAAGTTTCTTTTTACTTGTGATATTAGTCTTTACGGTATTACTTCTCGAATATCCAGAGGAAGAGGTAGTATACTTTGCAATAAGTATCACCCAGTTCACTCACTGACACGATGTTCAATAGTGGCATCTGTGCTAATGAAGTATTACATATGTGCTTAACTTAGTAAGCCAGAGCATATCTTCAGAACTTGCTTTGAAATTCCATCACACCATGTGACCTTTTTCTTTTGAGAATTATAACATTTCTGTTAATTTTGGAAAAGAATGTCTGTGCCATGCCTAGCAGCTTAAATTTTGGTTGAGTGACTTTTAAATATACCCCTTGCTTCTTCATCTATCAGACCATAGTTTTTCTGCTACATTTGGAAAATGGCTGTTAAAAAAAATTAAATTTGTGAATCATTCATTTTAGTGATTCTGTTGCAGTGGCTCTGGTTGTCCTCTCTGTTTATTCCAATTATTTTATTAGAATTGTTAATTTATTTCATGGCAGGCAGATTTCCTCGGTATATTGCAATAATTGTTGAATGCCAGTAATTTAGAATTTGCTTTATGGCAGTTTTATAAATTTACCTGTCTCATTTATGATATATTTTTAACCTTTCCAGTCTTTTACTTTTTATACAGAAATTAAGGACATTGGTGTAGGAAAGCTGTTTGGAATATTGATAAATTTGTTGAGAAATGCATTAGCATCTGTTTCCTTACATGCTTTTTCCTGTTCTATACCTTGTATGTGATTCTTAGCACCATCCATTTTTTTTTTTTTTTTTTTTTTTTGCATGAGAATTTCTCAGACTTTTGTGGTTTTTTGTGTGCTTCATTTTCGCAAAGTGTTCACCGGAGCCAGGCATAGTATTAGCAGTTGAGTACAATCTAAATTTTTTTCACCATGGGCATTGTCTACAAAAATGGTATAATTAAATCCACCTGCTGCCGTGGAGAAGGGTTTTGTAGCACGAGAGTTATTTTTTCCAACTTTTTTGTGTCATAATATTTTAATGTACCTGTGTTTGAAATGCCCACAAACTGGTTACTCTTTAGTCTTGTCTGGCTTAGCATAAGTCAAAAATGAATTTAGATGTCTCATAAATTTGAGATCTGTACACTGTTATGGTTATAATAAATTTATTCTTCAATAACTGCTCACATTCTTGTACTTATAGGTTCAGATAAACATAATAAAGTGCTTCAGTTTTGTCTTCAGCTTTTACTAACATGGTGGTTCCTCATTTTATGTATATTAAATGTCTTTATCCCCATGCTTGGTGGTACAAAGAAAATTTTTGTTTTCAAAACTCTTACACGTAAAAGAAGCTGCCTTGTTTTTTCAGCCATCTAATATTCTGATGAAACAAACAGATTTAATTTTAATGAGAAATGCAATATATTATGTGGACTTAATCTGTTATGAATTTTGTCTTCATTTTTCATTGCCGATTATCATTGTTTGTTGTTTAGATTATTTACCTTCTAATTTAATCGTGCTAATAATCTCTATCTACTTCTCTAGGTGAAGTGGATGATGTACTGGATTGTATTTGCCCTGTTCAGCTGTGCCGAAACTTTCACTGACGTCTTCCTGAGTTTCTGGTAAGTGTAAGATTCCGTTGTAGTGATTGTTGTCACAGTAATTAACTTTTGAACAAGTATATCTTCTTTGTTCCTCAGGTTTCCATTTTATTATGAGATCAAGATCCTGTTGGTTCTGTGGCTGCTCTCACCTGCCACTAAGGGATCCAGTATACTGTACCGCAAATTTGTGCATCCAATGCTCAGCAGGCGTGAGCAGGTAAGTCTTGTTTGTGAATGCCTTTTGTATTGTTTTATTTTGTACTAGCCTTCTCCCCATGACTTCGCCTGCATAGGCATTCAGATATGTTGGGCACACCTCATCTCTTTGTTTATCCCCCCCCCCCCCCTTGCCCCTCCCATTGAACTCCTCAGTCCTGTCTCTCTGACCACATCTTCCTACCCTCTCCCTCCTGCCTCCTCCTCTCTACCAATCATCTCCTCCGGCCTTCTGAATCTTCCTCCAGCCATGCCCATCTGCAAATGTAGCCCCTGCACAACAGGTCAGTGAACCAGGCTGATGCTACTCTCACAACTTCCCTATCATGTAGGCAGCCTATAAAGCAGGAGCTGAAAAATGTTTTTACTCATATCGCCATTCCTATTGGAGCTAGGTGGTTATAAACTCGACAGTGATGATATGATGGTGCACAAATAGAACTTAACAAGTATCAAATTTGTTTGTACAGAGGTTTGAGGGGAGGCCCCGGATTACAACATATTGCACACCCAAAAGAGAACAGTATTTTGCTGTAACCACAAGCCTAATCTTCAGTGGAAATGCAATTTAGAAAATAAAAAAAGTGTTAAGTTCAAAACTTTATCAACATTTGGGAAATGAAACTACTATTTTTCATTGATTAGAAAACATTCTGCCCTCCTAGAGGGCTCACAACCCTTTTATGAGTATGTATTTGGTGAAAACAGGATCCCGAACCACTGCAGTATTTCATTTCCTGTGCTGCAGCCTACTCTCTGACTCTGTTTATTCAAAATTGGTCTGTAGAACAGATTCCCCGTTGACAGCCTAACTTGTTTGTGAAACATCAGCATTTTAGCCATTCTGTGGTGGAGACTCGTCAGGTACCCATATGGTTGTAGCCTTCCTGACTATTTAGGGAATTCACTATTGATGCCTGGTCTGTTACCTCTGTGTACCCGTGTGTGATGAGGAGTTAGGGGGCATTGGGACTCCAGGCAGTGGTCATCAAACCATGTGGCCATTACTCTGGCTAAGTGGTGTTTGTGGGGAGAGCCCTTGATTGGATTAGGTGGCATCATGGTGGGTGTCTTGCACATTGAAAAGACCTAGCTGTCAGTCAGTTGCCATGAGAGTCCAGCAGTGTCTTCAGACAGAACTGAATACTTCAGTGCAAATTATTACAGAACTTACCTTCCTTAGGTTTGTCGTGGATGGAAAGCAAACTGTATACACTTACTCTTATCAGTTCCTGGTTTGCAGCTGGACTGACGGAGGGTCCTTTTTAGCTACTAAGTCATGTTCTTTGTTCAGAATATTGAAAATGTATGTTGAGAGATCTCTTCCCTCAGTAAGTTATGAAATGGTTTGGTCTTAATTAACACAGCGAATCCTACCCAGTCCTGAGTGTTACTCTGTTGTAGTAAAAAAAAAAAAAAAAAAAAAAGGGGGGGGGGTGCGTGACATACCTGTAACCGTAACACCCCATTAGTGTTTGAAATGGTACAAGGCTTAGTGTTTCACTGGGGATTAGCACTGCACTGTGATCAGGAATCAATTGGAAATACTGAATAAGTGTGGGGTCCACTGTTGTGTACATACAGGCCTGCCAGACGACAAGGTTGACACTGGAATATTCTCCCTCATTTTTGAGGGAGACTTTGCTTCCCTACTAAGTCAAACTCTTGCGATACCATTTTGATGTGCAGATACATTTCCCATCCCCAATATGGTGCTTTAAATTTCAACCCTTGGGCTATACGTCTTCCCATTGTATGAACAATCCAGTTTGTGGAGACTAGTCGGCTGCTTCATGAAAACTCACTGTGTGAGTAATTATCCTTCTGTGTCGGTTGCAGAGACAGTTGCCCTCCCCAATCCCTGAAGTGCTGATCCCCTAATTAAGGAATTTAAAACCCAGGAACTTAAGGTCATCAGTGGTGTCTCATATTTTGAAGCTTGAAAAAAATAAAAGTTTTATACCCTGGCCTAATGCCATTGACTTTGGCCGTTACTGTGGCCAGGAAATTAGCAGTACGTAGATTATTTACTCACTCCTTTCCCTTAACGTCAGCCCCTGATGGTTCTGGAAGTCAGTTAACCGATGGGAGAGACAGGTCATCTCCTTTAATGGTTTGTGCAATACCATCTTGAGGACCCTGATTTTTTGCACCCAGCTGGGGAAGCATCACATGGCTTCACTGAGTGCACCCTCTCCATGAAAATCCACAGACCACTGATGTGATACCAGCCAGGATCTGAAGGAATGATGGAGTGAGAATTCCAGTGCTGATCACTCCTCTTCAGCTCCAACCCCATAGTGGAGGGGCAGATAAGTTTACACAAGAGTCCTATCTCTGTAAAGTAGTCAATGAGAAAATGAAGAAATCTTTGGATATTACAGTCACCTGCCAGATCTACAGCAACTAATGTCATCCTGTTCCACTATTTATCATACTCTCTCTCTCTCGTGTGTGTGTGTGTGTGTGTGTGTGTGTGTGTGTGTGTGTTAAATCTTATGGGACTTAACTGCTAAGATCATCAGTCCCTAAGCTTACACACTACTTGACCTAAATTATCCTAAGGACAAACACACACACACACACACACCCATGCCCGAGGGAGAACTCGAACCTCCGCCGGGACCAGCTGCACAGTCCAGGACTGCAGCACCTTAGACCGCTCATACTCTCAAAGAAAACAAATTTTGCAGATGGCCATTCCCCAACTTTTGTTGAGTACCACACCTTCTGTCAGAACTGACATGACCCTGAACAGCATCTGGAGGGGTCTGTACATTGGTTGACAATGTTGTCTTATAATTGTTTCCCCTGTATACCACATTTGAAAGCAGAGTAGTGAGAGTGCAAACTGTCTTGGTAATCACTATTTGATGTGTAACGTTTATTTATCCTCAGGCAGGCACCTTTGCACCTTGGGATGGCCACTTTAATTCCACAGCCAAAGAAGTTGAAGACCCCCACCTTACTGCTGCTTTGCAATTCCAAAGCACACCATACCCTCTGGGGTATACATCCTCTGGTAGGGAATTTCTGATTGAGAAACTTATTTTCGATTTTGATCTGTATCACCTCAATGCTGATACCTTATATGCTAAAGTGTCACCCATGGCACCTTCTCAGTAAGTGATATTCTGATCCATTCCTCCAATTCGTAACAGTGGTTGCTACACAGTAGTCATTCCAGTAGACCTGTTCCTTGTTACTGTGTGTGTCTCGGAAGGGCCAACTGGCAGCTGTATAGGTATGCTGTCGTCTTTGCCCCCATTATGCCATATTTATTGACAAGGTTCTGAGACATTTGTGACACAATCGCATGACATTCTGGAGCTGCTATCCCCATTTTTACAAGCTGCCTCCATCTGTGGTCAGTATCGTGGACTAGATACTAAACAGCTATTTAGGACAGTTGAAGAGCCCAGCAATGTCTCAAACAACATCCTCCACATACCACACTCAAGACTTTAAAGTAATTTTTTGCAGAAGATTGCTACCTAATTAAATTCAATAAGATGGAATGCAGGGGTGCTACATCTCTTCCTCAGGAACATGTTCTTCTTCATCCAAGGTGTGACCAAATTCCACAACCTGCAGGACTGCTAAAGATTAACAGCTGTTCTAGATTCTGCTGCTTCTTTTAGGATTGGGGTAGGGGTCTTTTTGTACCAGTGTGTGAGTTCTTGCTAAACATTTTACTGCTCATCTTTGCAGCAGCATTGACGTCCTCTTCTTTCCTTTCCATTTGAACACACAAGACAAGTTGGAGACTTCTCTCCGTTCTTTACCAAACCCCCCCCCACCCCCCACCCCCCGTCCTCCAATACTGAATTACGTAATGAACATTTCAATGATAGGAGGCTGTGTCAGTCTTTAAACTCATTTAGTGACACACTATACTGTCCCACCCCCTTATTAAATTCAAAATCGTATGACTGGGCATCTAATCAACTCAAACTCTTCCACTGAGGGTCTTCAACTTCTTTGGCTAGAAGATCCTTTCCCTTCACAATGGAGGGACAATGTTGTCATTGCTATCTTTAAACAAGGCAAAAACTTAAAATCCACTAATAGCTGTCAACCGATTATCCTCATCAATGTGTTCTGCAAACTGCTTGAAAGGAAGGTAGCCCAACAATTATGCTAGGTTCACAGGTCCTTCTGGCCTCTTTATCAGTGTGGTTTCCGGGAGGGCAATCCACAAGTCACCATCTGGTTAGGTTTGAAACAGCAATCCAGCAGGCTTTTTGTAAATACCATCTCATTGCAGTTTTTATCACTTATATGAGACACCACTTGGCACCATCTTGTTCACTTTCCTTCCATGATTGGGGCTATAAGGGTTACTATTGATTTTTATACATCAGGCTTTTTTCCCATTGTTTCAAGTTGGTGGGCTTCTCAGCTCCCCATGGTATGAAGAGAACAGCATCACTCAGTGCTATGGTCTGAGTGTTACTCCTTCTTATTGCCTTAAATGGGCTAGTGATCTCCATTGGACCATTGGTTCCACTGTGCAGCATGTGGACATTTGTTGCGTATGGTATAGCTCCCAATCTGTAACCTGGGCTGAATTCCAGCTCCACGTAACCATCTGAAGTGCCTCCGGTTGTGTTCTTTCCCATGGCCTCCAGTTTTCTTCCAAAAAATTGCAAGTAATGCAGTTCTGTCATTGTATCATGGTTTATTCTGATCTAGGAGTCTACTTGGATACCCAGTGTTCGGACATTGCTGTGCAGTCCTGAGTTTTGGAAGTCCTCTTTGATAAAAAAGCTGACATGCTTGCCCTATGTTGATCAATTTCAGACTGTGCATGCAGAAGCTTAATGCTTCCTGATTCCTCACCCACGACTCTTGAGGTGCAGGTTGCACTTCCTACACTGTACATATGTGGCCCTCTTGCTGTCCCGATTGGACCAGTTGATAATTCTGGAGCAAGGCTGGCTTCTAGTGTGTTTCATAGTTGACCCATAGACAGTCTCGTGGCCAAAGCAGAGATCTTACTTTCTCAGTTCAGACTACAACAACTCTTGCTCACCTAAAATAACTTCATAATCTGACTTACCAAATTCTTTTTACACTTTGAGGGTGTTGACCTCTGACAGTCGCTCTCTGGTGGGGCTCCCAGGTGGGCAGAAGACCCAACAGAGGGTCTGGAAATCCATTCCAACCCCATTACTGTGTGCTTTCTGTATATTCCTGTGTGCTTCGTCTTGGTTAGTACCCAGACCATGAATTATTATTTCAAAGAACTAAAGTTTTTTGTCCCTGTTTACTTTTGATCTACTCCTCTCTGTTCTCCATGTGTATCAGTGTGGTACCATCATTTAAACTGACAGCTCTAAAATGATGGGTAGAACAGAATATGCTTTAGCATCTCCCACTGGGTAGGAAGAACATTGGTTGCCAGGAACATGTAATGTTTTTATGGTGAAGCTGATCCATTAACGGAGCCCAGTACTTTTGTCATGACTCAATGAGTAGTCTCCAGGCTGTTGACTGATGTTACCCTTGCCACATTGAGAGATGGTATTCACTATTTTCTCTCTGCCCTTAGTCATACTGTGTGCTTCATTGTCTTTCTCTGGGCCCCAAGTCATGTGGGTATCCCAGGGAATGGGCCATCCATTTGGCTAGAGGAATGATTTCTCACCTTACATTCACTTTGACAATCCCAGGTATGGATTTGCTATTGCCAGTAACACCTCTACTTAACTTGAAGACAGAGCATCATCGGATGATCTTATAAATTGCACACAGTCAAGCAGACTACCATTATACGACACTGCTCCTAGCGTTCCTCCCAGAAGGAATCCACCATTTTTAATTACTTTCAGATGGAGTTCACATTTTTTTCCACTGCACTGCATTTTACTATTTTAGAAGTGCCCTTCACATAGGAGGCCGATGAAGGGAAGACGTTAAGTATTTGTTATCTATTAATTAAGCTGACTAAAAAATAATAGTTTAGCAGTTTTCTATGCTGCCTTTGAGGGAATGTGTTCTATTCCCACTTTTAATGTTTTTTGTCAAGTGGCCCTTACACGTTCAGTACTATTGACTCAATAATATTGTGTAAATATGTTTTGTGGTAATGAAGGCCAAGAACATTGCAACAATATTACACAATATTTATGTCCGGGAAGTGTCAGAACTCTGCCTTTGTAGCGAAAAAGTCTGTGCTCAACAATATGGGAACTCGCATATATTGTGAATGAGTTTCTTGTTTGGCAGAAGAAAAGGAGAAATTATGTGTAATGGACATTATAAGTCTGAAAAAGCTTCCTGTGATCATTTCAATGGACCAGAAGCTTATTTATGGCAGCTTAGATTTGTAAACCACAGTGATGATTAATTACAAACTGAACAAGTGAACAATGTAGTGTATAGCATACCTGTGCTGTTTTATATGTATTTCTCTAATATAACAACTGTCACAAACAAAATAAATGTGTGTGATCTCTGGACAACTGACCTAACCTTACTTATCAATGCTGAGAACTGTTACAAGTAAAATAAACATTTCTGCTTACTGTCATCTCACAAAAATCTTCAGTTTATTCTGCTATTGTGGACAAGGTATGTGGCATTTCCTGATAAGTGAGGATTTTTCTTAAAGTACTGCATGGTACTTTCATATACATCCTCCCCACCCACTTCCTGGTATTTTATTTCTCTCTCTCTCTCTCTCTCTCTCTCTCTCTCTCTATCTCTCTCTCGGCAGAAACTGAAATGTATTGCACAGTACCATCCTCACATGGTACAATATATTGACAGTGTCAATATTTTTAAAACTCTGCAGTGTTGATTATATTGCACAAACTGTCAATACCGAACTCGGGCAGTGAAATTATTACACAATACCCAGTGTGCAAACACTCAAATGTGACCACCTACTGAGCAACCCCTGTGGGTCTGGGGGTTAGAATAGGCCTGAGGTATTCCTGCCTATTGTAAGAGGTGACCAAAAGGACTCTAACACCTTCCAGCCGTATGAGTTCAGATCTCATTCTATGGTTTGACCTGCCACTTTCAATATTCTACAGAAGTGCGGGCCATATGGGGAAGGACACCTTACATGGTGCACGAGTGCCCTTAGATTCGATCTCCTGAATCTCTTGTCATGGCTTTGCCTCTCCACCTGCGATTCAACTATTTGGGCGAGGACATTTCCGGTGTATGTCATCTTCTTCTGTTGTCTCCTGTCCTCTTTTGCCCCCATGACGATATTGGATTTCTCTGCACCCACAATTCAGCACGGTAGCCAGTCTATTGTGGTGGGGCTGTCATGTACCCATTTGGTGGTAGCCCCCTGACAACACAGGCATCGCACTGCTGATGCCTGAGCTGTAAACTCCCCATGTTTGCCAAGGAGTAGATGCCTGTCTTCCTGGGGCATCAGGACTCCCAACAATGGCCATCACGCCAGTTGGCCTTTGCTGTGGCTGGGTGGCACCCGTGGGGAGAGCCCGTGACTGGAGTCGGTGGCATCAGGGCGGATGGCCCGCAATGAAATGGACTAAGTCATCTCTTGCTGGTGACTTTACAGCTCCAGCTGTTTCTAAGAAGGGCAAGATAGAATACAGTGCCAACAGGTATGACCCTAAATCGTTTCCCTCCCTCACTACACCATGGGAGGAATGTAGAGCTACAGAACGGAGAAAGCCGTATTCACCTCGGTTTTTAGTCTGTAGCAGAACTGATAGGGATTATTTTCTACTGGCGAAGCCCCAATTTTTTGTTGAACACCTTGAGGATAATTTTGGAGAAGTGACAGCGCTGCCCAAGATGTGAAATGGTGCAGCCTTGATTCGGACAGCATCCGCAGCCCAATCCCGAGCGTTACTCGCCTGTAACATGCTGGGTGACATTCCTGTTTCCGTCACTCCCCATAAAAGCCTCAACAGGGTCCAGGGGATTATTTTCAATCATGACCACCTCTTGCAGTCTGACAACGAGCTCTGTGCCAACTTAGAACAGCAGGGTATTCATTTCATCCAGCGCGTTTACAGGGGGACCCAAAGACAACAGGGTTGCTACCGGTGCCTTCATCTTGGCCTTTGAAGGTGATTCATTGCCTGAAAAGGTCAAGGTGTGCTGTGACGTTAAACCATACATCCCTCCCCCTATGTAGTGCTTTAAGTGCTGGAAGTTCGGGCACATGTTTTCCCGCTGCACTTCCAGTGCCATATGTCGAGACTGTGGACGTCCACTGCACCCAGATACTCCATGTGTGCCACCTCCCACTTGCATCAACTATGGAGAGCACCACTGCCGCTGCTCGCCAACTGCCCAGTAGTTCAAAAGGAGCAGAAATTTATGAAGTAAATGACCATGGACCGGTTGATTTACAAAGAGGCTAAATGTAAATTCGAAAGATTAAACCCCATTTGGTTGATGTCGACATACGCTGCAGCTACATAACCATCGCTGTCCCATGTGCCAGTGGTTCCTCACTCTATGCCACGAGCAGTGGGCCCTCTGGGCCACCAGAATACATTTGCCACCTTGGTGGCAGGGGGGGGAATCTTCCTCCTTTGCTCCCAAAGCACCTTCTTTGGGAGGAAGGGTACCCCCCCCCCCCAAACGCAGAGGACATTGGTCCCCTCCCCCCTGCTGGAGAAACAACAGCCTCCTCCAGCTCCTCTTGTGCAGAAGGGGTCCCATGGGGCCCTCTCTTCCAAGGTCTCCACTAATGCCACGGCGGACACTTGCCAGTGGCTCAAGGAGCCAAAAGCTGCTGGACGAAGAGCTTCATGGTCTTCCTCCGTGCCTGAAGCTGCTTCGGAGAAATCTTCCAAGCAAGCCCCTAAAGAGAAGCGAGAGAGCAAGCAAACTAAGATTTAGTCTGCTAAGAAACGGGACTCTCTGGTGGCCCCAACACCACCACTCCCTATCAGTTCTGCATCTGAGGATGCAGTGGACATCTTAGTGTCCCCTGTGGACCTAGACCTCACTGATGCCTCATCCACCATAGAAATGGCTACAAATACTCCATCGGAGGCAGCAGGTGACCCAGAGGCATAACTCACCTCCTTGCACGCTTCATCCTTTCCCAGGCTCACAATAACATTATCCTCCAGTGGAATTGCGGCGGTTTTTTTCCACTATCTGGCTGAGCTACGGCAACTGTTAAGCTTTACACCTGCTTTCTGCATTTCCCCTCCAGGAAACCTTGTTCCCAGCAATGCGGACCCCTGCCGTCTGTGGCTATAAGGGATATAACAGGAACTGCAGCAGCTATAATAGACTGCCAGGTGGAGTTTGCGTCTACGTCCTGAACTGTGTATGCAGTGAACCTGTGCCCCTTCAAACCCCTCTTGAAACTGTGGCTGTTAGGATAAGGATGGCGCAGGAAATAACTGTCTGTACCATATATCTTCCTCCAGATGGTGCAGTACCCTTGAACATATTGGCTGCACTGTTTGACCAACTCCCTAAACCTTTCCTATTTTTGGGAGATTTTAACTCGTCACCCCTTCTGGGGTGGCACAGTTCTTACTGGCTGAGGCAGAGATGTCAAAAATTTACTGTCACAACTCGACCTCTGCCTCTTAAATACTGGGGCCACCACACATTTCAGTGTGGCACATGGCACATATTCGGTCATTGATCCCTCAGTTTGCAGTCCTGGCCTTCTCCTATCTATCCATTGGAGAGCACATGACGACCTGTGTTGTACTGACCACTTCCCCATCTTCCTGTCACCGCCCCGACATCAGGCCCATGGTTGCCTGCCCAGATGGGCTTTAAACAAGGCGGACTGGGAAACTTTCATCTCTGCTGTCAACGTTGAATCTCCCCCATACAGTAACATCAATGTGGTGGTTGAGCAGGTAACTACAATGATCGTTTCTGTGGCGGAAAACGCAATCCCTTGTTCTTCAGGGTGCCCCCGGTGAAAGATAGTCCCTTGGTGGTCGCCGGAAGTCACTGAGGCAATTAAGGAGCATCAGCGAGCACTACAGCGGCATAGGTGGCACCCTTCCATGGTGCACCTCATAGCCTTTAAATGGCTCCGTGCCTATGTTCACCAGCTTATCAAAAAGTGGGTTTAGGAGTGTTGAGAGAGAGGTATGTGTTGACCATTGGATGCCATACGTCACCTTTCCAAGTCTGGGCAAAGATCAAATGAGTTTTTGGGTACCAGACCCAAACAGGTGTTCCTGGTGTTAACATAAATGGCTTGTTATTTACTGACGCAAACATGATTGCCGAGCAGTTTGCTGAGCACTATGCTCGTGCCTCTGCATTGGAGAATTACCCTCCAGCCTTTTGCCCTCTCAAATGGCAGATGGAAGAGACAGTCCTCTCATTCACTACATGGCACAGTGAACCCTATAGTGCCCCATTTACAGAGTGGGAGCTCCTCAGTGCCCTTGCACATTGCCCTGACAGAGCTCCTGGGCCCGATCGGATCATCAGTCAGATGATTAAACATCCCTCATCTGACTACAAGTGGCATCTCCTTGTGATCTTCAACCGGATCTGGTGTGATGGCGTCTTTGTCGCACTGGCGGGAGAGCACCATCATACCAATGCACAAACCCGGCAAAACCCTGCTGGGTGTGGATAGTTATCAGCCCATTAGCCTCACTAACATTCTTTGTAGGCTGCTGGAACGTATGGTGTGTCAGCGGTTGGGTTGGGTCTTGGGAGTCACGTGGCCTACTGGCTCCATGCCATCTCGGTTTCCACCTGGGTTGCACTGCCACTGATAATCTTGTGCCCCTCGAGTCTGCCATCCGAACAGCCTTTCCCAGATGCCAAAACCATGTTGCCGTCTGTTTTGATGTATGAAAAGCGTATGACACCACCTGGCAACATCATATCCTTGGCACATTATACGAGTGGGGTATCAGAGGCCTGCTCCCGATTTTTACCCAGAATTTCCTGTGGCTTCCTACTTCCCGTGTCCAAGTTGGTGCCTCCCATAGTCGCGCCCCCCCCCCCCCCCCCCGCCTCTTATCCAGGAGAGTGGGGTCCCACAGGGCTCCTTATTGAGTATCTCTCTATTTTTAGTGGCCATTAATGGTCTAGCAGCATCTGCAGGGCCGTCTGTCTCACCCTCTCTTTATGCAGTTAACTTCTGCATTTCGTACTGCTCCACCTGTACTGGTGTTGCTGAGCAGTGCCTCCTGGGAGCCATCCACAAGGTGCAGTCATGGGCTGTAGCCCATGGCTTACAGTTTTTGGCCGCAAAGTCGTGTGTTACGCACTTCTGTCGGCGTCTTACCGTTCATCCCAAACCAGAACTTTACCTTACTGACAATCCCCTCACTGTAGTGGAGACGTATCGATTTTTAGGAGTTGTTTTTGATGCCCATTGACTCTGCTTCCTCACCTTAGTCAGCTTAAGTGGAAGTGCTGGCAGCACCTCAATGCCCTCTGCTGCCTGAGCAACATGAACTGGGGTGCAGATCACTCTACGCTGCTGCAGCTATACAGAGCCCTTGTTAAATCCTGCCTTGACTATGGGAGTCAGGTTTATGGTCCGGCGGCGCCCTCAGCATTGTGTTTACTCGACCCAGTGCACCACTGTGGCGTTCGACTAGCGACGGGAACTTTCAGGATGAGTCTGGTGACCAGTGTCTTTGTGGAAACTGGAGTTCTTCCATTGCAGGTCAGACGTGCACAACTGCTTGCCAGTTATGTTGCACACGTTCGTAGTTCTGCGCATCTGAATTATCGTCTCCTTTTCCCACCCACGGCAGTTCATCTCCTGCATCGGCAGCCCGGGTCAGGGCTTACAATTCTATGTGAACTGGAGTCCTCGTCTTCACCACCTTCACCACCTACTACACTAGAGGTCCAGTCGCGTACACCTCCATGGTGTACACCTAGGTCGCTGTGCCTGGACCTTTCACATGGCCCAAAGGACTCAGTTCACCCTGCAGCTCTCTGCTGTCACTTCATCTCGATTCTTTACATGTGCTGAGGCCATGAAGTGATTTACACCAATGGCTCCATGGCTACCCCCTGCGGGTCTGGGGTAAGAATAGGCCCGAGGTATTCCTGCCTGTCGTAAGAGGTGACTAAAAGGAGTTTCAACCGTTTCGGCCTTCCATGTGATGGTCCCCCTTGGGGTTTGACCTCCATTTTTCAAAATTCTACAGAAGTACGAGCCTTTTGGGGAAGGACGCCTTACGTGGTGTACCACTGGTCCTCAGTGCACTCCAACCTTGACACTCAGCATTGTACCGGCGTTGTAACCATACCCACTATTCCTCAAATTGGGCCTAAACGCCTGATGGGTTGTACAAGTTACACCCATAGTGCGTCCCTATCTGCACCTACGATCATGATGGACTTTCCATGGCACCAGAAATCCAGCATGGTAGCCAGCCCGTAGTGGTGGGGTCGTCATGTACCCTCTAGGTTGTAGCCCCCTGACAACACAGGGATCGTACTGCCGATACCTGAGCTGCACCCTCCCCACGTCGGCCAAGGAGTAGATGCCCGTCTCCTTGGGGCATCAGGACTCCCGGCACTGGTCATCCTGCCAGGTGGCCCTTGCTGAGGCTGGGTGGCGCCCGTGGGGAGAGCCCCTGGTCGGAGTGGGTGGTATCGGGGCGGACGTTTCGCAGATGAAACGTCAACACGTATCAGGTCGCTCTGCGGCCGAGTCTTTCAAAAGGAAAGGTACTGTTTCTAGTTCTGGTTCTCCTGCCCTTTCCCCCTTGGCCACTCCCTGGGAGGAGGGACAGGCCCGCCGACTTGGGGCGAAGTACTTCCCCCGCTATTTGGTCTGTTCTCGAGCCGATGGGGGGACGTTCGCCACCTCCAAGCCCATGTTCTTTGTTCAGCACATTGAGGACATCTTCGGGGAAATCGAGGCTCTCAGTAAGATGCGTTCGGGGTCCGTTCTTATAAAGACCACCTCCGCCACACAGTCGGCGGCGCTCCAGGCGTGCGACCACCTAGGGGACATCCCAGTGTCCATTGTCCCGCATTTGGCACTAAATAGGACGCAGGGTGTTATTTTTCATCGGGACCTCCTGCTGCAATCTGATGAGGAGCTCAGGGCCAACCTGGAGCGCCGAGGCGTGCATTTCGTCCGGCATGTCCAGCGCAGCCCCAAAGACCGTCGCATCGACACCGGGGCCTTTATCCTCGCCTTCGAGGGGGACGTTCTCCCGGAGAAGGTAAAGGTGATGTGCTACCGGTGCGACGTGCGACCTTACGTCCCGCCTCCTATGCGCTGTTTTCGGTGTTTGCGCTTTGGGCACATGTCGTCACGGTGTGAGGCTGAGCCCCTTTGTGGCGATTGTGGACGTCCTCTTCGTGAGGAACATACATGCACCCCACCACCTTGGTGCGTTAATTGTCCTGACATCCACTCGCCTAGATCCTCAGACTGCCCCGCATATCAGAAGGAGAAGAAGATACAAGAACTCAAAACTTTGGATCAGCTCTCTTATTCTGAGGCCAGGAAGAAGTATGACCGCCTCCATCCCGTGCCGTTGACCACTTCGTTTGCTTCAGTTGTGTCCCCTCCTTCCGCGGTATCCTCACCCCTATCCTGTCCCCGCCTCCGCGTCCTCCCCCATCCGGGGTCTCTGCCTCCGCCTCCCAAATCCCTCCCTTCCAAATCCTCTTCCCCTGTGGCCCCCGCCCCCTCTGCCCCAGGGGCCACCATTCCTCCTCCCCCCCCCCCCCCTGCCGCCTGAGAAGCGATCCTCTTCTCAGGCGCCCATCTGGACCCCAGCTCCAGAGGTCCGGCGTTCCAAAACGGACCCTGCGCGTGAGGACCTTCTTCGGGTCCAGCCCACCACCCCTGTGCCTCCTCGGACTTCCAAGAAGAAGTCTCTATCCCCCTCTCCACCTCGGCATGTTTCGTCTGACGCTCCATCCGTGAGTCGCTGCTCCCGGCCGTCCTCAGTTTCGCCAGGACGCTCTCCTGCCAGGCGCTCAGCTGGCCTCTCGTCGGCAAATGATGCTGCCCCTGCTACACCACCAGGGACAGCGGCCGCAGCTGGCGACGACTCGATGGAACAGGATCCGCCTCCCGCCGGTTGTAGCGTTGTTCCCTCGAAACCTGGCCCTCCGCGGCCGTCGAGGTGACCCGCTCTTCACCAGTTTCGTTCCCCCTTTTTTTACTGACTAGCGATGGCTTTGTTACATTGGAACATAAGAGGTATTCGATCTAATCGGGAGGAATTACAACTGCTCCTCCGCCTGCACTGTCCGCTCGTCCTTGGTCTCCAGGAAACCAAGTTGCACCCGACTGACCTTATTGCCTTTACCCACTATACCTCGGAGCGGTATGACCTCACCCCTGTGGACGGTATCCCAGCACATGGTGGGGTCATGTTGCTCGTTCGGGACGATGTCTATTACCATCGCATCCCATTGACCACCCCACTCCAAGCAATAGCTGTCCGTATTACTCTTTCTGCTTTTACTTTTTCAGTTTGTACCATCTACACTCCATCGTCATCCGCTGTTAGTCGGGCTGACATGATGCACCTGATTGTTCAGCTTCCTCCGCCGTTTTTATTGTTTGGCGACTTCAATGCCCATCATCCCCTTTGGGGCTCTCCTGCATCCTGTCAAAGAGGCTCACTCTTGGCGGATGTCTTCAACCATCTCAATCTTGTCTGCCTCAATACTGGCGCCCCGACTTTCCTCTCGGACTCTACTCATACCTACTCCCACTTGGACCTCTCGATCTGTTCTACCACTCTTGCCCGTCGGTTCGAGTGGTATGTCCTTTCTGACACCTATTCGAGCGACCACTTCTCCTGTGTCGTTCGTCTCCTCCACCACAACCCATCCCCATGTCCTTCGAGCTGGAACATACCGAAAGCTGACTTGGGACTTTACTCCTCCCTGGCGACCTTTCCAGACCACGATTTTCTCAGTTGTGACAGTCAGGTCGAATACCTCACGGCTGTTATCGTCAGTGCTGCCGAACATTCCATTCCTCATACTACCTCTTCTTCACGTCGCGTTTCCATCCCCTGGTGGAATGAGGCTTGTAGAGACGCTATCCGTGCTCGCCGACATGCTTTACGCACTTTCGCCGCCATCCTACGTTGGCGAATTGTATTGGATACAAACGACTCAGAGCACAATGCCGTAGAGTCATAAGACAGCAAAAAAGCTTGTTGGGCCTCTTTCACCAGCTCCTTTAACAGTTTTACTCCCTCTTCCATCGTTTGGGGTGGCCTGCGCCTGCTGTCGGGCATTAAGGCCCACTCCTCGGTACCTGGCCTGACCTCAGGTGATGAGGTCCTTGTTGATCCTCTGGCTGTCTCCAACGCTTTCGGCCGGTTTTTCGCGGAGGTTTCAAGCTCCGCCCATTACCATCCTGCCTTCCTTCCCAGGAAAGAGGCAGAAGAGGCTCGGCAACCTTCCTTCCACTCGCTGAATCTGGAAACTTATAATGCCCCCTTTACTATGCGGGAACTCGAACGTGCGCTTGCACTGTCCCGGTCCTCTGCTCCGGGGCCAGATGCCATTCACCTTCAGATGCTGGCACACCTTTCTCCGGCGGGCAAAAGCTTCCTTCTTCGTACCTACAATCGCGTCTGGACTGAAGGTCAAATCCCCATGTGTTGGCGTGACGTCGTCGTTGTTCCTATACCCAAACCCGGGAAGGATAGACACCTTCCTTCTAGTTACCGCCCCATTTCTCTTACAAGCTGTGTCTGTAAGGTGATGGAGCGCATGGTTCATGCTCGGTTAGTTTGGATTCTTGAATCTCGACGGCTACTTACCAATGTCCAATGCGGCTTTCGTCGCCGCCGCTCCGCTGTTGACCACCTTGTGACCTTGTCGACATTCATCATGAACAACTTTTTGCGAAGGCGCCAAACGGTAGCAGTGTTCTTCGATTTGGAGAAGGCTTATGATACCTGTTGGAGAGGAGGTATCCTCCGCACTATGCACAGGTGGGGCCTACGCGGTCGCCTGCCCCATTTTATTGATTCCTTTTTAACGGATCGAAAGTTTAGGGTACATGTGGGTTCCGTATTGTCCGACGTCTTCCTCCAGGAGAACGGAGTGCCTCAGGGCTCCGTCTTGAGCGTAGCCCTTTTTGCCATAGCGATCAATCCAATTATGGATTGCATTCCACCTAATGTCTCAGGCTCTCTCTTTGTCGATGACTTCGCGATCTACTGCAGTGCCCAGCGAACATGCCTCCTGGAGCTCTGCATTCAGTGTTGTCTAGACAGCCTATACTCATGGAGCGTGGTAAATGGCTTCTGGTTCTCTGAAGAGAAGACGGTTTGTATCAACTTTTGGCGATATACAGCGTTCCTTCCGCCATTCTTACATCTCGGTCCCGTTGTTCTCCCGTTCGTGGAAACAACTAAGTTTCTAGGGCTCACGTTGGACAGGAAACTGTGTTGGTCTCCGCATGTCTCTTATTTGGCGGCCCGTTGTACATGTTCCCTTAATGTCCTCAGAGTTCTTAGTGGTTCATCTTGGGGAGCGGATCGCACTGTCCTTCTTCGCTTGTATCGGTCCATAGTCCGTTCGAAGCTGGATTATGGGAGCTTCGTCTACTCGTCTGCTCGGCCATCCCTCTTACGCCGTCTCAACTCCATCCACCATCGGGGGTTACGTCTTGCGACCGGAGCCTTCTACACTAGTCCTGTTGAGAGTCTTTATGCTGAAGCTGCCGAATTACCATTGACCTACCGGCGCGACGTACTGCTGTGTCGGTATGCCTGCCGGCTGTTGTCTATGCCCGACCACCCCTCTTACCAGTCCTTCTTCGCCGATTCTCTCGACCGTCAGTACGGGTTGTATGTGTCTGCCCTGCTGCCCCCCGGAGTCCGCTTCCGTCGCCTGCTTCGACAATTGGATTTTACCCTCCCTACCACCTTCCGAGAGGGTGAGAGCCCGACACCACCTTGGCTCCAGGTTCCGGTTCATATTTATCTCGACCTCAGCTCACTCCCGAAGGAGGGTACTCCGGCTGCAGTGTATTGCTCACGGTTTGTCGAACTTCGTGCTCGACTTGCCGGTCACACCTTTATTTACACCGATGGCTCCAAAATTGACGATGGTGTCGGCTGTGCCTTTGTCGTCGGGGCCGCCACCTTTAAATACCAGCTCCTCGACCAATGTTCCAGCTTTACGGCAGAGCTTTTTGCTCTCCATCAGGCCGTTCAGTATGCCCGCCGCCACCGCCATTCATCGTATGTACTCTGCTCTGATTCACTCAGTGCTCTTCAGAGCCTTGGAGCTCCCTATCTGGTCCATCCTTTGGTTCAACGGATACAGCAGTCCCTACATTCTTTCGCTGATAATGGTTCTCCTGTCAGCTTTCTGTGGGTTCCCGGACATGTAGGAGTGCCTGGGAATGAGGCTGCGGATGCTGCAGCCAAGGCTGCAGTCCTCCTGCCTCGGCCAGCCTCCCATTGTGTCCCGTCATCTGACGTTCGTGGGGATGTTTGTAAGAGGCTTGTGTCGATGTGGTGGGATGCTTGGTCATCCCTCCAAGGAAACAAGCTCCGGGCAGTAAAACCGCTCCCAACTGCTTGGACAACCTCCTCCCGACCATCTCGGCGAGAGGAGGTCCTTCTGACCAGGTTACGGATTGGGCATTGCCGGTTTAGCCACCGCTACCTGCTCTCCGGTGACCCAGCCCCGCAGTGTCCTTGTGGTCAGGCATTAACAGAGCGCCATGTTTTATTGTCGTGTCCCCGCTTTAGTCAATCTCGTGTTGTCCTGTCCCTGCCATCTACTTTACCGGATATTTTAGCTGATGACGCTCGAACAGCTGCTCGTGTTCTGCGTTTTATAACTTTGACTGGCTTGTCCAAAGACATCTAACCTTATTTTATCTACATCTTTGTCAGGTCTTTCTGGTGTTCCCCCTCCCCTTGAGTTTTACTAGATTCCATGTGCTCTAACAACAGTGACTGGGCGCTAATGACCTCAGTAGTTGAGCGCCCTTAAACCCCACCAAAAAAAAAAAAAAAAAAAAGCTCCATGGCTGATGGTCACGTTGGCTTCGCATATGTCCATGGAGTGCATATTGAACAGCATTCCTTGCCCAATGGCTACAGTGTTTTCACTGCAGAGCTGGTGGCTATATTTTGTGCTCTTGAGCACATCCGTTCATGCCCTGCGGAGTCAGTTTCTTCTGTGTACTGACTCCTTGAGCAGCCTGCCGCTTACAAGCAATCAACAACTGCTACCCTCGTCATCCTTTGGTAGTGACCATCCAGGAGTCCGTCTATGCCCTGGAACAGTCTGGTCATTCAGTGGAATTTGTGTGGACCCCGGGACACATCGGAATCCCAGGCAACAAACTTGCTGACAGACTGGCCAAACAGGCTACACTGAAACCGCTTATGGAGATTGACATTCCAATAACTGACCTGCATTCGTTTTTACGTCGCCAGGTTTTTTGGCTTTGGGAGATGGAATGGCATAGTCTCTGTAGGCACAACAAATTGCATGCCATTAAGGAGACTATGAATGTGTGGCAGGCCTCTCTGTGGGCCTCTCGCAGGGACTCTGCAGTTCTTTGCTGGCTCTGCATTGGCCACGCTTGTGCGACCCATGGCTACCTCCTGCGCTATGAAGACCCACCTCAGTGTCGATGTGGCGCCCGGTTGACAGTGGCCCATATTCTGGTGCACTGTCTCACTTTGACTGCCCTGCGACAAAATGTTGGGTTACTGGACTCATTGCCACTAATTTTATCTGACAACGCCGCATCGGCTGATTTAGATCCACGTTTTATTCGTGAGGGTAGGTTTTAGCACAAGTTCTTTGTCCCTCTGTGTCCTCCACGCTAGTGCTTTTAGGGTGGAGGTTTTGATGTGTTGCAGAATGGCTGGCTCCTCCTTTATTCTCATGGTCAGCCAGCCATGGTAATCTGTTTTGCCGTTTCATCTCTTCTACCTGTTTCATGCGTGTCTGTGGTTTTCTTCTCGCCTTTTTTCTATTTAAGTGTTTGTTGCCCTTCCGTTGTCCTTGTGGTTTTTCCTTTCTCTCAATTTTGTGTTGTCAGTATTGCTTGTTTTATTCTCACACTTGTGGCATTGTTTTATTCGGAACAAGGGCTCGATGGCCTAGCCGTTTGGTCCCTTCCCCCATCTTTTAAACCAACCAAACACTAACCTACCTACTGAGCTGATTGTTTCTCTCATCTTTCTTTTTCTGTTGTTGATCCTACTGATGCTAATTCATTTTTATTATTACTTATCTCTCCAACTGGCTATTCAGTTACTATTTTACCCCTGCATAAGGTGAATGGGGGATCAGTCATGGAAAATCTACCTCTTGCTGCAGATAAGCTCTGGGGTTGCCCTCATCTGCAGCCTGGCCTAAACCATACACTTTTACCTCACTTTGAATTACTCTTCATCTCTGGGTACTTGTATTGCTTTCAGTGCATTGATCTACCACTCCTGCATTACAGTTTGATTATATTTCTGTCAGATTTCACTAACTTCATATGGACCAACCCCTGAATCAGAGACCAGTAATCTCAGTGCATAGACCCTTAACTCCCCCTCCCCCCCCCCCCCCTCCTCCTCCTCCTCCTCTTAGCTAACCTAAAATACTGTCTTCAATTGACGAATGTCACACTTAGTATATCTTGTATAAAAGTCATCAGTATTAACAATAGACAGTATTAGCCATGGTATTTTTAATTGGCTACTGATGAGTAGTAAAGTAAGAATATTTGCTTGTTGATTTTAGAAGCTTACATGTTCTGGACTGTAGATGCTCAAGTTGAATTTTCCTCATACAAAATGATGCAGCATAATCGTTAATTTTTTAATAGCTACATCTGTGTTTTGACAGGACATAGATGAGTACATAGCCAAAGCAAAAGAACAAGGATACCATACGGTACTTCATCTTGGGACGAAGGGTGTCAACTATGCTACAACAGTCATAATGCAGACTGCCATCAAGGTGAGCAAGCAGGAAAAGGATTAGTGGCAAACAGCCATAACTGCTGACTGTGATGTGAGAATTATATTATGATTTCATATACTGGTGAATGGATTAGACAAACTTCTGTATTACATATATTACATACAACAATTGTGTGCCACACTTACACGGTGGTGTCAAAAATAATGCAGTCACTTTGTGCCATATGGATAAGAGGTGTGTGTGTGTGTGTGTGTGTGTGTGTGTGTGTGTGTGTGATGGTGGCAGTAAGCTTTGCTGATAACAGTGTAGTGCTTATAAAAGTTTTGTTACTGTTATTGCAATTTAACATAACTTCTTCTTTTTGTGAAGGTTTACGTCATTGACATGTGTGTAATTCATAAGTTGATAGTTAACCGAATTACTTGATTTGTGTGTCGCACACTCTTCCAGTAGATGAAAAAATATGTACTGTAGTTAGTGGAATATCACTTTGCTATTAATGTTGTTTAAGATTGTCCGTGACTGTCATATCTGTGTTAGAATTTCAATATCAACAAAAACAAAGACAAAATTTGCTTTTCACATCTAGAGTTTTGCTGTGGGATACAGATGACGTTTCACAGAATGTTTCTTTTGATAAAGAACAAATATTATCTCCTGTAAAGTTCAGTATGTGCAACACAGGGGTTTTTAAAATGCTCTTGTCACTACAGTCTCCTGAATGTTTTTCTACAATTCTTTAGACAGTGCAAACAACAGCTGAAATAAGCTGCAGGAAGATAAGATGATAGTGATGTATGCTACTATTTCTATGTGTTAGACTTTTCACTAATGAAACAGACCTGGCATTGATTTTATCACTGATATTATTCAAAGGAGATACCTGAGAAGTCAATAACTTTCATGAACTTTTTGTTTATTTGTTTTGGAATATTTCCAATAATACTCTTTAATTATTGTTAATCTCACCCAATTCTGTCAAATTGGGTTCCATGTTAAGACCCCGTGAAAGTGGAAATTTGACCAGTGGCAGGTGCCTTCCAGCTAGCATTTAGTTGGTCACTAAGAATTAGGATATACATCACAAAGCTTATCAGAATGTCTTTCAGTGACAATTGCTGACTAGATTGGTAATCTACACTGGGGATATGAATATGGATATGGGGATGGGAAATGGGGAAGGAGTGCGCACACACGGAGATGGTCTTTTGTTCAGAACTTTGTCAGAGACAACATAATGCATAAACAAACTCATTTTGTAGACTAACAGATGTGTTTTGAGAGATTAAGTAATGGGGAGGGGATATGCCACAGTTTTTGATGCATAGTTTACTCTGCACCAGTAGTTTATATGAGAACATACAGAATTAAGGCAACATGTGGCTCATTTACCACTTCTATGTCACTCTTGAACTTTGTAGGAACTGTAGTTTGCTACTGAAGATGGATTTGGTACTTTAACTGATAGCAAAAAAAAAAAAAAAGTGAAGGGTGTGAATGCAAAACTACAGATTTTGAATTTTGTCATCATTCATCACATTTTAGGGTGAGAAACATCAGGAGTGACATTGTGACTCAAGACTGGTCAGGTTGACATCATGCATTTTGCTGTTTCGTCATCATTCATCCTAAAATGTATCTATCAATAACTGCTTCGACGCGTTAAAAATGAATGTCGATCTCCATTGTTCCCTGAAAAATTTGGCAATATGTGGTTCTTGATGCATGGCATGGTGATTATAAATCTCAGTTGACAAATCAAAAGTTTTTATTTTAGATCCCTGTTCTGCAGTTTTGTGTAGCACATTTTTAAAATTTAAATGTGACAAATAGTTCATTGAAGAATGAGATTTTCACTCTGCAGCAGAGTGTGCGCTGATATGAAACTTCCTGGCAGATTAAAACTGTGTGCTGGACCGAGACTCGAACTCGGGACTTTTGCGGGCAAGTGCTCCACCAACTGAGCTACCCAAGCACGACTCACGCCCCATCCTCACAGCTTTACTTCCGTCAGTACCTCGTCTCCAACCTTCCAAACTTTACAGAAGCTCTCCTGCGAACCTTGCAGAACTAGCACTCTGCAAAGTTTGCAGGAGAGCTTCTGTAAAGTTTGGAAGGTAGGAGATGAGGTACTGGCAGAAGTAAAGCTGTGAGGACGGGATGTGAGTCGTGCTTTGCCCGCAAAAGGCAAAAGTCCAGAGTTCGAATCTCGGTCCGGCACACAGTTTTAATCTGCCAGGAAGTTGCAAATGGTTCATTATTTGAAAATGTCCAGTTGGATTATGATTTAGTGTCATTAAACTCTAGATCCATCCATAACTGCCTGGGTGAGTCTATTCACAGTTAGGTGAAGGCAGTTGTCTGTTATCACCAGTCTTAACAAGTATCACTTGATACTTCCGACAGTTTCAGAGAGCAGTATCCCATTTCATTTAATGCTAGATGACTTTGTATCTTGCATTGTACTTCAATCTGTATATTGTGAAGTAAGACTCTGAAGCTGCATGTTTTGGAAAGAATTTGGAGCAACTTGCTATTTATTGTCTTGCATCTGATCCCTGTTTTTCCTCATGTTACTTGGTCTGTGTGAAAGGGAGTTATTTGTTTATATATGTATTACATACAGGATACAAGCTGTATGGATGTCCTTATATGATACTTCAGTGTGTGGAACTGATTTGAGTATGCCTTATACTAAGCAGTTGTTTATAAAAGCTTTCTTTCTGTGCAGTTTTTCTATATTTGTATTGTACTGTAATGAGCATAAGTAATGTGTTTTTATTTAATTGCATGTGTTTATAAGTGTTCGAATTGAAATGCAATTTCCATTTTAAAGCTGGATGTATTGGCATGAAATATAATAATTAACTAAGAATGGTCTGTTACCCTTATTAAACTATTTCTACAGAAGCACTCTTCTATAGCTACTCCATGAAAATTATTAGCAGGTTTATTTAGGACCTTAGAATTTGGAGATACGAGTACACAATTCGCATCTAAAAGACCTAAAGCATCAACCCTTCCTACAAGCTTGTTTTACTATGTTGTTCTATATTTTTCTTCCTGTTTTTATATTCAAATTGCTTTTATTCATTACTAAAGCCATTTCCTTCTCTCCAACCCTTGTAGAGTAATCTTTGATTCTATTGTACAAAGATACACACTGATGTGTTCTGTGACCCAATTTGAGTGATAAACTGAATAGCGAGCATGTTTTTATACATGTCGTATACTGCTGTTTTATGTAAGTGAAGGTAGTTTTCTACAATAGTAATAAAATAACTGATTTAGGCCATGAAATATCCTGTGTAAAAGCACGATAAACATTTGTTTCCATCAGCTTGTTACTGAAAACGGGCAGAGACAGTGGGATGGGAGGGTGGAGGGGCAAGTTTATGGGCCACTGTAGAGAATTAATTACTATTAAAATTTTCTTATAATGGCATATAGTATGAAATAAATGAAATTAGTTGATGTGTGTGAATATGGAAGTATGATATAGTGTAGTATTTGTAAAATTAACCTTTCTTCTGCAAAATCTCACACAGTCCATATAGTTGCAGTAGGTGCTTGCGTAAAGTAATAATCTTGTCTGCATGCCATGATGACCTTGTCACCAGGCCATACCAGGTCCTGCATTGACAGATTCAAAACCTCGTCCTCGCACTCAATCTGCCTGTGAACCTGACGCAGTAGACTATGATATGAGACAGATGGAGTTGCGGAGACGGTCAAGATCTTGTTCCGTGGAAACTACACATTCAGATTTTACTGCTGATACAGAATATGATATTCATACTTTGTCAGATGAAAGTGAGCTGGAACAGTTCTTGTGTAAGGAGGATCTACACGATAATACAGACATGCCAGAACTACGCCGCAGTAAGCGGAATACAACTACCAGGAGCAGGCGGAAGTGAATATCTTTACTGTCCAAATTTTGTGTTTTTTATTAATTTCATTACAATGTCTTCCATAATTTATGTTGCCTGTGCATGTCTTTTATGGTTAGTTTGAATGCTCAAAATGACTTTCTGTGAAGAGTCTGGAAGGTTGTGAATCAATTGACAGAGCTGAAATTCTAGTTAAGACTGTAAATTATTTTTTTGTAATTTTCTTTTAATATGCTTGCAGTTTAGTTATATGTCTGTCTGGACTGAAGATGCTATTGTCACTTTAAAATTTTAGTTGTGTTTTATAAGCTTAGAAATGGCACTAAGTATATTGAAATGTATTTCTTCAGTTTATTGTAGGACATAATCTGTGTTGAAACAGTTCCAGTACTTCATTATTTTGTTTTTGTGCTTATGTTCATCATATGTTTGTTTAATAAACACTGTTTTGAATAATTATTCTGCATGACTTATTTTCTTGACCACTTTCGTTACTGACCCTTTTTTTGTTTACTGCTGAATTTTGCTGCTGTTACTTAACTACAGAATGACTTACCACTGAAAATAAAATTTATTCACCAAATTGCTTGAAGTACTCATTCTAATAGATAGTTACCATCACATTACAGAAATACAATGAAATAAATGTCACTCATTTATTAACAAGCTATTGTGGTGTCAGGTGAGCTTAATAACAGTTATGAAAACGAATTTGAGAGAGCAGCTTCATTGCAGCATCTGATGCTTTTTAACTGTAGATTGCTATGCCAGAAAAATTAGCAATTACTTCTAATGTTAAAAGCTGTTAGTCAGAGGTCATATGATGTCCACACTAAGCGTCTCATGTCAACTTGGTTTGAAATACTGAAGTCTTACTAGAACAAAATTCTTTGGGTGATATTCAGTTCAGGATGGCAGTTAATGTTTCCCACTTAATTTTCTTCTTGTTGTAAATGCTTTTGTGTTATTGTTTTTGATGGTATTTTGTCAAATGTAGTGTTTACAATAAATTTCTCCCTTAGACCCTGTAGTTAGGAAACTTCACTCGCAGCGGCATGCTTCAGATAGTGTAGATGCTTCCTTTAAACGTCATTTATCTGGCTTTTAGATATTTTCATACTAATGTTTCTATGTTTTTTTATAGTGGGTGATTCAAAATGAAGGAATAGATTTCAATTGTTTATCACAGAAAAACTGTTTAAGATACACATTGTGCTTGTCACTCGATAGAGGAAAGTTCAAAGTTCTGACACAGCTGTACAGTTGTTTGTTTCTAGCAACATGGCGACTACATCACGAGAGAGCATTTTGTGTGTCTGAATTTGCATGAAGTCAATTCATTGTTTAAGTGCAATATGCATTCTGCTGTTGATTCAGCAAGAAGCCACCTCTTTACAGGCAATTTGTGTCTGGCATACAAAATTCTTGGAAGTTGGTTACATGTGCAGAGGGACAGCACTGGTCAGCCATGCAAGCCTGATGAAAATGTCAAGCTTATCTTAGATGCATTGACATGGGGTCCTCACAAGATGGGCAGACCAATAACTTCAACTTCCTCAAACAAGGGTGTGACGTGTTCTGAAACTATGCCTGCATATGAAGCCTTAAAAGTTTGTTACTGCAGCAGTTGTATTCCTGCAACCATAACAGAAGGTACGAATTTTGCATTTCAGTTCTGCAGGATATGGCAGAAGAAAGTTTTTCCGAATGACTCGCCTTTTTGAACAAATTAACATTTCATTTATCGCGTAAAATAGGCAGCCATAATGTAAGAATTTGGGGTCGCAAAATCCTAGAATCTTCATCGTACACGAAACAGAATCACCGAAATTGTATGTGTGTTGTGCTGTTTCTGTTCACAAAGTTTATGGTTCTTTATTTTTTGCAGAGGAAACTGTCAGGAATCTCATACCTGCACATGCTGTTAAGTTGCTTGTTTTCTCAACTTCATGAAGATTACAATTATTTCATCTTTATGCACGACAGCACCCCACCTCACTTTTCACCTTGAGGTGCAGCATTATCTTACCACCACCATCCCACTATGTTGGATTTGAAGAGGTGGACAAAAAGATCTTGTTCATTGTTTGTGGCATCCCAGGTCACCAGACCTTACACCTTGAGATATTTTCTCTGTGGAGTGCCCCACCTATGGCAGCCGAGAAATCGAATTGTTGAAGTTGTTAATTCAGTGAACAGGGATCTGTTGATTCATGTATGAAATGAAATGGACTAATGTTTCTGCATTTCTTGAGCAACACATTGGGCTCATATTGAGTGCATTATATAGTATCTGTGTGAACACAAAACTTTGATCCTCCTCCTATACAGTGACATACTTAATGTGTTTTTATCTTTCATATTGTGTCTGCAATAATTAATTGAAATCTGTTCTTCCTTTTCTGTGGGAGAAATCTGTGTGATACATTTACAGAGTAGGGCTATGTTGAAATACATAAGTGATCAGCAGGATAGATACAAACACCCTAATAAAAATCATTAGGTTTATTTTTGTCCACTGTCTCTTGGTGCGTTGTTTCCAGTAAAGCGTTGTTGTCAGTAAAGCTCTTTCTCATAACAATGAATGAATCACTTTTTTCCCTGTTGTGGGTGACAGTGGTGATGGTTCTGTTATTATAACAACAAATTTACTAACTAGTCTCCAAGAAAATTCATACAAAAACAAACTATCTTCTAATGTGCTCTTCCAACTTAAACTCCCTGTAAAGTTGTTGTTGTTGTTATTATTATTATTATTATTATTATTGGTAGTAGAGTGGTAGATATTAACAGGATTGCTGGTAATTTGCTTCGTTGTGGAATCTGACATAATGTTTCAAAGGTATTTGACATTTTTTATTCTATTACTGTATATTTAGTGGGATATATTGACATATCTGAAAAAGCTAAGAAATTGCCAATGAGTCTGTATCATCTTGTGACGGTAAAGTCAGTTTTTAAGGAAGTTACGATGTTATTAAAGTACTGCATGGAAGCCAAATTATATTTAAAAATGTAAAACCAAATGCCAGGAAATGAGCAAGAATTCAGTTAATGAGATTTATTTTTAATTGCTTTAATGTATGGATACTTATGATAGCATTAGAAGCCTGGGTTATTTCTAAAGGAAATTCTTCAAAGAGAAGTACATAAAACAGGATGATAAATCATTGCAGTTGTAAGTAGCATGTTCACAAAACCAAGGTCTTCTCTTCCTAAGTTGTTGAGTTACAACTATTACATATGGTAATAATTACGTTTTGTGTGATGTTTTGCATCTGTATTATTTAAAGATGCACCATGACTAGAAAATACACTACTTGTACTTTTCCTACCTGCAAAATTAATGTATAATTTAAGTTATGGATGAACTACACTAAGTAGCATAGCAACTTGCATATTTGAAATGACCCGGCTTATTATTTTAGACCATCTTGTAGAAAGGAATGAAATGCCATTTGTTTTGTAGGTTACAAAGCTTCTCTACAAGGAAAACTACTATAACAAACATAAAATTCCTTCATCTAAATCTGTGAGTACATACAAATTCTGCAAGCCACCGTGTGCTGCGTGGCAGAGGATATGTTGTACCACTGCTAGTCATTTCCTTTCCTGTCCCACTCACCAATGGAATAAGGGAAGAGAACATGTCTCTTTGTTCCCATACGAGCCCTATTTTCTTGTATCTAGCCTTTGAAAACCTTACGCAAGTTGTAAGTTGGTGGCTGTAGAATCAATCAGCACTTAATAATTCAGGAGTAAAAGAGTACACTCACTTAATAATAGAAGTATTGAGTTGTTGACAGGCACAAAGGAAAGGGAAAAAAAATTACTAGCTTTCAGACAAATCCTTTAATGAGCTGGGTTTGCAATTCAGCTGGAGGACTGAATTAGTGTTAGGGAAGGAAGCGGGAGGAGTGGTTGAAGAGGGGTAGCTAGCAGCCCATATGGAGTCAGCTGTTGTGTGTGATATGAATGTGATACACGGGCACTGGAGCCAGCAAGTGGTGGTGTGATGTGCAGCTGTGGATTGGGAAGGGGTGACAGGCCAGGTTAGGGGGGAGACGTGTAGAGGATGTAGGTGCAATGGGTTAGAGGAGATTGAAGTCAGGAGGATTACAGGAGCAAAGGATATATTGCAAGGGTAATGTGCACCTGTGTAGTTCAGAAAATCTGATGCTGAGAGGAAGAATCCAGATGGCACAATGTGAAGCAGCCATTGAACTCTAGTGTGTTGTGCTCAGTAGCATGTTCTGCCACTAGATGGTAATCTCTAGGGACTGGAAAAATTCACATGAATGAAAAATAGATGCTAATTCAGTCTCAAAATACGAAATTACTTCATGGATGCTATTTTATAGCGAATCTATCCAGATGAGCTATTTTGTCAGAGATAATGAGAAATAGCTTTATTTTCTGCATATAAATATTGAAAAGTAACCAGTTACTGGTATTTTCCATTATCTGGTGAAGCCCAATTTCGAGAGATAATGTGCATAAGAACCTGTTTGCAAAATAAAGTGTATGAATGGAGCAACATATCAATGCACTCAATGATCTGGTGTGATTCCAGCTGAGGCCGGTTGAATGGTCTGCTTAAGATATATGCTGCATAATGCAATGTAGTAATTTGGTGTGGAATCTAGCACTTTGTAATGAAGAAATGTGTAAGTTTGTCTGTTAGCTAAATCTCAAATTATACTATAAATAATACACACACTTTTAACATGGTAAATTAAGTGGTGGCTGATGTTTTGAACTGTGTTTGCATTGAATACCGCTAGAATTTGGGCCTGAACTATGTTGTCTCTACTAAACAAGAAATTGTGGGGTAGCCACCCCCGAATACTTTGTGTTTTGCGTTGATCATTTGTCTTTTCTTATTTTGAAATAAGTGGAGTGACTAATTACGGTCCATCACAGATTTCAATTATGACCTCTACAACACCAGAAGAGATTGGCGACCCCTGTGAAAATGTCAGTCCTGCTGTAGGCTTCTGCCCAGTGAAAGGGAAGGAGGACTTGTTTCCCTGCACCACTCCTCTCCCCTCTGCTGGTCAAAATTCTAGTTTGTCTATGCTTGCGTCCATGTGCCACCACAGCCTATAGTGCTTGCACCCAGTATTATAGTGACTGGAAAACTAAATCTTCAACGTTTCAAACTGCACCCTAATGTTAAAATAGAGTTGCTGTACATTCAGCTCTACTTCTACGCTAAGTGCCTTGTCAGTTCTGTCTGTACTATTGGCAAGCATGGGTCATATGGGTGTGCATGCCCACAAAAGTTTGAAATTAGTCTGCAGATTTTGTAATCTTTAAATGGGGTGGGAAAAGACAAATAATGACCATAAACACCTTGTGTTGGAGATGCATTCAGTTTACTGGCAGAAGAATGCTGCTGCTGCTTTTGGTTCTCAACAGAACCATCATTTTTGAAGCTTAAATACAGCCAAACAAAGGAAACAAAAGCCATTACAGAAGAGAGAGGTTTTTGCAGAAACACACTTTCCAGTCAAATGGTTGTCAATCAACATCTTTTTTAAGAGTCAGTTTCAAAGAATTAATGTTTTTTTGTCTTCACGCATGTAGCATGACAACCTTTTGTACATGTAATCATTTACAAAGAAAGAAAATAGATGAGAATTTTTACAGAAATAGATGCAAATTTTTCAAAAAGTTGATGCAAATTTTCCCAGAAATAGATGCTAAGTTTTGTGGTCCCTACAGTAAGCTAAGTTTCTGGCTACACTTTGGTGGCCATTCATTCTGGTGGACAGCTTGCTGGTGGTTGTGCTGATATACTCTGAGGAGCAAGAGAAATTGGTACATATGCTTAATATTGAGTGGGACCCATGCGAACACGCAGAGTACTGCAACATGATGTGACATGGACTCGACTAATCCCTGAAGTAATGCTGGAGGGAATTGATACCCATGAACCCTTCAGAGTTGTCCATAAATCAGTAAGAGAAGAAAGGGGTGGAGATCTCTTGTGAACAGCACATTGCAAGGCATCCCAGATACGCTCAATAATGTCCACGTCTGGAGAGTTTGATGGCCAGCAGAAGCGTTTAAACTCGGAAGAGTGTTCCTGGAGCCACTCTGTAGCAATTCTGGTTGTGTGGGGTGGGGTATCACAGTGTCCTGCAGGAATTGCCCAAGTCCATTGGAATGCACAGTGGACTTGAATAGATGTAGGTGATCAGACAGGATGCGTACATATGTGTCACCTGTCAGTCGTATCTAGACATATCGGGGTCCCCATATCACTCCATGTGCACATGCCCCACACTATTAGAGAGCCTCCACCAGCTTCAACAGTCCCCTGGTGACATGCAGGGCCCATGGATTCATGAGGTTGTTTCCATACCCATACATGTCCATCTGCTTGATACAATTTGAAACGAGACTCGTCCGACCAGGCAACATGTTTCCAGTCATAAACAATTCAATGTTAAGCAAGGTGTAAATCTTTGTCATGCACTCATAAAGGGTACACGAGTGGGCCTTCAGCTCCAAAAGCCCATATCAATGATGTTTCCTTGAATGGCTTGCACGCTGACTCTTTTTGATGGCCCAGCATTGAAATCTGCAGCAGGGGGTGCACTTCTGTCATGTCGAACGATTCTCTTCAGTCGTCACTGGTTATGTTCTTGCAGGTTTTTTTCCCAGCTGCAGCAATGTTTGAGATTTGGTGTTTTACCGGATTCCTGATATTCACGGTTCACTCGTGTAATGGACGTACGGGAAAATCCTCACTTCACCACTACCTTGTAGATGCTGTGTCCCATCGCTCGTGTGCCAACTATAACACCACATTCAAACTCACTTAAATCTTGGTAAACTGCCATTGTAGCAGCAGTAACCGGTCTAACAACTGCGCCAGACACTTGTTGTCTTATATAGACATTGCAAAGTGCAGTGCCGTATTATGTCTGTTTACATATCTTTGTATTTGAATACACATGCCTTTACCAGTTTCTTTGGCACTTCAGTGTAAAATACTGCGCAGAAATTGCATGAGAGCAGGTATGACATGGCTGCTTTCACAGGTGGCCCTGCCTCTAATGGGATATGATGAGCCTGTGACAGGATTGGATTAGGGTATGCTGGGTGGGTGTGCGTTTAGTGGGCAGTGAAATACCACATAGGAGTGGGGAGTGTTATGAGTGGCATATCTGCAGTAATGAGAACTCCTCTGTCTGGTATGTTGAAGATCTCACAAAGGCCTTTGCAGACAGGCACTATCTTTCAGAAGTAATCTGCAAACAGATTTCTCCCACCGTATTCTCACACAACCATAATCATCCCAGTATTCCCAAAAACCAGATGCAAAGGAATGCCACTCATGCCCCCCTCCTCCTCCCCCTCCCCCTCCCCTCCTCCTCCCCCTCCCCTCCTCCTCCCCCTCCCCTCCTCCCCGATCACCCAGTATGACACCACACTGGAGCAACAGAACTATGTCATTTGCCAGGGCTTTGAGTATAAATCACAATGATTGGAAATGAGGGACATCGTACCTGTGATCCTTCCCACCACTCCCAAACTGATAATCCACTGCCCTTCCAACCTATATGAAAGCCTGGTCCTTCCATAAGCCACTCCCACTCCCAACTGCTTGCCATGTGGGTCATATCCCTGTGGAATCACAATCCATGCTGTCTAGATGCTTTGTCCCAGCACCATTTTTTTCTGAACTAAGCAGATGGGAGTGATCATTGCAATGCGTTGCTCGCTCCACTACCCTCCTGGTCTCAGTCTCCACCAACGCACTGCACCCACACTCTCTACCCAATAGTCCCCCCCCCCCCCAACAGTCTGTATTTTGCACTCTTATCTCTTATACCTGCTCCCTCCCCCCCCTGCATTCCTATCCTGCACACTGGCTGTGTTCCTCCAAGCTGCCAACTACCTGTTTCTAATCTCTCGTCATGCTTCTGCTATTGGAGGAGTGCCCTCCTTCACTTCTAAATTATTTACATTCTATCAGAACTTTCCTTACCACATTTATACTGTTCTGCATTCAGTTGCAAATGCCAGTTCCCTAAACTTTTTGAATAGTGTTTAATGGAAACCAGATAGTATTCTCTCTAAGGATTCTGAATAGAGTTCATTGAGCATTTCACCATATGTACTCATGGGTTGATTGAATCTACCTGTAACAAATCAGATCCGGTGTCTGAATTGCATCAAAGTCTTTCTTTAATTTAGCTGTATGGAGTATTCAAGAATGGATTGGATACGTAATCTATGCACTGCCTGCTTTATAGATGAACTAAAGCTTCTTAGAATTCTCTGAATAAAGGCTTCACCTTTCTACAACTGACCTTAGAAGCTTGTTCTGTTTCATGTATTTTGCAACATTATGCCTTGCTATTTAATAGACATGACTGTGTGTCAAAGCAACATACCACTAATACTGTAAATCAATAAAGATGGAAGCTGAAAAAAATGAATTAAAATTTGTGCCATGGGTAGGACTTGGACCCAGTTCTCTTTGCTTACTAGGCAAAAATGCTAACCAATACACCACTATAGCTAACATTGCTGTGCGGACTACCCTAGTCCAGTTCCCTCCCTAACACAAACTGCAATTCACATCTTCGGCTTATTTTCCCCTTCTTAGATTGTCACTAATACCATATTCCAAAATTATGGGACTGTTTTCCAACTCGTCTCTATTAGCTTTCATTTTTCTACATTTAGAGCAACCTTCTGTTCCTCACACCAAGCAGAAATTCTGTCTGTCTTGTATAATGCTACAGTCACTCCACAATAACACTTTCCTATACACTACATTGTCATCAGCAGTCAGTCACAGACTGTTGGTCACTGTATCCATCATATCGTTTACGTGTATAGAAAAAAAGAGCAGTTCTATTACACTTCTTGAGTGCACACTTTGACAATACCTTTGCCTCTGATGACTAATGAACAATCATCTCTCTCTCTCTCTCTCTCTCTCTCTCTCTCTCTCTCTCTCTTCCTCTCCCCCCCCCCCCCCCTCTTCTCCTTCTTATAAATTTTTTTAAAGACACTGCACGTAGTTTGAAGGCAATACTTTAGTCACTATGATATTTAATATTTTCAAAATTCAACAGTAATGTACATAACTGTCCAGTTGTCCGAACATATTTGTGTCAATTAAGATTTATTGTTATGACAACCTAAATGCTGAGGCCATTAAATGCTATTGCAAACAATTAGCTGTTGGGGCATGGTACTGCAGCCCGATAGTGGCAATCATCATGCATTGTGCCATTACAATGTTAGCCCTAACATTTTTGTACCACAGAGGAGTTGAGGAATTTACAAATCACTTCTTTCAGTTTAAAATCATAGTGTTAGTAACAGATGACTTTATTTGTATCAGTTTTTATCCTCAGATGACCACAACTACTGTAACTTTATACAGGGTAGTCACAAAATGTCTGAAATGATTGTAAGAATGTCGTGGGGCAGGTTGTACTAAGACATAAATGTTAAGACAAAAATTAAATACATTGTGCCGTTGCAGAATTATTTAGCATTGAAATCAGGCACTTTGCATGTTGCACGCTAACATTCAGTCAGCCTGCCAGGGACAGTGTTGCCAGGCGATGAGTGCTTTGTTTGGTTAACTGAAACTTGAATTTGCGTGCGTGAAGACCTGATTGGCTAAATTCAGTGCTAAATAACTTGGAACCTGGGGTTCTGAGGATCATATCTCCGAAATCCCGTTACCTTGGGTAAAGCCTTTTTACATCCTTTTTGCTTGGCCCCATCCTTTTTGCTTGGCCCCATCCTTTTTGCTTGGCCCCATCCTTTTTGCTTGGCCCCATCCTTTCAGACAAAAATGTGTTTCTCAACCAGGTGAACTTTGTCTCTTGCAGTTGTCATTTTTGATGCAACTTCTTGTTTAAATTTGTGGCAAAATTGTTGCTGGTTCTAAATTGAAGCTGCAATAACTATAGTGTTTTTGATTTCCTATGAAGCTGATAGAGATTTGACTCTAATCTTATATAGGAAATGATCTGAATCCAAATATGTATTAGAACACTACATTTGAGTGGCAGACTTGGTCGAGTGACACTCGGGTCCCTCACTTGCCTCCATATAGACGGGCCCTCGGCATGTGTGATCCAAGATGCTCATTGCCCATGGCTAAGGAAACATGGAGGCTAGCTATGCCACTAACAAGTAACAGTACCAAGTGACACTCGCTGATTCCAATACACTTTAAATATATTTTAGTCTAGGTTAAAATATGAGATGTGGTTTTTTTTATACACACCCATTCAGCTGTTGAAGTGGTGAAAATCCTCCCAAGGAAAACGTGGTTGTTATCTTTTTGAAAACACATTGTCAAAACACTAAGAGATACAACAACAATGTTGAAACATAATTTCTATGGTTGCTATTGTACTTTACTACTGCGGAGTCACACTTTAAACATTTTGATGGAGTTCGAAATCTTCCCCTCATCCCACAGTTTTTTAAAACAGCTAAAAAATTTGTGTTTAGTAAATCTAATAGTATATTTAAAAACAAATTCAACCATGTATCATAAAGTTAAATTCTGAAGTCGCAGTAGTCAGACATAAGTTGGAAGTAGCCCTATATACTGCTATATGTGCGCTCTGTCTGCCATATGATGCTTGTCATACATTGTGATAGTGTTGTTTGCAATTTCACAGTGCAGCCATAAAAGATGGACTCCTGAAGGATTTAACTGAAGTAATGAGGTATCACTCTCTGTCTAGTTGGAATAACAAATGTGAAGGTGGCTATTGTTGTTTTGTTTTGTTTATTTGGTTGTTTGGTTTTGGATGTTACATTTGACATCTACTTTTGTTGTTAGGTTGTGTTGCATTATCTTAGAAGGTCAGTGCAATAATGAAGGGACATTGTATTATCCATTGCAAAGAAGTGCTGAATACACATACACATACACATTGTGCACCACTCATATCTGATTATTACAATATCACAATTATTAAAGCAATAATTAACAGGATGTTCACATTTATAAGTTTATGGCTGCACTGTGAAATCGCAAACATTATCGCCATGTATCACAAGCGTCATAAGGTAGACAGAGGGCATGTATAGCAGTATTTAGGGGTAATTCCAACTTATGCCCGACTACTGCGACTTCGGGATGTATCTTATCATATATAGTTGTTAAACTACACACACAATTTTTAGCCATTTTAAGTGTGAGGTGAAGGGAGGATTTCAAAATACATCAAAATGTTTAAAGATGTGATACCACCATTGTAAAGTACAGTAGCAACCATGAAAATTTAGTTTCAATATTTTTGTTATACGTCCTACCGTTTTGACGATGTGTGCTCAGAAAGATAACAACTGCACTTTCTTCAGGGGGGTTTTCACCACTTCAGTGGCCATTAGGGAATGAGTAAGAAAATCCATGTCTCACATTTTGACCCACACTAAAACATATCCGAAATGTATCGGAATCGGTTAGTGGCACTTGGGTAGTGTTACTTGTAAGTAGTGTGAGGTGTAGTGGTGGTTAATGGAACTGCATAGAGTGTGCACACTCTACAGCTTTGCAGCCTATGTGCAAGCAAATGAGATGTGCATGGCCATATACAGTGTGCAGATACCTGTGTTACTATAAAAGGTAGTGTTGGTCATCTTTGGCTGTTTCCGCTCTTTCATTTCCTTGACCTCAGATACACCTAATCTGTTAGATCCATTTTATGACAGGACCTCTATATGTGTTTATTTATTAAATACTTCTATCTGAACAGTGTCAGCATTGGATGTAAATTTCAGCTATTGTATTAAATTCTAAATTAACTCAACAAATGTCTACTGTTTATGCTAACCATAGGGAAGTGAGGCATGATTCCAACTATTAAGGATGTAGGGTCTATGGGACTCTTGTTGGAACTATAGATTAAGGCCCCAATGTCACCTAGTTTCTATTACATATTCGACTCTGAATTCTACCAGTACCTAACACAGAAGACTATGGTGGCACACAATTGATCCTCTGAGACAAAATAGACAATTTTGTGGACGTAGCAACAGTAAAATCTGTAATATAGTAGTCTAAGAAAATTGCAAAATCAACACCACAGTGGAACAGCAACAGAAACTGTAAGAGTGCCAGGTTAAAAGCTTGGTCGAGAATACCATAGATGGTACCTGTATGGTAGGCATCTGTGAGGTAAGTTGTGAATTATTGAGACAAGAGAGCATGACTGATACACAGCTGGGGAAGTTCAGTGAATCATTAGAAACAAAATACTGGAAATACTGAATAATCATTGAGAAGTTTAAAGCAGTGTAGTGTACTAAAATGTAATTCGTGGAAACTGACAGAAATTGTTTTCAGCTGATACCAACCAGACAGTTTCTGGCATTGTAGCAGCCAGTTGTGTGGCCCCAAAATTAAAGGGCTGTGAGCAGCATATACAGTGGCATAGTGTTAGCAGTCAGATTAGAAATGTTTGTTCACACTTATGATTAACAACTAGAAAACACCACTGTAAGTTATTTTTGGTTAATCTGTTGCAGTTTTCAGCAGGAATGCAATAGCTTCATACAAATTTGTACCATGGGACACATGGTCATATGACAGGGCAGTGAAAAATATGAAGATTATCTTTGAATGTTTGTTTACTATATGAGGACAAATACAGCTTCTACAAAGGCTTAGTATTTAACATTAGTACAAACAGTCAAGCACTTAGACACTCATTTCCAACAACATGTCACAGTGCATTAAAAATGTTTTGGGTAAGGTGATAGTAAGAGTGGATCTAGTAACTTCCTGTTGGCCAACTCCAACTTCATTCAAGAGTGATTTCCTAGAAATTTAGAAAGTTTATGGAGGAAGGTATAATTGTACCGCAGAGGTGCCTGACTTAGTAGCATAAGCAATTATAAACGATGCACAGAAGGATATCAGCCAAAGTAGATTATGCACAGATTGTTTTTTTTTCCCATTATAACAGAGTTATTAGAAAAATGTCAAGAATGTCTTATACCTACTTCATTGCTACTGCTGAATGTGAAAAAGCATTTGAGAAGGTGAACAGATCCAAATTATTTTGAGTTTTGTTGAGCAGGTGTGTTCCACAGAATTTAGTATGTGTAATACAAAGTATGTTCACAATGTCATAAATATAAGGCAAAAATTATTTCATTTTTCAAATAATAGCTATTTACACGCAGTGCTTTGCACATGACCAAGTGATTTTTCCTGGAACAAAAGATGGTTTAAAATTTCGGTTGTACCCATTTGCGCAAGGATTATAGTTTAAAATATGGAAAACAAAAGTAATGGTATGTATAGGATGTGATTCGTTTAGGGCCAAAATATTCACAAACGAAACAATTGAGGACTTGACAGAGTCTGTGCTTGTTACATTGCTTACACACTGAATGATGAAGTGGCTAGAATGTTACAGAAATTAGTGTCCATGTGGGACAACCAAATGGAATTTTAACAATAGGAGCAGAGATATATTGCTTAAACTACGTTAAGCAATAGCAGTTCCAACATTATTGGGTGGATTTGAATGTTTGAGAGAGCAAATGGGTAGGAAGTGCAGAGATGAAATTTTCAAGAGCAGCAGCTGGCTGTGCATACATGTGTAATAACACAACTGAGGTGGTTTGCATTAACATTTTTAGTATCAGCTGTGGTGCTCATTGTGATAGAGATTATACATTGCTCACTAGACAGAAGGGGAAATGAAAATATCAGGAAAGAACTGAACATATTTAATCTGTATGAAGAAATAGAACAAATGGAAAGCATGCAAGAAGGCAGAGCACTGAACTCGCTGCTGAAGTAGAACAAGCACAAGGACAGCTTTAATGCAAGTGTGTCATGATTTCAAAACAAAATTCTTTCCTGTCAAGGTGCTCTAAAACCACGTAAACATTCAGTGATAAATAGGTCAATTGACGTGTCATCTCTCCAGAGGGGCTTTAATCATATAGGACTATGGTGAAAGACAATAAAATAAAGACTGAATTACTAAATTCTGTCTACCAAAGTTGTATCAACAAAGCTCACAATGTGTTTTGTACTTTCGACCATCACACACATGCAAAAATGATAGCTATAGAAATAAGTGAATGTTGCTTGGTTGAAGCAAGGTCTCTGCACCCCATGCATTGGCCAGGAGATTTTGTATCGTGGAATAACTAGCTCCCTCTTCCAGCAACACAATGTTGTAAGTTACTGCAGCAACAGAGCTTGCCATTTGACTTGAAAAATTGTTAGTTGTTCCAGTACATAACTAGTGTTGTTGAACAGATGTGCAAAACAGTAGACTCATTTCACTGATGCCTACATATTGAACAAATGTGGAACATATTTTGAGCTCATATATGATGACTTTTGTGGAAACAGAGCAGGTTCTATGTAGGAATGAACAAGATTTCTGTAAGCAACCATTGTGTGAAATCCAGTTTGCTCTATTTGTTTTTGATGTTGAAATGGCTGTAAGCAACAGAGCTTGGGTTGCTACTATGTTTATTGATTTCATTGTTGTTCCACATCAATGTCTTGTTAATAAAATACATACAGAATATTCAAATAGACACACGATTGGAGTGAAGATTTATTTCAAAGCAGAACTCTGTATGTTGCTGCTTATGGGTAGGCATCATCAGAAGTGAAAAGTCTGTGAAGAAATTCGAGGTAGTGTGGTACGTATATAAATAAATGATTTGGCACGTGATGTGTTGTTGTAAGAGGCTGTATCTAGATGACAGCTGTGTTCAGAGGTGTGACATCATTACAACATGATGAGAAACTTGTATTTGATCAGTGCTAGATCAGATACAGGGTTATTCAAAAAGATTGACATTTTCAAGTGATTGTGAAAAAGGTTTGTATGTAGGTTAGATACTATTTGATCATATGTATGGGAACAACAACTCAAGAAGTTTTTTGTGCCGTGTCCACAAGTGTTCTGTGTATGAACCATTAGTCACACAGCACATATCCAGCCTATCATCCAATTTGGCCCATACTTGTTCCAGTGCCTGCATCGATGTCAGTCGCAGCTGTCTTGATATGTCCTCATAAGTCAGCGATAATGTGGGGAAAGTGAAGGTGTGGAAATATTGCTTTTGATGTAACACCACAGGTGAAAATGACACTGTGTCAGTTCTGGAGAATGTCTGGGCCATACCAGCAACTGGAGATTGCCAGCTGATGCACAACCGATCCATCGTCGTCGTAGTTTAGTATCCAAGAAGTGACTAGTATTGTTGTGGAAGTGCAGTGGAGCAGATTCCTGTAAAAAAAAATTAAAATTATCACTGTCGTCTTGCAGTTGCGGCCTGAATCACGTAAGCCTTCTTTGTTGGTCAAGCAGCCATGTTGCTCAAGATCACTGGAAGGGGGGAGGGGGGGGGGGGAGAACAATCCTTGAGTTGCTGTTTCCATACATACAATCATATAATACCCTACTTCAGTACAAACATCTTTTATAATCATGTGAAAGTGTCTAGATAATTTTGAACAACCAGGTATTGACAACTAACCCTTGTCAAAAATAGGTGTACCGTATTTATGCCTTAAATATACTAACATTCCTTCCTGGATTGGCCACAAAAAGCAGTCTTTCTTTGGCCTTGCCAATGAGCCTCCTCCATCTTCTTCAGTCCATGTATTCTTCTCCAGCTAGTCCAGTTGTACTCGTATCCTCTCTGATCCCATCAGTCCATCTTGACCGTGGTCTTCCCCATGATCTGTTGCCTGTGGTGTTTTCTTCCAGCACCTACCTGGTGATCTGGCCTTCTCAACACATTGTGTGCCCATACCACTTCTGTGTCCTCTCTTCAGTCATAGCCACCATATCCAGCAATTTGCACAACTCTTGCAATTCAGTTTTTCCTTTTTCTCCAGTCGTCTCCAGCCTTCACTTTTCCAAAAGTCTGTCTCAGAACAGCATTCTCAGATGCCAAGAGTTTTCTTTCTGTATTTTGTGTCAGTATTCAGGTCTCTGCTCCTTATAGGATGACAGGTTGTATTACTATCCTGAAATCCTAATCTTTGTGGATTTTGATGGAAGTTGGGACTTGAGCAACTTTCCAAGTGCAAACTTTCCAAGTGCAAACTGTGACCGTTTTCTGCTAGAATGCTTGCCATTACTTCCTAGTCCATCCTATTTCTTTTACTGAGAAATGCACAAAGATATTTGAATTCTGTTACCCTTTCAAAGGTTGTACAGTCTGCATTTAAAGGTCTATCATCATTGTCTCTACTCACTATAAGGTGTTTGGTCTTATTCATACTCCCCTTCAAGCCTGCTCTCATTGCTTCTTCCATTAACACTCTTGCCATCCGATCCAGGTCTTGCTCATTCTCTGCTATTAAAACTACATCATCTACATAGGCCAGGAAGTTGATCCTTCTACCCATGTCCAATATAATGACTGTTCGATTGGTGATCATAACAATCAGTCAAAACTTGCGACTACAGGCTACGTGCCAGGAGCTGTTAAAGTGGAACGGCCACTTGCATTTAATCACATTGAAAGTAAATACCATCTCAGAGTTATTGAAAAATCCTAAGGAAGTGTCATTTGTGCATAAAATGGGTCTCTTTCATATTCTTGTTTGACTGATTCTTGAATCTTGTGTGATGGTCTTTGGACACATACGCAGTTGGATTAATTTCAGGGTAGAGGGGTTTCATGTATTCAGTGTGACTTTAACAAACTGCATTGGTAGATACCATAAGAAATGTGTTATGCATTGCAGATAGCTTTGCAAAATTATGGGAGCACATGCAAAATGACAACAAAGCTACATTTTGGCTTGCGCGCAGCAGTGTGTACAGTCTGACAGTTACGTTGTAGCATTTGAATACACAGTGTAGCTGTACAGATGTATAGTTTTCAACACAGAGATATTCATGTACTGCAGAATGGTAGATATGTATCTTGTGTATGTTGCTGCAGCAGTTCATGCAATAGCTGCACAATGTGTGTCTGGACAGATGATTGCACGAGACTGGAACAGTAAGGGTTGAGGACAAAAGTTTGGAAAATTTTGCTGATGTGTCACTAAGTATCATACATTGAATTTGGCCAATCAATGCACGCTTCTTACCAAAGTATGTTACCGCCCTGGTAGAACAAAAAGCTACATTTGTATCATCATGGAACATTGCAAGTCTTACAATATGTTGGTTTCCAGGCACAAGTTAATTTCACTCTATAATGACTGCATCACAGTGCAAATGAACTGAGCTTTCATAGCTACAGTCTCTGGATCAATTAATCTACTTTTGTGTGTGATAATGGAAATAGTCATGTTTGAAAATGACGAAAACCCACAAAAAAATCTTTGAACATTTGCTATTAACACATGGATTGTCAGTGCTAGTGAAATCCTCATTGCCCCCATACCTTTTGCTACTACAGTTAACTAGTTCTCTTTGTTAACAATTTGTAGAGGACACACTAATGGTTCCATGCAGCACTTACATTTAATCACATACCACCAAATGTGATGTGACCAGAATATAAAGCCCCTGCAGGCTTCAACTTGGCAGAACCATACTTCCATGTTTGATAAGTGTTTGACTGCAGTGGCAGATCAGGGGATGACCACCATCCTCACACTTGCACTGCTATCAATGTTCCCACCCCCCTCCCCTCTCCCCCTTCCCTGAGTACTTCCACATCAAAATCTCGATTGGCAGGATTGTTGAAATTGTGATTGCTGCTGGAAAACACACACATGGATGTGCACCTGGCAGAGAGCCATGTGTGTCCTTACTGCATGGTATCTGTTGTGTGGATAATTGTTTGCCTTAGTGTTACACCATGATTACATTGTGCGTAGACTGAAGTATTTACTTTCTTGAGGCCGGCCGCGGTGGCCGTGCGGTTCTAGGCGCTACAGTCTGGAACCGTGTGACTGTTATGGTCACAGGTTCGAGTCATGCCTCGGGCATGGATGTGTGTTATGTCCTTAGGTTAGTTAAGTTTAAGTAGTTCTAAGTTCTAGGGGACTGATGACCTTAGAAGTTAAGTCCCATAGTGCTCAGAGCCATTTGAACCATTTACTTTCTTGAAGGTAATAAAATACTGAAGGACCATTGCTTGTCAAATTCCTCTTTGGTTTGGTGCAGGCACTTGGTTGAAAACCATCTGAGGTCTTGAAGATGAGTGCTATTTTTAAGAGTAACTGTATGACTCAACTTGCGTTGCATTTTGTATCTCATTTTCCACAGGAAAGCATTTTTATGTGCAGTACAGGATTATCCTGCACATTTACCATTCAGTGATTATTGTGGCTTACATTGAACTTTTATGCACAATCACACCCAAGACACAAATGTAGTTTCCTTGCAGACTTTGCCTCCCTGTTCAAAGTTCCAGTACAATAGCAATTCATGAATTACCTGCAGACACAAGGCAAGAAATAGCAAATATCTACAAATCTGAAAGTAAATTAAAAGTGTAGCTTTTTAGCTTTCCCTGTAAATTTACTTGTGTGTAAATTTGGGATCAGAAATTTGTACTATCACAACAAGAAGTAACTATTATTGTGGACATGTTCAACAACCAACAGCAGACAGAGCTGCTGATTAGCTTAACAGAAAGCAGGTTCAGTCGTATAACTTACTTGCTGTTTGTGAAAGATGTTCTTGTATGTAGTTTTCAAGCCCATATACTATAAAACGGATGAATATTAATGTCATTTGTAGGCAAAACAGTTTTTGTGAGTGGTTTATGATTTTTACTTCTTTGTATGTACCTCAACTCAATCACTTCGTAGATGCCGCTGATTGTTATAAGATACACAGAACACAGATGATGGGATGGGTGGGTGGGTGGGTGGGGGGGGGGGGGGGGGTGTATCACAGAATATAGACTTAAGATGTGACTGAAGCGCCAGTCATTTGTATCAGGCTACAATTCTTTTTTGTCGTTAACATGTTCAGCTCGCCTAGTGTAGTAACTCTAAGTAGCAATCGAGATAATGGGGTACTGTACTCATATTTCACAGCTGTCAAAGAGTTCACACACAAGCTGCCAGAGGTGCTCTTGTTTGGCATAGGTGATTGGTTTGTACTCTTTATTTTTTGTGACTGTGTGTGAAAGCTAGCACTGTTCTGGCACTAACTAGTCTAAGATTCTTACAGAATATCTTCATCTGTGTTCTGTATTTCTTAATAAATTTTAATGTTCATGGTGCATGAGTGCTTACATTTCGTGTGCCATTTCAGATGATTTCCTCGAACATGCACTTGTAACATGTTCTGATAATTATTTCCTTAGCTGTGCTGACATCAGTGACCCCAATGTGATCAGGCTACAGAGACCAGAAAAAGCAGTACAAACTCTCGGGACTGACCAAAGAATTTTTTTTGCTAGCTTCAAAAGTGCAGTACTCTGTGGGTGCAGGAAATCCATCAGTGAATAGTGGGCTCCACTTTTGCTATGATTTTGCCACTGGTTGCTGCTTATTTGGTAATTTTAAATCCATCAGTGTCATAACTTGCTGTGAGGTTGCCACCATTCTGGATTCACAATCCAGCTGGAGTAACTATCGATTCAACTAAATTTGCTCTAGTAGTCAGTCAACTCTACTGACATTACTCTGCTGAAATTGAAGACATAATTACAGCATTTCCTTTCTTGTGAGAAACTCAAGACAGTATTGATTCACCAAGTTTCAGCATTACAGGAAGAGTGCATGCATCATGTTCCAACATAGGAAGACATGGGAGACAAGAAGCTGTCGCAGTACCTGAGAAACGTATGAAGTAAAGTCGGCAAGGGAACTACATTCGACACGTTTTACACTTGCTTTCGAGTAGTTGTGTTACGGCCCAGGTTCAAGCTATATTATCGCCTCATATGGAAATGCTATTGCATTCGATAGCAGATCTGGCTGACAGGATTAAAGATGCAATAATGCCACCAATGATAGATGCAGTAGCAATGCCATGCAAAAGTCCTTCATCTCCAGTGACATGTCAGAGAAGGCCGATTCACTGGCTAGACAGATAAGTGAACTGCTGTCTCATTGCAACTCCAGCAATGAAAGGGGAAGGATATTATTGCAGAAGATAATGTAATCATTCTGTGACAAACTTGTTGATCCTGAGTGGAACAGGGCGATCCCCTACAGTATGCTGGTATCACTGAAAATTTGGAGATCAGATGCGTAAATTCGTTTCGCCCTGCGCCAATGCAAAAGCCAACAGCAGTCGTATGTAGGCGCATCCAGTTGCCAGACGGTATCTCTGTGTCTTTATGTTAGTATTGGGAAGACTCTGTGCAAAATTCATTTGGGTACTGGTTCAGATTTATTGCATTTACTCTTGGATTCTCCTGTACAATTGCTGGCCAACAACTTCATCCTGTCTTTGTGCCATAAATAACTCATCGATAACCACATATTGTATGAGATGTGTCGATATGAATCGCTGGTCTTTCGACCGATGTATTCCAATGCCCTGCAGCAATACACAGTGCCAAACTCATGGAGATGGCACAAAGCAAATATGCTGAGTTACTTGACCAGTTTCCAACTGTACTGTGACTACCAGGCACACACAGGAGGTGTGTCACATTACTGTGCATTACATGAAAACCACCGATGGCCCACCAGTTTAATGGTATCCTAGGCATTTAGTTCCTGATTGTCTCACTATCACAATGATAAAATTTGACTTGGTGTTCAGAGAAGGTATTATTTGTCCTTGTAGCAGTCCGTGGTCATTGCTTCTTCATCTAGTACCTAAGAAGTGTGGCACCTGCAGAACGGCACCAGCAACACGCAGTGGAAGTTGTAAATTGCTTAGAACCACTTGGTGTTGTGATACATACTGCCAGGTGTGTTTTCGGCAAACCACAGATTACCTTCTTAGGCTTCCTAATTTCATCAGCAGTGTCGTTGCCCATACCTGAGAAAGTAGAAGCCATCATGAAGATCCTACAACCAGAAATTATCAAAGAACTACTTCGTTTCTGGGAATGCTGAACTTTTTGCCAGTTCAAAATGGTTCAAATGGCTCTGAGCACTATGGGACTTAACATCTGTGGTCATTAGTCCCCTAGAACTTAGAACTACTTAAACCTAACTAACCTAAGGACATCACACACATCCATGCCCGAGGCAGGATTCGAACCTGCGACCATAGCAGTCGCGCGGTTCCGTTTTTGCCAGTTTCATCTGCTCTGTTCAGCCTAGTTGCAAGAAGTACTGACTGCAGCACTTACTGGACACAGCACAAGGGAAAATTTACCAGTCTATTGCAAATGCTTCACTTCTGGCACATCCAGCATTGGATGAACCTCTGGCGTTGATAATTGATGCTAGCCAGACGGCTTTAAGTACTGCATTGTAGCACCCAGTCGATGGTGCTTGGTAACCACTCACGTTCTTCTCACATCTTCACAAAAGAAATGAATCACTTATGACTGTAAACTTCTTGCTGTCTATGAATTGATCAAATACTTCGACTACAGTTGGAAGCTAGAATGTTCAGTGTTTATGAATCACAAGGCACTTGTCTATGCCTTCAGGCAGAACTACTACTACTGTTCACCACAACAGTACAACCATCTGGAATTCATTGCCCAGTTCAGCACAGACATTCGCCACATTGCAGGTATTAACAATGTGGTCACAGACTGTCTGTCGTGATAGTCAACAGTGTAACAAATGTTATTAATTTTGTCCAACTTGTAAAGGCACAAAAGTCTGATCAGAGACTTCAGAAACTACTCCAGTTACAACTTGTTGACATTCTTGGTTCAGATGTGCATTTCAAGACGAAGGTCTCACCTGTTTGTGCCACCTGCATTCCACAGATGTGCATTTGACAGCCTCCACAACCTATGCCACCCTGGTGTTAGACCATCAACTCAACTGGTTTCAAAATGTTTTTATCTGACGTAGTATGCAAAAGGATTGTCATAAGTAGCCTCATGCATGCCATCAATGTCAGCACAGCAAGATATATAGTCATGTGCATGCACCATCCAGAGATTTTCGAGACATGACAACATGCTTTGAACCTGTGCAAGGGGGTGAGTTGGACCAGTTCCACCATTCCATGACAGGTGCTATCTATTGGCTGCAATTGATTGTGTCACCCATCGGCCAGAGACTATAGCAGTCAATGTTGTACCGGTGGAAACACTAGCTGCTGCCTTTATGTCACACTGGTTTTCACATTTTGGTTGTCCACTGCGCATCACCATGGATTGTAGCTGACAGTTAGTCAGAGTTATTTACTTAACTCAGTAAACTGTGCGGCATACTCCATCACAGGACAACCAGTTACCACCCAGTGAGAAATGGCATGACCGAATATTGGCACTGTTCTTTAAAGGCTGCATTGAGTGTGTGACACAAGTTGGACAATTGTTTTAGCCATGGTCTTAGTTGGTCTTCACACCACTTACAGACCAGACTTGGATTCGTTGTCAGCTGAGCTTGTATACAGTGAAGCACTTCGACTTCCTGGTGAATTCATCAATCAGAGTTGCTTATGACCTGATCACACCCAGTCAGACTTCATTTGTCACCTGATGGAACATAAGGAGCATGTATTTGGCTTCATTAAGCATCTAGACATGGAATAATACCTACCTATGTACATCGTATTTGCAAACATGCATACATGTGATGTTACGTAGAATGGTGCCAAACCGTTGATATAAACCTCCATACACAGACCCACACAGAGTTGTCGAAAGAGAAGCATGTACTATGGATATGCTCTTAAATGATAAAGCTACTATGGTCTCAATTGACAGAACCAAACCTGGATACATGTTTCCTAAAATGGTGCCTATAAGTTTGCCACGAAACCAGCCCAAGCCTTGAGTGCAAATACAGCTACTTGAAGCAGACTCACTACCTAAATGAAGAACCCTTCCAGATGTTGTGTACGTTCTCCTGCAAGAATTTTGGACTCAGCTCTGCTTCTCCTCAGTGGGCTGATGTTGCAATCAAGATCGTCAACTACTGTGCTTACATTTAACAGCTGTCAAAGAGTTCTTGAACCAGCCACCAGAGGCACTCTTGTTTGGCGGGTGATTTGTTCTCATTTTTTATGACTTTCCTTGAAAGCGACAGTGTGAGAACTTCTATGTGAATAGAGAGTGAGCTTGACTGGCACTATTCTAGCAATTAACTAGTCTCAACTTCTTACGGAAATACCTTCTTCTGTGTTCTGTATTCATTAATAAATATTTAATGTTCATGCTACACGAATGTTTATATTTCAAATGCTGTATCAGCTGATTTGCTTGAACATACAGACATAATTTGTTTAGATGGTTATTGTCTTAACTGCATCAACATTTTCTATTTCCCCAGGATTAATCATGTATTTAATGAATTGATTATTGGTCCAGTGTAGCTTCTAAAAACTACAAGTTTTTCTTGTGCAAGAAAATTCTGCTAAAATCTTTTCTTTCAGCTTCTTAAGCTTCTTATAACAAATATGCACAGGGTCTTCAGAATTTAATATACAGTGTCTAATTCTGGCAAAATGGATGGCAGTTTAAATTTATAGGGTGTCCTCAACATGGCTGTCACCTGTATATGCCTACCTAGGAAGGTAGTTCCATTTTTCTACACAATATTTTGACAGCAGATTAAGTTCACTAAGACCATAATTCAAATGATGACATGCAAAACTGTGAAACAGCACCTGCAAAAGACAACTAAGTGGTTAATCAAGAAAAACTGAGTCGTCATCAAAGTGGAAACCAGAGCTAGGTGGTTGTTTTCTTATCCTTTGTTAATATTCAGATAGTTTGTAGATTATATTGGCTTATGACCTACATTTTTTACTTTCTTTTGAATTTCTGTGAAGCCCATACAGTGAAGAAGAATGTACATGAAAATTATTTTTGTTCATTTTGTGGTTATTGTGTACATCAGGGTTCAGCTGAAACTAATTTTTATTGCCAGCAACAAAAACCATTAAGGAGTAAATATAAGGGAAGTGACTTTGTAAAAATTGTTTTTCCCTTACTATATATAAACATTATCTTCCATAAGTAGCAAGCAGTGGCTATTTCTGCCTGTTAATGGGTAACTTGGCACATTCCACATCCCTGAAGACTCCCTTTCATTATGAGATTGACAGAACATGGTTTATGATTGGATGAATGAACAGGACCATCAGTGTAATGTGTAAAGGCTTTTAATACCTTGTATTATGCTGATGATGCTACATATTTTGAGACTCTACAAGATGGTGCAGTGGATCTGATAGTCAGGAGAAACATTTCCTGGTAATCTTGATTTTATTGTTGTTGTTTTTGTTTTTGTCTTCCTCAAATCATTTGAGGTTAATGCTGGGATGGTTCTGCAAACATTGCCTCACCAGTTACTGCCCACCTCCTTGCTCAGTGAAGCTAACATTCAATTGTTATTGACAGTGACATCTTGGGTGCTGTTAATTTTAATGATTGTTCATTCTTTCCCTTTCCTCAATATATTAATACCAATTGTGAAGTTCCCACAACTCAGGAAACATGGTAAGATTCTGTGAAAAGCAATTTGAATTGGAACAAATTACACATAATTTTTACCACTCCACGTGTGTGCAGTCAGAAACAGTGTATCTCAGTGTCATCTTATTTTGCACTGTACATGATGGATATTGGAAATGCCAGTTCCATGTTCTAACTGTTCTGCTTAATAAGTGTGTGTGTGTGTGTGTGTGTGTGTGTGTGTGTGTGTGTGTGTGTGTGTGTGTTATTTCATTAAAACCTTTGGTTAACTTATTTGTTGTGGGTGATGTGTCATCAGAAGACATATTCTGGGGTAACACTGAATATTCTGCAATGTAAACGTAGATGGAAATTATTTCGTTGTGACTGTTTTCCATCAGGAATATGTTAAAATCAGACCTTCTTCCTTATGTATGTAAAATTTCTGGGACTTATAAAAATATCTTACACAATTAATCATCATCGACATTTTCCATCCCTGGCCTGGGTTTGTTTAGAATATACTTGTATCCATCTTTTCGTGCCCTCCCATCATGTTTCTGTCTCTACTTTCTCTGAATCTTCTTCTCTCATCATCACATGTTCCTTCACTCCAACAGTCTGCTTGTCTCTCAGTCTTTCTCAAGGTCTCTTGCCTCCTGCTGTCACTTCATGGGCCTGTCTTGGTATCTTGCCAACATCTATTCTTTTATATGCCCATACCACTTTAACCTTGTGTCTTTTCTTTGGTCTCTCATATGGACTTTCCTTTCACTATTCCTCTCACCATCTTATTCCATACTCTATCCATTCTAGTGAGTCCTGTTATGTTTCTGTGGAACTTAATCTTGCAAGCCTATATCCTGTTCACCTGCCTCTTCTTCATTATACACATTTGCATATATGAGTATTGAAGCATAAAACATTTGGTATAACACGTGCTTACTTTTTAGTCATACATCTTTACTCCAGAGCAGGCTTCTTACATTCTGCAAGATACCAGGGACTTGCCTTCCCTTTCACTAATCTCCTTATCATTCCTGCCACTCTCTTTTATTATGCTTCCCAGGTGCGTGACTTTCCACTTTCTTCAGTACTTTCCCTCAAATGCTTATACCTGTTGCTAGTTGCCTCTTATTCCTAATTGTCATCATCACTTCATACTTCTTTGCATTAAATGTAAATCCATGCTGTCTCGCCACTTATTCCCATACATTTAGTCTTTCTCATATGTCTCCTCCTCCTCCATTTCCTCACACCAATAAATCATCTGCTATCATCACTGCCTTAATATTTTCATCTCATATTCATGCTACCACTTGGGTGACTAAATCATTCATAACAGTGACTGTTGTACTTCAGCCCATTTTTCTTTTCAAGCCAGTCTCTCTTCCTACTTGTACACAACTCACAGTTTCTTGATCCATTTATTTGTTCTTCACATAATCAGCCTTCCAATTCCCTTTTTCTGGAGTGCATCACAGATCTTGCTTCTATGTACACTGTGATATGCCTTCTCGATGTTCAGCAACACTATTATTAAATCCTTATCACATTCATAGTCTCTCTATTGGAACTGCCTTAGATCCTCTGTCAACCTTCGTGGTCTAAATCCGTACTGTGATTCTTGAAATTTTCCCAGCATAAACAGTATCCCATGAAGTTTCAGGATTGCAGCTCATAACGTCAACTTCTTGTCACAATATTTCAGCTGACATTGTTAGTTCACATCACTACCTTTATACAAAAAACTGACCCGAAGACACATGGACAGAGACAGCCACTACACGAGCAGCCTCCACCGAGTTACGTGCCCTCTTTGAACACACTGTCGGAATGCACACTCGTGGAGTTTTAATTTGGATGTCAAAATGAATAAAATTAAATTTCGCTAGATATGTCATTGGTCATAAAATATTTTCTTTCTGAAGAAATTAAAAGTATCACCATGCCCCCTGCCTTATCCAGTTGAAAGCCACCATCACAGTTAATAAGATCTTGCACTAAACACATTTTCATCGATTCATTAATAATTTAGTCCCAGAAGGATGTCTCCGAGGCCAAGATCTTAGCATCTTCATCGTCCTTCTACCTACAAGTGAGTCTGAGTGTGTCTACAACAAAAAACCATACAAATAATTGAATGAAGAAATGTTTTTTTCATTTGTCTGCAACTTATTGCGCATTCATAAGTAACATCTTTGCTAAGTCTTATGTTTGATCAGCGTTTTTATTTGAAAAAAAAATAACTTTACAGTTTCCTGGGGGTCTTTCACCATGTAGTTATAGAGCATGTAGTGTTTCATTACGCATACATGTGCGTGCCATAGATGGAGCAGTATTCAAAGAGTGCGTGTAACTCAACAGAAGTCAATCGTGTAGTGGCTGCCTCTGCACATGCGTCTTCGCACCTAGTTTTGGTATAAAGGTAGTGACATGAACTAGCAACCTTCAGTGTTCAATCTCATCCGAAGATGACTGAATGGTTGTCAACCAAAATGTTGTGGCAGGAAGTAAACGTCATCCGAAACTTCATGGAATAAACCCATATTGTTCCTCTGTCTTCCTCTTACCATCTTCCACACTTTTTTTTTTTTTTTCCAGAATCTTCTCAAATGCCTTGGCAGCATGACAGATCGAAGTAACTCCCCTTCTTAAAAATTAGCATGATTTCCTTTTTCCAGTCTTCATGTGCCTTGCTTGCTTTCCCTGCTGTTCTGCTGACCTGATAAAGCCATTGCACACCAACAATGCCAGATGCTCTCACCATCTCCACACTTACTTCATGCAGTAAGTACTTTTCCTCCTTTCGTGGTCTTTTTTGCTCACACTACTTCTGTCCAGATTAGGTCCATCTCAAAATATTCTACATTCTCTGGCTGCTACAGTAATAATGCCAACTTGGGAAGACTTTGTACTTCCTTGCAAGTTAGCTAAACAGAATCTTAATTGTCGTTAATTAGTGAATGGTAAGATAACTTTTAAAAATATACCTAAAAGATAGTGCAGCATTTCTCTAGTGCTCAAATTACAAAATATAATCTGTCGTCGGATAGTGTTTTTGATCTGTTTTGAAATTTCTGAAGACATTTGCAGTTATTTTCTCTTATTGGTGTTTGTGTAAGGTTAGCTTCTAGTCCATATCCACTGGTTTTAAATTTAATTCCTACTGTAGTTGTATGGGTGAATTTTACAGTACATTGTATTACGCAAACACAGGTCAAGACTCACATTCTGAATGACCTACGTACACTGAATGGCACTTATCATTTCATCTGACATTACTTTTGAAATGTCGTTATTTTCATTATTAATAATCTGTTTCTGATTCATCTCTTGAACTATATAAACATTGAAAGATATCCTTTTATCATTGCAACTTTCATTTATTTATTTATCTTTTTGTGTTACCCTCTTGAAGGTAAGTGTTGGCCAGCCTATCTGTCTCTTTGTGAATTTTTCTGTTATCTTAGCTATATACTCATAAGTAGTTGAGAATACAGGCAATTAATAAAATTTTAAAAATCATTTTAACCATGCCTCTGACAGACTATCAGTTTATGATTGGAAAACACTGTTTCATAGCATTAGAAGTAGAAAATCATTGTAAATATAAAAATCATTGTAAATATAATATTCCAATAGTCTGTAGACAACTGCTGCAGTTGACAAAAATATTGTGACAGTGAAGTTATCTGGTTGCATATAACAGGTGTGGGTGAAATCAACTTAATTGTTGGATGTTTTTTCAGGCCACCCAATTCCGCGTGACAGTTCTAGAGTCATTCAAAAAAATCTCCTGTCAGTAGCGTGTAAATACCCAGACTGTCCAATACTAATTGGAGGTGACTTTAACCTACTAAGTACAGACTGAGCTGTCTATGGATTCATTACAGGGGGTACAGACTGGCAGTCTTGCAAAATACTTTTGAACATGTTTTTCTGAAAACTGTCTTGATTAACTAGCTCAGCAGTCCACATGCAATGGAAATATCTTTGACCTTGTGACTACAAATAGACCAGACCTTATCGACAATATCAGTCTGGAAACAGGGATTAGTGATCATGACATCTTTATAACAACTATGATTATGAAAGTTAATCAATCAGTGAAGCAGGCTAGGAGAGTGTTTCTGCTAGATAGAGCAGATAAGCAGTTGTTAGCATCTCACTTAGTGAATTGATGTCACTTAGTTCCAGTAAGATGGATGTACAGTAATTATGGCCAAAGTATAAGCAGATTGTAAATAGATTTCTGGAGAGTTATGTGCCTAGTAAGTGGATAAAGGATGGAAAAGATTGAGCATGGTTTGATAATGAAATTCGGAAAATGCTGAGGAAGCAGAAGCTGTTGCACACTCTGTTCAAAAGAGGATGCACAAATGACGACAAGTGAAGGTTAGTAAGGACTCATGCAGCTGTGAAAATATCTATGCATGGAGCATACAACAGCTTCCTTAGCAAAAGATCTGGCAGAGGACCCGAGAAAATTCTGGTCTTATGTAAAATCGCTAAACGGGTCTAAGGCTTCCATCCAGACCCAGTCTGGTGTGACAGTTGAAGGTAGCAAAACAAAAGACCATGTTTTAAATTTCACATTCAAGAAACTGTTCATACATGAGAATTGTACAAACATACTGTCATTTGACCATCAGACTGTCTCCTGTAAGGATGACATAGTAATAAGGAACCGTGATGTAGAGAAACAACTGAAACATTTGAAAGCAAATAAATCATCAGGTCTGGATGTAGGCCTAATTCAGTTTTACAAAGAGTCCTTTATGACATTAGCCCCTTACCTAGCCTGCATTTATTGTGAATCTCTCACCTAGGACAAAGTCCCAAGTGACTGCAAAAAAGCACAGGTGACCTCAGTATATGAGAAGGATAAAATAATGGAACTGCAAAATTACATACCAATATTCCTAACTTCGGTTTGCTGCAAGAATTCTTGAGTATATTCTCAGGTGAAATACATTAAACTTTCTTGAGACTGAGAAACTTGTGTCCATGAATCCGCATGGGTTTAGAAAGAATCGCTCGTATGAAACTTAGCTTGCCTTTTTCTCACATAATATACTGCGAACTATGGATGAAGAGCGAGACAGATTCCATATTTCTTGATTTCTGGAAAGCATTTGACACAGTGCCCCATTGTAGGCTGTTAAAGATACAAGCATATGGAATAGGTTCACAGATATGTGAGTGACTTGAAGACTTTGTAAGTAATAGAACCCAATATGTTGTCCTCGATGGCAGGTGTTCAACAAAGATAAGGGTGTCATCAGGAGTGACCCAGGGAAGTGTGATAGGAGTGTTGTTGTTCTCTATATACATAAATGATTTGGTGGACAGTGTGGGCAGCAATCTGTGGATGTTTTCTGATGATGTTGTTGTGTATGGTAAGGTGTTGAAGTTGAGTGACTGTCAGAAGATACAAGTCAACATAGACAAAATTTGTAGTTGGCATGATAAATGGCAGCAGCTAGCTCTGAATGTGGAAAAATGAAAATAAATGCAGAAGAGTAAGAAGTACAAGCCTTTAATGTTCAGATACAGTATTACTAATGTCTTGCTCAACACAGTAAAGTCATTTAAATATCCCTGCGTAACCTTGCAAAGCGATGTGAAATGCAACAAACGTGAGAGCTGTGGTAGGTAAGATGGCCGGTCAACATTGGTTTATTTGGAGAATTTTAGGAAAGAGTGGTTCACCTGTAAAGGAGACTGCATATAGGATGCTGGTGTGACCTATTATTGAGTACTGCTCTAGTGTTTGGGATCCATGCCAGGTCAGATTGAAGGAAGACATTGAAGCAATTCAGAAACGAGCTGCTAGATTTGTTACTGGTGGGTTCGAACAACACAGAAGTGTCACGGAGATGCTTTGGGAACACAAATTGGAATCTCTGAAGGAAAGGTGACTTTCTTCTTGAGAAACACTATTGAGGAAATTTAGAGAGCTGATATGTGAAGCGGACTGCCACATGATTCTACTGCTGCCAACATACATTGTGCTTAAGAACTATGAAGATAAGATACGAGAAAGTAGGGCTCATATGTAGGGAAGCAGATAGTCATTTTTCCCTCACTCTATTTGTGAGTGGAACAGGAAAGGAAATGAAATGACTAGTAGTTGTACAGGGTACCCTCTGCCAGGCACTGTATGGTGGCTTGCAGAGTATCTATGTAGATATAGATGAACTGTTATCCTATGACAGTTATCTGTGCACTTATTTGATCAGTTACACAGCAGCTGTTCAGTACAACTGAGGAAACAGCAGTTCTTATTCAAGTCATCTCTTTTGTCTGTTTTATGTATTTACTTATATCTAAACACACATGCAATGTACAATCTAGCAGAGTATTGATCGTCAGTAGTTTTTGACATTCATTTAATTTGTTTTAAGTCTTTTCAGTTCAATATCTGGAGGTTTCATAATGAAATCCATCCATGAATGAATGAATAAATGAAATTTATAATGTAACACAACAATAGATAAACATGTGCATCATATGTTTGCATTTTACTATGCTCATAAACATAGTGAGCATTCACATTAGCCTTACCACCAAGTTGAAGTAATCTGAAGTTCAAAGGTTTTTCACTGAGTGAGAACAATGATAATCATTTAAGGAGAAAATGGTGGATCTCATATCGCCACTTGACTAGAAATTGGTAGCTGTTAAATTTTATTGACATTTTCTTTGGTGATCTCATGCAACTGGTAACTGTAAAACTTTATTAATATGGAAACTTCTAAGTAAAAAGGAAGTTGAGCATGACCCTGTACAGATTATTGATGTGTGTATCCCAGAATTCCTTTCTGACAAAAGGGTAAAAGAATGCAAAGACTGTTACCCCCTAGTAAAGAAAGAATTTAGCATTTGCCAGATACTAATAGATTTATATAGGTTTATGGATTCTGAGAACCACTGTTAGATTTGGAATTAAGAAGTGTACTATTTGCTTACCTGCTTAACTCACCTCTACTTTGGAGTGTTGACTCAACATCTTCGTAAAACAACTTATCTCATCAGCAAACATCATTTTCGGTGCACTGTTTAAAGTCTTTGGCAGGTCAAATGTGTATAAAAGTAATCTTAAGTACTGACTGCAGAGTGAGGCAGTTTTTTATCTTTCTGCACATTTTTCTTGGCAATCGGACTATCATAGTCATAGATAAGGATGAGCCACTTGTATATGTATAAAAAAAGGTTCCTGGTAATCAAGCAGTTGTAAATAGGCATTGATGGGGGCACATGCACAAAGACAGATTGAGTGAGAAAGAGAGTGAGTGTTCAGTCAGTGAAGAAAAATTAGGAGAAACAGTTGTGTAATCACGAATTTGCAAAGTTTTGTACAGTGGTACGAGGGAGTGTCCTGAACAACATACTAAAAACCCCATCGATGGGGAGGTTTAAAGATAACTTTTTAATGTTTTTCTTGAGTAACTCATAAACTGCAGTTTCTTGTGAAAATGTTCCCCGGTACAAAATTAACTACATTACATTTCCTACAAAAAGATCCTGTTCATTTTTTCTCTAGGACTAATAGTTTCCACATTACAGGGGATGCCAAAATCGTAGGTTATTCAAAATAGTGTTTTAATGGTATTACATTAGTGATTACTGTTAAATGAAATGGTGTTAATAACAAAGTTAAATGTGTGTACCATGTTTAAGTGTAAAATTATGTTCTGGAGATGTAACAGTGTGGAGGGCTGAGGGTGATGGGTACAAGCACAAGGAAGGGTAGAAAAGAAGATTGTGTTCATGCTTGTGCCTCCTTCTTAGGTCTCCAAACTGAAGAGCAAGGTGGTGATTCCCCACTCTGTCTACCTCACTACATCATAAGGAGCTCCTGCAGAACACTGGAAGGGGGTTTTTGGGTTTAATTTCCACTAAGTGTGATATTGTAACAATATAATGAAAAGGATAGTTGCTACTCACCATACAGCAGAGATGCTGAGTCGCAGAAAGGCACAACAAAGACTGTCAGAAAGTTAGCTTTTGGCCAACAAGGCCTTTATCGAAAATAGACAACATACACACAGTCACGCAAATGCAACTCGCACATACGTGACCACAGTGTCTGTGGTTGGTTTGTGTGTGTGTGTGTGTGTGTGTGTGTGTGTGTGAGAGAGAGAGAGAGAGAGAGAGAGAGAGAGAGAGAGAGAGAGAGAGAGAGATTTTTGAGGCTTTGTTGGCCAAAAACTAACTCTCCGACAGTCTTTTTGTTGTGCCTTTCTGTGACTCATCATCTCTGCTGTATGGTCAGTAGCAACTATATTTTCATTATATTGTTGATACCACATAGAATACAGATGATGATGGTGATGAAGTCCCATACTCCGTGACGGAGCGTAGGGGAACGATGCGGGAGACCCGCACCGCCGTACTAAGCAAGGTCCTAGTGGAGGTGGTTTGCCTTTGCCTTCCTCCGACCGTAATGGTGATGAATGATGATGATGAAGACGACGACAACAACACCCAGTCATCTCGAGACAGGAAAAATCCCTGACCCCGCCGGGAATCGAACCCGGGACCTCGTGCTCGGGAAGCGAGAACGCTACCGTGAGACCACGAGCAGCAGACAGAATACAGATATTAATTACTAATAATACTAATACAAGAAACACGCATGTACAGAATCTATGTAAATTGCTGCACATTGTTAGAGGGGGAAATTGAGTCAAATCATCCTGTACAGTGGCTGCAGCTTTCTTCTTGGAAAGACAACTTATCTCATCACAACCGCTGCTTGCTTTTTGGTGTACTGGCAGAGTATACCTCCCCAGCATTTCCTGTCCAGTTCTCAGTGTGACAAGACAAAATAACTTCACTGAGTACAGGTGTATATAGTGGAGTTATTTTCTGTTTATTAAATAAGTACTTTTTGCATTCATTAAATGAAACATGTCACTATGAACAGTAGCTGTGTAGTGCTTACTTTGTAAATGTGATATTGTGAGTGACCTATGTAGTGTTGGTGGGAAAGGGATTGCATTGGTAAACATAGTACCTTGTTGCTGTCTATCATTGACAGTTTATTATAAAGCCTTGTAATTATAGCTTAGTCACTTGGTGAACATTTAATGAATGACCAGACAGTTACTATGCTTCCATCACCATTAGTTCTGTTACTTGTAGATTGCATAAATCTCTTCCATTCAGGAATTGCGGGCGCTTGTTGAGTGGACTGCACCGAGGGTAGCCACTTACCACACATTCACAGTATACCTTCCAAGGCAGCTGTGAATATATCAGGTGGAATGGGACTGATTATGTTAACGTCTAGAACAGTAATTAGCTATAATGAATTTCGTAACTTACACTGAAATATCTGAAGTTCCATAACACCTAGGTGATCTACTTCTGTTGCAGATGGAGGAAATTTAAGCATCTGTGTCTCTTCAGATTTTGGAAGAGTTGGTGATGCATTTGATAGTCCTCATTCAGTGAAAAGTATTCATGCCAGTGATATTAGAGACAATGAAATTGAAATTGATGTTGTCAATACATGTTGACAGTGTGTTACACATGGGATGGGCTCTTCAGTAGCCAGAGAGTGGACAGCTCCAGCTTTTGAATTTTTCACGTAATAGCACACTTGACAGCTGGAAATAACTATTCACGTAATAAACTGAGAATAACTCCACTACATAAACACTCACTCAGTGAAGATATTTTGCTCACATAAGAGAATAGGACAGGAAATGCAGGGGAAGCATAGGCTGTAAACTGAAATTGGAGCAACACTTACATGGAGGTAGTTGCCTTTCTCAGAAGAATACTACCACTGTTCTGCAGGATGAATAAGAATAAATTTCCCTCTACCAATGCAGAATAGCGGGCGGAGATTTACAAAGATTTAGTCCTGGTGTGTTGCTTGTGTTAGTACTATTAATAACTCTTATCAGAATTCCATGTAATGTTAATGCACTTTGTGAGAAATAAAGACCCCTGGGCATGTCTGCACACTGTAGTGTCTTCTTGTGATGTAATAGGATAGACAGAATGGGGAATTACGTGCGTGCTCTTCCATTTGCAGATCTATGAAGGAGGGAATTGCATAACCACAATCTGTTGATCTACCGTCCCTCCATATTTCTATCCCTCCAGACCTGCCCCCTCCACCCTTTTACACTCCCAGAACACAGTTTCTCTCTTAACGTGGCTATGTAGCACTTAAACACTGTACATACATTTACTCTTTGTTCTTAACCCATTTCATTTAACAGTAAACATTAATTTTATACCATTAAAAAACTATTTTTATAATCTGCAATTTTTCCATCCCCCTGCAATTTGGAAACTATTAGTCCTAAAGTGAAAAGAACGGGACTTTTGTGTAGAAAATGTAACATAGTTTAACTTTGCACTGGCAAACGGTTTTGGTAGAAACTGTGGGTTTTGAGGTATCCAAGAAAAACATAAAAAAGTGACCTATTAATGTCCTCCCACCCCACTGTTCATGCCCCATCATCAGTGGGCATTTTTAGTATGTTTTTCATGGCTCTCCCTCTGACCGCTGTTCAAATATTTGCAACTAAATAATTTTTTGTGTTATTTCTCTGTTTTTGGTCTTTGTTGACCGGGCTGAGAGCAAAAAGATCAGGTTTTGGATCAAGAGATTCCCAGATCACTTGAATGATTGCAATAATGCAGTATGAAAGTGCCTACAATATCTGTTATATACACCCTCGCAAAATACTGAATCTCCATTGCAGTACCATTGTGGAACAATAATAAAATCATATATAAAGCAACAAATCACCAGTGAATGAACTTACTATATTGAAAGTATTCATTGAGTCACTCATTCCTTCATTGTATTCTGTATGTCCCATCATGAAGAAGAAACTGCAGGAATGTGGAAAACATTGGGCATAAATCAACAAAAGACAATCGATTCCTAGAGCATTCTTACACTGTATTAACAAACTGTCACTATGCAGCCTAGTGCTGTTCATGCTCGCGCCAGCGATATGTAGCTAAGTAAATATAGAAGGAAAGTTACTACTTCCTCACTTTATTAGGCACCTACTGCTTATCTGTGATTGCTAGTTTAATGTTTATTTGATTGAACTGGTATTTTTCTAAGAAAACAATCACTACTTCTGTAGCAACAGAGGCCTGTTTGCAGTGCAGCACTACTTGTCATGCAGCTTTGAAATGAACAAGCAATGGATGTAGACAGTCACCTAATTTGTAAAAGGAGTAAAGAAAGAGGCATGATTTTAATTTATTTTCTATTGGTTATGATTCCCTGTTTCTTGCTTTATGTCAGCTGGCTTCTTGTTGAATACCTTTGCACCAGAATATCTAAATCCATATTGAACTATAGACTAGGAGCAAAGACCAGTTTGCTGATTATCTTTGTCTCTCTTGTTGTGATTGAGTAGATCACTGTTTGGCAGAAACTGACCTTTATTGTTGGCTACAAAAACCATTAATGAGTAAATGTAGAATTCTAATGTCCTTAAAAAGGGTTGTATGAGATGTACAGATTTCTACTTTAGGCAATATTCACACTGTTTGTTTCTCCTGAGTAAACACTTTATTTATTCTAGGGGCATTTTCCCAGAAGATAATGCCGTACGACAATGGGGAGTGAGAATTTGCAAAGTTGACCTGCACTCTTTTCGTCAGATCAACTCAATGAGAGTTGCTTCTAATGACATAACAAACATGCAACTGCACTTCATAATTAGTTTATACGTTAACTTTATTTTAACTTATTATCCCATTGGATCCCAAGGAATGTTACAGAGAGATTTTCATTTAGTATGTGGCTGTTAATGTCTACCTCTAGTGCTAGATGGCTTGAAATTTCACAATAAGAGTTTCTGTGAAATTAAGACGTAACTATTAGCTGTGAACTATTTCTAGGTGTGTTCGGCTATCATCTGTATCGTGCCTGGTAACACTCAGTTTGGACCCTTGATTATTGTGCTCGTGTTTTCTATTTGCTCTATAAGTCATTTGAAAATAATTTATGTAAGTTAAGAACAATAGTAGGCCTAATATTGATGCTTGTAGTGCTCCACTTGTTATTTCCCCAATTATGAGGTTATTTTCATTCCTATGACAGTCTGAGACCTTCTGCTTTTTTTATGAAAGAAAGATGCCAACTGTGTAAGAGGGATGCCATTAATTCCATAACATTTCAATTTGCAAGTACAATTTTTATGGTCTGCGCAGTCAAAGATTACAGTAAGGTCACTATCACCAGGATAATTTTTCCTGTGCATTTATGCCAGGACTGCATTTTTTAGGTGTTGTATTTATTTTGTCAGAAGGATCCTTTACAAAAGTGATTGAGAGGAGTGAAGTGGGTCTGTAATTACAGGTGCTTTGCTTAGCTCCAGTTTTAGGTAGGTGTGTTACTACAGGTAGTAAAGTCTGACAAGAAATGCGGTCCAAGTCATGGACTGATTACAAAGATAACTGAATGATAGTCCTATTAACTCAGAACAAGATTTTAATACACTGCTAGAAACATCATCAGAATTATTATTTTTGGTGAAATCATGAACTTGTGATTTGCTTAAACATTGTATTTTTGAAGGTAATGCCTGTTGTTGTATTAGAGATTATTTGTCAATAAAAATGAGAAAAATACCTGAAATGGAGCTCGCTGTTTAAAGAGGTTCTTGTCACCAATGCTGATTCGTTGGGATATGTGTATGTGGCTGTCAGAATTTTATACTGATATACCTGCTATATTAAGATACAAAAAGCTCTAGCCTTCCTTTTCCTGTATAAGAGGCTCATATTTTCTTTCTTTTTTTCTTTATCATCATTTATTAAGAAAGTGGAGTAACAAACAGAAAATAACTGAATTCAGGATTATTATTTGAGACAGATTTTTGTCTGTCTGTCGAGGAGCTCCTTGAGAAATTAAGCTGATCCCTGTGTTATATTGTCTTTTTAAGATTAATAAACACTTTATTTTATCTATTATTACTTTTCTCTTGTAACTTCATGTACTGACACATTCCATGGAGATTTGCCCTCAGTTCGGTCCTACGGAACTAGGTGTGTAAAATAATAAATAAATACATAAATAAATGTAACAGACTTGGGAGTGTGCTAAGTTTGTTGAAACTGTAGGTTGGGTTGTGTGTTATCAGTTACGATCAGTTAATTAGTCAGTTGATTTGATGATTTGATTTTAACAGGGAATCTAAAACAGCTTAGGTCCAACCCGCCACTGCCCGCACCGAAACTAAGTTTATTGTGCGGTATTGCTCCCTGTATATCTAGTAAAGCCAACCAACACCCTTAAATAGTGCAAGGAGTCCCTCTACCAGTTTTTTGTTAAGCACAGTTTTTTCAGATCTAGTTGTCCCGAAGATTCTTTATCTTTTACTCTCCAGTGCCATGCATTCGAAGATTAGGTGTGATGCAGTTTCTTCACTCTCATCACAGATCCTACATTTAGGGTCCTCTTCTGTTATACCCATTGTGCGTCGTTTTTTTTTTTTTTTTTAAATTCCCATGGCCGGTCATCAGTCCAGTCATGAATTTGATCTGTTTCCTGTTTAATCCCAGGATTATAGAGCTTCTTTTAAAACATGTTTTTGTTTATGGACCTTGGTCCAATATCCTACGTGCTGTTTCCCAAGTCAGTTCCGTAGTTCTAATTTGATCATAGCCTTGGTGATTGTCAGGACAGGTTCCGATCCAATAAATGAAGTTGTTTCCCCCATCCTAGCTGTATTAACACGATTCATGTTGTCCGTCGCACTTCACATAGTGTAGACCGGGAACTGTCTGCTAGGCATGCCCGATGTAAAAACTGACTCGGCACGGCCCGTGCCGCCTGAGTTGTTGTTGTTCCACCGGCAGAGGGTGCGGCCGAATTCTCGAGTGCTCTCTGGTGGACGGGACTTTACTTGCGGCAACTACCGTCCATGACGTGCCGTGCCGATGTGCGCCACCCGCGATCTTTCTGGTGGCTACTGCACTAGCCAATCTGTTGGCTTGTTCATTGCCACAGAGCCCTAAGCGGCCAGGGACCCACACTAGGTTTACCCTATTGCTCCCCCCTAGCTCCACCAGAGCCCTGTGGCATTCTGCAACTATCTTAGACCTTGTTGCAGGAGTTGCCAATGATTTCAGGGCTGCCTGGCTCTCTGAATAGATGTAGATGCTACAGTACTTGTAGCACCTACGCATATTCTCCTCCACACTTGCCCTGATTGCAGTAATTTCAGCTTGGAATACAGAGGCCAGTTTTCCTAGAGGGATGATGCCCTCCAGTCTTGGCTGAACCCCATACACCCCTGCCCCAATGCCTTGGTCTATTTTCAACCCATCACTGAACCAAACGATGTGTCCTGTACGGTGTCAAACTGCTTTTTCCCACTGCTCCTAGTTAGTTGTTTAGTTAGTTACATGTTCCAATGGCTATATGAATGATTCTTTCATCGAAATGATGCGGAACGTGTCAGTTTGCAGTATGTATATTCATGATTAGGTTTTTTTTCTGTCTTTCCTATTTTTAAATTAACAATTAGTTTTTAAGTAAAAATTCAGGAGTTGTCCAGGAGAAATGATTTTGAGTTAGATTTAAAACTTGCTTTGCAACCTGTCAGAAATTTTATGTTATTTGACAAATGATCAAAAATTTTTGTTGCTGTATATTCAACGCCTTTCTGAGTCACTGACATCTTAAACAATCCACAATAAAGGTTATTTTCCCCTCTAGTGTTGCAGCTATGTACATCATTGTTCTCAAATTGTGATGGATTATTTATGATGAATTTCGTTAGTGAATATACTTAATGTGTTGGCACAGTTAAAATGCCTAGCTCCTTGGAGAGGTATCTACATCATGTTCATGGGTGAACATGCACAATACTCTTACTGCCCACTGTTTTGGAATCAATACTTTCTTTCTAAGTGTTGAATTCCCCCCAAAAATTATTCTGTACTATGGTATTGAGTGTAATTATGCAAAATATGTCAGGATGTTGATTCATTTTTTTCTAAGATTACCAATTATGCAAAGAGCAAAAATAGCTGAACTTAATTTTTTGACAAGCTCAGTGACCTGCTTCTTCCCAATCGAGTTTTAATCTACACTGTTTACTAACTCCTGATCATGAGCTGCATCAATTGTTTGTATGACTCTGTTTGTTGTACAGAACTGAGTATAATGTATTTTTTCAAAGTTTGGGGAGAATCAATTTTTATGAGAACCACTTAATAATTCTTTAGAAAACATCATTTACCAACTTTTCTGTTGCTTACTTTCTAAATAGATTTAGCATAATGTATCGTCTGCAAGAAGTGCCTGTTTTGCTTGTTGAATGATAAGTGGAAGGTCATTCACATAAATAAGAAATAGGAATGGACCCAAAATTAAACATTGTGGGATTCCAGTTGTGTTTTTTCCACAGTCACTAAAATATTCTACCTTTCTCAAAGTGTCTGAATTATTCAGCGCAACTTTTTGCATTCTGTTTGTTAAGTATGATTCAAAACAGTTGTATGTAAAGCAATCAATAACATAAAACTTGAGTTTTTCCAAGAGAGTTTCATGATTACACAATCAAATGCCTTGGAAAGATTATAAATAATACCAACTAGCAATATTTTATTCTTTAAGGCTTGAACTATTTAATGAGTGAATATATAAATGGCACTCTCAGTTGAGCAACCCTTCTGGAATCCAAACTGGGGTATGCTACGTAAATTGTTTCTGCTTAAGTGTGTGACTACTCTTAATTACATTACCTGTTTGAATATTTTCAAGAAAGATGTCAGTAAGAAAACTGGATGATAATTGTTTAAGTCTGTCTTGTCACCTTTTTTTTATGAAGTGGTTTAATAATTGCATATTTTAACCTGTCTGAAAAAATTGCCTGCACAAGTGATGCATTGCATGTATAGCTAAGGACATTGCTTATTAATCTGGGTCAACTTTTCAGAAGTCTGTTTGAAAGTTCATCAACATTACATGAGTTTTTGTTTTCTAGAATTTTTATTATTGTATTAATTTCACTCAATTATGTTGGTGCTACTTCTACATGCTTAAAGTTTTGTGGAATGACATTTTAAATATATTCTCTTGCTTCTTGAACTGAACCATTTAATCCCATATTTGCTGCTATGTTTGGATGGTGGTTGTTAAAAGTACTTGCAACTTGCGAATTATGTCACAACATTGTCATTTAGTTTAATTGTTATAGAATCTTGTACACTGACTGGCTGTTCTGTCTTCTATTTGACAATGACCCACATAATTTTAATCTTATTATCAGCATTATTTCTTTCTTTCAGGATGTGCATACACCTGGGCATTTCAAAGACTTTGCTTAAAATGCTACAGTGATTTTTGTAGTGTGCAAGTAATGTCAGATCTTGACTTACTCTGGGCTTTACATAAATTTTCCTGTTCATCTTACAAGAGATTTTAATTCCCTTAGTCACCCGTGTTGGATGTTTTGGATATTTGTTTAGGAATGTGACTTTGAAATATTGACACAAATTTACTGTGGAATAAACTGAATTTGACATTAGCATCTTTTTGTACATGTACCTTGTCCCATACCACCCATTTTAACTTACTCTCAAAACATTGTATCCTGTTCTCATTAATAATACTAACTGCTTTGTGTGAACCAGCATTAGGTTTTTAAGCTCCCACAACATTTACTTTCATTAATTGTGCATCATGATCAGATGTCCAGTAGCAGCTGGGTACCCATAAATTGTTTCCACATAAACACTATCTATAAAAAGGTTACCTGTCATTGTCCAACTATTTTTCTACACATGAATTGGAAAACTGACTACTAAAAGTAGATCGAAACACCTAGATAATAAATTTAGTTCATTTTTCCTGTCAGTATCTTTTAAGAACACTACATTGAAATCTCTACAAGCTACTAACTGTTTCTTCTTGTCTGACAGGTAGCTTGATAATCCATCTAGATTTCTCATAAATAGCTGAAAGTTTCCTAGAGGGATATGTAGACTATTACAATTATCAGAGAAGTATTCTTCAGTAACAGCTCAGAAGCACATGCTTCTAGGTTCTGATCAACACAAAAACTATTTCTTTCAATACTTTTGACTTTGCGTCCAA